>NC_086102.1:15546055-16210499 GCF_963921235.1 Mobula hypostoma
GGCTTGGGTAAATTTAGTGAAAACGTCCGTGACCACTAAGATATTCTCACGCCCATCACTTGCTGGCTCCAGTGCAGTGAAATTTACCGCTACAACTTCAAGCGGCCTAGAAGCCGGAAATGACTTCATGGGGGGGGGGGGGGTGCGGATTCTAGGCTGCGGCATCTTAGTTAGTACACAACGTGGACAAATTTGACCCACCGTGCCACATCCTCATGTATGCCCATCCAAAAACACTGGCTACTCAACAACTGCAGAGTACGTTCTGCGCCTTGATGGCCCATAGAGTCATGTACATACTCTAACACTTTGCTCCTCAAGCTGTTAGGTACCAGAAGCTGGTAACACTCCCCAAGCTTCTCATCCTCAGCTACCTTATACAGTAACCCTTTACGCTCCCTGATACTGTCCCAGTGCCTTAACAGAGACAAAACAGGTTTAGGGAGAGTTTTACACTCCTGGCCACTCAGCTTTCTTTTCTGATCCCATAAGTCTCTTAGGACACCTATCACAGGGCCTTGCTGCTGAAAAGTACGCAAGTCTCCATTAGAATAACCTGGGAGGGTTGGAGAGTTCCCTTGCGTCGGACCACTTACATCGCTAGTACCAGCTTCCCAGGCTCAAATTTGCTTAACCCTACAGCTGTTAAGACCAGCGGTAACCAGTGCCGGGTCAAGAGCAGTACCACGATTGATCAACCTACCGATCGCCACAGCCCAGTCAAACTCTGCATCCTCTGAGACAGGCTCAGGCTCCCCTGCAAATGGCTGCCTAGAGAGTGCATCAGCCACGGTATCGCTCCGACCCGGACGATACTGGACATCGAAGTCAGACACTGCGTAGACAAGTTGCCTACACTGGCTGATAATGTTCATGCCTACAATACATGGGACAGGGGGTTCGGTGCTAACAGGATCCCTGACTACTAGAAAGCCACAATTTGGTATCTTCATGCCGATTGCTTGAACCTCTAGGTCTAGATACCCAAGGTAAGGAATATCAAGACCGTTCCGCTAGCCTAAGCCAGCCAGCAGTGCACAACATATCCTTGTCCTCGCCATTCAAATGTTCTCTAAAGAACTGTTTGGTCAGGGCACTTACCTGACTACCTGTGTCCAACAGACAACGGACAGCGACACCTGATACTTCAAGCTCTACAACTGGACATGTCCCTATAGCGCGTTGCAGCAACTGGTCACAGGGTAGCTGTACATCATCTGTATCTATGAGGTTCCGCCGAATTGCCCGACTCCCAACCTCTTGAGGGCAGAAGGATGCAGACTCCACTTCCCTTGCACCCCGCTTTTGTGGGCAATTCTTGGCCAAATGCCCTCCCACCTGACACTTGAAACATAGTGGTTACCCATCTTCTGTGAACCTAGGCTGTAAATTACATCTGCCGCTAGTAGCGCATGTAAAATCCCTCTGCACTGTGAGATCTTTCACTGCTTGAGTCAATTCACAAAGGGCCTTGCCCTGCTCTGCGACCACTTTAAGGACGTCACCTAGTGTGACAGACTCAGACTCCGACTCCTGAGCTTTAAGAATCGAGCACTGTGCCTGGCCACTGCTACACTTTGACTATCCAGACCTTGTATTTCCCAGGGGCTCTTCTACGAGCCACAGACGAGCCTCCTCCCTCACTTCTATCACTGAGGACTCAGGGTGGCCCTGCACAAATCTGTGGAGCTCCCTTCTGAGGGAAGAATCCCAGATCCTCTCTATAAATTGATCTCTTAGCACCACCTCTTATCGGTTACGGCATCACGAAGTGCTTCAGTATCAAGTTAAGAGCTTGGGCTAGGGCATGTGAAAACTCTCTTACATCTTCACCCTCACGCTGTTTGCGACTGTGGAAGCTATGCCACAGCTGGGGTGCACTACACTCGTCTCTAAAAGCTTCCCTGAGATAGGTGAACATGTCATCAGCGCGGTCTTCCCCAGCATCACTGTGCATACGTGCTTCCCCTAAGGCTGCACCCCTGAGCAGGGACATAACAAAGTCATACTGATCCTGGTCAGACTGATTTCTACTATTAAGTGCACATTGTACTTCTTCAATAAAGTCATCAACAGACCTCCCATCTTTCTCAACATCCTCGTAAATGGAACAATATGTCTTTCCCTTGGGACATACACATAGGACCTTTTGCTTAAATTATCTATGGTTGCCATAGCTTCATCATACCTACTACGCAATTCCCGAATTTGTTCACTCAAATCAAGTTTAACTGGTGTGTCCTCTGAACGTGACATAGTAAAAGCTCAAATCTTTAAAGTTCACACAACAAGCCTGCAAAAGGGAGTTGCTGCCGTCCTTTGCTGCAAATGCGCTGGCTTCACGGCCCGCAGTTCCCGGGGTCCACGTCTCCGCTCTGCGTCCTGACGTCAGTCGCTGATGTCCCGGCCCGTACCCGAGGCTCCAGCGCACTCTCTCCTTCTGCCCGATGGGAACTCGGTCCTGTCTTCACCACTACCGTATTAGTTATTGTGTATTATACTGCATACAACAATCAGAGACCCTCTAAACTGGCTTGGAATTAACCCCACTCCTGGTACCAGATTTTGTAGCCTGGGGAAAAGTACACACTCAGGACAACAAAGAATTTTTCGGGTTTTAATTCCTTCATCAGTTTTCGATGTTTAAGTGCCAGAAGAGGGTCACGAAATGGAACGAATGAACTTACAACCAGTTCTTGCCATTACAATCTCAGTTTAACTTTCGATCCACACCCTTGTGTATGAACAGAATTGCGTATGTAGTATAAAAATACCAGAACTAATATGGTACTAATATGGTAAAAATATGGTACAAATGTGGTAGTGGCAATCCTACTTGGATGGTGAGGAAATTTGTATAAGCCACACTACCCAGCGTTGATTCCTTCACTGGTGGAAATCTTTCCTCACCATGCCCAGCACACTCTGGGAAGAACCCAATTCCAACACCTTACCACGTCTTCAGCAGAAAGCAAAGTGGTCTCCCCACTATCCTGCGCGTGCGTAATGACATCACCGTCTCCCTTAAAGGCACAGACAACTATTCTAGCATTACCTGGATGGATTCCTAAGTACGCTTTTAACAATACTGAATAAGATCCAATGGTCACTCGGTTACACAACTATAAAGGGGGGAATACTTGCTTCGATTTGAAGGTTGTTGGTGAGGTCCTTAATGAGTACTTTACATCAGTATTTACCAAGGAAAAGGATGTGGAGGACAGGGCGGTGTTAGTGCTGAGAGCATAAAAATGCTAAAGTATTTTGAAGTAAAAGAAGAGGTAGTGTTGGGTGTCTTAAAGATCACTAGGGTCAATATGTCATCAGGCCCCGGTGGGATATACCCCAGGTTATTGAGCAAGGAAAGAGAAGAAATTGCTAGGGCTTTGACCAATATTATCTCTAGCAACAGGTGAGGTGCTGGAGGACTGGCAAGTAGCTAAGACTGTTCCATTGTTCACAAAGGGAACAAGGGATAATCCTAGAAACAATAGCCAGTTTCATGTCAGTGGCAAAAAACTTACAGGAACAAATTCATAGGGATAGGATTTATGAGCATTTGGAAAATCATGGTCTAATAAGAAAGAGTCAGCATGGCTTGCCCAGGGCAAGTTGTGTCTTACTAACTTAATTGAGATTTTTGACAAGGGACAAGAGTGATTGGCAAAAGAAGAGCTGCGGGTATTGTCTACACCGATTTTGGGAAGGCATTTGACAATATCCCTCTTGAGAGGCTTGTCTAGAAGATTAGGTTACATGGGAGTCATGTCGAGTTGATCATTCTGATTCAGAATTGGCAGCTGTTTAAGACTGCGGGATCTCTGCTGCTTGTAATATATACAAAGGATCCAGATGAAAATGTAAATAGGTGGGTTCGCAAGTTTACAGATGATACAAATGATGGCGGTGTTGTGAATAGAGTAGATCAGCGGTCCCCAACCACCGGGCCGCAGAGCATGCGCTACCGGGCCGCGAGGAAGTGATATGATTTGGCGATATGAGTCAGCTGCACCTTCTCTGTCACGGCCACCGATCAGCCATTACGCATGCGAGGTCGTGACCCGCGCGTTATCCGTGTCAGGGTGGGAAGGAGTTCAACCCCTCGAGCTTGTAAATGACGACGGGCTGAAAAGTATGTTTGACATACTATCTCTGTCGGCATTTTGGATCAAAGTCAAGGCTACATATCCTGAGATAGCCACGGAAGCACTGAAAACGTTACTTTCATTTCCAACATTTTTCTGCGAAGCGGAGTTTTCTGCAATGAGTGCAACGAAAACTAAACTGCGGAATAGACTGGACATAAGGAACCCATTCGAGTATCGCTGTCTCCCATCACCCTTCGATGGCACCGTCTTGTTGCAGGGAAACAAGCCCAGGGCTCCCACTGATTCGGCGATATTGGTGCGTTGTAATGATTTTATATGTTCTTAAGGGGAAAATATGTGCTGTGTGTTTAATATCCAAACGTTACTTAAAATGTTATGAAGCTATTGACTTATAAGTGACTTATATAACCATATAACAATTACAGCACGGAAACAGGCGTCTCTGCCCTTCTAGTCCGTGCCGAACGCTACTCTCACCTAGTCCCACTGACCTGCACTCAGCCCATAACCCTCCATTCCTTTCCTGTCCATATACCTATCCAATTTTTCTTTAAATGATAATATCGAACCTGCCTCTACCACTTCTACTGGAAGTTCGTTCAACACTTCAAGCCCCCCTGTCCTCCCCGATAATTGACTTATCGCTATATTCATGCGAGGAAAATATGCGCTGTGTGTTTAATATTAAATTCGTTAGATAAACCCTTTTAGAAACAAAATTGAGTGTATTACCCACTTATCGCTTATATTCCAGTAATGATTAACACCCACCCCCACGAACAGAATCGCCAAAAAAGATTTGCTGGGCGGGCGGACGGGCAGGGCGGGAATCGGCAGGTTCACGACGCGCATGCGCACTGGTGCCCGCGCAAGGCTTCATGGCCATTGTAGTCTTTCTGGATAAACAACGCATTTGACTGCTACTCTTGTCCGTTGGCAACCCTACCCCCACCCCCAGTCGGCCGGTCCGCAAGAATATTGTCAATATTAAACCGGTCCGCAATGCAAAAACGGTTGGGGATCCCTGGAGTAGATCATTGGCAAAGAATGCAGTGGGATATAAGATCATAAGGCCATAAGATTTAGGAGCAAAATTAGGCATTTGGCTCATCAAGTGTGCTCCGCTAGTTCATAATAGCAGATCCATTTTACCTCTCAGCTCGAATCTCCTGCCTTCTCTCCATATCCCTTCATGCCCTGATCAATCACAAATCTATCAACCTCTGCCTTAAATATACCCAGTGACTTGGTCTCCACAGCCACTTGTGGGATCGAATTCCACAGATTCACCACTCTTTGGCTAAGGGTATTATTCTTAATTTCCATTCTGAAAGGATGCCCCTCTATTCTGAGGCTGTGTCCTCTGGTCTTAGACTCTCCCATCATAGGAAACATCCTCTTCATGTCCACTCTATTAAGGCCTTTCAACAACTGATAGGTTTCAGTGAAATCACCCCTCATTCTTCTGAATTCCAGTGAGTAGAGGCTCAGAGCCATCAAACGTTCCTCATGTGAGAAGCCTTTCAATCCTGGAATAATTTTTGTGAAGCTCTTTTGAAATCTCTCCAATGTCAACACATTCGTTCTTAGATAAAGGGCCAAAACTGCTCTCAATACTCCAAGTGAAGCCACACCAGTGCTTTATAAAACTCAACATTATATCCTTGCTTTTATATTCTGATCCTCTTGAAATCAATGCTAACATTGCATTTGCCTTCCTCACCATAGACTCAGTTTGCAAATTAATGTTAAGGGAATCCTACACAAGAACTCTCAAGTCCCTTTGCACCTCAGATTCTTGAATTTTCTCTCCATTTAGAAAATAGTCCACACTTTTAATTCTTCCACCAAAGTGCATAACTATACATATCATGACACTCTATTCCATCTGGCACTCTTTGCCTAGTTACCTAATCTGTCAAAGTCCTGTAGCCTCTCTACATCCTCAAAATGACCTGCCCCTCCACATATCTTTGTATCGTCTGCAAACTTTGTAACAAAGCCATCAATTCCATCATCCAAATTATTGACAAATAATTTAAAAAGAAACAGTCCCAACACAGACACCTGTGGAACACCACTAGTCACTGGCAGCCAACCATTTATTCCCATTCTTTGCCTCCTGCCAGTCAGCCTCTGCTTTATCCATTCTAGTATCTTTCCTGCAATACCACGGGTTCTAGCCTGTTAAGCAACTTCATGTGTGGCACCTTGTCAACGATCGTCTGAAAATCCAAGTACGCAATAACTATTGATTATCCTTTGTCTATCCTACTAGTTAATTCTTCATATAATTCCAACAGATTTGTCAGGCAAGATTTTCTCTTAAAGAAACCATGCTGACTTTGACCTATTTTATCATGTGCTTCCAAATACTCCAAAACCACATCCTTAACAATCAACTCCAACATCTTCCCAATCACTGAGGGCAGGCTGACAGGCATACTATTTCCTTTTTCCTGCCTCTCTCCCTTTCTGAAGAGTGGAGTGATATTTGCAATTTTCCAGTCCTCCTTCCTCCGATATCATGCCAGAATCAATTGATTCTTGAAAAATCATTACTAATGCCTCCAAAATCTCTTCAGCCACTTCTTTCAGAATCTTGGGGTACATACCATCTGGTCCAGGTGACTGATCTGCCTTCAGACCTTTCAGTTACCCAAGGAGCTTCTCCCTCATAATGTCAACTCTGTATATTTTTGCTCCCGACATCTCAAACTTCCAGCATACTGCAAGTGTTTTCCACAGTGAAGAGTGATGCAAGAATACTTATTCAGTACATTCGCCATTTCCTTGTCCTCCATTACTACCTCTCCAGCATCATTTTCCAGTGGTCCAATGTCCACTTTCACCTCGTTTTTACACTTTATGTATCTGAAGAAACTTTTAGCATCCTCTTAAAATTATTGGCTAGCTTACCTTCATATTCTAACTTTTCCTTCTTAGTGACTTTTTAGTTGCCTGCTGTTTTTTTAAAAGGTTCCTAATCCTCTAAATTCCCACTAATTTTTGCTCTGTTACATGCCTTCTTTTTAGCTTTTGTGTTGGCTTTGATTTCTGTTGTTGCCCATCATTGTATCATCTTGACTTAAGAATTCTTCTTCCTCTTTAGGATGTATATATCCTGCACCTTCCAAATTACTTCCAGAAGTTCTAGCCTTTGCTGCATCTGCAGTCATCCCTGTCAGTCTTGTTTTCCAGTCAATTTTGGCCAGTCCCTCTCCCATGCCTCTGTAATTCCCTTTACTCCACTGTAATACTGATGCATCTGACTTTAGCTTCTCCTTCTCAAATTGCAGGGTGAATTTTATTGTATCATGATCACTTGTCCCTAAGAGTTCCTTTACCTTAATCTTTTTAATCAACTTTGGTTCATTGAACAACACCCAATCCAGAAAAGCTGATCCCCTAATGGATACTGTAGGTCAATTACAGATATGGAAGAGGTAATGCCAGATGGAATTTAGCTAGGAGAAATGTGAAGTTTTGTACCATGGTACAGCAAAGAGACAGTATACTGTTAAGTGCAAAACCCTTAAAAATTGCTGGTGTCCATGGGATCTCAGGGTCCAAGTTCATAGCTCCCAGAAAGTGGCTATGCCAGTTGATAGGGTTGATAGTGATAATAATTGAGGCATTGAGTTCAAAAGCCAGGAAGCTATGTTATGGCTTTATAAAGCTCTAGTTAGGCCACATCTGGGGTATTTCATACTGTTCTGGTCAATCTATTATAGAAAGGTTTCCAAGTGTTTGGAGCAGATGCAGAAGAGGTTTGCTACGATGCTGCCTGGATTGGAAAGCAGCTGCTGTAATAAGAAGTTGCTCAAACTTGGGTTGTTTTCTTTGGAGCAGAGCATGCTGAGGGGAGACGTGATGGAAGATTATTAGATTATGAAAGGCAAAGATAGAGTAGACAGACAATATCTTTTTCCCAGGGTAGAAATGTCTAATATCAGAGGAGATGCATTTAAGGTGAGAGGGTGTAATATTAAAGGACATGTGAGTGGCAAGAGTTTTACACAGAGGGTAAATTCCTACTTCTATACTCAATGTCCTGAACAATGAAGGTGAGCGTACAGAAGCTTTCTTTGCAACTTATCTATCTCTGATGCTAGTTTCAGGAAACCAGGCTCTTTCTCACCTTGATTCCTCTGCACATCTATCAGATTGTATAGGGTTGGTGACATGACTTCACAACCAGACAAATGTAAGCAGTGCGGTCTGTGAATGGCAGGAAACAGACAGAGACAAACTCTTAACATTGGTTTCTTCCCAGTATAAAGCTGGACAATGGTGAGTCAGACCCTCTAGCTCATTTAGTTGTTTAATAAGTATTGAGAGTTTGAGTGGGTCAGTTGCCTTCAACTCACTTGTAACACAATAAAATAAGCACCACATTGAAACCTGGAGACTTACTCAGCAGGAAACCTATTTCCGCCTATTTCCTGAACATAGTGTAACATAACTTGGCATCAAAGTTGAAGGCTTAAGACTTTGGTGGGAGTAATAAGCAGAAATTCTTCCCTCCTCACTAGTCAAGAAGGCACAGCAGCGTTTACACTTCCTGAGGAGACTCCTTGCCTTCATTCTAACAACTTTCTTTAGGAGCTACTGTCAAGAGTGTTCTGTCTGGCTGCGTTATTATGTGGTATGGAAGCTGCAAGGCCTCGGACTGCAACTTCCTACAGAGACCGGATGATATGAAGATAGATGGAGGGGCGGATTGTTTTGTGGAAATAGGGAGGTACAGAAGGACTTAGAAAGATTAGGAGAATGGTCAAAGAAATGTCAGATGGAATATAGTGTTGGGAAGTGTATGCTCATGCACTTTGGTAGAAGAAATAAAAGGACTGACTATTTTCCAAATTGAGAGAAAATACAAAACACTGAGGTACAAAGAGACTTGGGAGCACTTATGTAGGATTCCCCAAAGGTTAATTTGTAGGTTGAGTCTGTGGTGTGTTAGCATTCATTTCAAGAGGACTAGAATATAAAAGCAAGGATGTAATGTTGAGACTTTATAAAACACTGGTGAGGCCTCACTTGCAGTATTGTCAGCAGGTTTGGGCCCCTTATCTCAGAAAGGATGTGCTGAAATTTGAGAGGATTCAAAGGAGGTTCACAAAAATCATTCCAGGTTTGAACGGCTTGTCATATGAAGAGTGTTTCATGGCTCTGGGCCTGTGTTGACTGGAAATCGGAAGAATGAGGGGTGACCTCATTGAAACTTATCGAAAGGTGGAAAGGCCTTGATAGAGTGGATGTGGAGAGGATGTTTCCAATGGTGGGAGAGTCTAACACCAGAGGACGCAGCCTCAGAGTAGGGGAGTGCCCTTTTAGAACAGACGTGAGGAAGAATTTCTTTAGCCTGAAAGTAGCAAATCTGTGGAATTCTTTGCCATAGGCAGTTTTGGAGACCAAGCCTTTATGTGTATTTAAGACAGACGTTGATAGATTCCTGATTGGTCGGGCATGAACGGATACAGGGAGAAGGCAGGAGATCAGGGCTGAGGGGAAAATTGGATCAGACATGCTGAAATAGCAGAGCAGATGTGATGAGCCAAATGGCCTAATTCTGCTCTTATATTTTATGATCTTATAGTTTTATGGACATTGAATTACATGCGCATTGAATTATATTTTGTTAACTTATTTGTGGCAAGACTTTGATGTGTACAATTCTGTGTGTGCAGTGTCTCGGCCTGAAACATCAACTGTGCTTTTCTCCATAGATGGTGCCTGTCCTGCTTTGTTTCTCCAGCATTTTTTTGTGTGTTGCTTGGATTTCCAGCACCTGCAAATTTTCTCTTGTTTGTGATATATGTTTTATGGGTGCACTGTAGTGCAGAGGAATGTTGTTTCATTTGGTTGAATCTATGTACAGTCAAATGGCAATAAACTTGAACTTGTGTGTTTTGGGGTAAGATTGACAGAACTGCTGAAAGATAGGTAACTACAGAGACTAAGCTTGGCTATTCAGAGTTGGCAAGAAACTACATTACATGCACTTTTTATTTAGCCATAAGAAAAATACTGTAAATTTGTTGCTTGTGTGTAAATCTGCATTTGGACAACCCAAAGCTGATGCATAATAAATTATTTAACTGTTGAATCAGAATTTCTTACATGAATGGAAGTCTATAGTTTTATAATTTCTTTGTTTTGCGTTATGTTTATTTTGTAAAATCTAGATTATCACATTTTCAGAGGTATATAACTATTTACGTATGTTCTAAACACGAGAAAGTCTGCAGATGCCAAAGTCCGGAAGTAGGGTCTTGGCCCAAATGACCAACTGTTTATTCATTTAAATACGTTCTATTTCACTGATACACAGAATTGCTGTTATGGGGCAGCATGGTAACGAAGCAGTCAGCAGAACGCTCCACAGCACCTGCGATCAGGGTTCAATTCCTGCCGCTGTCTATAAGTAGTTTATCCATTCTCCCTGTGACTGCATGGATTTCCTCCAGATTGCTCCCACTTTGAAACGGTGGACTGGATTGTATTCAGGGATTCATCTTTCAGTCTGAATTACTATGTCACAGCTGTCACTGACTTCATTAAAACTTATGAGAACTTACTGTACATACCCAAATCAAAAGCTATGGATGAACCAGGACGACAGGAATTCTGCAGATGCTAGAAATTCAAGCAACACACATCAAAGTTGCTGGTGAACACAGCAGGCCCGGCAGCATCTCTAGGAAGAGGTACAGTCGACGGTTCAGGCCGAGACTCTTCATCAGGACTAACTGAAGGAAGAGTTAGTAAGAGATTTGAAAGTGGGAGGGGGAGGGGGAGATCCAAAATGATAGGAGAAGACAGGAGGGGGAGGGATGGAGCTAAGAGCTGGACAGGTGATTGGCAAAGGGGATATGAGAGGATCATGGGACAGAAGGTCTGGGGAGAGAGACAAGGGGTGGGGGAGAAACCCAGAGGATGGGTAAGGGGTGTAGTCAGAGGGACAGAGGGAGAAAAAGGAGAGTGAGAGAAAGAATGTGGGAATAAAAATAAATAACGGATGGGGTACGAGGGGGAGGTGGGGCATTAGCGGAAGTTAGAGAAGTCAATGTTCATGCCATCAGATTGGAGGCTACCCAGACGGAATATAAGGTGTTGTTCCTCCAACCTGAGTGTGGCTTCATCTTTACAGTAGAGGAGGCCGTGGATAGACACGTCAGAATGGGAATGGGATGTGGAATTAAAATGTGTGGCCACTGGGAGATCCTACTTTCTCTGGTGGACAGAGCGTAGGTGTTCAGCAAAGTGGTCTCCCAGTCTGCGTCGGGTCTCGCCAATATATAGAAGGCCACATCGGGAGCACCGGACGCAGTATATCACCCCAGCTGACTCACAGGTGAAGTGTCGCCTCACCTGGAACGACTGTCTGGGGCCCTGAATGGTGGTAAAGGAGGAAGTGTAAGGGCATATGTAGCACTTGTTCCACTTGCAAGGATAAGTGCCAGGAGTGAGATCAGTGGGGAGGGATGGGGGGGACGAATGGACAAGGGAGTCGCGTAGGGAGCGATCCCTGCGGAAAGCAGAGAGAGGGGGAGGGAAAGATGTGCTTAGTTGTGGGATCCCGTTGGAGGTGGCGGAAGTTACGGAGAATAATATGTTGGACCCGGAGGCTGGTGGGGTGGTAGGAGAGGACCAGGGGAACCCTATTCCTAGTGGGGTGGCGGGAGGATGGAGTGACAGCAGATGTGCATGAAATGGGGAAGATGCGTTTGTGAGCAGAGTTGAGTGGAGGAAGGGAAGTCCCTTTCTTTAAAAAAGGAGGACATCTCCCTCGTCCTGGAATGAAAAGCCTCATCCTGAGAGCAGATGCGGCGGAGACGGAGGAATTGCGAGAAGGGGATGGCATTTTTGCAAGAGACAGGGTGAGAAGAGGAATAGTCCAGATAGCTGTGAGAATCAGTAGGCTTATAGTAGCCATCAGTGGATAAGCTGTCTCCAGAGACAGAGACAGAAAGATCTAGAAAGGGGAGGGCCGTGTCGGAAATGGACCAGGTAAACTTGAGGGCAGGGTGAAAGTTGGAGGCAAAGTTAATAAAGTCAACGAGTTCTGCATGCGTGCAGGAAGCAGCGCCAATGCAGTTGTTGATGTAGCGAAGGAAAAGTGGGGGACAGATACCAGAATAGGCACGGAACATAGATTGTTCCACAAAGCCAACAAAAAGGCAGGCATAGCTAGGACCCATACGGGTGCCCATAGCTACACCTTTAGTTTGGAGGAAGTGGGAGGAGCCCACTTACCCCCTTATCGGCAGGTTTAATAATAAGGTTAGGATTAGTGCGGAGGGAGTGGAGAGCAGAGCGTTCTGAAGGAGTGAGGTTGGAATGGGAACAAGGTGCGGTGAAGTCGAGACGGTTGATGTCCCGTCGGCAGTTAGCGATAAAAAGATCTAGAGCAGGCAGAAGACCAGAGCGGGGTGTCCATGAAGAAGAGGAGGGTTGAAGACGGGAGAAGGGGTCATCGGTGGGGGTGGAAGAGTCCTTGCCGAAGAAATAGGCTCGGAGACGGAGAGAACACACACCAGTCTTCATAGACAGATCAGAACTGAGAAAAGTGAGCAATTTCAAATTCCTGGCTGTCAATATCTCTGAGGATCTAAGCTGGACCCAACATATCAATGCAGCTACAAAGAAGGCAGAACCGTGGCTATATTTTATTAGGAGTTTGAAAAGACTTGATATGTCTCCAAAAACACTTGAAAGTGTCTACAGATGTACCGTGGAGAGCATTCTAACTAGCTTACTGTAATCCTATACTTTCTTTAATTCAGTTTTTTCCCTTTATTATCATGTATTGCAATGTACTGCTGCCTCATATCAACAAATTTCACAACATATGCCAGTGATAATAAACATGAAGCTGATTCTGTTACGCCACTGATTTCAAAATATTTTACAAATGGAAAAAATCCCAATTTTATGAAAGGGATAAAACAAAATACTCTTCATAAAATATTGAATTTGGCACATCTCCAATGTAATTGGTAACTCTTGTTTCAGTGATGAAAATATTGAACAATTCCATTTCATTAAGCTGCTACTTATTAACTGTTTACAGAGGTCACAAAAGTGGGCTACCCTTATTTACTGCCTCATTATTTTTCACAGTGGTCCTCATAGTCAATAAATTCTGATTGTATAATTTATTGGGATCGTTCAAAGCTGTGAAGTCCTAATACTCTTTGACGCATTTGCAGTCAACACAATTACTTTTTAAAGTAAAATCCATGAAATACAAACTTGTACTAATTGAAGTACTGAACCGATACAATCAAAGGGTCTCCTCATTAATGCCCTGTCAGAGTTTTTTATTCTGTTTTGAAAATGAAACATCTTTGAGATCAAGAGAAATTCCCTGAGGAAGATCTTCTTCATTCAGAGGGTGGTGAGAGTGTGGAACAAACTGCTGCCAGAGGTAGTGGATGTATGCTCAGTTTCAACATTTAAGAGAAATTTGGATAAGTACATAGATGGGAAGGGTATGGAGGGCTATATCTGGGTGCAGGTGATGGAACTAGGCAGGATTATAATTCAGCATGGACTAGATTGCCTGAAGTGCCTGTTTTTGTGCTGTAGGGTTCTATGATTCTATGATTACCGTGAAGATCTGACATGGCTCAGTTGCAAAGTACTAGCATCAACTGCTATTTCTACTAGAATCTAGGCTGACATTAGAGTGCAATAAATCGGTAAATTGGGTGAGTCAAAGGTCAAAGTTCGATTGTATTATCAAAGCATGTATATGTCACCATATGCTACCATGAGACTCAGTTTCTTGCAGGCATGCACAATACAACAAAGAAATAAAATAGAGTCACTGATAATCTACACAGAAACGCCGACAAACAACCTATATACAAATAAGACAAACTGTCCAAATACAAAATAAGTAAATAATTGAATAATACTGACAATATGTAATGCGATTCCAGTGCCAGCAATACACTTACCACTGTGTACTTGGCTTATATTCAAAGATTCAAAGATTCAAAGCACATTTATTATTAAAGAAAGTATAAATTATACACCTTGAAATTTGTCTGCTTACAGGCAGCCACAAAGCAAGAGACCTGAATAGCAAGAAAGAGAGAAAAAAACACACATCATGGAAACAATAGAGCAAGCCAACAGGATTCTGAAGCAGACTGAGTCCCAGAGCTGTTCCCGGAGTAGCCGGAGTAGACCCGGGAGCCCAGTTCATTGGACCAGCAGAGCAGAAATGCACAACAACTGGATCAGTTCACAGCCTCTGCACTGCGCAGAAAGGATACCTCAATTAACATCAGTAAAAAGAGATTATTTGGTCAGTATTATATTCATTTTGTGGTCTCTAAACATTTCACTGACACATTTTACTGTTGGGGCAAAATGGGAGCGTAGCGGTTAACATATTTCAGGACCAGCAACCAAAATTCACTACTGCCACTGTCTGTAAAGAGTTTGCACATTTTCTCTGTGACCATGTAAGTTTTCTACGGGTGCTCCGATTTCCACCTGCATTCCAAAGACATCTGGGTTAGATGAATTGGTTACTTAGGTGTTAGTGCGGTCACTCGAGTCGAGTGTGATGTTCTCCAAAGGGGTTATCTACTGGTGGATGTAGAGGCCGATCTGAAGTCCACATAATCAGGATGATAAAGTGGATTCCCTTAATGGAGAATGTACGGGTGTAAATTTGTGCGCAAGATTGTTGTGCATAAGGACTTGTTACCAGGCTGTATCGGTAAATCAATAAACAAGTAAAGATAAATAAAAATATTAAAATCTTGAAATGGATAGATTTATTCTCAATTGTAAGATGGGGTTGACCACCTGCAGTCGGTACTCTCACATCAGGCTGATGTGATGATTAAAGACAAGTGTCTGCTCCATGTATTTTCTCTTCTTTCTTCCTCCCTCTACAGAGCTGTGAGCCTGAGGGAGGGAGAAAATGTTTAGTCACGCAGCTCCTGACAATATGGAGCTGCACCAGCTGCTCTGCTGGTGTTTGTGAATGAGTCGCAGAGATTTAAAGTGACACGGCCAGTGGAGCTGCCACTTCTCAGCTCTAGAAAACCGGGTTCGATCCCCACCCCCGGTCTTGTCCGCCGAAGTTTCTTCCAGGTGCTCCAGATTCTTCCCACATCCCAAAGGAGTGCAAGTTTAAAGATAAAGAGTAGCTTCATTTGTCACAAATACATTGCAACACAGTAAATTGCATCGTTTGCATCAAATCAAATCAGCAATGAGAGTGCAGGGCAGCTTGTAAGTGTCGCCAAGCTTCCAGCACCAACACAGCATGCCCACAACTCAACAACCTTAACCGTATGTTTTTGGAATGTGGGAGGAAGCTGTAGCACTGAGAGGAAACCCACACAGTCATGGTGAGATTGCTGATGCTGTAAGAGCATTATGCTAAACCACAACGCCTCCTCTGGTTTGTAATTTAACTGGACACTGTGAATTATCCCTGGTGTGGGGGGAAGTGTGTGGGAATGTGGGGAGAACCAAAGGGTAAATGGGTCTTGTACCCCAACAGTGGTGGGATAAAGGGCCTGATTCCATGCTGTATGTGTCTGTGGTTTTCTAAGGAGGCAATCTGGTCCTTCACATCCGTGGTACCAAAGAAATTACATTTGGTTAAAGGACATTAGAGTGGTCCATTGAATCCTCTAAACTCTTGGCTGTATTGATCCTGCCAGTGCTCTAACCAATCAGGATCTTGAGTAAATGGCAATTGGAATTGGTTTATTATTGTCACATGTATCCAGATACAGTGAAAAGGTTGTTTAGCATACATCTCATGCAGATCAAATCATCACACAGTGCAGTGGGTAGAACAATGTAAACTAATAACAGAATGCAGTGCAGGTAAACAATAAGGTGCAAGATCATAATGATGTGGATTGTGAGGACAAGAGTCCATCTTGTCATACTAGGGAACTATTTACATGTATAACAGTGGGAATGAAGCAGTTCTTGCGTCTGGTGATATGTGCTTTAAGCTTTTGTATGTTCTTCCCAATGGAGGAGGAGAGAAGTCAAGGCAGGAGGAATCTTTGATAATGCTAAAAATGTCTAATAGTGCTCAATTTCTATGACTTTATGATTCTAAATATTAATATAAAAACAAACCTATAAAACACAATGTATAACTGTTGATTGTAGTCCAACCATTGGTCTGTGCAGGAAATTTCTACGTGGCCTGAAAACTGCAGAATTTTAACATTAAGATTATATAAAGGAAAATTTCAGCTGTGCAGCAACAAAGGGTATGTATGCAGGAGCATATCAGTTACTGCATGAAGTAGAGGGAATACTGATTGTACTAGGTATCCAATCATGAAAGGCCCATAAGTAGCTTAAAGTTGATTTTCGAACATAAGACTATAAGACTATAATATGTTGGAGGAGAAGTAGGCCATTCGGCCTGTTGAGTCTGCTTTGCCATTTGATAGTGGTTGGTCCAATTCCCTCTCACTCCTTTCTCCTGCCCTCTCCCCATGACTTTTTACACCTGACTAATCAAGAATCTATCAACCTCCACCTTAAGTACACTCAATGACCTGGCTTCAGGCCACCTGTGGCAATGAATTTCACAGATTTACCACCTCTTGCCAAAGAAATTCTACCTCTTTCCATTCTAAATGGATGTCCCTCTATTCTGAGGTTGTGCCCTCTGGCCCTGCACTTACCCACTATAGGAAACATCTCTCCACATCCCCTCTATCAAGGCTTTTCAACATTCAGTAGGTTTCAAAGAGGTTCCCCCTCATTCTTCTAAATTCCAGCAAGTACAGGCCCAGAGCCATCAGATGCTCTTCATATGTCAAGCCTTTCAATCCCAGAATTAATTTCATGAACCTCTTTTGAATCCTCTCCAATGTCAGCACATCCTTTCTTAGATAAGAGCCCAAAACTGCTCACAATACTCCAAGTTGGGCCTCATCAGTGCCTTGTAAAGCCTCAGCAATACATCATTGTTTTTATATTTTAATCCTGTCAAAATGAATACTAACATTGCCTTTGCCTTTCACACCACCGAGACTCAACCTGCATACTTACCTTTAGGAATTCCTGTACAAGGACTCCCAAGTCCTTTTGCACTTCAGATTTTCAAATTTTCTCCCTGCTTAGGAGAAAGCTTTCAAAGAACTCCACATATATATTAATTCACATTCACTGTTAAGTGTCCTAATCAATTCAGACCAGATCTCTCTCTCTCTCTCTCTCTCTCACTCACTCACTCACTCTCACACACACACACACACACACACACACACACACACACACACACACACACCCTCAGATGTGCTTTCTCCAACCAGTATGACATTGCAGCTCTCAAAACTGCTTATCAGTCCTTGCAATCTGATCTGAAACCTTCTTCCTATTATACATCCCACCCCACTCCAATCTTGCACCCACAAAACCAGCTTCCCACCATCTCCTTACATGCTCAGCTTTCTTACGGCTCTACTAATTGGTTCTCTCTTGCTTCACAGTGACTCATCACTGTAAAAAGTTAATGGATGTTCTATTTTAAGAAGGGTCTGGGAAGGAGGAGTAGAGAGGTGCAGATGATGTACTGTTATAGATTTGTAGATATAAACAAAATAACATTAGTAAAATTTCACTCTCAATTTTTTAGACCATAAGACCATTAGTCATGGAAACAGAATTAGGCCTTTCAGCTCTGCCACTCCAACATGGCTGATATAATACCCCTTTCAACCCCTATTCCTGCCTTCTCCATGTAACTCCATGTTCACCAGATTGATTCCTGGGATGGCAGGACTTTCATATGCAGAAAGACTGGATGAACTGGGCTTGTACTCGTTGGAATTTAGAAGATAGAGGGGGGATCTGATTGAAACGTATAAGATCCTAAAGGGATTGGACAGGCTAGATGCAGGAAGATTGTTCCCGATGTTGGGGAAGTCCAGAACGAGGGGTCACAGTTTGAGGATAGAGGGGAAGCCTTTTAGGACCGAGATCAGGAAAAACTTCTTCACACAGAGAGTGGTGAATCTGTGGAATTCTCTGCCACAGCATACTGTTGAGGCCAGTTCATTGGCTATGTTTAAGAGGGAGTTAGATATGGCCCTTGTGGCTACAGGGGTCAGGGGGTATGGAGGGAAGGCTGGGGCAGGGTTCTGAGTTGGATGATCAGCCATGATCATAATAAATGGCGGTGCAGGCTCGAAGGGCCGAATGGCCTACTCCTGCACCTATTTTCTATGTTTCTATGTTTCTGACACTCTAACTAGTCATGATCATATCAATCTCTGGCTTGGTCTCCCCAGCTGTCTGTGACAATGAACTCCACAGATTCTCCACCCTCTGACTAGAGAAATTCCTCCTCATCTCTGATCTAAAGGAACTATCTTGTATTCTGAGGTTCTGCCCTCTGGTCCAAGACTTCCCCAATATAGGAATCATCCTCTCCACGTCCACTCTATCTAGGCCTTTCAATGTTCAATAGGTCTCAATGAGATCACCGCTCATTCCTCAAATGTCAAGGAGTACAGGACCAGAGCAATGAAATGCTCCTCATATGATAAGCCTTCCAAACTTGGAATCATTTTTGTGAACCTCCTTTGAACCCTGCTCATAACTGCTCATAATACTCTCAGTGTAGTCTGACCAATGCCTTATAAAGCTTCAGCATTACGTCCTTTTTGCTGAAGTTCACTTGAAGCAGACGAGTTGCAAAGTACACCACAGTTGACTGGTGAAGGAGTGACTTGACTTTTTATATGTAGATGAAGATAAACCCAAGAGGTTATTCTTTAAAGTGGAAATTTTGGATAAGGGGTGAGGGAGTTTTCAGTTTGCTGTTCACCTGTGGCAAATTGGTTGTGGTGGGTGATGTGTCTGCCTGTTATTATTTCAGTCTTCTCCATTACCAGAATGTTTGCACTTTGCTGTTAGTGGGAGCTAAGATCATCCCTAGATCAAAGCCTGAAGTGTTGTTCTCATTATGCTATTAACACTTGTTATACCAACTCCACTGTTCCCGAGAGAGTTGCTCACAATAATGAAATTAATGATTTCTGGTTTAATGGGGAGATTAGAACTGATTTCCTCACCAGTTTTAACCATGTACCTCCTGACCCAGACTGAAGCACGCCTTCCTCCATGTCTGGAAGGACTCTGAAGAAGAGCCTTTTCACCCAGAGGTTCAAGGCTGTTCAATTTCATTTGCAGTACACAAGTGCAAAGCACAATTAAGTAATTGTTACTCCAGATCTGATGCAACACAAAAATCATAAAATAAAGAATGCAGTACAATAATAAAAAACACAACAAATATAAATACATAAGATTGTTTATGTGCATAGATTAATTGTATGTCCATGAAGTGACTCGGGGCACAGGAGTGTCTGTACACTAGGTGACTTTGACAGGATATAATTAAGTATTGGTGTTTGGAGGGGTCGAGGGGTGGGTTAGTTGGTGGAGGTGATGATCAGCCTTACTGTTTGGGAAAAGTAACTGCCGTTGAGTCCAATAGTCCTGCCATGGATGCTCCTCCCTGATGGCACTAGGACAAACAGTCCAAGATCAGGGTGGGTGGGATCCTTCTTGATATTGCGGGAGTTTTTCTGGCACCTCTTTGTTTATATATCCTTGATGGCGGATAGGCTGGTCCAGGTAATGCACTGGGCAGTTTTGTCAACCCGTTGTAGAGCCTTCCTGTCTGCTGCAGTGCAGTTTCCGTACCAGGCAGTGATGCAGCATGTTAGGATGCTCCCTACTGCACATCTGTAGAAGGCCAGATGTTTCAGAAAGGACAAGGAGGGAGACAAAAGAGGTGGGGGTGAGGCACTGTTGATCAGAGATGGTGTCATGACTGCAGAAAAGGAGGAAGTCATGGAGGAATTGTCCACTGAGTTCTCTGTGGGTGGAAGTTGGAAACAGGAAGGGGTCAATAACTTTACTGGGTGTTTTTATAGACCACCCAATAGTAAGAGACATCAAGGAGCAGATAGGGAGACAGATTCTGGAAAGGTGTAATAATAACAGGCTTGTCTTAGTGGGAGATTTTAATTTCCCAAATATTGATTGGCATCTCCCTAGAGCAAGGGGTTTAGATGGGGTGGAATTTGTTAGGTGTGTTCAGGATGGTTTCTTGACACAATATATAAATAACCTTACAAGAGGAGAGGGTTTACTTGATATGGTATTGGGAAATGAACCTGGTCAGATGTCAGATCTGTCAGTAGGAGAGCATTTTGGCGATAGTGATCATAATTCTATCTCCTTTACCATAGCATTGGAAAGGGATAGGAACAGACAAGTTAGGAAAGTGCTTAATTGGAGCAAGGGAAAATATGAGGCTATCAGGCAGGAAATTGGAAGCATAAATTGGGAACAGATGTTCTTATGGAAATGTATAGGGGATATTTTCGTGAAGTTCTGCATAAGTACATTCCAATGAGACAGGGAAAGGATGGTAGGGTACTGGAATCGTGATGTACAAAGGCTGTTGTAAATCTATTCAAGAAGAAAAGAAAAAACTTATGAAAGATTCAAAAAACTAGGTAATGATAGAGATCTAGAAGATTATAAGGCGAGCAGAAAGGAGCTTAAGAATGAAATTAGGAGAGCCGGAAGGGGCCATGAGAAGGCCTTGTGGACAGGATTAAGGAAAACCCCAAAGCATTCTACAAGTATGTGAAAAGCAAGAGGATAAGGCGTGAGTGAAAAGGACCAATCAAATGTGACAGTGGAAAAGTGTGTATGGAACCGGAGGAGATAGCAGAGGTACTTAATGAGTACTTTGGTTCAGTATTCACTATGGAAAAGAACCTTGGCGATTGTAGGGATGACTTACAGCAGACTGAAAAGCTTGAGCATGTAGATATTAAGAAAGAGGATGTGCCGGAGCTTTTGGAAAGCACCAAGTTGGATGGTTCACCGGGACCGGACGAGATGTACCACAGGCTACTGTGGGAGGCAAGGGAGGAGATTGCTGTGCCTCTGGCAATGATCTTTGCATCATCAATGGGGACGGAGAGGTTCCGGAGGATTGAAGGGTTGGGGATGTTGTTCCCTTATTCAAGAAAGGGAGTAGAGATAGCCCGGGAAATTATAGACCAGTGAGTCTTAATTCAGTGGTTGGTAAGTTGATGGGAATGATCCTGGGAGGCAGGATTTATGAACATATTGAGAGGCATAATATGATTAGGAATAATCAGCATGGCTTTGTCAAAGGCAGGTCGTGCCTTACGAGCCTGATTGAATTCGTTGGTGTGACTAAACACATTGATGAAGGAAGAGCAGTAGATGCAGTGTATATGGATTTCAGCAAGGCATTTGATAAGGTACCCCATGCAAGGCTTATTGAGAAAGTAAGGAGGCATGGGATCCAAGGGGACCTTGCTTTGTGGATCCTGAATTGGCTTGCCCACAGAAGACAAAAAGTGGATGTAGACGGGTCATATTCTGCATGGAGGTCGTCACCAGTGGTATGCCTCAGGGATCTGCTGTAGGAGCTCTTCTCTTCGAGATTTTTATAAATGATCTGGATGAGGAAATGGGGGGAATTGTTAGTAAATTTGCTGATGACACAAAGGTTGGGGGAGTTGTGGATAATGTGGAGTACTGTCAGAGGTTACAGTGGGACATTGATAGGATGCAAAACTGGGCTGAGAAGTGGTAGATGGCGTTCAACCCGGATAACTGTGAGGTGGTTCATTTTGGTAGGTCAAATATGATGGCAGAATATAGTATTAATGGTGAGACTCTTGGCAGTGTGGAGGATCAGAGGGATCTTGGGGTCCGAGTCCATAGGACACTCAAAGCTGCTGCGCAGGTTGACTTGTGTGGTTAAGAAGGCATACGGTGTATTAGTCTTCATCAATCGTGAGATTGAGCTTAGAAGCCAAGAGGTGATATTGCAGCTATTTAGAACCCTGGTCAGACCCCACTTAGAGTTCTGTGCTAGGTTCTGGTCGCGTCACTACAGGAAGGATGTGGAAACCATAGAAGAGGTGCAGAGGAGATTTACAAGGATTTTGCCTGGATTGGGGAGCACTCCTTATGAAGTAGGTTGAGTGAACTTGGCCTTTTCTCCTTGGGGTGAAGGAGGATGAGAGGTAACCTGGTTGAGGTGTATAAGATGATGAGAGGCATTGGTTGTGAGGATAGTCAGAGTCTTTTTCCCAGGGCTGAAAAGGCTAACACGAGAGGGCACAGTTTTAAGGTGCTTGGAAGTAGGTGCGGAGGAGATGTCAGGGTAAGTTTTTTATGCAGAGAGTGGTGAGTACGTGGAATGGGCTGCCGGCGACGGTAGTGGAGGTGGATATGATAGGGTCTTTTAAGAGATTCCTGGATAGGTACGTGGAGCTTCGAAAAATAGAGGGATATGGGTAACTCTAGGTAATTTCTAAGGTAAGGGCATGTCCGGCACAGCTTTTTGGGCCAAAGAACCTGTATTGTGCTGTAGATTTTCTATGTTTCTATGATATGAGTATTGATGTGCTCTCCAGCTCTCTTCAGCCTCCTCAGAATGTAAAGGTTTAAAATTTGGAATTAAAGGGTAGTTGCACTGACTCCACCTGAGCAGAGGCAGGCAGTGCACAACATTTCAGCAGTACCTGCTCTGTACTGCTGACGCAGAACAACAAATTACATATCATGAATAGTGCCTTACAAAAGTCTTCAGCACATCTATATAGCTCGGGTGCCTAAGACGTTTGAACAAACAGTATCTGTCAGCGTGGACTGGAGAGGGAATTTGTAAATCTGGTGGGAGCAAAGGATGTTGGGAATGGCAAGGGTGAAGTGCCAAGGGAAGGATGTGAGAGAGGTGGCAAAGGAGTGCCAGGGGTGGTGGGTGGCGTGGGTGCAGACACACCCACCCCTGAGGCACCAGGCAAGTTCGTTTGCTTCCAGACAACTGTTTTGTATCATTACCGAATGTCTCTCTGGTGTGTCCCGCTCCTTCCTCTCTCCCGTCCTCATTTCCCAACCATGGACCCCGCTCTCTGCCCCCTTCCCACTCTCAGTCCACAGTAGAGACGTATATCAGAATCAAGTTTATCATTGCTTACATACATCTTGAGCTTGTTTACTTCTGCAGCAGCAGTACAGTGTAATACATAAAATTACTACAGTACTGTGCAAAAGTCTCAAAGTTCAAAGTAAATTTATTATCAAAATATGTCATCTTTTACAACTCAGATTCATTTTCTTACATGCACAGTCAATTAATAATAGAATAAATGAAAGACTGCACCAATAGTGTGACAACTATTGTGAAAAAGGCAACAACTATGCAAATACAAAAAGAAAGAAGAAAAGAAATTATAATTTAAAACAAACAAACAAATAAGTAAATAAATAAGTAAGCAATAGATATCAAGGACATGAGATGAAGAATCCTTGAAAGTGAGTCCATAGATTATGGGGACATTTCAATTTTGGAACAAGTGAAGTTGATGGAAGTTATCTCCTCTGGTTCAGGAATCTGATAGCTGAGGGGTAATAACTGTTCTTTCACCTGGTGCTGTTAGTTGTGAGGCACCTCTACCTTCTTTCTGATAGCATCAGCGAGAAGAGAGCATGGCCTGGATGGTGTGGCCCCTAATGATGGGTGCTGTTTTCCTGCAACAACACTTCATGTAGATGTGCCCAATGGCGGGAAGGGCTTTACCCGTGATGGACTGAGCTGTATCCAAAATTTTTTGTAGGTTTTTCATTCAAGGGCATTGATGTTTCTATACCAGGCTATGATGTAACCAGTCAATATACTCTCCATTGCACATCTGTGGAAGTTAGCCAAAGTTTTCGAGGTCATGCCAAATCTCCGCAGACTCCTAAAGAAATAGAGACACTACAGTGCTTTCTTGGTAATTGCACTTATGTGCTGAGCCCTCGACAGGTCCTCTGAAATAACACCGAGGAATTTCAAGTTGCTGACCTTCTCCACTTCTGATCCTTCTATGAGCATTGGCTCATTGATTTCCTTCCTCTGAACTCAGTAATCAGCTCCTTGGTCTTGCAGACATCGAGTAAGCCATTCAGCCAAATTGTCAAATCTCCCTCCTATATGCTGATTCATTATCAATGTTGATTCAACCTGCAACAGTGGTGTCATATGGCATTGGAGCTGTGCTTAGCCACATAGTCATTCATGTAAAGTGAGTAGAGCAGCAGGTCTTGTGGTGCACCTGTGCTGATGGAGAATGTGGAGGAGATGTTGTTGCCAACCTGAACTAACTGGAATTTGCAAATGAGGAAATCAAATATCCAATTGCACAAGGAGGTACTGAGGCCAAGGTCTGGAAGTTAATTGATAATAAACCTGATAATCTGAAATCAGAGTTGGCAGAGACACAGGTGCCTGAGCAGCTCGATATCTGAGGCAGGGACTGAGTTCAGTTTAAAGTGCATACATACACAGGGTACAGATGACAGGAAATTAATTTTTGCAGCAGCAGCACGGTGCATAACAGACATGACAATCGTATGTTAACTTAAGTGAATTAACATAAATTCTGCATAATTTATATGACAAAATAAACAAAATGAAGATAACAATGTTAGTGCATGTTGAGAGAGAGAGAGAAATGTACTGTGACTGTAAACCTAAATTAGTATAAAGACCTGAGGGCAGAGGAGGGCAGAAACCAACTTGCTGATGAGCACGTTATGTGGCTGGGGAATCAAACGCAGCCAACTGAGAGCTCAAGGTTTGCTTCAGTGAGAATAGCGTTCTTGTCAAAGGAATATGGACACCACAGAGGTTTGTTCTGGAGTTGTTTATAGAGTTATATACTACGGAAACAGTTTCTTTAGCCAAAACCATCCGTGCTGATCAATGTATCTTGTTTGTCTCACTTAACCATATTCCTTTAAATCTTTTCCATCCATGTTCTGTCCAAATGTCTTTTAAACATTGTAGTTGTCCCAGCATGTCCTCTGATAGCTTGTTTTGTATACCCGCCATCATCTGTGTGGTAAAACTTACCCTTCAGTTCCTCTTTAAATGTTTCATCTCTTACCCTAAATGCATGTACTCTAGTTTTAGATTCCCCTACCAGAAGGAAAAGATTGTGACCATTCACCTTAACTCTGCTCCTTAAGGGTTGATAAGCCTTTATATGGATGTTCTTCAGTCTCAATAGACAATAGGTGCAGGAGTAGGCCATTCGGCCCTTTGAGCCAGCACTGCCATTCACTGTGATCACGGCTGATCATCCACAATCAGTATCCAGTTCCTGCCTTATCCCCATAACCTTTGATTCCGCTATCTTTAAGAGCTCTATCCATCTCTTTTTTGAAAGCATCCAGAGACTTGGCCTCCACAGCCTTCTGGGGCAGAGCATTCCATATATCCACCACTCTCTGGGAGAAAAAGTTTTTCCTCAACTCCGTTCCTATGCTTCAGAGTGAAAAGTCAGGTAAGCAAGATGGCGCTGGTGACCTTTGGTGATGTTTTGCAGGCAGCTCACGAAACTACAAGATATACATCTGCCCTGCGATCACTGCAGTCTGATGCCTGTAATTTCCCTTTAAAGGATGTACTTTTGAATGGACTGGATAATCTGGCACTTTGTGTTCTCCTGGGGGATTCGGCAAACTAGACTCTCGAGAGTGCAGTTATGACCGGGATGGCCATTGACTCGAGGCCTGATGGCGGAAGACGAACCCATGGTTGGCTCTATTGCTTCACACCAATTAAAGCGTTGAGCAAGATTAAAATTATCGAGAGCAAGAGCAGAAAATGAACAGATGTTCAGCTCCATCTGTCTGCGTTTGACTGGCCTTCCTCTCTTCTCACTACTACTGTCGGGCGGGAGGTGTTGGAGTCTTGGATCCCACAACAGCAGGTTTGGGAGCAGTTGTTGCCGTGCAACCATCAGGGTCTTGTACCAGCTTAACTCACCTCAGCGCTGATAGGTTCCGCAGCTGTGGTCTCACTTTTGGTGACTCTGCAGCTCATGTTCCATATGTTTTTGTTTAATTTTTTACTATTTAAGTGATTTGTCCTCATTTGCAAGTTGGGTATGTGGTAGTTTTGTTGTGTGTGTGCGCGTGTGTATTTTAGTGAATTCTGCTATGGTTTGATTTGTGAGTGCCTTCAAGAAGATTAATCTCAAGGTTGTGTATGATTTATATACTTTGATAATACATTTGATCTTTGAACTTAAAAACCCCTGCTTCTCCAGTCTCCCTATATAAATCAACCTCTCCAGTTCTGGTAACATCCTTATGAACGTTTTCTGTGTCATTTCCAATTCAAAGTATTCAAAGTATATTTATTATGGAAGAAAATAAAAATATTATACAACCTTGAGATTTGTTTGCTTACAGGCAGTTTATAGGCATCCATTAGTCTCGTGAGACCATGGATTTGCACCTTGGAAGGTTTTTCCAGGGCGCAGGCCTGGGCAAGGTTGTATGGAAGACCGGCAGTTGCCCATGCTGCAAGTCTCCCCTCTCCACGACACCGATGTTGCCCAAGGGAAGGGCATTAGGGCCAAAACAGCTTGGCACTGGTGTCATCGCAGAGCAATGTGTGATTAAGTGCCTTGCTCAAGGACACAACACGCTGCCTCAGCCAAGGCTCGAACTAGCGACCTTCAGATCACTAGACAAACGCCTTAAACACTTGGCCATGCGTCAATACTACAGGCAGTTGCAAAACAAGGAACCTGAAAGAATCTAATTTTAAAAAAAGACCAATCCTTAATGCGCACAGAGAAAAAGAAAAGAACACAAACCATGCAAACAATAGAAGCGAGCAACAACAACAGCATTCCAAACCAAACTGAGTCCTTAGATCAAAAATCCCCGGCACAACTCTGAGTAGGCCCAAAGCCTCGGTATTCAGCTCATCATATTAATGAGGCAAATCACTGCAAAGTTCGCAGACACAAAACACAGCTGCTGGGGGCAGTCTCACAGCCTTAGCATCGTGGAAGGAGGAGCCCTCAGTCTATCTGGGCCATCATTTAAATTATCCGAACAATGGATCGTACTTCACACTAGGACTCAGGCCCTGCTGCAGTGGATCACATCAGGCCTAAATTTTGCTGCCGAAGAAGCCGTTATCGACCTCTCCAAGTTGGCTTGGTGTCCAGATCAATCCATACTCTCCTGACTCTCAATACCTTACCTTTCCATTCTATCTGGGCCGGCATTTAAATTGTCCAAACGGCAAATCGTGCTTTGTATTAGGACCCGGGTTCTGCTGCTGCGAATCACTCCGGCCCTAGAATAGGCCACCCAGCAAAAATGCTTTGGACCTGGATTTTGCTGCTGAAGAAGCTGTTCACAACCTCTCCAAATCGGCTCAGCGCTTAGAGTGGTCCACCCTCACACACAGTCCCAGACATCCCACCCTGCAAAAACTCATTTCAGGGAGGTAGCACCATCAATTTGTGGAAGACTCCTGGAACTTCTGGGAGAGGTGGAATGTCTGCAATAGAGTAGCTCCTTTGCAGCTAGCCAGGTAGTTTAAATAACGTTAGCTATGCTAGTAAATGAATGACACCTGTCAAACTCATCCCAACATGTCTTTTACAGTCTTAACCCACCATGGGCAGTAGAAAAGTCACTGTTGCAAACAGTGCAGCGAGCAACACTGTCATTATTTTTGACTCCTATTAGGCAGGGGTACACTTTAGGGTAGTCTGGGGTGACGTACGTTTTATATTTTTTCTTTTTAGAACACTCTGCCATGGCGTGCTCTCTCTCTCTCTCGCTCTCGCTCTCGTGCTCGCTCTGTCCCGCGCTCTCACGCTCTCGCTCGCTCTCAAAAAAAATTGATTTCAGGGACATTGTATTTAATTTGCAGGCACTAGGGAGCCACTATTAATTTGCGGGAGACTCCCCGCACTTCCGGGAGAGGTGGGATGTCTGACAGTCTGGCTGGACAGGCATCAGAATTCCTCTGTGCCGTCTTCTCCCCTTCGAACTGTCCACTCCAACCAGCACGGTTCCAATTCCAAGTGAGTCAATTTTGCACCACACCAGCAGGGCACGCCTCACAAATTTGCTTTGCCTTTGCTCGCTTTCCATTGTTTGCGGTGATAGTTTACCACAATTTATCTGATAAAAAAGTATAATCAGTGATGTATTTTTATCAAATTCCTTTGCTTTCAAACTACCAGTAAGCTATCGCATGCCTTTGCTGGCACCATCTTAAATCGTCAATTTAAAAACTACCTATAGCTAAGTGACCAGAACTACACATAATATTCCAGGTATGGAATGACTTCCACACATTGTTTTTTTTTTATGAGTCTTTGATTATACGTAGTTTTTATAAATTCTATTGTAGTTTTCTTATTTTCCTGTGAATAACTTCAAGAATACGAATCTCAAGGTAGTACTGTATATGGTAATATATACACTCAGTAGCCACTTTATTAGGTGCACCAGTGCACCTACGTGTTAACGCAAATATCTAATCAGCCAATCATGCGGCAGCTAATCAATGAGTAAAAACATGCAGACATAGTGAAGAAGTTCTGTTGTTGTTCTAACCAAACATCAGAATGGGGAAGAAATGTGATCTAAGTGTGGAATAATTGTTGGTGCCAGATGAGGTGATTTGAGTATCTCAGAAACTGCTGATCCTCTGGGATTTTCATGCAGAACTGTCTCTAGAGTTCTCAGAGAATGGTGCAAAAACCAAAAATGTCCAGTGAGCAGAAATTCAGGGGCAAAAACCCCTTGTTAATGAGAGAGGTCAGCCCATCTAGTCTGTGTCAAAACTACGATACTGTCTCGTTCCATCCACCTGTACCTGGACCTCCATACACCTCCCAGGAGAAAATCCTCCTTAAATGTTAAAATCAAATGTGCATGCACCACTTCTGCTGGCAGATCATTCCAGTCTCTCACCACCCTCTGAGTGAAAAAGTTCCCCTTCACGTTGCCTTAAACATATCACCTTTCACCCTTAACCCATGACCTCAAATTCTGTTCTCACCCAACCTCTGTGGCAAAAATCTGTTTGCATTCACCCTATCTATACATCTCTTTGTGTTGTATTCAGTGAATATTAATAAGTATCATTTTTGAGAGTTGTTGGCAGGACAGTCCAAAGGATGGAACATTGTCCCTGGGAACATTCTGTAACCTACACCCTTGACTCTCTGAAGATTGGATGCACTGTAAATGTAATTATCATGAATGATGATAACTGTTCTTGTCATCAGGCTGTTCCATTAACTCAAAGTTTCATTTTTCAGTTCTGCCTCATTAGAATCCACTTAGCACTGTTCTAATTGAGCCTCATACTGTTTATTACCCAGCTCAGCATCAGAGACATGATACCCACCTGGAGAGTTGCTGCCCGTTTTGCTTTGCAAAATGATTATTAGTCCTGCAATGTTGTCTTTCCTGCGTTTTTCCCTCAACCTGACTGATTAAGACCTTTCATCTCACCTACCACTCACTAACAGCACATGTACCGCTCATTGGTGTTGATCATTTAAACCTTGCAGCTAAACTTCTGTTCTGCTCTCTGAGTCCTTGCCTTCCCGCTTAGAGTCACACAGCATGGAAGCAGGACCTTTGGTCTAACTGATCCACGCCAAGCATGTTATCCATTCAAACTAGTCCATTTGCCCAGAGGTGGCCCATATGCTTCCAATCCTTTCCTATCCAGTTACTGTATGATCTAACAAAATTCAAGATGCAAGATTTAAGATTCAAGATTGTTTATTGTCTTTTGTAAATAGGCAAATGTAAAGGATAACAAAATAATTGTTACTCCAGATATTATTAAAATCATGATATTATTAAATCCAAGGAAGATTTAAACGTCTTATAAGCGTCATCCATCATTAAGGACCCGGATCAACCAGGACATGCCCTCTTCTCATTGATCAGGAAGAAGGTACAAAAGCCTAAAGGCACATACTCAGCGATTCAGGAACAGCTTCTTTCCCTTTACTATCGGATTTCTGAATGGATATTGAACCCATGAACAGTACCTCACTACTTTTTTACACTACTTATTTAATTCAACATTTTAATATGTACTGTACATGTGTGTGTGTGTGTATGTGTATGTAACCTTTGCCCCCACTGACTCCTGTTGCCTAGGGTGAATAGCCGTCGACCCCGCCAAACAGGGCAAATGCTTTGGTGCGGATAAGGTGCGAGTCGCCCAATGATCAGCCACGATACAAATATGAAACAATATACAAAGTGCTAGTAAAGAATTATACTTTATAGCAAATTTTTGGTGATGGGTTAGTAGCAGCAACTACAAGAAAAGGCAGCACATAAGTAACTTAACAGTCTTGTGCACATAATATTTGAGCTCACGCCTCCGATTCCATCCACAACGTCCTTCACAGACTCCGGCCACCCTCCGAACCGCTGAGGTCCTGTGTCCACCACCCTGGAACCGCTGTCCGTTCCTCACACGTTCGTCCTCCCTGCTTGCCTCCCGAAAAAGCCCGCGCTCCTCAACTCAGCACACATTTTCAGGTTTCCCTCGCCATCCGAAGGTAGAGCATTCCTGTGAAACGGTTCGTAAGCCAGAATGTCGTAAAGCGAAGAAGCAATTGCCATTTATTTATATGGGAAAATTTTGTGAGCGTTCGCAGATCCAAAAATAACCTACCAAATCTTGCCAAATAACATATAAAACCTAAAATAACAGTAATATATAGTAAAAGCAGGAATGATATGATAAATACACAGCCTATATAAAGTAGAAATACTTTTCCACAATCATTGCCTGGACTGTTCTCCGTAGCGAAAATCTCACACAAGCGCCGCCGGCAGAAAATCTCACGCAAACGCTGTCGGCAAAAACACTCTCTCCAGTAACCTTTAAGCTATGAAGCTGTCAAATCATACCAAATAACACATAAAAATACACAGCCTATATAAAGTAGAAATAATGTATGTACAGTGTAGCATCACTTACCGGAATTGGGAAGACAGCGTGGAGCACACTGATGGTGGTGTGTTAGGCTGAGTCGTCGGAGTTTGGGTGGTGCAGTGGCCCCCACCCTCTGGGCAGCGACCTGATACCAATCTGCGAAGCATGCACGAGTACAGCGGTAGCCGGGAGGCACACAGCACATCTTTAAGGAAAAAGCCGAAATAAACATGCTAATTAATTAGGTGCCGCTCGGCACGTAAATGTCGGCCCAGATCAGAGTCGATTGCCGATTGCGTTGCTTCTGATCTGGGCCGACAATTACGTGTCGGGCAGCACCTAATTAATTAGCATGTTTATTTCGGTTTTTTTCTTAAAGGTGTGCTGTGTGCCTCCCGGCTACCGCTGCATTCTCCGCAAATTGGTATCTGTCCGCGGCCTGGAGGTTGGGGTGGTGGGACACTGGGGTGTCATCTCATCGTTGTCGGTTTCCATTAGGGCAGGCAGCTCATCTTCTCCTATGACTGCCCGCCTCGATGTCAAAGGTTGAGGTTCGTCGTCTGCTGTGGCTGATGTGGAAGGCTTGCTTGAGTGTTGAGCCTCGCGCATTTTTCTATCATACAGTTCTTTGTAGGCACTCAAACCATCCTGCAAATATCCCTTAAACCTATGTACCCTTTCAAAATTAAAGTTGTACTTTATCATTGCAGCGAAAATCTCACGCAGTTGCTTCATGTTCAGTTCGCTACTGCGTTCGGTTTCGATTGTTATCCTTTCCTCTTCCAATTGCATCAGCTCTTCATCTATCAGTTCTTGGTCAGAGGATGACAAAACCTCTTCAATATCATCTTCGTCAACTTCCACAAGCCAAACTCACTTTGTCCTTACTTCGTTCACCACGATCGAAACACTTAATTATGTCTAGTTTTACGCTAAGTGTAACACCCTTACGAGCTCTTTTAGGCTTTTCCGATACCTTAGAACTCATCTTGCAAACGGCTGCTCACAGGCACGTGTTTAAGCAATGCCGTTCTGAATCCCGGGGAGGAGCAGCTGCTTGGGACGCGCGCTGATTTTTTTCATGCGCTGATTTTTTTTCGTGCGTTGATTTTTTTTGTAACAGTGAAAACACCTTCTGTTAGCGAAAACAGGGAACTAATGTAGGTCTTTTGTAACAGTGAAGTTTCTTAAAGCGAATGTTCAAAAAGCGGGGGACACCTGTACAAGATAACAGGACATGACTCCATTGGCTAACAAATGAATACAATTTCCATTATCACACTGTATAACCCAAACCCAAACATTGCTGTTACAGAGAACCTCTTCCTCAGCAGTTAACATTACGAGAAGCCATTTTAATATAACACTTCAGAGAAGCCATTTTGGTAATAAGCAATTAACAGTTAACAGTCCATCTACTATTACTGAGAGTCCTACATATATATATAGGAAGAGAGATATAGTATCAGAATCAGAATCAGGCCTGAGAATTAAGAGTAGTTAGTTCAGCAAACGAAGTCCATGCCTTTGACCGAGAGAATGAATTTGCAGGAGAGAATAAATATGTAAAAGTGAATAAGAATAAAAAAGTGAGCTTAAAAGCTTTAAAGATTCAAGGCTGTAAGATTATAAGCACATTTGTTATTGAAGAACGTATGTTGTACACCCTGAAATTCGTCTGCTTGCAGGCAGCCATAAAGCAAGAAACCTGAAAACCCAAATTAAAAAAAGACGAAAAACCACTGTGCAGAGAAAGAGAGGAAAAAAGCACAAACTGTGCAAACAATAGAAGCAAGCCAACAGCATTCCAACCCAAACTGAGTCCCAGATCCTCTCCCAGAGCAGCAAGAGTAGACCCAAGCCTTGATCCCAGTTTATCACACCAGCGGAGAAAAATGCACAGCATCTAAACCAAATTTACAGCCTCGGCGCCACAGAGAAAGAATGAACATTTGTGGGATAGTGAGCAAAATCACTTGAACCCTCACCTCTGTTCCCGACGCCCCGGCTATCAGTCTATCTGGATCAGCATTTAAATTGTCCAAGTATCGTGTAGTGCCCCTCTCTAGGACCCAGATCCCGGCGCCATGATATGCTTGGGCCACCCAGCTTGAAGCCATTCTTGATCTCACCAAATCAACTCAGTGCTTAGAGCAATCCACCCTCTCACCTGGCTTAGCTAGACAGGCATCGTAGCTCTTCTGGATTGACACCGCTCCAAATCACTCAATCCATTTCCAGAGCGATACCAACTCTATCTGCAGCACTGGCTCGAACATGTTGCACTTCGCAATGCCCCAGCGCAGCTCATTCCCCCCAAACCAGCCTTGTCTGCATCTGCCTCCTTACTGTCTGCAGCGATAGCTCACCAAATTTGCTTCAGAAAAGATGTTACAAGTAATGTTTTCAGTCAACTTTCTTGCCTCTGAATTGCCAGTAAGCTGTCTCGCATCTTCACTAGTACCATCTTAAAACTAAAGTTCCAAGTTCAAAGTAAATTTATTACCGAAGTATGTATATGTTACCATACACTACCTTGAGATTAATTTCCTTGCATCCATTTACAGGAACAAAAGAAATATAATTGAATTTTATAAAGACTATACATAAACACAAAATCTGACAAACACCAACGTGCAAAAGAAGTCAAGCTCTGCAAATAAAGTAATACTGAGAACATGAGTTGTAAAGTGTACTTTAAAGTAGCTCATAGAATCAGTTCAGAGTTGTGGTTCAGGACATTGTGAATATGGTGGTATGGGGCCTAAAGCTTTCTTATCTCCTGTCTATGATGGTAGCGAGAAGAGGGCATGATCTGGATGGTGAGTGTTTTTGATGCTGAATGCTGCTTTTTTTGTGGCAGCACATCCATGTGAATTTATTCAATGGTGGGAAGGATTTTGCCTTTGATGGACTGGGTTGTATTTACCACAAAGTGCAAACAAATGTAGACCCAAAAGTCGGGAACAGAAGAATTTAGATATGTGAACAAAAAAACAAGCAAACCAATTAAATAAATAGTTAACTTTGCAGAAGAAAACACAAACAGGATGAGGAATTAAAGAAAGTTAGTTTTTGTAAAATGTAGTGCTTGATAAATTAGTCACACTGAAAACTAATAATCTGCATCCTGGAATATTGAAAGAGGTAATCTTGGAAGAATTAATTTCTTGATTGTCATTGTCCAATATTCTATAGAGAATGGAACATTTCCTGCAAACATAAAGGTGGCCATTGCTTAAAAAAGGAATGAGAAAGTAGGGAATTGCAGTAACATCAATCACAGGAAATATGTTAAAGTCGATTATAAAATATGTGATAGCAGGATACTTCAGTTTAAGTTGAAATTTATTGCCATTCAACCATACACCTGTGTACAACTAAATGAAACATTGTTCCTCTGGGGCCAAGGTGCAAAACACAGTACGTAGAGTCACTCACAACACATATGGTGATCCAGCACATACGGTCAGAAAATAATATTAGCACAAGTCCCTGAGTGTCATGGCCTGATAATTACCAGATTAACAAAAAGTGTGAGGGTGCGCGTAATGCTCATCATCATTATCATGTGCCGTGTCATTTAACGTCTTTGACCATGACTGTTCTCGGCAAATGTTTCTACAGAAGTGGTTTCCCAGTGCCTTCTTCTGGGCGGTGTCTTTACCAGACGGTGACCGCAGCCGTTATCAATACTCTTCAGAAATTGCCTGCCTGGCGTTAGTGGTCACATCACCAGGACTTGTGATATGCACCAGCTGCTCATACGACCATCCATCACCTGCTCCCCTGGATTCATGTGACCCAGATTGGGGCGCGGGGAGTGGCTGAGCAGGTGCTCCATCTTGCCCAAGAGTGACCAGCAGGCTAGTGGAGTGAAGGAGCTCCTTACACCTGCTTTGCTAGAGACACATCTCCAACCCCCCCACCTCCCACCATGCAAGTAACGTGTAATGCTCCTGACACAATACGTGTAAGCAGAAGCAATAATAGACTTAAGAATGTACAGAAAACATCAGTGAGATTAAACATAATTTACATGGATTTCTGAGAGGGAAATTTGTTCTTAGAAGATGTTACTTGTAGAAAAGATAAGAGAGAACCTTTGAATGTTATGTATTTAAATTTTCAGAAGCTGTTAATAAAGTCCCACAGAAAATGTGAAGGGTTAGGGGAAACATACTGGCATAGGCTGAAATGAAAAATGTTTGTGACAGACAAACCCCAGAATCAAAATCTAAATCAGAAATAGATTGGAGGAATAAATGGGCCTTTTACAGAGTGCCAAGGCAGAGATTAGTGGGATACTACAAGTATCAACATTTGAACTCCATCATACATAAAAGGATGTGGGAGCTAAATGGTAAATGTTATGTTACATGTATGATCATGCACTTTGGTAGAAGGATTAAAAGTATAGACTATTTTCTAAACAGGGAGAAATTCAAAAATCAGAGGTGCAAAGGGACTTGGGAGTCCTTGTGCAGGATTCTATAAGATCATAACACAGGAGCAGAATTAGGCCATTTGGCCCACCAAGTCCACTCTGCCATTCAATCATGGCTGATCTCCTTTTTTCCCCCTCCTCAGTCCCACTCCCCTGCCTTCTCCCTGTAACCTTTCGTGCTGTGTCCCATCAAGAAGCCATTAAGCTCTGCCTTAAATATACCCAATGACCTGATCTCCACAGCTGCCTGTGGTAATAAATTCCACAAATTCACCACTATCTGGCAAAGGAAATTTCTCTGCAACTCTGTTTTTTAAATTGAAGCCCCTCTATTCTGAGGCTGTGCCCTCTTGTCCCAGACTGCCCCACCATCAGAAACATCCTTTCCACACCTAATCTGTCTCGGCCTTTCAACATTTGAAAGGGTTCAATGAGATCCACCCTCATCTTTCTAAATTCCAGCGAGTACAGACCCAGAGCTTTCAAATGTTCCTTGTATGATAACCCTTTCATTCTCGGAATCATCCATGTGAACCTCCTCTGAACCCTCTCCAGTGCCAGTTCCTCTTCTTAAAGAAAGGATCTGCTGGTATTGGAGAGGATCCAGAGGAGGTTCATAAGAATGAAAAAGTTCACATACGAGCAGTGTTGACAATTCTAGGTCTGCACTCGCTGCAGTTTGGAGGAATGAAGGGTCAGAGATCTCATTGAAATGTTTCCATTAATAAAAGGCTTAGATAGAGTGGAAGGCGAGAAGATGTTTCCTGTAGAGGAGGACTCCAGGAGCAGAGTAGAAGGATGTCCATTATATAACAGAGATGAGGAATAATTTCTTTAGCCAGATGGTAGTGAATTGGTGAAATTTATTGCCATAGATAGTTGTGGAGGCCAAATCAGTGGGTATACTTGAAGCTGATAGATTGTTGTTTAGTCAGGTCATCAAAAGTTACGAGGAGAAGGTGGGAGAATGGAGTTGGGAGGGATAATAAATCAGCCATTATGGAATGATGCAATAGATCTGATGGAGCTGAATTGCCTAATTCTGCTCCTATGCCTTATGATATATGTATTTCTAAGTTTGATGATGAAATAAAATGGGACAGATTATAAACTGCAGAGGAGGATGCAGAAATGCTTCAAACTTACTTAGACTAATTGAATAATAGGTACATGGCAGACACAACGTAATGCAGAAAACAGAAGCAAAATGTTACTTAAATTGTGATAACTGGGAGCTGCACAGTATTGTGGTGGTTGGCACATTGCTTTACAGTGCCACTGATCAGTGTTGAATTCCCACCGTTGTCTCTTCTTCACTTCTGACATAAGGTTTCTGAAAGGACATTGAACCCGTGAACATAACTTCACTACTTTCTTTTTACATTACTTATTTATTTCAACTTCAAATGGTTCTGTTTATTATAAGATAATGTATAAACACAGAACAGTACAGCACAGTACAGGCCCTTCGGCCCACAACGTTGTGCCGACTCTTAACCCCTGCCTCCCATATACCCCCCCACCTTAAATTCCTCCATATACCTGTCTAGTAGTCTCTTAAACTTCACTAGTGTATCTGCCTCCACCACTGACTCAGGCAGTGCATTCCACGCATCAACCACTCCCTGAGTAAAAAACCTTCCTCTAATATCCTCCTTGAAATTCCCACCCCTTACTTTAAAGCCATGTCCTCTTGTATTGAGCAGTGGTGCCCTGGGGAAGAGGCGCTGGCTGTCCAATCTATCTATTCCTCTTAATATCTTCCTGTCTCCTCTCATCCTCCTTCTCTCCAAAGAGTAAAGCCTTAGCTCCCTTAATCTCTGACCATAATGCATACTCTCTAACCCAAGCAGCATCCTGGTAAATCTCCTCTGTACCCTTTCCAATGCTTCCACATCCTTCCTATAGTGAGGTGACCGGAACTGGACACGGTACTCTCTGTGCGGCCTAACCGGGGTTTTATAGAGCTGCATCACTACCTCGAGTCTCTTAAACTCTATCCCTCGACTTATGAAGGCTAACACCTCATAAGCTTTCTTAACTACCCTATCTACCTGTGAGGCAACTTTCAGGGATCTGTGGACGTGTACTCCCAGATCCCTCTGCTCCTCCACACTACCAAGTATCCTGCCATTTACTTCGTACTCGGCCTTGGAGTTTGTCCTTCCAAAGTGTACCACCTCACACTTCTCCAGGTTGAACTCCATCTGCCACTTCTCAGCCCACTTCTGCATCCTATCAATATCTCTCTGCAATCTTTGACAATCCTCTACACTATCTACAACACCACCAACCTTTGTGTCGTCTGCAAACTTGCCAACCCACCCTTCTACCCCCACATCCAGGTTGTTAATAAAAATCATGAAAAGTAGAGGTCCCAGAACAGATCCTTGTGGGACACCACTAGTCACAACCCTCCAATCCGAATGTACTCCCTCCACCACAACCCTCTGCTTTCTGCAGGCAAGCCAATTCTGAATCCACCGGGCCAAACTTCCCTGGATCCCATGCCTTCTGACTTTCAGAATAAGCCTACCGCATGGAACCTTATCAAATGCCTTACTAAAATCCACGTAGATCATATCCTCTGCACTACCCTCATCTATATGCCTGGTCACCGCCTCAGAGAATGCTATCAGGCTCGTCAGACGTGATCTGCCCTTCACAAAGCCATGCTGACTGCCCCTGATCAGACCATGATTCTCTAAATGCCCATACATCCTATCTCTAAGAATCTTTTCCAACAGCTTTCCCACCACAGACGTAAGGCTCACTGGTTTATAATTACCCAGACTGTCCCTACTAACTTTTTTGAACAAGTGGACAACTTTTGTCTCCCTCCAATCCTCTGGTACCATTCCTGTGGACAATGAGGACATAAAGATCCTAGCCAGAGGCTCAGCAATCTCTTCCCTCGCCTCGTGGAGCAGCCTGGGGAATATTCCGTCAGGCCCCGGGGACTTATCCGTCCTAATGTATTTTAACAACTCCAATACCTCCTCTCCCTTAATATCAACCTCACTCATATTGTCCTCACCGACATCAAGTTCCCTCTCATTGGTGAATACCGAAGAGAAGTATTTATTGAGAACCTCGCTCACTTCCACAGCCTCCAGGCACATCTTCCCACTTTTATCTCTAATCGGTCTTACCTTCACTCCTGTCATCCTTTTGTTCTTCACATAATTGAAGAATGCCTTGGGGTTTTCCTTTACCCTACTCGCCAAGGCCTTCTCATTGCCCCTTTCTTGCTCTATTGTATACATTGAATACAATATATACATTATATGTATATACAAGTCTTTGCATGGTCTCCCCATGACTACGTGGGTTTCCTCTTGCATTACAAAGACATGTAGATTAATGTGTTGGAGGCATTTTATGCTGGTGCTGGAAGCTTGCTGACACTTGTGGGCTGCACTCAGCACATCGCTGATGCGATGGCTGTTTTACTGTTTCATCGTACATGTAGCAAATAAAGCTAATCTTTCCCTTACCATTACTAACGACCAGAAGAATTTGGGTGTCCTTGTGCTCCAGTCATCAAAAGCAAACATGCATGAGTAGCAGGAACTTAAGAAAGCATTGCTGAAGGTATTGAGTAAAGGACTAAGGACGTCTTACTACAATTACACAGGAGACTGGTGAGAATATACTTGGAGTTTTCGGTGGACTTACTCAAGAAAGGCCAGGGAAAGAGTGCAGCAAAGTTTCATCAGACTGATTCATCGATGTTGGGATTGGCGGAACAGCAGAGATTTGAATGACTGGCTTTGTTTTTACAATAATGTAGAAGAATTGAAACCTATAATATTTGACAAGCTGTATGCAGTGAGATTTTACCCTTGGCCACAAGGTCAACAAGCAGTCAAGGTTTCAGGACGTTATTTGTTTGTTGCGTGCCATGTCATATTATGTAGGCGATCATGGTCTTCCCATAACTATGATTATTCTTAGCAAACTTTTCTATAGAAATGGTCTGCCATTGCCTTCTTTTGGGCAGTGTCCTTACAAGATGGGTGACCCCAGCTATTATCAATATGCTTCAGTGATTGTCTGCCTAATATCAGTGGTCACATAACCAGGATTTGTGATACGCAGCAGCGACTCATGTGACCACCACCACCTGCTCCCATGTGACCTTGATGGGTGGGTGGGAGAGGGCGGAGCTAGGCAGGTGCTACACTTTGCCCAGTGGTGACCTGCAAGGAAGGAGCGCCTTGCATCTTCCTTTGTAGAGACGTATCTCCAGCCAGTCACGCAGGATATAGCATAAGACATTTCGAACAATGATAAGGAGAAATTTCTTGGCCTTCACCTTTCTAGACATAAAAGACATCAAAGATTATGAAAGACAGTGAGATAGAAGATCAGCTGTGATTTCTGGGTTTCTATATGAAACCCCTTTTTATCAGGAGTCTCTAGAGACACGGCCCGTTAGCCCCTTGCTAATGGCCACTGGACTCAGTGATGAGAAAAACACCCTTTTCGAGCTTTAGGGCTGGTATGACGTGGGTCCTACTGGACTGGGAAGCTGGGATGCCTTGACCACTCAAACCCGATCTGTGCGAATACTGTGTAAATACTGCCCTTATGTAATTCGCTGTCGGCAAGAAATAACGGAACGTGCACTGCATGTAATTATACAGAAAGCATATTTACAAATTTCAGCTTTATCGAACAGTTAGTAGGAAAATGAAAAGAAAAAAGTTAAAAGGGCCCATTACAATTAACCTTGTCCAAATGTGCATATAATCTGGAGCTCATTTTCAAGTTGTCATTAACTTACGTGCTGGACCCACAGTCTGTGTGAAAGCACACACCACCTTCCGAATGTCACTCGTAACCCATCTCGGACAAACGGGCTCTCCCACCGGAGTATTGTTCCTTCCTCCTTGAAGCCATTCATCTGCACAAAGCACCTTGTACAACATCCTTAGCCATCTTCCCTCCTGCCTTCTCCCAGCTCCCACCAAAAAGACCTTGATCCACACCAGTGTCTGTCACAAAAGCCACTCCACCCAGTGTTCTCTGGAACCTTCTCCCAATTCCACCATCCTGATTTAGACAACATAGCCTCTTATCTTTAGCTCAAACATGATAAAAGCAGAACAGACTGCCTCAGAACTGCTAAAGTGAAATACCTACACCAAAATCAGAACACTATTAAGAAATTTAATGTTGACATCCTTCAAGACATCAGCTATGTACAGAAGTTCCAACAAAATCTTCAGGAATAACTGCCTCAACAAATCCCACCATCTGTAGAAGAACACTGGAATCGATTGAAGAATGCTATCATCACCTCTTTCAAAGAAACAATTGGGTTCAAGACGAACAAACGTCAGGATTGGTTCGATGATAACGACAAACAACTCATTGACGAAAAGAGAAAAACTTTTGTTACCTTACAAAATGACCAACAATCGGCTACCAAAAGGAAACGCTATCAGGAATGCAAGGCTGCAGTCCAGAAGAGCACCGAAAACCTGAACAACCAATGGTGGAGGAAGAAAGCTCAGGAAATCCAACAACTAGTAGACGCCAACGACACTCGAGGCTTTTTCAACGAAAACTAAAGCTATTTTTGGCCCATCCACTCACGGTCAAGCCCCTCTCAAAAGCAAAGATGGTTCAACCATCCTGAAGAGCAATGCTGACATCAATTCTAGATGGAGGGAGCACTTTGAAGATCTTCTAAATCAAACTGTCTCATTTGACAGGAATGTGATTAACAACATTCCAAAACAGCCCGTTGATGACTCCCTAAGCAAAATACCAACACTTGAAGAAGTCAAGGAAGCCATCAAAACCTTGAAAAACAACAAGGCCGCTGGACTCGATGGAATACCAGCCGAGATCTACAAAATTGGAGGTAACCCACTTCATTATCAACTACATCAACTTCTCATCAAGATCTGGATAAATGAAGACGTACCAGCGGACTTTAGAGACTCAGCAATCGTTACCATCTACAAAAGGAAAGGCGATCGATCCGAATGTGGAAACTATCATGTAAGTTCCCTGTTAGCAACAGCAGGAAAGATCCTCACCCACGTCATGAACAACGAGCTCAAACCTTTAGCTGAGCAGATCCTTCCGGACACACAAGCCGGTTTTAGACCATCACGTGGAGCAATCGACATGATCTTCACAATGCGACAACTACAAGAAAAATGTTGTGAACAACTTCAACCTTTGTACATGGCATTCATTGACCTCACCAAAGCCTTTGACTCGGTATCAAAGGAACCCCTATGGGATGCCCTATCCACCTATGGATGCCCTGAAAATACATTCAAATCCTGAGACTCCTCCAGATGGCACGCTTGCCACAGTCATGGTCAGCAACAGTAACTGTGAGCCTTTTCACGTTAGATCAGGAGTAAAACAGGGATGAGTGATTGCCCCAACTTTATTCACCATCTTCATTGCGACAATCATCCACATTATCAAGGACGACCGACCCCCAGGAATCAAAATTGTCTCGAGAATAGATGGCAGACTTTTCAATCTTGCCCGACTCGTCCAAAATGAAGACACTAATGAGTTCCCTCATCGAGTTCCAATATGCAGATGACAACAGAGTTGTAGCTCTTTCAGGAAACCACCTACAACAGATTCTGACTGCCTTCGACCGTGCATACACGAAACTTGGACTTACCATCAATTCCAAGAAGAGTCAGATCATCTATCAACCGTCACCAATTGAGACAAATTGGATAAAACCATCAATTCAACTTGGCGAAACAACCCTGGAAAACGTGGACCACTTTCCGTATCTTGGAAGTCACCTCTCCTCCAATGTCAACCTTAATGATAAGATCCAACATCGTCTTAAATGCGCTGAAACAGCTTTTGTATGTCTCTGAACAGGAGTCTTTCATGATCGTTGCATCTGAACAGACACCAAAATGTTTGTGTACAAAGCAGTGGTAATCCCAATGCTCCTGTATGTATCAGAAACCTGGACAACATACCGACGACATCTGAAGACACTTGAAAAGTTCCATCAATGCTGTCTTTGAAACATCTTAAATATCAGCTGGGAAGATAGAAGAACTAACATCAGCATGCTAAATGAAGCAAGAACAACAAGCATTGAAGCCTACGTCATCAGGAACCAACTAAGATGGAGCGGTCATGTTGTTCGGATGAAAGACGAATGTCTGCTGAAGCAAATCTTCTACTCCCAGATTAAAGAAGGCAAATGTAAACGAGGTGGACAACAGAAGAGTTTCAAAGACGTCTTAAGTCCAACATGAGGAAATGTAACACTGACATCAACAATTGGGAAAGCAGTGCAAGGACAGGAAACTCTGGCAAGCTATCGTCGGAGAAGGAACAGCAACTTTCAAAGCCAACAGATGTGCAGAATTAGAAGAAAAGAGAAGAAAATGGAAAGAGAGGCAGCAACAACCAAAGCCCGATCTGCCATCTGGAACTACCTGTCCTGAATGCAGAAGAACTTCCACAGTCAAGATTGGACTCTTAAGCCACTCGAGAGCCTATAAGTGGATCAACAGAATGAAGACCATCATCCTTGACCTCAAGGGATAGCCACAACGACGACAGCACAGCCAGTAAAATTCTTAACCAGGGTGTTACATATACTTTTATTTATTTTATTTTTAATTTCTGGCGTGTGCCTGCGTGCGTGCGAGTCTGTGCTTGTGCGTGCGTGTGTGTCTTTGCGTGTGCGTCTGTGTGTGTGCATCCGTGATGACATCTTTTTCATGGTTTTTACAAGGCGCGGAGCGAGAGAGAGACTGTGGGGCACCACTCCTCACACAGACATTTTCACAGTATTTTACCCTTTATTTCATGAGGTCGAGTTGCGATCTCGACACTCAACCTGGCACGGATGGAAAACATACACGGGAGCAGACTCAACTGCTTTCGAACCCGGGAACCTCCGCTTCCGGGTCCAGCGCCGATGTCACTGCGCCGCCAGCCGGCCCTACATATACTATTATTCTTTTAATAGGGAATTGGATAGAATCTTGGAAAGGAGGAGAGGAGGTGGAGGGGTGGAGGGGAAGGGAATAGATTGGACAGAAAAGAGGATGAAAGATCAGAGGAAGAATGGAAAGAAAATAGAAAGAGGAGAGCAGAGAAAAGAGAATAAATATATGGTGCAGTTGGAAGAGAAAGGAGGGAAAGGAAAACAATGGAAAGAAGATAATGAGAGGGCAGAAAGATAGAAGAAAAGAAAAGACAGGTGGGATGAAAGGAACAGGTGAGAAGAAAAACTGGACAGGAAAGGAGGAAGCAGAAAAGACAAGTGGAGAGAAGTGATGAGGTAAGAGAAGAAATGGTGACTAAAGGGTAGAGAAGAAAAGATTGAAAAGAGGAGGGAGAAATGACAGAAACTTGGAGAAGGAAAAGGAGGACATGTATATGGAGGACAGAAGAAATCACTAAAAGTTCCTCAGTTTGATAACTAATTTCTCTTCATTAGAAGTTTTTTTTTTATATAATAACTCCATCAGAAAAAGTCTCAAGGCACTTAGCAGGAGTCTAATCAAAGGAAATCGAATATCCAGTAACCTCTGGTCCAAACATCTGTCCATAGATACTTGGTAATGAGAGAGCTCTCAGCATGCAATAGGACCCATGTGAGTTGAAGAATGAGAGGAACAATTGAGGTGAAGAAGTATTGAAGGGCAAGCATCAGGAGCCAATCTTGGTCCTAAGCTAATATCATTTGCCTGACTACATTTGAATTTCATTCTTATTCCCAGCTTTGCCTAAGCCTCAGTGACCTTGCTCTTCTAATGGGAGCTACAACTTAATGAGGACATAAGGCTGGAAACTGAGCAGAGACAAAAAAATCATGCAAAATTTTGCAAGCAGCAGATCATTAACTCTCACATATGTGAGAACCACAGTGTGAATATTATTCCAGCAATATTTCCCTCCATTTTCTTAAAACTAGTTGGTTCAGTTCCTGTAACGTTGTTTGTGTGCAGTTTTCATCAATTCGATTATATTCCTTAGTTTTACTGTGAATGCCTCCAAGAAAATGAACCTCAGATTAGTATATATTGTGACATATACTAAGCAGCTAGTTTATTAGGTACACCTCTACAACTTGTTTGTTAATGCAAATATCTAATCAGCCAATGATGTGGAAGCAACTTAATGCATAAAAGTATGCAGGCATGGTCAAAAGGTTCTGTTCTTGGTCAGACCAAAAATTAGAATGGAAAGAAATGTGATCTAAGTGACTTTGACTGTACAATGATTATTAATGCTGGACAGGGATGGTTTGAGGATCACAGAAACTGCTATGGGATTTTCATGCACAATCGTTTTGAGGGTTTGCAGAAAATGGTGTGAAAAATGAAAAAAAAAAAGTGAACAGCAGTTCTGTGGGTGAAAATGCCTTGTTAATGAGAGAGGTCAGAGGAAGATGGCCAGACTGGTTCAAGCTGACAGGAAGGTGACAGTAACTGAAATAACCGCACGTTACAATAGTGATGCGCAGAAGAATTTCTCTGATGCACAATATGTTGAAACTTTAAGTGGATGTGCCACAGTGCTGAAGACCATGAATAAACACTCAATGGCCACTTTATCAGGTACAGGGGATAAATGTACGTTGATAACACTGTAAATTTACTTTGAACTTTGAACTTTTATTTAACTCATCAGTCACCTCCCCCTGGTTGTACTCTTCTTACATGCTTTTCTAATTCTGTTGCCAGGATTGGGGAGCAGACCTTATGAGAATAGGTTGAGTGAACTTGGCCTTTTCTGCTTGGAGTGACAGAGGATGAGAGGTGACCTGATAGAGGTGTATAAGATGATGAGAGGCATTGATCGGGTGGATAGCCAGAGGCTTTTTCTCAGGACTGAAATGGCTAACATGAGGGGAAATAGTTTTAAGGTGCTTGGAAGTAGGTACAAAGGGGATTTCACAGTTAAGTTTTTCACACAGGGTTGTGGGTGCATGGAATGCACCGCTAGCAATGATGGGAGAGGTGGATATAATAGGGTCTTATAAGAGACTTAAATAGGTACATGGAGCTTAGAAGAATAGAGGGCTATGCAGTAGGGAAATCGTAGGCAATTTCTAGAGTAAGTAGAGTAGTTTACGTGGTTGGTACAACATTGTGGGCTGAAGGGCCTGTAATGTGCTGTATCTTTCTATGTTTCTATATTTCTAGTTCGCAGTTAGAGATGGGTTTGAAAGTGTTTTCCCATCTACAAGCACAATAAATGTTTGCCTTTTTCTCTAACTTACTGAACATAAAGTAGGAAGTTCATCGGCCATTAAAGTATGCAGTTTCATTCTTCAGCTTCTAACACAACACTTTTACACACTCTTTCCTTTTGTACATTAGATATGGGCTGGAGCCTGGTGTGGGCTAGGCAATGAAAGAATGTGTCACGGTGTGGGCTGACAAATGACTGAACCCAGGTGTGGAGGACTGACACACTCCCATGTTGAGACAGGAACAAGCGTTTTTTTATTGGAACTCTTACTGAACGTTGGTGGCTTGACCAGTGACAACACAACATGAATCATTCTAGAATCACACACATACGGACCCAGAAATAATGATTGGGAGTCCACTTTAAACCATCACAGTATGCTGAAAACCCATGCCAATCAAAATAATCTTGACAAAATTGAAACGAAAGCACGAGGACTTAATGACTAGAGGGAGGACAACAACGAACAAATACAGGGTTCATGACAGTAACTCCTGCACTAAGGCCAGAACCTGAAGGCCCAGCGAGTGCTGGGGAACTTGAAACAGAGCTGGTAAATTCAAAATAACCTGATGGTTTTGAGACAGGGCTGGTAAATTTGAGACAGACTTGATGCCTTGAAACAGGGCTGGTAAATTCAAGATGGACCTGGTGGTCTCAAGACAGGGCTGGGAAACTCAGGAACATTCAATATAACTCAGAAACGTAAAATCAGAAATCAGAAACATGGCATGAGATCCAGGAACATAACATCAAACTTGGGAACATGGAATAGTACTCAGAAACATGAAATAGCCCTTCGAAAAATGGAATAGTTTGTGGAAATCTGGAGGGCCATGGGAGACCCAGGCAACCTTGACAATCTTCAACGTAGACTAGAGAAGCTTGGAACATGGACTTGAGAAACATGGAATGTAGCATTGGGACAATCACGGAGAATAGAAGACACCCTCGCCTCCAGCTGACCAATGTCCAAGCCACTTTTGAACCTCCACTGGGTCCATTTATATCGCGGAGTCCTATCGTATATATTGACGAAAAACAGAACACGGGTGCGGGGGAATGACAAACTCCCATGTTGACATGGACACAAGAGTTTATTTATTATAACTCCAAATGAACATCGGTGACCTGACCAAGCGATATCATGAGACAGATCATTCTCAAAAACACACATAAGGACCCTGCGATAAGTGCTAATTGGGAGACGCCTGTAAGTAATCACAATACACTGAAAACCCGTGCCAGACAAAATAAATTAGACACGATTAAGTGGAAAGCATAGGGGTTTATTTACTCCAGATAAGACAACAATCAACAAATTACAAGTGCAAAATGAATCCAAAATTCAATCATGGCAATGGTAAGATGAAATGGCGTGAAATTTGTCAGACTTTGTTTTTGTATAATTTTCATAAATTCTATGGTATTTCTTTATTTTCATAGAAGCATAGAAAACCTACAGCACAATACAGGGCCCTCGGCTCACAAAGCTATGCCCAACATGTCCTTACTGTAGAAATTACCTAGGGTTATCAATAGCTCTCTATTTATCTGAGCTCCATGAACATATCCAGGAGTCTCTTAAAAGATTCTATCGTCGCCAGCAACCCATTCCACACACTCACCATTCTCTGTGTAAAAAACATACATCTCCTCTGTACCTTCTTCCAAGCACCTTAAAACTGTCCCCTTTTGTGCTAGCCATTTCAACCCTGGGAAAAAGCCTCTGCCTATCCACATGATCAATGCCTCTCATCATCTTATACACCTCTATCAGGTCACATCTCATCCTCCGTCGCTCCAAGGACAAAAGGCCAAGTTCACTCAATCTATTCTCATAAAGCATGCTCCCCAATCCAGGCAGCATCCCTGTAAGTATCCTCTGCACCCTTTCTATGGTTTTCACATCCTTTCTGTAGTGAGGTGACCAGAACTGAGCACAGTTCTCCAAATGGGGTCTGACTGGGATCCCATATAGCTGCAACATTACATCTCAGCTCCTAAACTCAGTCCCACGATTGATGAAGGTCAATGCACTGTATGAATTATTAACCACAGCGTCAACCTATGCAGCAACTTTGAGCGTCCTATGGACTCAGAACCCAAGACCCCTCTGATCCTTCAGACTGCCAAGAGTCTTACCATTAATACTATATTCTGCCGTCATATTTGACCTTCCAAATGAACCACAATCTGGGTTGAACACCATCTGCCACTTCTCAGCCCAGTTTTGCATCCTATCAATGTCCTGCTGTAACCTTTGATACCCTCCACACTATCCACAACACCCCCAACCTTTATATTATCAGCAAATTTACTAACCCATCTTTCCACTTCCTCATCCAGATCATTTATAAAAATCATGAAGAGTAGGAGTTCCAGAACAGATCCCTGAGGCACTCCACTTGTCACCGAACTCCATGCAGAATATGACATTTCTACAACCACTCTTTGCTTTCTGTGGGCAAGCCAGTTCTGGATCCACAAAGCAATGTCCCCTTGGATCCCATGCCTCCTTACTTTCTCAATAAGCCTTGCATGGGGTACCTTGTCAGATGCTTTGCTGAAATCCATATACACTACATCTACTACTCTACCTTCATCAATGTGTTTAGTCACATCCTCAAAAAATTCAATCAGGCTTGTAAGGCACGACCTGCCTTTGACAAAACCATGTTGACTATTTTCCTATGCATGTCTGCAAGAAAATGAATTTCAAGGTCCTATATGGTAACATATATGTGTAATGTGACAATAAGTTCATTTTGACTTTGATTTTAATCATATTTCTCCACTTCCTTAGAAGTTTGCAAAGATTTAGCATGACATCTAAAACTTTGATAAACTTCTACTTATATGTAGTGAAGAGTATATTGACAGGCTGCATCACAACCTGGTACGGAAACACCAATACCCTTGAATAGAAAATCCTACAGAAAGTACTGGATACGGCCCAGTCCACCTTGGGTAAAACTCTCTCCCCCCTTGAGCACATCTACACAGAGTGCTGTCACTGGAAAGCAGCATCCATCATCAATAATCTCCACTGTTCCGGACATGCTCTCTTCTTGCTGCTGCCATCAGGAAGAAGCTGCAGGAGTCTCAGGATTCACACCACCAGGTTCAGGAACAGTTATGAACAGGTCAGGACCTGGTCAGAACCCCTTCACCATCAGCCTCTTGAACCAAAGTGGATAACTTCACTCAACTTCACTAGCCCCATCATTGAAATGATCCCACAACCTAAGGAGTCACTTTCAAGGACTCTTTATCTCATGCTCTCGATATTTATTGCTTGTTTATTATTTTTTTTTCTTTTGTATTTTGTCTTTGGCATATTGGTCAACTGTCTGTGCTGTTGGATACAGTCTTCCATTGATTCTATTACGATTCTTGGATTTACTGTGTATGCCCTAAAAAACAACAAATCTCAGGGTTGCATACGGTCACATACAGTATGTGTAATTAGATAATAAATTTACTTGGAACTTTGAAGGATTGATCCAGCTTAAAAGGCATGTGGATCTGAGAACTGGTGCCTGTATGCATTTAAACCCAACAAAATAATCCCACTGACACCATGGTATTGTTAGACGTAGAGTACAGCATCTTACCTCAAATCAGTCATACTACAACCATCCAAAACAAGGAAGACTGTGTAAATCCATTGTCAATCAAAAATGGTAACCACACTGCTATAAATGACTGAGACTGATGTATATCATTTATAAGTACCTATACTCCACTTACTGCAATGTTCTTGACAAATAACTCTTTTTACTGGAGAAGATGCTGCAGTTTCTGTTTTCACTTTATTTTACATAAATCATTTATTGATTAAATTTTTTTTTGCTCTACAACTGGCTGTTAACTGTGATGTACACATCCAACTCACTAACTGATACAGGATTGACAATAAATATCTTACAATGCTTCAAGTAGCGTGAATTTCTTTTAAAGGGCAGGGACTGTTGCTATGTAACCAAATATTGCAGCCATTTTATAATGAGCAAATGCAGATTGACATATTTATTTATACATACAGTATATCAATGTTGTTATGTGTGGCATAATCTGGATGGAATATAAAACAAATTCATACAAAACATACAAAACAAAATCTTTTTTCTTTAAGCAACGTACATAAAAATTGCAGGTGAACGCAGCAGGCCAGGCAGCACCTATAGGAAAAGGTACAGTCGAATTTTGGGCCGAGACCCTTCGTCAGGACTAACTGAAAGAAGAGATAGTAAGAGATTTGAAAGTGGGAGGGAGAGGGGGAGATCCGAAACAGTTGACGTTTCGGGCCGAGACCCTTCATCAGGACTAACTGAAAGAAGAGATAGTAAGAGATTTGAAAGTGGGAGGGAGAGGGGGAGATCCGAAACAGTTGACGTTTCGGGCCGAGACCCTTCGTCAGGACTAACTGAAAGAAGAGATAGTAAGAGATTTGAAAGTGGAAGGGGGAGTGGGAGATCCAAATTTTTGTGTGTGCTGCTTGAAATTCCAGCATCTGCAGATTTCCTCGTTTTTGTGTCTTTTTTCTTTATCTCAGTACATGTGTCAATAGTTGTACAGTACATACTCAATAGTTAATTTTGCTGGGTTTTCTCTCTTGTTGCCCGTTGGCGGGTTAGGGTTCCAGGTGCACGATATGTTGGTTTTTGTGCAAGGGATATGTTGGGGGTTTGTGGTCTGATATTTTTGTTGGTTTCTCCGAGGGCAATCTATTGGTTTTTGTGCGTGGGAGAGGGTGTTGTGGATAGGTGCTTTCAGTGTTCTTTTTTTGCAGCGTATGTGTTGGTGTTTGATGTTGTCTCTGATTTTTTTTTTGTGAGGGAGGGGGCTGTGTGTTTGGGGTTTTTGATGTTCTGGCTGCCACCTTCTGGGTAGGTGTTTTGTTGGTGTCAGTACCTCCAGCTGAACTCTGTCCTTTTGTGTGTTTTCTCCTAGCTGTCAGTCTGTGGTTTTGTATTGCCATGTGCTCCTGCTCTACTCCAGCCCTGTATTACTGAGTACTCTGCCTCACATCTATTTCTCATTATTACCTGTTTTGCTGCCACCTGTGTCTCATCGTGCTCCACCTATCATCTGTCTCTCTGTTTATTGCTCAGTGTATTTCAGTCCTATGTTTCCACCTGTTTGTTGCTAGATTATGCCAATGAATTTTCCTGAGCCTTTCCAGCATTTGTATCTGTACTCTGTCTGAATATTGACTCTGCCTGTTCCCCGATTCTGGTTTTTGGATTTCTCTGGACGTTTTGATCTCTGCCTGAACTTTGACGCTGACTTTGTTTTCACCTTGGGATTTGTTACTCAATTAATATCACTGTGTGCACAGTACTGGGTCTGTGATTGGATCCCTGCTCCAGTGTCCTGACAGTTAGTTTTTGTGTGAGGAGGGAGTGGTAGTGTTTAGGGTTTGCGAGTTTTGTTTGTTTTTGCTTTCCATGAGGGGAGACGGGGTTGATGTCTTTTCTTCGAATGATGCCCATGTTTTTTTTCTGTATTTCATGGCTATCTGGAGAAGATAAATTTCAGAGTTGTATTGTACATACATACTTTGACACTAAAATGAAACTTTGAACCTTTGCAACATTTCAATAATAGATCATAAGACATAGGAGCAAAATTAGGACAGACCCACTTAGATAAAACACAGAACATAGAGCAGTACCGCATAGGAACAGGACATTTGGCTCAAAAATGCTGTGCTGAACTAATTATGCCAATAGCACCAAATTAAAATAGTCCTTTCCGCCTGCACATGATCCATATCCTTCCATTCTATGCATTTTCACATGCCTATCTTAACTGATCTTTCACTTCAGGGTTCAAAATTGAAAGTAATTTTATTATCAAAGTACATACGTCAACAAATACTTCCCTGTGATTAATCTTTGTTGTGGGTATTCACAGTAAGTATATAGAAAAACAATATAATCAATGAAAAACTGTCACAAGCAAATGCAGAAAAACAACCAAAGTGCAAATGACAACAAATTGTGCAAACACAAAAGAAAACAAAAAAATTATTATAAATAATAAATATTGTGAATGTTAGTCTGAATTTTCCCTTTATCCAGTCTCCACCTATTAGCCTTCCTAGTCGCTACCGTGCATTGTCCAGATATTGATAGTGATGAGTCTACCACGATGCAAAAATCCTTCTCATCCAGAGCACTTTCTAACTTAAGACTGCCCATTGTATATTTATATCTAGTATTTCTACTATGTAATTTTACATTTAATTACAATAAATTTCATCTGCCCTCATCTGGATTTTGTTTAGATCTAACTATATTGATTCTGCTGCCTGAATGTTTTCAGCCTGCCTCCCACCCCCGCCCCCCCTAATTTTGTGTCAACTGCAAATTTTACTAGTTTATTTGTTATGTGCTTATCCTAATTATTAATGTAAATTTAAAAACTTCTGCGGCCCAAAACTGGTCCCTGCTGAATCCTACTTTTAACATCTACTAGGAGTGAAAATGATCCTCTCACCATAACTTGTTTTTTTCTGTTTTTGAGCTAATTCTGCACCTATTTGCACACCTTACCCTGAATCCCTACCTCCTGCAATGTGATTATTAACCTCTTGTGGGGTATCTTGTTAAAAGCCTTCTGAAAGTCCAAGTAAATGGTCTCAATCACTCTATTGTTATCATAAATTTTAGTTGCCTCTTTGTGGAGTTCTAGCATATTAGTAAAACGTGATTTCCCCTTTCTGAACCCATGCTGGCTTGTTGCTAACATGTCTATTCTTCGCAGCTGCTTTTTCCTTCTCATTCTTTATTAATGCTTCCATTATCTTACCGCTGATACACGTTAAGTTTATTGCCTATAGTTACCAGGGTCAGTGCAGTCACCCTTCTTATATACCGGGCTTCTTATATGAATTTGCAAAATACATGTTAGACATTTTTATATATAACCACAGACCTCTGTAAGTACCCTTGGATATATCTATGCTATTTAACCCTGCTGTGTACATACATCTATTGATGCTTCTGAACACATCTTCAGTGATGTTTCTGGAATCATCGGGTGTTTCGGGTCTTTCAACATCATACAACCTCCTCCAGGTGACCCAGCCGTGGCTGATCAGACCCCAGCTTGTGTCCAGATGGCTAGCTACTTATGACTCCATGGCTCCCCTCTTTTGAGCCACAGCCATCTTGAGGCCCTCTCTGCCGCATCGGTGGTACTGCGGATGGCTCTCCTCTTCCTCTCTCCCTTGATGCCCAAAATGCTGAAGGGTCTAACTAAAGAACGGGCTACGAATCCCCTACAACCAACCTCCACTGGGAGACACCTCGCTCTCCATCCAGCCTGCTGACAGTTGCTGACCAGTCCTGCGTACTTGGAGAGCTTCCTTTCAAAGGCCTCCTCCAAGCTATCTTCCCATGGGACTGTCAGCTCCAGCAGCACCACTTGCTTAGTCGACTCAGACACAAGGACAATGTCTGGTCGCAGGGTGGTGGCTGCGATATGGTTGGGGAACTTCAGCTGCCCTTCGAGGTCCACCAACAGCTGCCAGTCCCTTGCAGAGGTCAGGATGCCTGCAGATGTTCTTTTGGCAGGTATTGGCTGCTCCCCAGCTCTGACAAAGGCAATGGTCTGCTTGGAGGGTCGGGACCGCTTCGCCCACTCAACTCCTGCGCTGACGGCTTCAGCAATGGTCTTCAGAACCTGATCATACCTCCACCTGTACCATCCCTCACCAAGTGCCCTTGCACAGCCGCTGAGGATGTGCTCCAGGGTTCCTCACTTGAGCACAGTGGGCAAGCAGATGACTCTGCCTTGCCCCATGTGTGCAGGTTTGATGGGCTTGGAAGCATATCGTACACTGCCTGGATGAGAAATTGGATGCGGTGTGGTTCGGCTTTCCAAAGATCAGCCCAGGTCACTTTCCTCTCAACCGCATTCTCCCATCTTGTCCAAGCTCCCTGTTGCTTCATTCCCACCGCCTTGCAGGCTCTCATCTCCTCCACTACTGCTCTCACCTCCTCCTGAACTAGACAACGCCTTTCCTTCCCTCTGGTGTCCATTTGGGGAGTTGGAAAGGATCCTAGCCCAGCTCAGCCTCGTGTGACCACTCCCACCAGCCTCCTGTGACGCAGCCTCGCCTCTGCCTCCTGAACAGCTTCCTCTGCCCTCCACTTCCTGCCAGTACTTACTTGGATCCCTGCTCTAGCCACCTTCGGGTCACTTGAGTCCCTATACTATAGCACTTCTCTGGCTCTTGTTACCTTGAATTCTTCCTGCAAGGATTTGAAGGGCAGTTGCAGTTTGTTGTGGTGTCCATAGAGTGCGATGCTGCTCAGGCTCTTTGGCAGCCCCGGCCATCTCCTGAGGTGGTTGCTAACCCTCCTCTCTAAGGTTTCGACTGTCGAGATTGGAACTGCATAGACGAGGAGGGGCCACAGGATTCTGGGAAGAATGCCATGCTGATACACCCAGGCTTTAAACTTCCCAGGTAGGCCAGACTTGTCCACAGATTTCAGCCAGCCATCCAACTCGGTGCAGGTCGCCTGAATGGATGTCGTGTCCCTTAAAGAGCTGTCAAAAACTTTGCCTAAGCTCTTGACTGGCTTTTCTGTGATGGTTGGGATGGCTGTGCTTGCGATGCTGAACCGGAACTTGTTCTCCACCTTCCCTTTCCTCAGCACCATCGATCTTGACTTGGCAGGTTTGAAACGCATCCGGGCCCACTCCACCAGCTTTTCGAGCCCTTGCAGAATCCACCGGCAGCCTGGGACTGATTCTGTGGTGACTGTGAGGTCATCCATGAATGCCCTGATAGGTGGTTGCCATTGAGCGGATTTCATTCTGGGCCCTCTGCACTCTGGTCCAGCAGACCTAGTGAGCATGTTCATGGCTAGGGAGAACAGTGTCACTGAGATAGTGCACCCCGTGATGATGCCGATCTCCACCTTGTGCCAGGTTGATGTAATTGCTCCTGAAGAGACCCTCATCCTGGACTTGCTGTAATAATCAGCGATAAGGTCTCTGATTCTGCTGGGGACGTGATATTTGGTCAGTGTGAGCTGCACCAGCTTGTGTGGAATGGAGCCATATGCGTTTGCCAGCTCGAGCCACAACACTGACAGGTTGCCCTTGTTCTCTCTGGCCTCCCTGATGAGCTGTGTGACCACACCGATGTGCTCCAGACAGCCTGGCATCCCTGAAATGCCACCCTTCTGGACTGATGTATCAATATAGGTGTTCTTTGCTAGGTAAGTGCACAGCCGGTTAGAAACTGCACTGAAGAAGATCTTCGCCTCGACACACAGCAGGGAGATGATGCGAAACTGATCTGTCTGGGTGGCATTTTCCTCGTTCGGGATCCACACCCCTTCAGCCACTCTCCACTGTTCTGGGATCTTCCCCCTTCTCCAGAGGATTCTCAGGAACTTCCACAGACGCAGCAGGAGTTTGGGGCAATTCTTGTACACTTTGTACGAGGTGTTGCTTGGTCCTGGAGCCGAGCTTGCCCTTGCTTTGCAGATGACCTCTCTGACTTCCTTTAATTGCAGCTCTGACATGTTGAACTGCACATCTGGTTCAGGTGGGTCTATTAGGATGTTGCACTCTCTCAACTCCTGCTGTCTTTCAGGATCATTATATATCTTCTTCAGATGTTGGTCTATGTCTTCCTGCAAACTGGCCAGTTTCCCACTGCGCTTCTCCCCTAGCAACTCCTTGGTGAACTTGAAGGGGTTGGTGATAAAGGCAGCACGTTTTCGAGCCCTTTCACGACACCGCCAACGATGCCACTCTGCCCGGTGGAGGACCCTGATCTTCTTTCGTAGTCTGCACATCAGCTGGGCCAAGCCAATGCGATCCTCTTCTCCTGCCTCCATGTATTGGGACTTCAGCGCTTTCATCTCCTGCCTGATGTTGTAGATCCTCAATGCTCTTTGGTTCTTCGAGTAAGATGTTTTGGAGCCTTCCTTCTCCTCTTCTCCGAACCGTTCAGTTGCGATACTAACAATAATTGTTGTCATGGCTTGCAGCTTCCTATCAACCCCTCCCTTTGCCGTTGCCTCCAGAATTTGGTTAACAACTTCCTCAAACTGCTTCCACAGTGAAGTCATGTTAGCTGCAGGCCATTTGATCCGCCTCCTTTTAGACTTCATGTTCAAGGGATTAGTTTGCAACACTTGGAGGTTCCGGGCACTAAGGGGTGACTCCGGGCCTGGCCCCTCCTTCGTCTCACCAGGTTGGACACCTGCGCGTTGTGCTGCTCCTGCTCCTGCCAAACACTTCATCCTCACTTGGTGGATCTTCAAGCCACAATCGTTCTTGCAGACTTTGCCACATGCACACTGCTTCCTCATCGTCATTTATTCATTGCCTGGGTCTGATGTCATTGTGTCCATCCGACTGGGGTGCTCATCCTCCCCCACCGCTGGGGGTATCTTTTCCTTAGATTCTTTGTAGCTTTTGTGGGGGTCCTCCTCTCAGAGGACGCAGAGTGGGTTGCCAGCCCGTTCTGCCCTGGTTGCCGTCTCTCCGGGCTGTCACTGACTCTCCAGTCTTCACCACTCTTTTCGTGGTTGTCACCCAGTCTTTCCTGGTTGTCACTGATTAACTCAGGGTGTAAGCTGTGTACATACATCTATTGATGCTTCTGGACACATCTTCAGTGATGTTTCTGGAATCATCGGATGTTTCGGGTCTTTCAACATCATACAACCTCCTCCAGGTGACCCAACCGGGGCTGATCAGACCCCAGCTTGTGTCCAGATGGCTAGCTACTTATGACTCCATGGCTCCCCTCTTTTGAGCCACAGCCATCTTGAGGCCCTCTCTGCCGCATCGGTGGTACTGCGGATGGCTCTCCTCTTCCTCTCTCCCTTGATGCCCAAAATGCTGAAGGCTCTAACTAAAGAACGGGAGATTTATTAACTTTTAGCCTTTCCAGCTGAAACAGAACCTCACTTTCTAAGATCTCCAAGTCACTTAAAACAACCTTATTTTTCTCTACACTTACTGGCATATTGCAAACGACTAAAGTATCGAACAAATCTCTTGGTCAATCTTAACATTATCAGCAATATCCTTCTCAACCTGCCTTTTAGCAATCCAAATTTCCCTCTTGACTATAACTCTCATATTTTCATATGCCCTATGTTTTTCATCCTATTCTGACCAGTTTTTATATGTAATTACTATTTTGTTTTGTATTCCTTACATAGCTGTCTTTTCTTCAATATTTTTAAGGTATATCTTTATTCATCTGTGTAGTTGATATATTGTTTTTATTGCTTCTCTCGACTTTGGGTATGAACATTTCCTGAATTGCGTGTATTACCTCTTTAAATCGACCTATTGTCCCTCAACTGACTCAATGTCAAGCTGTTCCTTCCAGTTTACCGTCAGAAGTGTTTGCCGCATCTGCACAAACATTGCTTTTCTGAAATTCAATTTAATGGCTTTGGTTTTTCACTGATATACTCCCCCAAAAAATATCGAGACTAACAAGATTATGATTGTTTTTTCCTCAGGTCTCTGTGACTTCTACACTCAAAATTCTATCCTGATTGTTATAGATTATCAAATCTAGTCTGGGCTTATCTCTTGTTGGTGTATTTACATACTGAGTCAAAAAACAATCATTCAATAACTCAATGAAGTCACTTTCCTGTAACCCATTATTCACTGGGTTTTCCCACTCAATATTTGGAAAATTAAAGTCTCTCATAATTATTACATCACCCTGAGAACTTGCTTTTCTAATACCCTGATAGAGTTTATTGAAATCACTATCAGCATTAGGGAGACTATAACATACAACAAATGTTATTCCTTTAGCCTTGTAGCTTTCAATTTCCACCCAGTTATCTTCACTAAGTCTCGATTCATCTCCTTACATGAACACCTCATATTTAAATTCTTTCTATCTATATGGCCACTCCTCCACCTTTATGATCTTGCCTGTCTTTCCTAGGTGAAGAATATTCTTTAATACTAGATTCATCACCATCCTTTGAGGTCAGCCTGGTTTCAGTTATCACTATTATATCATACTTGTATGTATTTGCATATATTTCCAGCTCGTTTCTTTTATTCTTAATACTTCTTGCATTTATACAGGACATCCTTAGTCGACTACTGATGTTTTTCATCCTATTCTGGCCAGTTTTTATACTTTTGAAGCCTATAATCAGTTTATGTCCTAATATGTTATTCTCCACTATGACGTTTAAAGAGTTGAGCCTGGCCTGTTCTAAGTTCCCTGCTCGCCCACCGCCCCATCCCCTAGTTTGAACAGTCCTCAGCTAGCTGAAGCATATGCCTGCTCAGTACATTCTACCCCTCTGGTTCAAATGCAACCCATCCTGACGGTACAGGTTTCATCTGTCCTAAATGGTGCCTTAATGTGTCATAAACCTATGCCCCTTTAACCAACACTACGATTTGAGTGACACGTTAAATCTTCTAATCTGCTCCATCTTACCTGGACTTGCATATTGCACAGGCACAACTTCCGAGAAGACCACCTTTTCAGTTCTGTCCCTAAGCTTCCCATCCAACTCTTTAAATTTGTCTTGCAGAGCAGACTGCGAGCCCTTTGTTCCAATGTGGACAATCGCTATTGAATCCACCCCAACTCTGTTCAGGAGCTTATCTACCCATCCAGGGAGATCTCGTACTTGTGCAACACACATAAAAATTGCTGGTGAACGCAGCAGGCCAGGCAGCATCTATAGGAAGAGGTACAGTCAATGTTTTGGGCCAGGACCCTTTGTCAGGACTAACTGAAAGAAGAGATAGTAAGAGATTTGAAAGTGGGAGGGGGAGGGGGAGATCCAAAATGATAGGAAAAAACAGGAGGAGAGGGGTGGATCTAAAAGCTGGAAAGTTGATTGGCAAAAGGGATACTAGACTGGAGAAGGGAGAAGATCATGGGACAGGGAGCCTGGGGGGGAGAGAGAAGGGGGGAGGGGAGCCCGGAGGGTGGAGAGCAGGCAAGAAGTTATAGTGAGAGGGACAGAGGGAGAGAAAAAAAAGGAGAGAGAGAAAAAAAGGGGGAAAAATAAAAAATATATTATATAAATAAATAAGGATGGGGTGTGAAGGGGAGGAGGGGCATTAACGGAAGTTAGAGAAGTCAGTATTCATGCCATCAGGTTGGAGGCTACCCAGAAGGAATATAAGGTGTTGTTCTCCAACCTGAGTGTGGCTTCATCTTTACAGTAGAGGAGGCCGTGGATAGACATATCAGAATGGGAATGGGATGTGGAATTAAAATGTGTGGCCACTGGGAGATCCTGCTTTCTGTGGCGGACAGAGCGTAGGCGTTCAGCGAAACAGTCTCCCCGCCTGCTCCGGGTCTCGCCAATATATAAAAGGCCGCACCGGGAGCACCGGACGCAGTATATCCCACCAGCCGACTCACAGGTGAAGTGTCGTCTCACCTGGAAGGACTGTCTGGGGCCCTGAATGGTGGTAAGGGAGGAAGTGTAAGGGCATGTGTAGCACTTGTTCCACTTACAAGGATAAGTGCTAGGAGGGACATCGGTGGGAAGGGGTGGGGGGGAACGAATGGACAAGGGAGTCACGTAGGGAGCGATCCCTGCGGAAAGCAGAAAGAGCGGGGGAGGGAAAGGTGTGCTTGGTGGTGGGAACCCGTTGGAGGTGGCGGAAGTTATGGAGAATTACATGTTGGATCCGGAGGCTAGTGGGGTGGTAGGTAAGGACAAGGGGAACCCTATTCCTAGTGGGGTGGCAGGGGGATGGGGCAAGAGCAGATGTGTGTGAAATGGGAGAGATGCGTTTGAGAGCAGAGTTGATGGTGGAGGAAGGGAAGCCTCTTTCTTTAAAAAAGGAAGACACCTCCTTCATCCTGGAATGGAAAGCCTCATCCTGAGAGCAGATGTGGTGGAGGTTGTATATACTGACATACTGTATATGTACTTTGATAATAAAATTGACTTTGAATTTTGAATTCATTCTGCCATATTGCAAACTGAAACATAAGTATTGCTTGTGATATTGAGGGCAAAGGACAAACCCTTTCACTTCTACAAAATCAGATCATGGCATCTCGTATCCACTAGAGAAAGTAGATTATGGTCTTGATTTAATATCTCAAATTAAACTAGACCCTTCCCACACTGTAGCTTGTCCACGATGCCACACTGAACCTGAATTATCACAGGAACAATTATCCACTTCGCCTCACTAACTTATTACAAGACAGGGAGGGGCCATTCCGGTGACCATGTCCATGAGAAACGCTTGCATCCCAGTCACCTCAACCCCGTTACACTCTGTTTCTCTACCTGAAGCCTTGCGGCATATTCTCACTCGCATATCTACTGAGCAACCTTTAGTCTTTGACAGTCCCATGAGAAGATAGCTTGGAAGAGGCCTTTGAAAGGAAGCTCTCCAAGTACGCAGGACTGGTCAGCAACTGTCAGCAGGCTGGATGGAGAGCGAGGTGTCTCCCAGTGGAGGTTGGTTGTAGGGGATTCGTAGCCCGTTCTTTAGTTAGACCCTTCAGCATTTTGGGCATCAAGGGAGAGAGGAAGAGGAGAGCCATCCGCAGTACCACCGATGCGGCAGAGAGGGCCTCAAGATGGCTGTGGCTCAAAAGAGGGGAGCCATGGAGTCATAAGTAGCTAGCCATCTGGACACAAGCTGGGGTCTGATCAGCCACGGCTGGGTCACCTGGAGGAGGCTGTATGATGTTGAAAGACCCGAAATACCCGATGATTCCAGGAACATCACTGAAGATGTGTCCAGAAGCATCAAAAGATGTATGTACACAGCAGAGTCATAAAGTCATTAAAAAGTACAGCTCAGAAACAGGCCATTCAGCACATCTGGTCCATGCTGAATCATTCTTGTGATACTTACCTACACTAAGTGCCACTATTCTGTAGCAATTAACCTATTGGCACAGCTTAGGGATTTTATTTATTATTATTTAATATTGGGAGATACAGTATGGTAACAAACCCTTCCAGCCCAATGAACCCACGCTGTCCAGCTATGCCCATGTCATCAATTAACCTACTAAGTTGTAAGTCTTTGGGGTGTGGAAGGAAAGTGGAGCACCCAGAGTAAACCCATGTAATCACGTGGAGAATGTGCAAACTCCTGAAAGACGGTGGGAACCGAACTTGAGTAGCTGGCCCTGTGTAAAGCCTTACACTCGTTGCTTTGTTTCCATGCCACTAATGGGATGTGGGAGGAAAGTGGATTACACGAGTGCACATCCGTGTAGTCACAAAGAGAATTCGCAAATTCCACATAGACAGTATCCCAAATCCGGATCCTATGTGACCCTTGGAGCTTTGAGGCAGTTACAATATTTGTTGTGCCACCCTGCCACTCTTTGACCTCTCTCTCAGGAGAAAGTACAATGTCCAGCATATATGGAGAAAAAATTACTCATTTCTATTTAAACTGATTATACTGACTTTGAAAAGACAAACGAGATAGTTTATCCCAGAGGAACAAATTTAACTTTTGAGAAAAGTCAACAGTACAATAAAAGTCTACTTAGCATTCTTTTTCCCTGCAGATTTCCAGTCCTTTACCCCTCCTATCTGTTTGATACATTGGTCCGATGCCAGCGCATTGGCTGCCTGCCAGTATAGTAAGCTAAGCAGTATTTATCATGCGGATTTTTAGCTAGTGAGTACTTGCAGGCTTTTGGAACTGTAGAGCTGGGAATGGCTCAGACTTTAATTAGTCTAGAGCAGTGGTTATTCCTTTGTATTCCCCACATGGAGTGAGAATGTTGCCACACTTGTTAACTCAGCAGGGCTCAGCGCAGCTGGAGCAAACATAGAAGTAAAAGCATTCAAACAGTCAAGACAGACCGAGGTAATCTAAATGGTTAACATAGGGTTAATGTAGGTTCCTGTTCTGGTGAAAAGTCTCAGCTTGAACTGATGACTGTTTCTGCCTCTCCTTAGATGCTGTCTGACCTGCTGAGTTCCTCCAGCATTTTGTGTGCATTGTACTGAATTTTCAGCATCTGCTGAATCTCTTGTGTTTATAATGTAAGGTATGTACAACATTCTGGGAAGATCAGAGCAGTAATGGGATTGTAGAACATAGAACATAGAATATTGCTGCACAGGCCCTTTGGTTCGTGATGTTGTGCCAACATTTTAACCTTCCCTGCGATCAATCTACCCTTCCCTCCCACGTAGCCCACCATTTTTCTGTCATCTATGTGCCTATCTAATAGAAGTTCTTTATGTATCTTCCTCTGCAACCAGTGGAGAAAGAACAAAGAAGTGGGGTGCACAGAGTATTGCAGAGGTTAGAGGAGACAGATGTGGACTGCACAGCACCAAATGATACAAGGGTCAGAAGAGAAGGAGCCAAGGGCTGGAGTGCATACAGCGTGCAGGAATTAGAGGAGATAGAAGAGTGGAGACGACGTGCACAGAACATTGCAGAGATAAGGTGCAAAGCATAGAGCATTGGGGGACAGAGGAAAATGTTAGGACTGGAGAAGGGAAAAGGAGAAGGGCTATAGCAGAAGAGGACCAGGCAAATTAGAACTGGAACCTTAGTATACACTCAGTGACAATTTCATTAAGTACAGCTGCTCGTTAGTGCACATATTGAATCAGTCAATCATATGACAGTAACTCAAAGAAGTAGACATAGTCAAGAGGATCGGTTGTTGTTCAGACCAAACATCAACAGTGGTGAAGAAATGTGATCTAAGTGACTTCTTTGACCGTGGACTGATTGTTGATGCCAGATGGAGGAGTACAAATATCTCAGAAACTGCTTATCTGGGATTTTCACACGCAGGTCTCTAGAGTTTACAAGAATAGTGTGGAAAAACTAAAAGCATCCAGTGAGCCGCGGTTCTGTCGGCAGAAGAGTCTTGTTAATGAGAGAAGTCAGAGGAGAATGGCCAGACTGGTTCAAGCTGACAGGATGGTGCATAACAGCGGTGAATCAGAATTAGAATCTTGTTTAATATCATTGGCATATGTCATGAAACTTGTTTCATGACAGCCCCACATTCCAATAAAAAATAATTACAGAAACTACATATATAAATAAATATATACGTATGTATATAAAATTGAATTAAGTAAGTGGTGCAAAAATAGAACAAAAAAAAACTAATAGTGAGGTAGTGTTCATGGATTTATTGTCTATTCAGAAATATTCAGAAATCTGATGGAGGAGGGGAAGAAGCTTTTCCTGAGTCGGTGAATGTGTAGCTTTAGGTTTCTGTACCTTCCCCTGGATGGTCGCATTGAGAAGAGGGCACGTCCTGGGTGATAGGGGTCCTTAATGATGGATACAACCTTCTTATGGCTTTGCCTTTTAAAGGTGCCCTTGATGCTGAGGAGGCTAGTGCCCATGAAAGTTTACAACTTTCTGCAGCATTTTCTGACCCTGTGCAGTGACCCCAGTCCCCTCTAGACCAGACAGAGAATGGCAAGGGTGGGGGACAGGTGGCAGAGAAGGTGTTGCAGGGGTTGGTGGGGTGGTTGGTGACAGGGTAGCAGACACGCCCAACCCTGAGACATCAGGCAAGGTAATATTTAATTCCAAACAATTAGTTTATTCCTCCAAGAGGACCACAATCTTGTACTGGGCTTGGAGCTTGTGTGCCTCAACGACCTGGAGAGCTATACTGGCTAGAGTCAGGGCTTTATGTTTTGGCTGTTGGTAGGGTCACCCATGCCAAACAGGTGAAAGGGTAGAGGACATGACATTTGTTTTGTTTTTGCAGCAGTGCAGTGCCATACATAAAAATACTACAATACTATGCAAAAATCTTAGGTACCCCATATATATATATATCTAAGACTTTTGCACAGTACTGTATATAAATGACCAAAAAAAAAGAACAAAAGAAAGTATTATGGATCTGGTAAACCCATTCCTGACTTGAGCCAGTCCAAAGCAGAAGCAGTCAAGTGTGAAGTGAGATCAGGATCTGGCTGAAACAACACTGGACCGCAGAGGGTGATTTCACACAAAGCAATAGAAATGAAATAAAACCTTTCTCAGAATTTTAGAATCAAGCACAGCAGTTTCTCAAAAAACGACCCATGTTCTTCGCAGCTGAAGTCAACAATTCTCTGGTGCCTTTGTTTACTTTTAAATGTCACTTTTAAGAGCGTTTAAATTTCCTGTCTGTAAGCTTGGCTGGTTTCAGCACTGGGAGAGAGCTCACAGCAAGAAAGCATATTTATTCAAATGATCAAGAACACAAGATATTATCGGGAAAATATATTTTATATCTACTGTGTGTACTGTTTTACAATTCAGATTTGTTTTGTTCTGTGAATTTCATACTCATTAGGATATCAGTAATGGAGACCAGAACATTTTGATAACTTGATCAATTAATTCTGGATCCTTTATGATTCATGCCAGATGCAGAACTGATATCACACATCACTGCTCCTGTGATTATGACTTTGATAGATACAGTAAAGTGATATAAACAACTGTATTGTGGTCAGAAATTTCCTGTGAGACCCACCCCAGCACAAGTACATACAGTTCTGGTTGCCCCATTATACAAGAATGTCAAGGCTTTGAAGTGTGTGCAGAGGAAGTTTACCAGGATGCTGCCTGGATTACAGAACATCTGCTATAATGAGAACAAACTTGTGGTGATTTTTCTGGAGCAGCGAAGGCCGAGTGGTTTATAAGACTGAGAGGCACAGATAGAGTAGATAGACAGTATCATTTTTCTCGGGGTTGAAGTGTCTAATACCAGAGAGCATGCATTTAATTTGAGGAGGAGTAAATTCAAAAGCGATGTGAGGGGCAAGTTTTTTACACACAGAGTGGTGGGTGCCTAGAATGGGCTGCTTGTGATGGTGGTGGAGGCAGATACTGTACATTAGAGACTTTTAAGAGAGGTTTAGTTAGGCACATGAATGTGAGGATATGGTAGGATATGGGCATTAAGTAGGCAGAAGAGATTGGTTTGGCTGGCCATTTGATTACTTACTGAATTGGTTCAGCACAACATTGTGGGCCAAAGGACCTGTTCTGAGCTGTATTGTTCGATGTTCTACATACTGTGTATCAGTGATATTTGGACTAGTAGATCCTGTCTGCATGCATCACGGCTTGGAATGTCCAAGTCTGAAACAAATTGCAGAGTTGTGGACTTGTCTGGTCTATCACACAAACCAGCCTCAACGACTGTCTGCACTTCCTCCTCCCTCAGAAAAGCTGCCAGCATACTCAAGGACCCTTCCTACCCTGGTCATTCTTTCTTCTTTGCTCTCCAAACAGGCAGAAGATAGAGACGGCTGAGGGCATGAGCTACCAGACTAAAGGACAGTTTCATTCCTGCTTTTATCAGGCATTTGAATAGGTCACTCACATGCTGAGGAATTAATTCTTGAACTTTAGATCTCAGAATCAGAATCAGGTTTTAATATCACTGACATATGTCATGAAATTTATTGCCTTTATCTGTTATTATACATTACATAATAATAGAAGATAATAATTTCCCAATCTAACACCTTGTTTGTCTACCTTCACTGCACTTCCTCTGTAATTGCAACACTCTATTGGGAACTTGGTTTCCTGGAAGTTCTAATGATTCAAGATCCTTTGGGAGAATTTATTTTTGTCCCATATTCCTGTACATAGGCAACCCCTTCTTTCTATTAGCAAATGGTAAAATGGGTCATTATTGTCACATTTACAGAGAATAACTTCTCTTGCATATCATCCAAACAGATCAAATCATTACAACAATGTATTAAGGTAATACAGTGGAAACACAATAACAGAATAAAGAATAAATTGCTACAGTTACAGAGAATGTGCTTTGCAGATAGATAATCAGGTGCAAGTTCAGAGCAAAGTAGATTGTGAGGTCAAGAGACCAGTTGATTATACTAAGCTTCTAGTTTAAAATGGCAATGCTGAAGCCCGGCGACTACTTACTGGCAGCAAACAAAGCAAAAAATGCAATACTTTATTAATAGCTCTTTTTCTTGTAAAACTTAGAGTAAATGACCTGCAAACAATGAAGAGTCAAGCGAAGGCGAGACTGAGTAATGGGTTGAAACATGTGGGTGCGAGATGAAGTCGAAGTATATTTGAGGCAAAATCAGGGCAAGCAAAGCAGAGGAGAAACATCTGAGGCCTGTCCAACTAAACCGTGAGGGAGGTTTAATTGATCTAAGCACCAGGCTGATTTGAAAAGGTCAGATACAGGCCGAAATATGGTGGTGAATCCAGGCCCACAGCATATTGATGCGATGGGGCCTGAGTTTTTGTGCAAGGAATCACTTAATGTTTGGATGAATTAAACACCGGGACAGGTGGATTGAAAAGACAGTGTCAAGACAAGAGGCGAGGATCGGCCGACACTGCAATGTTTACTTGGCTCTATGCTGAACTCAGGCTGAGGATGTGGCCTACGCCAGCTTCTCTGGGCTCGCGTCTGAGGGCTCTGTATCATTTACTCAGCCGTGTGCTGAACTCAGGCTGAGGGGATGACTTGTTCCAGCTGCTTTGGGCTCCATGTCTATGGACTCACTTTTGTTCTTTTGTTCTGAATGCTTTTTGCTCACTTTTATCAATTGCATGATTTGAGCTTTTTTGTCTGCATATTTGGTGTTTGACAGTCTTCTTATTTTTTGGGTTTTAATGGGTTTCTTTGTTTTGTGTCTGCCTTGTAAGTAGACCAATCTCAGGGTTGTACCATGTATACATATTTTGCTAATAATTGTACATTGAACTTTGAACTAAGGCACCATTCAAGAGTCTTATAACAAATGGATAGTAACTGTCCTTGAACCTGGTGGTATGGGTTTTCAGGTTTTTATATCTTCTGCTCAATGGGAAAGAATGAAGAGAGAATGTCTGAGCTGGGTGGTACCTTTGATCATGATGGCTCCTTGACAAAATTAGTCAGGATAGCTCCCCACCTCCAATTTTATCATAAGAGGAAACAACCTTTTCTCAGGATCTTATGTGTTTCAATCAAGTCCCCACCTCATTCTTCCAAACTCTGTTAATTACAAACCTGGACTATCTAATCTTTCCACATAAAGCAACCCAGCCAATCCAGGTACAAATCAGGTGCTGTGCTCTTTCAGTTTTTTACTATTAAGGGCCAAGACAGAACTAATTTCAGGAAGAGATAGATCGGGAAGCAAGGATAAGGTAGAATAAACCCAGAGAAGTAAAATTGTTCTGTAGAAAATTAAGAAAATTAAGCACAAATTAAATTTTATTTTATGTTGCTATTTTAGCTGTATTGGGGTAGTGTTAAGGGAAGTTTTCTTAATCAATATATCGAGGTCCAACCTAGAGAGAGTGTGATACTGGCTCTGCTATGAGGCATTGAGACAGAATAGGTGACAGAAGTGTGTGTCAGAGAGAACTTTGAATCTTGTGATCATAGTGATCATTTCACTTCTCACAGGTACTACACTCTAGAAGTTGCATTTCACCTGTTTTTGGTGCATGAAATATGGGAAACCTGTCGCCTCAACACAAAATGAGAAGTTTTCAAAACTAGAGAAATTAGGATGTTTTTGTTTCAAGAAAAAAAATATCGCCAAGGAATCCCAAACTCCATGCTCCTACAACTGAGGTCAGGATTGAACACGGCTCACTGACTCTATGAGGCAAAATTTTACCTGCTTCTGAACATGAGATTCTGCGGATGCTGGAAATCCAGAGTAACATCTGCAAAATGCTGAAGGAACCCAGGAGGACAGACAGCATCGAAGGAAAGGAATATACAGTTAAAGTTTCGGGTCAAGACCCTTCATCAGGACAGATTCCTTTCCATAGATGCTGCCTGACCTGCTGAGTTATTCCAGCATTTTGTGTGCAATCTGCTCCTTGTTGAAGATTGCATTAATGCCACAGTTGGGGAATTTCAGCCTTTTGATCGAGTCTTTTTTATTGCTTTTTTTGCAGTGTATACTTGTTTTGTAATATGTAGTAATTTTGTGCCTTTACAGTGTCGTGCTGCTGCAAAGCACCAAATTTCATCTCATGTAAGTCAGTGATAATAAACACGATGGTGGTTCTGATTCAGTTTCGACATTAAGCAAATAGTACTCCCTGTCACATTGAGGATATCATTATGTGCACAAAATATCATTGCAAATTGTGGTAGGAAATGCATAGCCCTATTTCCCATTGGGAAGACTTCACCAGAACATTTGCGTAGCACTGTGAAACATGACCAGAATTAAACATATGCATTTCTGGTGCATGAAGACCAAGCACAAGTGTATTATTTCAGAAGCTCATTTCTAGGCTTATTTTTATTCACTCTTGGGTTTGACATCACCATCAGCAGTATTCATCACTCACCCTTGGTGAGAAGTCTTTTTGTTTTGTAGAATGAAGCTACTCCTGCAGTGCTATCAAAGAGCTATGAATGTAGAAGAACATCATTACATTCACAGAGTCGTGGTGTGGACACAAGACCCTTGCCCCAATGCGTCCATGCTGGCTGTGTTGCCCAGCAAGCCAGGCCTATCTGCCTACATTTGGCCCCTAGCTCACTAAACCTCTCCTACTGATGTGCTGATCTAGCTGGCTTTTAAATGTTGGTAATGTGCAGGAGGGCACATTAAATCAAACATTGAATCTGACAGCTCATGAAGAAGCTGCCCTTGATAGCCCAGGGTCATAGAGTCACAGAGCACTACATCGGAAAAACAGGCCCTTCAGCCCACCTTGTCCTTACCGACCTATTATTCTGCCTAGACCCATCAACACATACCTGGACCAAACCACTCCCATCCAGGTATTTATCCAAGTTTCTCTTAATTGTTGAAATTGAACCCACATCCACCATTTCTGCTGGAAGCTTTGCTCCACGCTCTCACCACCCTCTGTGTGAAGAAGTATGCCCTCAGCTTCCCCTTTCACCTTTAACCTATGATGTCCAGTTCTGGTCTCATCCACTCACAGCAGTCATTATCATGGACTACCCATCATGTTGAGAGTTCCAGCATTTAGACCTAACAAGAGTGAAGGGGTCAAACAATGTTAAAACTTCACTTCCTGTTAGCCAGGTCAACTTCAGCAAAAACTCTGATCTATGAGAACAGAAATAAACTCAAATAAATGTTGGAATTATTCCACTGGATTGGGAGAATCTGTGGTCTAACAAGCAGCATTAAAAATTCGGGGCAGTGACCTCTCATCAGAACTGCAAGAGATAAATAATGCATGTACATGCAAGTGCTGACCTGTAAACATAGGTGAATGGTCATGTTGTGGAGAATGAAAAAAGGAAAAATCAGTGTAATAGATGGATTCAGAGTGAGTAAATTAGGATGGTGTTGTCAAAAATGCACTGTGCATTAACAATAGATCTGTGACATTCAAACGTCAGCTGGACTTGTCTAAACACAGATGCTGTTGAAGTATTGTCTGTTTCCTGACATTTCTTGATTTTACTCCCCAGACTCAAGCATCTGCAGATTTGGTCTAGTTGAGTGGTAAGTAGTATTTCCCTCATTCAATCGGTGTTCAGAGGAACCTTGGCGAAATCCTGGCAATTGGACCAGCGGAGAAGGACATCTTAGTTGGGATGGACATGATGGACCGAAGAAGCTGTTTCCATGCAGTATTCGTTTACAACTCTAACACATATCTGTACCAGACCCAGGAAGAGATCTCAGTATTGTCGTCGTCCTTTGTGAGCATTTCACGCTTCCAAATACCATGAGACCATAAGATATAGGAGAAGTAGTAGGCCATTTGGCCCATCGAGTCTGCTCTGCCATTTCATCACGGCTGATCCATTTTCCTCTCATTCCCAATCTCCTGCCTTCTCCCCATATCCCTTCATGCCCTGACTAATCAAGAATCTAGCAATCTCTGCCTTAAATATACCCAATGATTTCACAGCTGCTATGGCAATGAATTCCACAGATTCACCATTCTCTGGCTGAAGAAATTCCTCCTCATATCCATTCTAGAAGGGCGCTGATCAGTTCTGAGACTATCTCCTCTGGTCTTAGATTCCCACCACCATAAGGAAACATCCTCTCCACATCCACTCTATCGAGGCCTTTCAATCTTCGATAGGTTTCCATGAGGTCAGATCTCATTCATGTGATTTCCAGTGAGTAGAACTACAGTCTACGCCCACCTGGACAAGCCAGCGGGCACTGTGAGGGTCATGTTTTTTGACTTCTCCAGTGCGTTCAACACCACCCGCCCTGCTCTGCTGAGGGAGAAGCTGAGAACGATGCAGGTGGATGCTTTCATTGTGTCATGGATTCTTGATTACCTGACTGACAGACCACAGTATGTGTGCTTGCAACACTGTGTGTCCGACAGAGTGATCAGCAGCACTGGGGCTCCACAGGGACTGTCTTGTCTCCCTTTCTCTTCACTATTTACACCTCAGACTTCAACTACTGCACAGAGTCTTGTCATCTTCAGAAGTTTTTGGATGACTCTGCCATAGTTGGATGCATCAGCAAGGGAGATGAGGCTGAGTACAGGGCTACGGTAGGAAACTTTGTCACATGGTGTGAGCAGAATTATCTGCAGCTTAATGTGAAAAAGACTAAGGAGCTGGTGGTAGACCTGAGGAGAGCTAAGGTACCAGTGACCCCTGTTTCCATCCAGGGGGTCAGTGTGGACATGGTGGAGGATTACAAATACCTGGGGATATGAATTGACAATAAACTGGACTGGTCAAAGAACACTGAGGCTGTCTACAAGAAGGGTCAGAGCCGTCTCTATTTCCTGAGGAGACTGAGGTCCTTTAACATCTGCCGGACGATGCTGAGGATGTTCTACGGGTCTGTGGTGGCCAGTGTTATCATGTTTGCTGTTGTGTGCTGGGGCAGCAGGCTGAGGGTAGCAGACACCAACAGAATCAACAAACTCATTCGTAAGGCCAGTGATGTTGTGGGGATAGAACTGGACTCTCTGACGGTGGTGTCTGAAAAGAGGATGCTGTCCAAGTTGCATGCCATCTTGGACAATGTCTCCCATCCACTACATAATGTACTGGTTGGGCACAGGAGTACATTCAGCCAGAGACTCATTCCACCGAGATGCAACACAGAGCGTCATAGGAAGTCATTCCTGCCTGTGGCAATCAAACTTTACATAAGCCGGGAAGATGTGGAATCGATATGGGTAGAGCTGCATAACACTAAGGGGCAGAAAACGCTGGTGAGAGTTGTGTACAGGCCACCTAACAGTAGTAGTGAGGTCGGAGATGGTATTAAACAGGAAATTAGAAATGTGTGCAATAAAGGAACAGCAGTTGTAATGGGTGACTTCAATCTACATGTAGATTGGGTGAACCAAATTGGTAAAGGTGCTGAGGAAGAGGATTTCTTGGAATGTATGCGGGATGGTTTTTTGAACAAACATGTCGGGGAACCAACTAGAGAGCAGGCTATTCTGGACTGGGTTTTGAGCAATGAGGAAGGGTTAATTAGCAATCTTATCTTGAGAGGCCCCTTGGGTAAGAGTGACCATAATATGGTGGAATTCTTCATTAAGATGGAGAGTGACATAGTTAATTCAGAAACAAGGGTTCTGAACTTAAAGAGGGGTAACTTTGAAGGTATGAGACGTGAATTAGCTAAGATAGACTGGCAAATGACACTTAAAGGGTTGATGGTGGATATGCAATGGCAAGCATTTAAAGATTGCATGGATGAACTACAACAGTTTGGCAAAAGAATAAATCAAGGAAGGTAGTGCACCCGTGGCTGACAAGAGAAATTAGGGATAGTATCAATTCCAACGAGGAAGCATACAAATTAGCCAGAAAAAGTGGCTCACCTGAGGACTGGGAGAAATTCAGTGTTCAGCAGAGGAGGACAAAGGGCTTAATTAGGAAGGGGAAAAAAGATTATGAGAGAAAACTGGCAGGGAACATAAAAACTGACTGTGAAAGCTTTTATAGATATGTAAAAAGGAAAAGACTGGTAAAGACAAATGTAGGTCCCCTACAGACAGAAACAGGTGAATTGATTATGGGGAGCAAGGACATGGCAGACGAATTGAATAATTACTTTGGTTCTGTCTTCACTAAGGAGGACATAAATAATCTTCCAGAAATAGTAGGGGACAGAGGGTCCAGTGAGATGGAGGAACTGAGCGAAATACATGTTAGTAGGGAAGTGGTGTTTGGTAAATTGAAGGGATTGAAGGCAGATAAATCCCCAGGGCCAGATGGTCTGCATCCCAGAGTGCTTAAGGAAGTAGCCCAAGAAATAGTGGATGCATTAGTGATAATTTTTCAAAAGTCGTTAGATTCTGGACTAGTTCCTGAGGATTGGAGGGTGGCTAATGTAACCCCACTTTTTAAAAAAGGAGGGAGAGAGAAAGTGGGGAATTATAGACTGGTTGGCCTAATGTCGGTGGTGGGGAAACTGCTGGAGTCAGTTATCAAAGATGTGATAACAGCACATTTGGAAAGCGGTGAAATCATCGGACAAAGTCAGCATGGATTTGTGAAAGGAAAATCATATCTGAAGAATCTCATAGAGTTTTTTGAGGATGTAACTAGTAGAGTGGATAGGGGAGAACCAGTGGATGTGGTATATTTGGATATTCAAAAGGCTTTTGACAAGGTCCCACACAGGAGATTAGTCTGCAAACTTAAAGCACACGGTATTGGGGGTAAGGTATTGATGTGGATAGAGAATTGGTTAGCAGACAGGAAGCAAAGAGTGGGAATAAACGGGACCTTTTCAGAATGGCAGGCGGTGACCAGTGGGATACCGCAAGGCTCAGTGCTGGGACCCCAGTTGTTTACAATATATATTAATGACTTGGATGAGGGAATTAAATGCAGCATCTCCAAGTTTGCGGATGACACGAAGCTGGGCGGCAGTGTTAGCTGTGAGGAGGATGCTAAGAGGATGCAGGGTGACTTGGATAGGTTGGGTGAGTGGGCAAATTCATGGCAGATGCAATTTAATGTGGATAAGTGTGAAGTTATCCACTTTAGTGGCAAAAATAGGAAAACAGATTATTATCTGAATGGTGGCCGATTAGGAAAAGGGGAGGTGCAACGAGACCTGGGTGTCATTATACACCAGTCATTGAAAGTGGGTATGCAGGTACAGCAGGTGGTGAAAAAGGCGAATGGTATGCTGGCATTTATAGCAAGAGGATTCGAGTACAGGAGCAGGGAGGTACTACTGCAGTTGTACAAGGCCTTGTTGAGACCACACCTGGAGTATTGTGTGTAGTTTTGGTCCCCTAATCTGAGGAAAGACATCCTTGCCATAGAGGGAGTACAAAGAAGGTTCACCAGATTGATTCCTGGGATGGCAGGACTTTCATATGAAGAAAGACTGGATGAACTGGGCTTGTACTCATTGGAATTTAGAAGATTGAAGGGGGATCTGATTGAAATGTATAAAATCCTAAAGGGATTGGACAGGCTAGATGCAGGAAGATTGTTCCCGATGTTGGGGAAGTCCAGAACGAGGGGTCACAGTTTGAGGATAAAGGGGAAGCCTTTTAGGACCGAGATTAGGAAAAACTTCTTCACACAGAGAGTGGTGAATCTGTGGAATTCTCTGCCACAGGAAACAGTTGAGGCCAGTTCATTGGCTGTATTTAAGAGGGAGTTAGATATGGCCCTTGTGGCTACGGGATCAGGGGGTATGGAGGGAAGGCTGGGGCAGGGTTCTGAGTTGGATGATCAGCCATGATCATAATAAATGGTGCAGGCTCAAAGGGCCGAATGGCCTACTCCTGCACATATTTTCTATGTTTCTATGTTTACAACTCCTCCCTTGGAGGGTCAGACACCCTGAACCAATAGGCTGGTTCTGGACTTATTTCCTGGCATAATTTACATATTACTATTGAACTATTTATGGTTTTATTACTATTTCATTATTTATGGTGCAACTAACGAAAACCAATTTCCCCCGGGATCAATAAAGTATGACTATAACTATGACTATTAAACACTCTTCATATACAAGGTTTTCAATCCCAGAATCATTTCATTTTCATGAATCTTCTTTACATACCACATGTATACCACCTGATTAACAACACGGGAGCGCTCAGATGGAATGGAAAGAGCATCTCAAAATGGGCTGTATCAGAGCATCTCAAAGGACTAACTGAGAGCAGCTCCCACAGAAGTCCATTCAAATGTATAGGGCATCAGATGAGAGGTACATTAATCTCGACCTTGTCATCTTTATCAGACAGTATGGAGCTGGACTGAAGCCACAGATACTTTCATTATCTGCTTGGTCTCCGGACTACATTCATCATTTGAATGGGTTAGTTTTCTTTGTTTAACCTACCTTGTGTTGCTGGATTGTAAATTACTTAGTGACTTTAAGCACTCAATAATTCATTGATAGTGCTATCTAAAATTTCTTCCTCAAACATATTTCATCGTTAAATTTTCCCCCTTTGTGCATTGATAAGATAAGGAAATCTATTTGCTGCTGTAAAAGCTGTAAGTGTTGGATATACTGAGCAGTTCAGGCAGCATCTGTGGAAAAAATATTTCAGGTCAGAGCAAAGAAAACTCAACTGAAAATGTCAAGGCTAGCTCCCTGCTACCTGTTGCCTCAGGAAAGGAGCCTGCGTTACTATTAATGGTAAGACTTTTGGCAGTGTAGAGGATCAGAGGGATCTTGGGGTCCGGGTCCATAAGACACTCAAAGCTGCTGCGCAGGTTGACTCTGTGGTTAAGAAAGCATACGGTGCATTGGCCTTCAGCAATCGTGGAATTGAGTTTAGGAGTCGAGAGGTAATGTTGCAGCTATATAGGACCCTGGTCAGACCCTACTTGGAGTACTGTGCTCAGTTCTGGTCACTTCACTACAGGAAGGATGTGGAAACCATAGAAAGGGTGCCGAGGAGATTTACAGGGATGTTGCCTGGATTGGGGAGCATGCCTTATGGGAATAGGTTGAGTGAATTCAGCCTTTTCTCCTTGGATTGACGGAGATTGAGAGGTGACCTGATAGAGGTGTATAAGATGATGAGAGGCATTGATCATGTGGATAGTCAGAGGCTTTCTCCCAGGGCTGAAATGGCTAGCACAAGAGGGCACAGTTTTAAGGTGCTTGGACATAGGTACTGAGGAGATGTCAGGGGTAAGTTTTTTACACAGAGAGTGGTGAGTGCGTGGAATGGGCTGCCGGCGAAGGTGGTGGAGGCAGAGACGATAGGGTCTTTTAAGAGACTCCTGGACAGGTACATGGAGCTCAGAAAAATAGAGGGCTATGGGTAACCCAGGTAATTTCTAAGGTAGGGACATGTTTGACTCAGCTTTGTGGGCCGAAGGGCCTGTATTGTGCTGTAGGTTTTCTGTGTTTCTATGTTTAACATAATGAAACAACTTCAATAACTCCAAAAGACTGAAGTAGGATAAATACTGAAAGGCTTTTATTCGCAGTAAAATATGATTTCCATGTTCAGTGTCTGCCCCTGGACTGAGGGGGAGGAGCAGGGCGAAATCACCTTTATTCAGGGGAGGAGCCACAGGGGCAGTCAGCAGAGGGGCGTGTCCAGACAGATAACCCAGTTACACTACATATATATATATATATATATGGTTTATCACTTATAATCAAAGAGCCCTTCATTATGGTCAGTCTCTCTTCTCCTCACTTCCGTCAGGAAGACGACAAAAGAAGGTTCAAGAGCATGTATCAGGATCTAGGACAGCTTCTATCTTGCTGTTATGAGACACTTGAATGGACCTCTTATGTGATAAAATGAACTCCTGATCTCTCAGTCTATATCATGGCACTTGTACATTGTTCGTCTTCTTACACTGCGCTTTCTCTGTAATACTATGTTCTGAATTCTCCAACATCAATTTCTCTAATTATGCTAATTACCTCCTTTCCTCACTCACTTTATCCATTCCCCATTCTGGTTTCACTCCTTCCCCTCACTTACCCATCCCTTCCTCTGGTGCAATGTTTGGAGATCAAGTGAGACGAAGTGACCACAGAGGTGATATTGCTGGCTGAGAGAAGATGGTTCAGCAGGACTGCTGGCTCCAGGGAAAATTCAAGATTCAAGATTCAAAATTGTTTAATATTATTTCCAGAATGGAAGCAGTGTGAAATAATTGTTACTCATGATCCTTAAGCCAGAGAGTGGTTAATCTGTGGCAGTCATTACCATAGTTGGCTGCGGAGGCCAAGTCATTGGGTATACTTAAGGCATTGGTTGGTGGGTTTTTGATTGGTCAGGACATGAAGGGATACGGGGAGAGAGCGAGAGATTGGAGCAGAGGGGGAAAATGACTCATGCATAATGAAACGGTGGAACAGACTCAATGGGCCAAATGGCCTAATTCTGCTCCTGTATCTCATGATCTGATGCAGCACAAAAAGAAACATATTAAGATAAAGAACACAATAAATACATATACATAAGGTGGCTTATATACAAAGATTGATTGTACTGGATGACGATATAGTGATACTAGGAGCAGGAGTGTCTGTACATAAGGTGACTGACATAAAAAGATAAAGTAGTGATGGTGAGGGGTGGGTTAGTGGGTGGAAGTGCAAACATTAAACCACTGATCATGTTACTGGATGCTCCCAACTGTAAGTGTATGTTAGGGAAGTAACAAACATTCACTCCAGCCGCCTCCTTAATTACCATCTACACTCAGTGGCTATTCTGTTAGACTCATTTACACCTGCTTATTAATTCAAATATCTAATCAGCCAGTCATGTGGCAGCAACTCAATACTTAAAAGCTTTCAGCCATGGTCGAGTGGTTCAGTTGTTGAGACCAAACATCAGAATGGGGAAGAAACATGAGCTAAGTGACTTTGACTGTGGAATGATTGTTGGTGCTAGACAGGGTGGTTTGAGTATCTCAGAAATTTCTCCTGGAATTTGCATGCACAACGGTCTTTAGAGTTTACAGAGAATGGTATAACAAACAGGAAAAAAAAAACACATCCAGTGAGCAGTGGTTCTGTGACGTAAACACCTTGTTAATGATAGAATGGTAGAGGTCAGAGGAGAATGACCAGGCTGGTTCAAGCTTACTGAACACTAACAGTATCTCAAATAACCACATGTTACAACAATGGTTTTCAGAAGAACACCTCTGAATGTACAACACGTCCAACCTTGAAGTGAATGGACTACAGCAGCAGAAGACCTTGAGGATACAGTCAGTGGCCACTTTATTAGGTATAGGAGGTACCTAATAAAGTGGCCACTGAGTGTATTTTAAGGTTATAACTTTAATAAATGGCTGGCCATCAGTTCTATGAGTACCTCATTCTGTGAAACAAGCATCTTTTACTTGCAAATGATCAGATCTATGACTTGCCTCTCATTATCACCATTAATGCATTAACCTTTTAATTGATTTGACATTAGGTCCCAGTAAATTATGCATACATAGGGCCATGTAATTAGCTCTATGAATAAATAATGTTGGCCAATTTTGCTAGCTTTTAAAAGTGAGTTCCCAGGCTTTGTTCGTTTTGCCAAACCTACACTTCATAAGTTTTCCCAAGTTGCACCTGGGGAAATGGTAGTTAACCACGTTCTTAAACAACTACAGTAGTGAAGGAGTTCTTTGTTGCTCAAAATGGCAGAAGGGCTTTCAGAATGCTATTGAAAACCTTGAGTCCATTTGTCTGAAGCACACAGAGCATATAAACCATAAGACTACAAGATGTAGGAGCAGAATTAGGCCATTTGGCCATTCAGGCCTACTTCACCATTTCATCATGGCTAATCTAATTTTCATCTCAGCCCCAATCTCCTGTCTTCTCCCCATATCCCTTCGTGCCCTGACCAATCAAAACTCTATGAACCTCTGCCTTAAATATACATAAGGACTTGGCAGCTACCGCTGCCTATGGCAAAGAATTCCACAGATTCACCACTCTCGATCTAAAGAAATTCCTCCTAATCTCTGTCTAAACAGACACACCTATATTCTGAGGCTATTTCCTCGGGTTTTAGACACTCCAGTCATATGAAATATGCTCTCCACATCCACTGCATCAAGGCCTTTCATCATTCAGAAGGTTTCAATTAGGTCACTCCCCCTCTGCCCATTCTTCTGAATACATACCCAGAGCAATCAGCACACTAAATATGACAAGCCATTCAATCTTGAAACCTTTTTCATGAACCTCCTTTGAACCTTCTCCAGTTTCAGCACATCCTTTCAAAAATAAGGGACCTAAAACTACTCACAATACTCCAAATGAGGACTCACCAGTGTTTTATAAAGTCTCAAAAATACATCCTTGCTTTTATATCCTAGTCCTCTTGAAACGAATGCTAACATTGCATTTGCCTTCCTCACCACAGATTCAACCCGAAAATTGGGCAAATCACAAACGAGAAAATCTGCAGATACTGGGAATCTGAGCAGCACACACAAAACACTGGAGGAACTCAACAGGCCAGGCAGCATCCATGGAAAAGGGTACATTTGACGATTTGGCCCGAAATGTCGGCTATACTTTTTTCCATAGATGCTGCCTGGCCTGCTGAGTTCCTTCAGTATTTTGTGTGAGATGCGCCAATTAACCATTCAGGTATCTTGTACAATGACTCCCAAGTCCATTTGCACCTCAGTTTTTTGTATTTACTGTCCATTTATAGATATGTAAAAAGGAAAAGACTGGTAAAGACAAATGTAGGTCCCCTGCAGACAGAAACAGGTGAATTGATTATGGGGAGCAAGGACATGGCAGACGAATTGAATAATTACTTTGGTTCTGTCTTCACTAAGGAGGACATAAATAATCTTCCAGAAATAGTAGGGGACAGAGGGTCCAGTGAGATGGAGGAACTGAGCGAAATACATGTTAGTAGGGAAGTGGTGTTTGGTAAATTGAAGGGATTGAAGGCAGATAAATCCCCAGGGCCAGATGGTCTGCATCCCAGAGTGCTTAAGGAAGTAGCCCAAGAAATAGTGGATGCATTAGTGATAATTTTTCAAAACTCGTTAGATTCTGGACTAGTTCCTGAGGATTGGAGGGTGGCTAATGTAACCCCACTTTTTAAAAAAGGAGGGAGAGAGAAAGTGGGGAATTATAGACTGGTTGGCCTAACGTCGGTGGTGGGGAAACTGCTGGAGTCAGTTATCAAAGATGTGATAACAGCACATTTGGAAAGCGGTGAAATCATCGGACAAAGTCAGCATGGATTTGTGAAAGGAAAATCATGTCTGAAGAATCTCATAGAGTTTTTTGAGGATGTAACTAGTAGAGTGGATAGGGGAGAACCAGTGGATGTGGTATATTTGGATTTTCAAAAGGCTTTTGACAAGGTCCCACACAGGAGATTAGTCTGCAAACTTAAAGCACACGGTATTGGGGGTAAGGTATTGGTGTGGGTGGAGAATTGGTTAGCAGACAGGAAGCAAAGAGTGGGAATAAATGGCACCTTTTCAGAATGGCAGGCGGTGACTAGTGGGGTACCGCAAGGCTCAGTGCTGGGACCCCAGTTGTTTACAATATATATTAATGACTTGGATGAGGGAATTAAATGCAGCATCTCCAAGTTTGCAGATGACACGAAGCTGGGTGGCAGTGTTAGCTGTGAGGAGGATGCTAAGAGGATGCAGGGTGACTTGGATAGGTTGGATGAGTGGGCAAATTCATGGCAGATGCAATTTAATGTGGATAAATGTGAAGTTATCCACTTTAGTGGCAAAAATAGGAAAACAGATTATTATCTGAATGGTGGCCGATTAGGAAAAGGGGAGGTGCAATGAGACCTGGGTGTCATTATACACCAGTCATTGAAAGTGGGCATGCAGGTACAGCAGGCGGTGAAAAAGGCGAATGGTATGCTGGCATTTATAGCAAGAGGATTCGAGTACAGGAGCAGGGAGGTACTACTGCAGTTGTACAAGGCCTTGGTGAGACCACACCTGGAGTATTGTGTGCAGTTTTGGTCCCCTAATCTGAGGAAAGACATCCTTGCCTTAGAGGGAGTACAAAGAAGGTTCACCAGATTGATTCCTGGGATGGCAGGACTTTTATATGAAGAAAGACTGGATGAACTGGGCTTGTAGTCGTTAGAATTTAGAAGATTGAGGGGGGATCTGATTGAAACGTATAAGATCCTAAAGGGATTGGACAGGCTAGATGCAGGAAGATTGTTCCCGATGTTGGGGAAGTCCAGAACGAGGGGCCACAGTTTGAGGATAGAGGGGAAGCCTTTTAGGACCGAGATTAGGAAAAAGTTCTTCACACAGAGAGTGGTGAATCTGTGGAATTCTCTGCCACAGGAAACAGTTGAGGCCAGTTCATTGGCTATATTTAAGAGGGAGTTAGATATGGCCCTTGTGGCTACGGGGGTCAGGGTGTATGGAGGGAAGGCTGGGGCGGGGTTCTGAGTTGGATGATCAGCCATGATCATAATAAATGGTGGTGCAGGCTCAAAGGGCCGAATGGCCTACTCCTGCACCTATTTTCTATGTTTCTATGTTTACAAAATAGTCAACCCTTTCATTTCTTCTACCGAAGTGCATGACCATACACCTCCCGACACTGTATTCCATCTGCCATTTCTTTCCCCATTCTCTTAATCTGTTCAAGCCTTCTGTAGCCTCTCTACATCCTCAAATCTACCTGCCCTTCATCTATCTTCATATTGTCTGCAAACTTTGGAACAAAGCCATCAACTCCATCATCCAAATCACTGAGATACAATGTAAAAAGTATTGGTCCCAGCAGAGACCCCTGTGTAACACTATACTCATTAGCAGCCAATCAGGAAAGGCTCACCTTATTTCCACTCTTTGCCTCGTGACAATCAGCCACTGCTTTATCTATGCTAGAATCTTACCTGGAATACCATGGGCTCATAGCTTGTTAAGCAGCCTCATGTGTGGCACCTTGTCAAAGGTCCTCTGAAAATCCAAGAACACAACATCAACCAAATCTCCTTTAACTATCTGGCTAGTTATCTCTTCAAAGAATTCCAACAGATTTGTCAAGCAAGATTTTCTCTTGAGCGAACCATGTTGACTATGGCCTATTTTATCACTTGCCTCCAAGTACCCTGAGACCTCATCCTTAATCTAATCTAATAATCTAATCTAATAATTGACTCCACCATTTTATCAACCACTGAGATCAGACTAACTGGCTTATAGTTTCCTTTCTTCTGCCTTTTTGACGATTAGAGTGACATTTGCAATTTTCCAATCCTCTAGAACCATTCCAGAATCCAGTGACTCTTGAAGGATCAATACTAATGTCTCTACTATCTCTTCAGCTACCTCTTTCAGAATTCTGGGGTGTACACCATCTGGTCCAAGTGACTTATCTAGTTTCTGACCTTTCAGTTTTGAAAGAACCTTCTCTCTGGTTATAGTAACTTCATACACTTCATGACCTCTGAGTCCTGGAACTTCCAGCATACTGCAAGGGTCTTACTCCATGAAGACAGATGCAAAATACTTATTCAGATCATCCGCCATTATTTTCAGGCCCATTATTACCTCACCAGCATCGTCATCCACTCTCGGCTCTCTTTTACACTTTATGTATCTTCAGAAACTTTTGGTATCTTCTTTAATATTATTGGCTTGCTTACTTTCATATACCATCTTTACCTCCTCAATGACATTTTTAGTTGCCTTCCGTTGGATTTCAAAAAGTTCCCAATCCTCTAACTTCCCACTAATTTTTTGGTCTATTGCTGTATTCTCTTGTTAGCCACAGTTGTGTCATCTTTCATTTAGAATATTTCTTCCTCTTTGTGATGCATATATCCTGTGCCTTCTGAATTTCTTCAAGAAATTCCAGCCATTGCTACTGTGCTCTCATCCCTGCCAATGTTCTTTTCCAATCGATTCTGGCCAACTCCTCTTTCATGCCTCTGTAATTTACTTTACTCCATTGTAATATGACACATCTGACTTTGAAGGTTCAAAGCTTCAAAGGTTCATTTTGTTATCGAAGTATGTTTGCAGAGTACAAGTCTGAAATTTGTCTTCTCCAGATATCCAAAATACAGAAAAGCATGGAAGTCATTGAAAGAAAAGACATCAATCCACCCCCTCCCATGAAAAAGAAAAAGAAACAAAAACTCACAAACCCCGAACTACACAATCCCTCCCTTGCACAAAATCTAACAGATCCCCCCCACATGGACAAAACACCACTGAGAACATCCAACCCCTCCCTCGTATAACATCTAACATATCACCCATTTGGACATCAAACCATCAATCCACCAATCAGCAATAAGAAAGAAAATACAGAAAACTGAAGGAGGCCAATATAAACTGCAGTCCACATGAATAATCACATAAATCTCAGAATTCTGAAGATGTCCTCCGTATCATGAAGGAAAGCAAATGCTTGAATTCAGTCCTCCATGAAAAGCGACTGCTGAACCATGGCCTCCGCATTCACTTTGATGTTTCAATCTGCCCTGATGCTTTGATCGATGAGAAATGGAGTTGATCATAGCCCCACACCCATCTCTGGTCTTCTCCTTGATGCAAATCGTGCTTGCGGTCCTCTTCTGGAATTTCCTTGGGGACATCAGTGCATGAGATCTCTCGATTGAACTCCAAACTGTAAGGCACAGGCTCCAACAGTTTCCAAAACACAATTAAGATAGAAGGAATAATAAAATGCATAGAAAGCGTAAAATAATTGACTATGTGGAAGATATTGCCCGAGGAATCACTGGTACCATCTTGACCTGAAGAAAGGACCATATCAGTTCTAAAATTACCCACTCCTGTCAAGAACCTCCTGCTCCATTTGTGATTGAGACTGAAAGATAAAGAGGAGGAGAGGGAGGAGGAGAAGAAGAACACCCATTTATATCTTATTATTATTGTATCATAAATTACATGAATGAAGGATAGTTCATTCTTTGGTAAGAATAAATCAGTGTGCAAATATCCACAATAAATCACATTAATACAGCTAGAGTTTATTTGAGTGCAGGTCTACAAATCAATTAGCTCAGGTTCTTACTCATTATTATTGTATTATTTGTTCTGTTTTCATTTAGAATTCCACCTTATATCATAAGACCGTAAGATATAGGAGCAGAAGTAGGCTATTCGGCCCATCGAGTCTGCTTCACCATTCAATCATGGGCTGACCCAACTCTTCCAGTCATCCCCACTCCCCTGCCTTCTCCCCCCACCTTTGATACCCTGGCTAATCAAGAACATCTATCTCTGCCTTAAATGCACCCAGTGACTTGGCCTCCACAGCCACTCGTGGCTACAAATTCCACAGATTCACTACCCTCTGACTGAAGTAATTTCTCCACATCTCTGTTCTAAATGGACGTTCATCAATCCTAAAGTCAGGCCCTCTTGTCCTAGACTCCCCTACCATGGGAAATAACTTCGACATATCTAGTCTGTTCAGGCCTTTTAACATTCAGAATGTTTCTATGAGATCCCCTCTCATTCTCCTGAACTTCAGGGAATACAGCCCAAGAGCTGCCAGTTGTTCCTCATACAGGAACCCTTTTATTCCTGGAGTCATTCTCGTGAATCTTCTCTGAACCCTCTCCAATGTCAGTATACCCTTTCTAAGCCCAAAACTGCACACAATACTCCAAGTGTAGTCTCACGAGTGTCTTATAGAGCCTCAACATCACCTCCCTGTTCTTATATTCTATATCACTAGAAATGAATGTTTTTCACAACCGACTCAACCTGGAGGCTAACCTTTAGGGTATCCTGCACAAGGACTCCCAAGTCCCTTTGCATCTCTGCATTTTGAATTCTTTCCCCATCTAAATAATAGTCTGCCCATTTATTTCTTCTACCGACGTGCATGACCATACACTTTCCAACACTGTATTTCATTTGCCACTTCTTTGCCCATTCCCCTAAACTATCTAAGTCTCTCTGCAGACTCTTTGTTTCCTCAACACTACCCGCTCCTCCACCTATCTTTGTATCATCGGCAAATTTAGACACAAATCCATTAATCCCATAGTCCAAATCACTGACATACATCGTTAAAAGCAGTGGCCCCAACACCAACCCCTGTGGAACTCTACTCGTAACTGGCAGCCAGCCAGAATGGGATCCCTTTATTCCCACTCTCTGGTTTCTGCTGATCAGCCAATGCTCCACCCATGCTAGTAACTCCCCAGTAATTCCATTGGCTATTATCTTTCTAAGCAGCCTCATGTGCGGCACCTTGTTAAAGGCTTTCTGAAAATACAAGTACACCACATCTACAGCATCTCCTTTGTCCACCCTGCTTATAATTTCTTGAAAAAATTGCAGTAGGTTAGTCAGGTCCGATTTTCCTTTCAGGAAACCATGCTGACTTTGGCCTATCACCCTCCAATGGAGAAAGAGAAGAAGCCTGGTAGAAACCAACAACTTGTGGACTTGGCACTTAACTCCATAGACTGAATAATATCATTAGAGTGAACACTCTTCAGAGCATCCTTCAGAAGGGTGAATCCATGGAAAGATTCTGAACCAGACAAGATACCTGGCCAACTACTGAAAATCTGTGCTACATACCTGGCTGGAATATTCACTCATACCTTTAACCTCTCGCTTCAGCAGTCTGAATTACTCACCTGCTTTATGCAGGCTTCAATTATATCAGTGACAAGCAGAATGTGGAAACCTGCCGCAATGACTATCATCTGGTAGCACTTGCATCAATGGTGTTGAAGTATATTAACTCCCATCTGAGGAGCAATTTGGATCCATTCCAATTTGCCTTGCGTCACAACAGTGCTGGTCCTCATTAGGGGATCAAAGGTGGATAAAGTCAGCAGATGTTATTTCATTGGCTCTTCACTCAACCTTGGAACATCTGGACAGTGAAGACACATACATTGGATGGCCTTCGTTGATTAGGTTATGAAGACATGTAGTCCTCTTTTATTGTCATTTAGTAATGCATGCATTAAGAAATGATACAATATTTCCTCCGGTGTGATATCACAAAACACAGGACAGACCAAGACTGAAAAAAACTAACAAAACCACATAATTATAACATATAGTTACAACAGTGCAACAATACCATAACCTGATGAAGAAGTCCATGAGCACAGTAAAAAGTTCAAAGTCTCTCAAATGTCCCATATCTCACGCAGACGGGAGAAGGAAGAAAAACTCTCCCTGCCATGCCGACCACAGTCTGACTCTGAGTCATCCGAAAACTTCGAGCTCTGATTAGCTCTCCGACACCGAGTACTGAGCGCCATCTCTGTCTGAACAATTCAACCTCAACCTCGGTTGCCAAAAGCAGGCAAAGCCAGGGATTTTGAGGCCTACCCTCTGAAAGATTCCTGACCACGCAGTAACAACAGCAGCAAACGAGCGTTTCAGAAATTTCTCCAGATGTCCCTCTGTGCTTTCACATCCATTCTCCATCAAATCAGAATTGTCCACAGCCCCTATTTAACAGATACAATATCATTTTTCACTGTAGGGCTGTGCACTGCATTCAAAACTATCATCCCCTCTAAACTAACCAATAATCAAAACCTAGGCATAGGATCCTTGTTTGACTAGATCCTCGATTTCCTCACTTGCAGACCCAAGTCATTTTGGATTGGCAACAACATCTCCTGCACAATCTCCATTAGCACAGGTGCATCACAAGGTTCTATGTTTAACACCACTTCTCTACTCCTTGTATACTTATGACTATACATTTCCAATGCCATATTGAGGTTTGCTGACAACACCATTGTCATGGGCCAAATCAAAAGTGATGAAGAATTAGCATAGAGGGGGAAAATTGAAAATCCGCTTGAATGGTGCCACAGTAACAACCTTTCACTCAATGTCAGCAAAACCAAAGAGCTGATCATCGACCACAGGAGGAGGAAACCAGAAGTCCATGAGCTGGTCCTCATTAGGGGATCAAAGGTGGATAAAGTCAGCAACTTAAATTCCTAATTATTATTATTTCAAAAGATATGGCTGCAGCGTATATCTGCAACTACAAAGCAGGCACGACAACACCTTTACTTTCTTAGAAGTTTGGAAATATTCAGCACGTCATCTATAAACCGGCAAACTTCTGCAGATGCATGATGGAGTGTGCAGTAAATACTGACTGATTACATTGTGGCCTGGTATAGAAGAACCAATGCCCTTGAGCAAAAAAATTCCTACAGCAAGTAGTGAATATGGCCCAGTCCATCATGGGTAAGGCCTTCCCCATCATTGAGCACATCTACATGAAGCACTGTTGCAGGAAAGCACCATTCATCATCAATAACCCCCACCATCCAAGCTCTCCTCTTGCAGCTGCCATCAGGAAGGAGGTACAGGAGCTTCAGAACCCACAGCATCAGCTTCAGGAACAGTTATTTCCTCTTAACCATCAGGCTCTTGAACCAGAGGGGATAACTTTACTCACTTCAGCACTGAACTGTCACCACAAACTATGGACTCACATTCAAGGATTCTACAACTCATGTTCGATATTTATTGTTTATTTATTATTATTTTGATTTTTTTATCTTTTTGCATTTGCAGTTTGTTGTGTTTTGCACTTTGTTTGTTTTCCCATCTTTGTTGTGTATGGTTTTTCATTGATTCTTATTGTGTTTCTTTGTAATTACTGTGAATGACAATGTGGTAAATTGGATCAGCAAATTTGCTGATGATACAAAGAATGGAGGTGTAGTAGACAGTGAGGAAGGTTTTCAGAGCCTGCAGAGGGACTTGGACCAGCTGGAAAAATGGGCTGAAAAATGGCAGATGGAGTTTAATACAGACAAGTGTGAGGTATTGCACATTGGAAGGACAAACCAAGGTAGAACATTCAGGGTTAATGGTAAGGCACTGAGGAGTGTAGTAGAACAGAGGGATCTGGGAATACAGATACAAAATTCCCTAAAAGTGGTGTCACAGGTAGATAGGGTCGTAAAGAGAGCTTTTGGTACATTGGCCTTTATTAATTGAAGTATTGAGTATAAGAGCTAGAATGTTATGATGAGGTTGTATAAGGCATTGGTGAGGCCGAATCTGGAGTATTGTGTTCAGTTTTGGTCACCAAATTACAGGAAGGATATAAATAAGGTTGAAAGAGTGCAGAGAAGGTTTACAAGGATGTTGCCGGGACTTGAGAAACTCAGTTACAGAGAAAGGTTGAATAGGTTAAGACTTTATTCCCTGGAGTGTAGAAGAATGAGGGGAGATTTGATAGAGGTATATAAAATTATGATGGGTATAGATAGAGTGAATGCAAGCAGGCTTTTTCCACTGAGGCAAGGGGAGAAAAAAACCAGAGGACATGGGTTAAGGGTGAGGGGGGTAAAGTTTAAAGGGAACATTAGGGGGGGCTTCTTCACACAGAGAGTGGTGGAAGTATGGAATGAGCTGCCAGACGAGGTGGTAAATGCGGGTTCTTTTTTAACATTTAAGAACAAATTGGACAGATACATGGGTGAGAGGTGTATGGAGGGATGTGGTCCGTGTGCAGGTCAGTGGGACTAGGCAGAAAATGGTTCGGCACAGCCAAGAAGGGCCAAAGGGCCTGTTTCTGTGCTGTAGTTTTTCTATGGTTTCTATGGAAAGCCAGCATGAAAGTTAAACTCAGGTCGGTATATGTACTTTGATGATAAATTTACTTTGAAGTTTAAACTTTGGCAGAAATCCATTTAGATTTTGAAATGCAACATGTAACAAGCCCTTCTGGCCCATTGAGTCCGAGCCGTCCAATCATACCCATGTGACTAATTAAACTACCAACTCGTATGTCTCTGGAAACCCGGAGCACCTAGAGGAAACCCATGTGGTCATAGAGAGAACATGCAAATTCCTTACAGACAGCAGCACAATTTAAATTGGGTTGCTGGTGCTGTAATAGCATTACACTAACCAGTACACTACCGTATTGTCTCATCTTAACTTCTTTTTACTCATTCAAAGGGTGTGAGCTTTATAGACTGAGCCAGCATTGAATATAGAGCCAATATAGTTGCACTAATGATGATACATGGCCTTCTTGAATCTCTGCACTCCTGAGGTGTGGGTAGATCCACAATATTGTCAAGGAGAGAACTCCAGGGCCTCGATCCAATGACATTGAAGAAACAATGATATATTACCAAGCCAGGATAGTGTGTCACTTGGAGGACAGCTTCCTGATAGTAATGTTCCCATGCTTTTGCTGCCTTTCTCCTTCTAGCTGGTAGCATTTGTGCTTTCAAAATGTACTCTCTATTTTGTAGATGGTGTAGATTGATGCTACAGTGTGCAGCGGTGGAGTGAGTGAATGGTTGCAGATAGGTCATTTGCTACAAGATGATCTCAACTATGTCCAATATTATTTGAATCCTGGGAAGGTTCAGGTCTCAATAGCTCTGTCCATTTGTTTACTTTTAGCTGTGTTGTATGACAGAGGCAATCATGCTCTTTCCATGACCATTATTGTTTTTGGCAATTTTTTTCTATGGCAGTAGCTTTCCATTGGCTTCTTCTGTGCAGTACTTTTACATGATGGGTAGCTCAGAAGATCATAAGACCACAAGACGTAGGAGCAGAATTAGGCCATTTGGCCCATTGAGTCTGCTCTGCCATTCAATTACAGCTGATTCTTTTCCTCTTCGCAACTCCACGCCCTGGCATTCGCTCCGTAACGATGCCATGTCCAATCAAGAACCTATCAAGGTCTGCCTTAAATACACCAAATGACTTAGCCTCCACAGCTGACTGTGGCTATAAACTCTACAAGTTCACCACCCTCTGGCTATAGAAATTTCTCCGCATCTCTGTTGTAAATGGACACCCCTCTATCCTGAAGCTGTGTCCTCTTGTCCTAGACTCTCCCACCATGGGAAATACCATTTCCACATCTACTCTGTCTAGGTCTTTTAACATTCGAAAGGTGTCGATGAGATCCTCCCTCACCCTTCTAAATTCCAGCGAGTACAGATCCAGAGCTATCATATGTTCCTTGTATGATAACTCTTTTATTCCCAGAATCATCCTTGCGAACCTCCTCTGAACCGTCTCCAATGCCAGCACATCTTTTCGTAGATGAGGAGCCCAAAACTGTTCACAATATTCAAGGTGAAGCCTCACCAGTGCCTAATAAAGCCTCAGCATCACCTCCTTGCTCTTGTATTCTAGACCTCTTGAAATGAATGCTAAAATTGTATTTGCCTTCCTCACCACCAACTCAACGGCAAGTTAACCTTTAGGATGTTCTGCACAAGGACTCCCAAGTCCCTTTGCATCTCAGATTTTTGGATCTTCTCCCCATTTAGATCATAGTCTGCACATTTATTTCTACTACCAAAGTGCATGACCATGCATTTTCCAACATTGTATTTTATTTGCCTCTCTCTTTCCTATTCTTCTAATCTGTCTAAGTCCTTCCACAGCCTACCTGTTTCCTCAGCATTACCTGCCCCTCTATCAATCTTCGTATCATTTGCAAACTTGGCAACAAAGCCATCTATTTCATCGTCTATATCATTGATATACAGCATTAAAATAAGTGGTTCCAACACCGACCCCTGCAAAACACCACTAGTTACTGGCAGCCCACCAGGAAAGGATCCTTTTATTCCCACTCACTGACTCCTACCAATCAGCCAATGCTTTAACCATGCCAGTAACTTTCCTGTAATACCATGGGCTCTTAACTTGGTAAGCAGCCTCATGTGTGGCACCTCATCAAAGGCCTTCTGAAAATCCAAATATACAACATCCACTGCATCCCCTTTATCTATCCTACTTGTAATCTCCTCAAAGAATTCCAACAGGTTCATCAGGCAAGATTTTTCCTGAAGGAAACCATGCTTTGTCCTATCTTGTCCTGTGTCGCCAAGAGGAGGAGAAGATGGCGGTGCGACACAGCGCGCACGGCCTCCCCGGTGAATGATATCCGTAATTTGTCAAGTAGGGGATCGTGCACAATTCTGATTTGATGGAGACGGATGTGAGAGTATGGAGGAACATCTGGGGAAACTTCTGAAATGCCCGCTTAGCTGCCACTGCTACTGTGTGGTAACCGGAATCTCCGGAGCAGAAGGCCCCGAAATCCTCGGCTTTGTTTATTTTGGCGGCCAGGGCTAGGTTGAAGGCGCTCGGCAGAGGATGGCGCTCAGGAGGCTGTATCGGAGGGGCTCGACGGAGGCTCAAAGTTTTTGGATGGATGGACTCCGTGTCGGCTGTGGTCGGCTGCTACCAAGGCATCGGCAGTTGTTGGTGCCTTGGAGGTTTATGGTAGGGAGTTTCTGCCTTTTGCCGCCTGCTATTGGGGACTCGGGAGTTGATTGACTCGGGACTTTGAGACATTTTTTTACCGTGCCCATGGTCTGCTCTTCATCAAATTATGGTATTGTTTTGCACTGCTTTAACTATATGTTATAATTATGTGGTTCTGTCAGAGTTAGTCTTTAGTTTGTCCTGTTTTCTGTGATATCACTCTGGAGGAACATTGTATCATTTCTTAATGCATGTATGCATTTCTAGATGACAATAAAAAGAGGACTGAGTGTTCTCGTAATCTAAACTCATCCGTAGCGATTGACTCCAACATCTTTCCAACCACTGAGGTCAGGCCAACCGATTATAATTTCCTTTCTGCTGCCTTCCTTCTTTTTTAAAGAGTGGAGTGACATTTGCAATTTTCCAGTCCTCTGGCACCATGCTAGAGTTCAATGATTTTTGAAAGATCATTACTAATCTCTTCGGCTTCCTCTTTCAGAACCCTAAGTTGGAGTTCATATGGTCCAAGTGACTTATGTACCCTTAGGTCTTTCAGCTTTTTGAGCACCTTCTCCCTTGTAATAGTAACTGCACTCACTTCTCTTCCCTCACACCCTTCAACATCTGACACATTGCTAGTCTCCACAGTAAAGAATGATACAAAATACTCATTTAGTCATTTGCCATCTCCTTAGCCCTATTATTATTTCTCTGGCCTCATTTTCTAGTGGACCTATATCCACTCTCATCTCTCTTTTGTTTTTTACATACTTGATAGTTATCCACATTGATATTTTTTGCTTGCTTGCTTCCATATTTTGTCTTTTCATTCCTAATGATTCTTTTAGTTGCTCTCTGTAGGTTTTTAACAGCTTCCCAATTCTCTATCTTCCATAATTTTTTTGCTTCATTGTATGCCCTTTCTTTTGCCTTTACATTAATTTTGGCTTTCCTTGTTAACCCAGCCATTATCAATACTCTTCAGAGATTGTCTGCCTGGTGTGAGTAGTCTCATAACCAGGACTTGTGATATGCACCAGCTGCTCATACGACTATCCATTACCTGCTCCTATGGCTTCATGTGACCCCGATCGGTGGCGGGGGGGGGCAGTAGGGGCTAAGCAGGTGCTACACGTTGCTCAAGGGTGACCTGCAGACTTGCGGTGGAAAGGAGTGCCTTACACCTCCTTGGGTAGAGACGTATCTCCACCCTGTCACACAAATATCTCAGTAACATTTTATAAATTTAAGTAACAACTTGGACTGAGGCCTTTGAAAAATGAAATAATGTTGCACTCCTTTGTTTGAGAGGGAATGCAAAGTTATAATCCCTTTGGATTATAAATTTAAGTAGTTTGTCTAGTACGCCTCCCTCACCAACCCCTGATCAGGCCCACAAATTGTGATTAGAGACCACTAAGGATAGGGTCTTAATGAATGAGTAATAGAATGCTCTCATGCTCCCTTCAAAGGCTTGTCTTTAGGCGTTAACATGAGAACTAGTGCTTTGATGTTGGTTTTATATCAGTCAATAGGAGAACCAAATTGATTGGCCTGATTAACCAAAGGAACAGGCATTAGAAATAAGTTATATCCTTGAAATTGTTTGATGCTTTCTCAGCTTAATAATGAATGATCTATTTATGTTCCATCATGATCTAATCATTTCTCACTTTGTTCCTCCTCACTTTCAATATAAACATATCAAGAGATCTATTTTCAGCATTGTGGGACTTTGATGTAGTAAGTTAGCTATCTGATATCAAAGTTCAAAGCTCAAAGTAAATTTATCATAAAAGTACATATATGTCATGGTACAGTAAATTTGGTTTTAATTTGTATGAGCATACTCAATAAATCCAATAATCCAATTTTCTCCCGGGAGGGGGGAGAAGATGGCGGCGCGTCGACAGCGCGCGCGGTCACTTCGGTGATGAATATCTGTTATCTGTCAAGTAGGGGACCGTGCACAATCCTGATCTGATGGGACAGATGTGAGAGCACAGCGGAACATCTGGAAAACTTCTGAAATGTCTGCTTTGCTACCGCTGCTACTGTGTGGTAACCGGAATCGCTGGAGCTGAGGGCCTCGAAATCCTCGGCTTTGCGTGTTTCAGCGGCTGGGAAGAGGTCGAAGGCGCTCGGCAGAGGATGGCGCTCGGGAGGCTGTATCGGAGAGGCTGGTCGTAAGCTTGGAGTTTTCCGATGGATGGACTCAGGGTCGGCTGTGGTCGGCTGCTTCCAAGGTATCGGCAAGTTGATGGTGTCTGGAGTTTTATGGCAGGGAGTTTCTCCCTTTTGCCGCCTGCTATCGGGGACTTGGGAGTCGATTGATTCAGGACTTTGAGACTATTTTTTTACTGTCCCTATGGTCTGATCTTTGTGAAATTATGGTATTGCTTTGCACCGCTGTAACTATATGTTATAATTATGTGGTTTTGTCAGTGTTAGTCTTTGGTCTGTGTTGTTTTCTGTGATATTACTCTGGAGAAACATTGTATCATTTCTTAATGCATGTATGCATTTCTAAATGACAATAAAAGAGGACTGAGTGTTCTCATAATCTAACCATAATAGAATCATTGAATGACCATATCTAACAGGATGGACAACCAAAGTGTAGAAGACAACAAACTGAACAGATAGAAATAAAATAAAAAGAAATAGTAATAATAACTAAATAAGCAATAAATATTGAGAACATGAGATGAAGAGTCCTTGAAAGTTTAGTCCATAGGTTGTGGGAACAGTCCAGTGAAGGAGCAAGTGAAGCTGAGTGAAGTTATACCCCCTGGTTCGAAAGCCTGATGGTTGAGGGGTAATCACTGTTCCTGAACTTGCTGGTGCTCTGCACTTGCTGGTTTCTTCCTCCTGAAGTCAGTAATCAGCTCATTGATCTTGTTGACATTGAGTAAGATTTTCAATAACCCTCCTATATGATGTTTTGTCACTACTCTTGATTCAGCCAACAAAAGTGACTGACATTCAGTCTGCCTGGGCTCAGTGGTTGCATAACCTGCAAACTTAAATATGGCAATGCAACTGTGCTATGCACACAGTTATAAGTGTAAAGCGAGTAGAGCAGTGTGATAAGCACACAGCCTTTGTGGTGCACCTATACCGATGGAGGTCGTGGAAGAGATGTTATTACCAATCCTAACTGACTATCATCCGCAAGTGAGGAAATAGAGGATCCAATTGCAAAAGGAGGTATTAAGACTAAGGCCTTAAAGCTTATTGATTAGCTTTGATGGGATGATAGTATTGGATGTTGAGAAGTATATGAACGTAGTGCTTGGGTACCAAGGTAGCAAAACACTATTACGGCTCAGGACGTCGGAGTTTGGACTTCAATTCCAGAGTTCATTCCTCATAGCTCTTGAACTCATTCTCCCAACTGATAAACCTAACGCACCATACATCTTCGTAACCACTGTATCAACTTGTGTGGTAACTTTGAAGGATCTGTGGAGATTCTGAGGCAGGATATAAAACTCTAAACTAAAGTGTAGGGTCTGACCGCACTGTATTTAGGATTCAACAGTAACAGTAATGTGCCTATATAATGGCCCTTGTTGAAAGAAAATTTTGAACTGTGCTTTGATGGAGTGTAATTAAGTGATAATTTAAAGTTCAAGTTCAAAGTTCAAAGTAAATTTATTATCAAAGTACATACATGTCACCATATACAACCATACAATATTTTTAGCGGGCATATTCATTAAATTGAAAAAACACAATAGATTCAATGAAAGATTGCGTCCAACAAGAATGACAACAAACTGTGCAAATCCCCTAAATAAATAAATAAACAGATAAATAAACAAACAAACAAACAAACAGCAAATATCGAGAACATGAGATGAAGAGAACTTGAAAGTTAGTCCGTAGTGATCATTGACTCAGAGCTAAGATGTAATTATGATGTGTCAAATTACTTGGTCTTGAAATGGAGAAATAGATAGCTGGAAGGATTAGTGCGGGACATTCCTTAGCTTAGGTCATGGTGAGTGACCAATGTAATAAGAGATACAGGACTCAAAGCTTCAAAAGATACCAAGATATTTTGTAGCTTTGTTGGAGAAGCTTATGAAGCTAGGGCAAGGAGGACTCTATCTATAGAGGGGATGGAGTATCTGAGACACTAAAAACAATATAATATATCCATTCAGTCAGCAATATTTCCTCAAGGGTTATACTTCAAAAAGCTAAGCCTTGACTAAACATTGCTGACTTTAAGAGGAGGCTGGTAAATAAGGATGATCAGTTAAAAGAGCAGTTGGAACTGCGCCAATGGCAACTGCTCATTTACAATACTAATGGTGTTTGTATAATTTTTGGAAAAGCTTTAATGATTAATTTGCCAGATGTAATGTGTTTAATATTGTTAATCCACACAGGAAAGGTTCCGTACTCACTATGTTAATTTCAGTCGTACTTCTTACCTAATACAAAGGATGGGCCGACTTGAAAAATTATTACACCTCATAAATTCTGCCAGGTTTCACAGTGCCAAATGTGGTTAAGATCTGGAATTCTGACAAAGAAAGCTTTAAGACTAATCTGATCAAAACAGTCTTGGCAAACTCTCAGTTGTACAGCTAAGGAAATAAGACCATAAGACAAAGGAGCAGAATTCAGCCAATCGGCCCATCGAGTCTGTGCCGCCATTTTATCATGAGCTGATCCATTCTCCCATTTAGTCCGACTCCCCTGCCTTCTCACCATAACCTTTGATGCCTTGGCTACTCAGATACCTACCAATCTCTGCCTTAAATACACCCAATGACTTGGCACCACTGTCGCCCGTGGCAAAGAATTCCATAGATTCACCACCCTCTGGCTAAAAAAATTTCTTCACATTTCTGTTCTGAATGGGCGCCCTTCAATCCTTAAGTCATGCCCTCTCGTACTAGACTCCCCCATCATGAGAAACAACTTTGCCACATCCACTCTGTCCATGCTTTTCAACATGCTCTCAAATGCTGCATCATTGGAGAGGGTCTCAATCTGCTTTCTATCGTGTGAAGTACCGTCATCAATGTTATGATGCAGAAATGCAGGAGACAGCATGTCCCTCAAATGTTTAATGGGCTTCAGATCTGTTTTGTTGTTTGTGTGATGCTGTCAGTAAAGACACTATAGGAAGTCATGTCCTCATATTCAAAACATGAAAACACCTAACAGTAGTAGTGAGGTCGGAGATGGTATTAAACAGGAAATTATAAATGTGTGCAATAAAGGAACAGCAGTTATAATGGGTGACTTCAATCTACATGTAGACTGGGTGAACCAAATTGGTAAAGGTGCTGAGGAAGAGGATTTCTTGGAATGTATGCGGGATGGTTTTTTGAACCAACATGTCGAGGAACCAACTAGAGAGCAGGCTATTCTGGACTGGGTTTTGAGCAATGAGGAAGGGTTAATTAGCAATCTTGTCGTGAGAGGCCCCTTGGGTAAGAGTGACCATAATATGGTGGAATTCTTCATTAAGATGGAGAGTGACATAGTTAATTCAGAAACAAAGGTTCTGAACTTAAAGAGGGGTAACTTTGAAGGTATGAGACGTAAATTAGCTAAGATAGACTGGCAAATGACACTTAAAGGATTGACGGTGGATATGCAATGGCAAGCATTTAAAGGTTGCATGGATGAACTACAACAATTGTTCATCCCAGTTTGGCAAAAGAATAAATCAAGGAAGGTAGTGCACCCGTGGCTGACAAGAGAAATTAGGGATAGTATCAATTCCAAAGAAGAAGCATACAAATTAGCCAGAGAAAGTGGCTCACCTGAGGACTGGGAGAAATTCAGAGTTCAGCAGAGGAGGACAAAGGGCTTAATTAGGAAGGGGAAAAAAGATTATGAGAGAAAACTAGCAGGGAACATAAAAACGGACTGTAAAAGCTTTTATAGATATGTAAAAAGGAAAAGACTGGTAAAGACAAATGTAGGTCCCCTGCAGACAGAAACAGGTGAATTGATTATGGGGAGCAAGGACATGGCAGACCAATTGAATAATTACTTTGGTTCTGTCTTCACTAAGGAGGACATAAATAATCTTCCAGAAATAGTAAGGGACAGAGGGTCCAGTGAGATGGAGGAACTGAGCGAAATACATGTTAGTAGGGAAGTGGTGTTAGGTAAATTGAAGGGATTGAAGGCAGATAAATCCCCAGGGCCAGATGGTCTGCATCCTAGAGTGCTTAAAGGAGTAGCCCAAGAAATAGTGGATGCATTAGTGATAATTTTTCAAAATTCGTTAGATTCTGGACTAGTTCCTGAGGATTGGAGGGTGGCTAATGTAACCCCACTTGTTAAAAAAGGAGGGAGAGAGAAACCGGGGAATTATAGACCGGTTAGCCTAACGTCGGTGGTGGGGAAACTGCTGGAGTCAGTTATCAAGGATGCGATAACAGCACATTTGGAAAGCGGTGAAATGATCGGACAAAGTCAGCATGGATTTGTGAAAGGAAAATCATGTCTGACGAATCTCATAGAATTTTTTGAGGATGTAACTAGTAGAGTGGATAGGGGAGAACCAGTGGATGTGGTATATTTGGATTTTCAAAAGGCTTTTGACAAGGTCCCACACAGGAGATTAGTGTGCAAACTTAAAGCACACGGTATTGGGGGTAAGGTATTGGTGTGGGTAGAGAATTGGTTAGCAGACAGGAAGCAAAGAGTGGGAATAAACGGGACCTTTTCAGAATGGCAGGCGGTGACTAGTGGGGTACCGCAAGGCTCAGTGCTGGGACCCCAGTTGTTTACAATATATATTAATGACTTGGATGAGGGAATTAAATGCAGCATCTCCAAGTTTGCGGATGACACGAAGCTGGGTGGCAGTGTTAGCAGTGAGGAGGATGCTAAGAGGATGCAGGGTGACTTGGATAGGTTGGGTGAGTGGGCAAATTCATGGCAGATGCAATTTAATGTGGATAAATGTGAAGTTATCCACTTTGGTGGCAAAAATAGGAAAACAGATTATTATCTGAATGGTGGCCGATTAGGAAAAGGGGAGGTGCAACGAGACCTGGGTGTCATTATACACCAGTCATTGAAAGTGGGCATGCAGGTACAGCAGGCGGTGAAAAAGGCGAATGGTATGCTGGCATTTATAGCGAGAGGATTTGAGTACAGGAGCAGGGAGGTACTACTGCAGTTGTACAAGGCCTTGTTGAGACCACACCTGGAGTATTGTGTGCAGTTTTGGTCCCCTAATCTGAGGAAAGACATCCTTGCCATAGAGGGAGTACAAAGAAGGTTCACCAGATTTATTCCTGGGATGGCAGGACTTTCATATGAAGAAAGACTGGATGAATTGGGCTTGTGCTCGTTGGAATTTAGAAGGTTGAGGGGGGATATGATTGAAACGTATAAGATCCTAAAGGGATTGGATAGGCTAGATGCAGGAAGATTGTTCCCGATGTTGGGGAAATCCAGAACGAGGGGTCACAGTTTGAGGATAGAGGGGAAGCCTTTTAGGACCGAGATTAGGAAAAACTTCTTCACACAGAGAGTGGTGAATCTGTGGAATTCTCTGCCACAGGAAACTGTTGAGGCCAGTTCATTGGCTATATTTAAGAGGGAGTTAGATATGGCCCTTGTGGCTACGGGGGTCAGGGGGTATGGAGGGAAGGCTGGGGCGGGGTTCTGAGTTGGATGATCAGCCATGATCATAATAAATGGTGGTGCAGGCTCGAAGGGCCGAATGTCCTACTCCTGCACCTATTTTCTATGTTTCTATGTTTCTATGAATGCAAATTTTATATGCTTCTCAGAGAGCAATGTTCAGCATCCAGAGTCATATTGCAGAACTACAAAGTCATACGACATTGCTTGCTTCACCAATAATACACTGACCATTAATGATTCTTTTACATTAATCCTGTAATTCATCATTTTATTTCCCCCTATTCCTATCAATCCTCTGAAAGTTATACAATTTGCCTGCACACCAGGGGCAATGTACAATTAACTGATCAGATCATATTTTTGGATCGTGGAAGGAACCCATAACACCCGAAAGAAATTTATGGGGACAGCATACAAACTCGACATAGACAGCCTTGGAGTTCAGGAATGTGATACATCAAATGGACTGACTGCAACATTGTCTCTTCCAGAATATTATCTGATCAATTGTAACATTTGAGACCCATTGATTTTAATGGGGATTCTGGGTCTTTGGATTTGGAGGCCAAGATGAACGAGAATTATTTAGTTATATTACTTACAATTATTTTTATAATTTATGTGCTTTGATTAACTAATTGTACTAACAATTAACTAACTTACTGAATTTCATAAGGATCACTTCATTCATGACTTCCTGATCCACTCTTCTCTTCCTCCGACCAGTCCCCTTTCTTATTTCATTTTCCATTGCATTGCAGGTGATACAATGGCTGTTCCTTCTCCTTGTCTTTGAGGGACTCAACCTTTCCAGATGATGAAGTGATTCATTTACACATCTTCCTATCTCATTTATTGCACTGAGTGTTCACGATGTGGTCTTCTCTGCACTGGCAAAAACAAACACAATCTGGCCGAATTTCTGTGGAGTTCCTACATTCAACCCTCAGAGCAGTTCTCAAGTTTCACATTGCCGGCCACTTTAATTCCTTATTCCACTCATATTATGACCTATTGGCCTGTTGTCACCAGTACATTCAGGGTGAACAAGAGACACTCAGCTAGAGGATATCAGTGGGTCGAGCAGCATACGTAGGAAAAGAGGATTTGGTGACATTCTATTTACTTAGTGATACAACACAGAGGTGGTCCTTCTGGCTCTTCAAGCCTGCAACCCTGATTTAACCTTAACCTCATCATGGAACAATTTACAATGACTAATTAACCTACCCGGTACATCTTTGGACAGAGGGAAGAAACTGGAGCACCCAGGGAAAACTCCTGCATTCCATGGGGAGGATGTATAGAGACTCCTTACAGAATGGCAGTGGAATTGAACTCTGACTTCTGGAGCGTGGAACTGGTCCTTCCGGCCCAACCAGATGCACTGCCCAGCAACCCACCTATTTAATCCTAGACTAATAATAGGGCGATTTATAATGACCAATTACTATGTCCCTTTTACCCACATTAGTACTGCATCCTCCAGTACCTTGCCCATTTAAGTGCCTGGCTAAATGACCTTAAATTTAATGACTGTATCTGATTCCACCAACTTCTCTGGCAGCACACTCCAGACATCAACACGTGGAGAAAAGGACTGATAGGAAGTAAAAGAATATGACAGGTTAAAATCAGTACCCAAAGAAAGGTTTTCTCATTCATTGATGGTTATTGAGTCATACAGCTTAGAAACAGGCCCTTTGGCCCAACTCATCCATGCTGACTGTGTTGCCCAGTGAGTTAGTCCCACCTGTCTCGCCTGCTAGAACTTCTCCTTTCCATGTTCCATGTACTAATCTAGATGGCTCTAAAATGTTGCTAATAGTTCCATCTCAACTACTATTTTTGGGAGCATGTTCCACCAAATCATCCATGCTGACTGTTGCCAAGTGAGTTAGTCTCATCTGTCTGTGTCTCTACCATAGCCTGCTCGACCTCTCCTTGTCTCTACCATAGCCTGCTAGCCCTTTCCTTTCCAAGTACTAATCTAGGTGGCTCTTAAATATTGCTATTGGTTCCATCTCAACTACTTTTTCTGGGAGTTCATTCCAAATATGCAGTATCCTTTGCATGAAGAAGCTGGCCCTGATATCCCTTCTAAAGCCCTTGCTACTGATCTTAAACCTGTGTCCTCTCGTTGATGGTAAATTTTCTGAAGAATGTGTTGGTGTGCTTTCATCCAGCCCATGTTCCTCAAAAACATATTTACCTCCATGAGGTCACCCCCTCGACCTCCTGCATTCCAGGGATTTGTTGCTGCACGAAGGGATATAGATTTAAGATTATGGGCAGGAGTTGCAGTAGGGGGAGCAACTTGCTTACACAGCAAGTGGTAATGATTAAGATTGGACTAGCTTTATTTGTCATGTGTATATCGAAACATCTAAACATATAATGAAATATGTTATTTGTGTTAATGACAAACACAATCCAAAGATGTGCTGGAGGTAGTCTGCAAGTGTTTCCATGCTCCCAGCACCAACAAAGCATGCCCACAATTTACTAACTCAAATTCCTTTGGAGTGTGGGAGGAATCGTGAGCACTTGGAGAAAACCCTTGCAGTCACGGGGAGAATATACAACCTCCTTACAGAAAGTGGCAGAGCTTGAACCCTGATTGCTGGCAGTGTAAAGCATTTGCTAGTTGCCATGCTGCCGTAATATGGAACTGGCTGCCTCTGAGGGTTGGGCAAGAGAGGCTTTCAGTTCTTTCTAAAGGAAATTGGATGTGTACAAGGAGAATAATCTGGAAGGATAACATAATTTCTATTGGTAAGGAACTCAAAGTGTTGTGGTGCTATGTTCATTCCACATTAATGTATGGAAGCAAATGTTGGATAATATCAAAGCAAAATGAGGGCAGACTCAAAGCTGTAGAAGTGTGGTTTTTGAGAAGAATGATGAAAAAATGGAAGGACAGAGATACAGATGAGGAAGTGTTGCAAAAAGCCAGAATAAGAAGAGAGATGATATCATCGGTCAGGAAATGGCAGCTGGAATTTCTGGGACATGTACTGATGAAAGAAAAGCTCAAACATCTTGCAGCAATGGGGAAAATTCATGGAAGGAAAAGTCGCAGTTGACAGCATATAGCATTCATGAGTTAAATCCAGGGATATTCAGGCAAGAGTTTTGAAGAGCTTATTTGAATTTCCAGATTGAAGACAGATGGAAGACCATGATTGTCCATGTCATACAACACGGCACATAATGATAATAATGAACAGAAATAGAGCGGGAAAATTGCAATGACCAAAAAGTCTTGCAAACATTCAATATTGGCTGAATGACCTGAATGAATAGTATGCAAGACAAGTTTTTACTGTATCTTGGTGCACATGACAATAATAAATCTATACTAATACCTCCTTCTGTAGCATAATGATTATGAGTCCTTGACACAGTTAAATAAAGAGTGTAACTTCTTTGCAATAGTATTCAACCTATTATTGAAATACAGATCTCCACTGGTATTTTTAATAAGCCTTTTCATGAGTGCTTTGATACATACATCCTGAGGAATTTTTAATCTTACCTCTTCTTTATAATTGTACCACTTGTTCATATTGCCTTTCATCATTTTACCCACTCAAATGCATCAATTCATAGTTCTCCAAACTTCATTGCAACACAGTTCTATTGGATGTCCTCAAGCAATCTGTCAGTTATGGATTGTTCATGGGATGATTCCTAAATGCTTATACTAAAGACTTGAATTATATGGTTGAAAATCACTCTGGGCAGTGTTGCTACACAAGCACAAGGCATTTATATTAAATTCATCTCTCTCATTAAAAAAGATGCTGTTACCCATAATGCGTAAGAGATAGGAACAAGAGCAGATCATTCAGCCCTTCAAGTCTGCTGTACCTTTCACTAAGGTCACCATAGAACAAAATCTTCCTTCAAGTATACTTGAAATACACCTTCTCTGAAGTCATAAATCACAGAGATTTCACCAGGACCATCAGTCACTGCCACCTTCACTCTGCTCTTTATTAGTACCTCCTGTACCTAATAAAACACCAACTGTGTGCATGTTTGTGGTCTTCTGTTGCTGTAACCCATCCACTTCAAGGTTTTACATGGTATGCATTCACAGATGCTCTGCTGCACACCACTGTTGTAACATGCGGTTATTTAGGTTGTTCTCACCTTCTTGTCAGATTGAACCAGTCTAGCCATTCTCCTCCAACCCTTCTTATTAAAAAGGCATTTTCACCACAGCACTACTACTCACTGGATATTTTTTGTTTTGATTCTCTGTAAAATCACACTAGATCAGTAGTTTCTAAGATACTCAAACCACCCCATCTGGCACCAACAATCATTCCACGTTCAAGGTCATTTAGATCACATTTATTCCCCATCCTAATGTTTGGTTTGAACATCAACTGAACTTCTTGACCATGCTTTTATGTATTGAGTTGCTGCCACATGATTGGCTGATTAGATATTTGCGTGATCTATGCCCATATAGAATAGCAGCACAGATCCGATGGCCTAATTCTGCTCTTATGACTTACAGTCTTATGGTGTACAGCTGTATCTAATAAAGTGGCCACTGAGTGTATGGAGTGAATAGGCTTCATATGTGGATTAGTCCAATATCACACCACAATGTCAATATTGTTGGATGATGTAATAAGATGTTCCATACAGTAGATAGGTTATGATCCATGTCGATATATGCAGAATGGACAAAGCTAGTCAGGGACTACATATGAAAATCTGGAAAATGTCTGCAGGTCAGGTAACATTTATGGAAGGAACAGGACAGTAGAAGTATCTGGAAGTGCAGATATAGGTGTTTGACAACAAGGATGTTGTACTGTATTTTCATTGAGCTGTGTTATGCTGTGGATATTTCCATCCATCATTGATGCCTTGCCCACTGAGTTCCTCCAACGTTTTGTGTGCTACACCATATTCTACCATTTGGAATCTCTTGAATCTCCAAACCTGATTTGCAGTTTTATAGCCACTTTGAAGATCTCCTAACATCCTAAAAGAATGTTGCAATGGTTTTTGAGGCTATATGCAAAACATGAACAACACTGTGCAAAGGCATATAGACAGCTAGGGTGCCTAAGGTTTTTTGCATGGTACTGGAACTTCAACTTACTGCTTGCAATTTACAGTTTACATTAAGAGCTCAAAACAGGTTCATGCTTGAATTAATATCTGCTATATTCTCATAACTCCAGAATATTTGAAGCATAAATGTCATCGAGCTGAACAGGAGGCAAACTCTCAAGGCCACTTATGGCACTGTGCAAAAGTCGTAGACACCTTAGCTACATAAAAGCCAAGGAAAGGGCATATAAGGCAGCAAAAGTGAGTCGAATCCAACAAAGGGCAACTAAAAAAGAAGGGAATAGATGAAATATGAGGGCTAAACTAGCCAATAATATAAAGCAGGATACTAAAAGTTTTTTTTTCAGTTCTATAATGAGTAAAAGGGAGGTGAGGGTTGAGATTGGACTACTGGAAAATTATGCTGGTGAGGTAGTAATGGGGGACAAAGAAATGGCCGATGAACTTAATGAGTACTTTGCATCAGTCTTCACTGTGGAAGACACAAGCAGTGTGCCAGAAGTCCGTGAGTGTTGGGGAACAGGAAAGTGTGCCATTGCTGTTACAAAGGAAAAAGTGCTATGCAAGCTCAAAACTCTTAAGGTGGATAAGTCACCTGGACCAGATGGACTATGTCCCAGAGTCCTGAGTGAGGTTGCTGAAGAGGTAATGGATGTATTGGTCATGATCTTTTAAGAATCACTTGATTCTGGCATGATCCTGGAGGACTGGAAGATTGCTAATGTCACTCTACTCTTTAAGAAGGGAAGAAGGCAAAAGAAAGGAAATTATAGGCCAGTTAGCCTAACCTCAGTGGTTGGGAAAGTGTTGAAGTCAATTATTAAGGATGAGATTTCGGAGTACTTGGAGACTAATAAGTCAAAGTCAGCATGGTGTCTGTAAAGGGAAATCTTGCCTGACAAATCTATTAGAGTTCGTCGAGGAGGTAACAAGCAGGGTGTGCAAAGGAGAGGCAGTGGATGTCATTTTCTTGGATTTTCAAAAGGCATTTGATAAGGTGCCACACATGAGGCTGCTTGGCAAGATAAAATCCTATGACACTACAGAAAAGATTCTGGCATGGATGGAGGAATGGCTGACAGGCAGAAGGCAGTGAGTGGGAATAAAGGGGGACTTTTCTGTTCGATTGCCAGTGAGTAGCAATGTTCCTCAGGGATCAGTATTGGGTCTGCTACTTTCCAAATTGTTTTTCAGTGATTTAGGTAATGGAATTGTTGTTTTTTTGGTAAAGTTTGTGGATGATATGAAGATAGGTGGAGGGGTAGGTGCTGAGGAAGCAACGCGATTGCAGAAGGGCTTAGACAAATTGGAAGAACTTGAAAAGTAGCAGTCCCAAAACTGACCACTAAGGAACACATCTAGTTACTGGTAGCCAACCAGAAGGTTAATTTACAGGTCAAGTTTGTGGTAAAGAAGGCAGATACAATGTTGGCATTGATTTCAGGAGGAATAGTATATAAAAGCAAAGAGAGAATGCTGAGACTTTACAAGACACTAGTCAGGCCGCACTTGTATTGTCAACAGTTCTGGGCTCCATGTCTCAGAAAGGATGTGTTGTCATTGGAGAGGATCCAGAGGAGGTTCACAAGGATGATCCGGGAATGATGTGGTTAACATATGAGGAACATTTGGCAGCTTTGGCCTGTACTCAATGGAATTTAGAAGAATGTGTGGGGAACTTATTGAAACCTTCCGAATGTTGAAAGGACTAGATAAGGTGGATGTGGAGATGATGTTTCCTACAGTGAGGGTATCTGGAACCACAGGACACAGCCTCAAAATTGAGGGGTGACCTTTTAAAACAGAGGTAAAGAGGAATTTTTTTAGGCAGAGAGTAGTGAATCTGTGGAAAGCTCTGCCACAGACTGTGGTGGAGGCCGTCCGTAGGTATATTTAAAATGGAAGTTGATATTTTCCTGATTGTTCAGGGTATCAAAGGATATGGCAAGAAGGAAAGTATACGGGGTTGAGTGGGATCCAGGATCAGCCATGATGAAATATGAGAGCAGATTTAATTCTGTTTTCGGGACTTATGGTCTTATGGTCTTATATGTCCCTAAGATTTTTGCATAGTACTGTAGTTCACACTTCTGTCAGTTCCTTCCATATTCAATATCTCTATTGTTAAATAGGTTAGAGAATTCCTAAGAAGACATCTTGTCTTTAAGGTGTCAACACTTATTATGAAGCTATGTTCTCTGGTTTTAGGTACCTCCACTAATGGAAAAATATTCTCTGCATCTAGAAGAGCAATCCCCCCTCACAGTCTTGGGTTCCAATAAAAGTATCTTGTATTTATCTAAAGTTTGATGAGGATAGGACCAAACTTTCTTCATATATTGACACAGCGAGTGAAGCATCTCTATACTCTTTCCAATGCAATTTCAGTACATTCAATATGAATGTACGTATTCAGTATGAACATACACTCAATTGCCACCTCATTAGATATAGGAGTGGAACCCAGTGCCGGATTCACTTCTGCTGCTGTAGCCTGTCCACTTCAAGGTTCGACATGTTGTGTGCTCAGAGATGTTCTTCTGCATATGGTTAGAGTTATTGTCACCTTCCGGTCAGCTTGAATCAGTCTGGACATTCTCCTCTGACTTTTCTTATTAACAAGGATTTTTTTGCCGGCAGAACTGCTGCTCACTGGATATTTTTTTTGTTTGTTGTATCATTCACTGTAAACTCCAGAGAATGTTGTGCATAAAAATCTCAGGAGATCAGCAGTTTCTGAGATACTCAAACCACCGTGTCTGGTACCAACAATCATTCCACATTCAAAGTCACTTAGATCACATTCCTTCCTCAATCTGATCTTTTGTCTGAACAACAGCTGAACATCCTGACCATGTCTGCATGCCTTTATGCATTGAGTTGCTGCCACATGATTGGCTGATTAGATATTTGCATTAACGTGCAGGTATACAGGTGTATCTGATAAAGCAGACGCTGGGTGTAAATACTAATTCTGAACTGATGTTCTACAAATCCTTCATTCTGTGTAAATGTCATGAGGAAAAGAGTGTTAAAGGGATGTTTGACCTGTGATTACCAACTTGAATCTGTAATATTTTATACACAGAAATAATAACCACAGGGAACGAAGGAAGTGCAATATTGAATTGTATAAAGCATAAAGGTGTGGTCAAAATAATGTGTTTAAAAGAACTAAAGACACTGAAAGGGGTGATAGAAAGAAATGTCTCCTTCACTGGGGTAATCCGGTAAGGGGGAAAATAGCCTTCACAGTTCAGAAAGTTTTATATCACTATATACAACCCTGAGATTACATTGCTTGCTGGCATTCACAGTAAATTAGCCAGCTGGTGGTGTAGTAGCATCTGCACCAGATTTGAAGTGAGTGGTCCCGGGTTCAAATCCTGCCAATTCCTTGCACACTTTCCAACCATGCTGGATTGTGCATCGAGCTAGCAACTTAGCTTCATAAAAAACAGACAATAATGCTAAAGAGTGGAAAGGTTGCCTTAATGTATTCCTCTACTATATAGAAATAAGTAATCTTGATGAAGAGTCTTGGCCCAGAACATCCATAAAGGCTGCCTGAGTTCTTTTCTAGAGCTAAGTTTCTCCAGCACTAGAAAAATACAGCAGTTTGTTTGTGCACAGTCAAATCCCACACTCACCAATGCGGTAGAAGCCTAATAATCGATGTCTTGGTGATGTAAGTTAGACTGTAAGACCATAAAACATAGGAGCAGAATCAGGCCATTTGGCCCATCATATCTGCTCCAGCACTTCATCATGGCTGATCCATTTCCCTCTCAGCTCCAATCTCCTGCCTTCTCCCTATATCCCTTCATGCCCTGACTACTTAAGAACCTATCAACCTCTGCCTTAAATATACCTAATGATTTGGCCTCCACAGCCATTTGTGACAACGAATTCCACAAATTAACCACTCTCCGTTCTAAATGGGCATCCCTCTATTCTGAGTCTATGTCCTCTGGTCTTAGACACCCCACCACAGGAAATATCCTCTCCATATCCACTGCATCGAGGCCTTTTAACGTTCAATAGATCTCAAAGCGATTTCCCCCCCACTCCCCCCCCCCAATATTCCTCTGAACTTGAGGATAAAACTTGATTGGCACATGAGGAAAAATAATCCCCTGTCTTTTTTTTCTTGAGCCACCTTTTTGCATCCAATAGCAAAAGCAAATGGAATCTGTTTGTAATGTATTGAGTTGGAGAAATTCACTGAATTTTCGTTTAACAGTTTGAGCAGAACTGCCTTCTTCTACGCATGTAACTGTAAAAACAGCAGGACAATCAAAGCCATAACTGAATTGCTACTGTTTAATGTTACATCAGCCATTACCCAAATTGAATAAAATAACTAGTAGATTATTAACTGAACCGCAGAATCAGTGTAGTGCTTGTTATTGACAGGTCAACAATTGATTGGATAACAGTTCCTGCACAGTGTGCAGTCTATTCCTTCAAAAATTACTCTTTAGCTGGAAAATGTACCATATTTCCTTATAACATGGTGTCTAAAGACATTGGTGAGTCCATATTTGGAGTATTTTATACAGTCATCCAGCTACAGGAAAGATAACATAAGTTTGAATTTACAAGGGTGCTGCCGGTCGTGAGGACCTGAGGTGGGAGGAGGGATTGAATAGATTAGGACTTCATTCTCTGCAGTGGTGGAGAATGAGTGGTGATTGTATAGAGGGGTATAGATAGTGTAAATACATGCAGGTTCTTTGCCCTGAGATTGGGTGAGACTAGAACTGCAGATCATAGATTGAGGGTGAAAGCTGAAATATTTAAGGGACTCCTGAGGGGGAGCTTCTTCACTCAGAGGGTGGAATGAGCTGCCAGTGGAAGGGTTAGAAGCAGGTTCAATTGCAATATTTGGGGAAAGTATGGATGGATACATGGATGAGAGATGTATGGAGGATTATGGTCTGTGTACGGTTAGATGGGACTAAGCAGAAGAACAAGTCGATGTGGACTTGATGGGCCAAACTGCCTGTTGCTGTGTTGTAGTACTCTATGATATGATAAAAGGAAGCAATTTCAGACCATGAAGTCTCTGCTGGATTAATTGCATTTCCCACTAATTATATGACCAGAAAACCATAAGGTATATAAGCAGAATTAGGCCATTTGGCCCCTCGAGTTTGCTCCACCATTTCATCACAGCTGATCCATTTCCCTCACAGTCCCAATCTCCTGCCTTCTCCTCGTATCACCTTCATGCCTCGACTAAACGAGTATCTATCAACCTCTGCCTTAATTCAACCCTGGCCTCCATAGATGCCTATAGCACTGAATTCCACAGGTTCACCATCCTCTGGTTAAAGAAATTCCTCCTCATCTCCATTCTGAATGGTCATCCCTCTATTTTGAGGCTGTGTCCTCTGGTCCTAGAGTCTTTCACTATAGGAAGCATCCTCTTGATATTCACTCTATCAAGGCCGTTTCTGAGACAGTGAATATGGATTTTCTTTTAGTGAAGCTTGGCTGCTCAGAACAGAGTTATAGCATTGAATTGTTGCTTCAATCTTCTTTAGATGTTTTAGGTAGTGTCAGCAGACTTATTGCTGTGCAGGCCAAATGCATGAGTTTACCTGGGCATATGCACTTATTAATTTTTACATAATACTCTATGTTCCACTAATACTTTGATCACCAGCCTTAGACCTCTTGACTGCAAACCTCTTCAAGACCTGTTAATAGTTCAATGGTTCCATTTTAAAAAGTTCAAAGATTCATTTATTATTGAGTATGTATCCGTATACTACTCTGAGATTCTTCTTCTCTAGATAGCCACGAACCAAATAAAGAACTGAAAGTCATTCAAAGAGAATGACTCTCCCCGCACAAAAAAGAATGACATCCTGGTCATCAATACCCCAAACCCCACTCACCCCACACAAAAAACTGACAGAATGCAACAAGAACATCAAACCCCAACCCCTTCCCCTTGCACAACAAAACAGAAATAAATATCAGATGTTTAATATCAGAGAATGTATACAGTATGCAATCTGAAATTCTTACTCTTTGCTGACACCCACAAAACAGAAAGCAACAACTTTTCTTGTGATTGCAGTATCTTGTTGGACATTGCAAATGTGGAATGCTGTAAGTCTAATTCACTGACTTATTGGTGGATGGCAGGGGCAGACGGTGCAGGAGCTGTGTGGTTCTTGGTCATAGTCAGGACTAGGACTCAAGCTGCCATGCCACCCAGCAGAAGGGTGTCAGGTCACTGCACTTTACGGGAGGCAGTGTGGAGAAGCATCCAAGCTGGAGTTGGTGTTGCCCACTCGGTAGGAGACAAGCTGTATTATGTTCGATTATAGATTGCTGCAACATTCATGGACTCAGGATTTTGAAATATATTTTCTTTTCTGTGACTGTATTTTACTGATATCTTATATGTGCTTGCTTTCTTATATGAGCTAAGAGTGCCTTGTGCTGTGTGTTAATTTTGGCACTATGCTTTGTACCCTGGCCCCAAAATAACACTGCATTCATGTATGGTTGAATGACAATTAAAATTGAACTTGAACTTCAAGTAGATTAATTAAGGCAAGCCAGCATGAAGTTATGGGCAAATCACATTTAATCAATTTGATAGAATTACTGAGAAGGCAGCATATAGAGTAGATTTGGATAGTGCCATGTAGATGGACTCCAAGAAGACTTTTGATAAGATGCTGCGTAACAAACATATAGCAAAGTTGAAACACATGAATAAAGGGGTTATCGGTAGTATGAATGCAAAGTTGGCTAAGCAACCAACAATGGAGGACCTTGGTGGCCGTATTGCTTAGGACTGGAGGACCCAGGAATAATATTTAGCGTCATTAATGTTCTTTGAGTGAGCTAGTATAAGCCACAAATTCTAAATTTGCAATGACACAAGACTTGGCAGAATTTTGAACAGTGAAGAGGAAAGTGTTGGATTCTAAACCAGCTGATGAATAGTGAAGTGCATGGCAAATAAAGTTTAGAGCAGACTTTGATAAAAAAAGTATGAGTGACAATATAAAATAAAAAATACGATTCTTATATCGGTGCAGGGACGGAAAGATCAGGGGCACATACTGTACATGCAAGTGAAAGGGCAGGATGAGAAAATATGCCACACAAAATTCTGGACCTGTTGAATAGAGGCATTGAGTGCAAGGGCAGGGATGGGTTGGTGAACACTGGTCTTGTCTCAACTATATAATTCTGTTAATGTTAATTCTGGAGAAGATTCAAGATTCAAGATTATTTATTATCATTCTTCAGTACACAAGTGTAAAGGAGAACAAAATGAGGATGAGGAGCCTAGGAGAATTAATGGTGCCTAACAGCGACTCCTCTGCTTGCATCTTCAGAGACAGCTCTATTTCCATCTTTAATATCTCTATTTTCCCCTTTCAGGGTTCTTTTGAAGACCCTGACCTTGAGTTACATGTTGACTACGGTTCTTTGCGGGAATGGGACCCACTCCCGGGGTTTCACGACTGGCTGTTATTTGGCATGCCAAGGACATGGCCTGAGAGCTTAGCTCACCTTCAGAGGGCCGAGATCTTGTGGCTCTGGAGTCGGGCGGATCGAAGGTCGGTGTCCGGGCAGGAAATCGGTGTGTTGTGGGAGATGGAAGATCTAAGGCTGTGGGCACAGTGCTCGGAAAAAGTGACGCAACGGACTTTTAACATCATAAACCAACAAGTTGGTTGTTATATCTGCCCTCTCGCTGTGAGGCAGAGACAATTCTTTCTCCCTTATTAGGGAGAGAAAGAGAGCCTGTGGTGTGTCGGATAGTGGGTGAACAAATCGTCTTTGGAGTACTGCAAGTCTATGTCTTTGTTGTTGCTTTGCCCACATGTGAGTGTTCGGTGGTGGGTGCCGATGCTTTTTTTTCTGGTGGGGGTAGGTGGGATCGTTGCTTGCTGCCGCTCATGCGGGGGAGAGGAGCTGGGGGGGGTGTCTTTGGGGTTCTAACATTTAACTGTCATTCATTCTTTGGTTGCGCTCCTCTGTTTTTTGTGGGTGGTTGCAAAGAAAAAGAACTTCACGAATGTATATTGTATACATTTCTCTGACATTAAATGTACCTTTGAAACCTTTGATTGTTAGTCTGGATCTGATCCAGCATAAAAAAATACATAATAAGCATAAAAAACTCAAGAAAACATAAATAATATATAGAGAGAACCCAGAAGAGATAACTAGGATGAGTGGGAGGAGAGGTATCATTATTAGCTTGTTCGATGGGCCGAATGGCCTACTTCTGCTCCTTTGTCTTGTGATCTTGTGGTCTTGTGATTCTGAGAGATTAGAGAAACTTGGATTGCTTTATTTAGAAATGGCGTGATTCAAATATATTAAACAATGAGGAATAAGTGTGGGTAGTGGAAGGGCTGTAGCTATTGGTGGAGAGGTAACGACTAGATTGAAGTGAATTTACTATGAAATAAGGAAAAGCATTTCTCTATATGGATGAAAGATCAAGGATCAACTTTATTCACCATGTACATTTGCGGGTATTAGGAAGCTGGGTAACAGCTTTCCGCACTAGGCTGTGAGATTTCTTCAAAACCTGCTGCCACTCAGCACAGATGATGGCATGGTGCGAAGACAATAATCTTTCCCTCAACATCAGCAAGACGAAGGAATTGGTTGTTGACTTCAGAAGGAGTAGCGGACCGCACGACCCAATTTACATCGGTGGTGCGCAAGTGGAACAGGTCAAAAGCTTTAAGTTCCTTGGGGTCAATATCACAAATGACCTGACTTGGTCCAACCAAGCAGAGTTCACTGCCAAAAAGGCCCACCAGTGCCTTAACTTCCCGAGAAAACTAAAGAAATTTGGCCCGTCCCCTAAAACTCTCACTAATTTTTATAGGTGCACCGTAGAAAGCATTCTTCTAGGGTGCATCACAACCTGGTATGGAAGTTGTCCTGTCCAAGACCGAAAGAAGCTGCAGAAGATCGTGAACATGGCGCAGCACATCACACAAACCAATCTTTCGTCCTTGGACTCACTTTACACTGCACACTCTCAGAGCAGTGCTGCCAGGATAATCAAGGACACCACCTACCCAGCCAACAAACTTTTCATCCCTCTTCCCTCCGGGAGAAGGCTCAGGAGCTTGAAGACTCATACAGCCAGATTTGGGAACAGCTTCTTTCCAACTGTGATAAGACTGCTGAACGGATCCTGACCCGGATCTGGGCCGTACCCTCCAAATATCCAGACCTGCATCTCGTTTTTTTTTTGCACTACCTTACTTTCCATTTTTCTATTTTCTATTTATGATTTACAATTAAAATTCTTAATATTTACTAATGTTTACTATTTTTAATATTTAATATTTGTAATCCAGGGAGCAGGAAGCGCAGAATCAAATATCGCTGTGATGATTGTACGTTCTAGTATGAATTGTTTGGCGACAATAAAGTATAAAGTATAAAGTATGTGCACCTTCTCTAATTGCCCTGAATCCTCTTGCCCACCAACTCCCTAACTCCCAGACACACTCTCATCGTGCATTGATCTCTTTTTCATTTTTATTGCTGTTATTTTACATATTTGTATGACTGTTTTATTACACTGTCTTACAAGAACATGCACCTCGCAATTTATGTTAACTGGTCAATCTCCAGGCCACGCCACTCAGGGAGGTGTGCTGATATTATTTTGTGACTGTATGTGCTGGATCATAACTATATGTACTGTGTGTACCTGTAAGTACTGTTTGTAATTTTACGTACTGAGTCCCAGTATACATGTCTATAGTTGAATGACAATACATTTGAAATTGAATTTGCTGCAGTGTGTTGTTCAGGGTGCAATATGCAACAAAAACAACATTCAAAAACTATAAAAAATGAAAAGTAATACATAAAAATAAAGTTAGAGTTTAAAGTACCAATATATGTGTATAAATACATAAATACCAAGTTCCACTGTGGCTTTTAAGAGAGAATTGGATAAATATACAGCGGGAAAAAATTTCCACAATGACAAATAGTGCAGAGAATTGGAAAACTACTATAGGAGAAAGCCAGTAGGGATATGATGGGCCAAATAGCCTCCTTCTGTGTTGTAACTATTCAATGATTTTATTTTCTAGTTTCTTAATGTTGTCTGTTTGGGGATTGGAAATTCTTGGTTACCTAAACTTGATCAACATCAATTTGACGAAAACGAGAATTAAAGGATTCTCTGTAAAGCCTTGGAGACCTAGGGATACAGTGTTCTCTGGCACACCATGACTACGTAAATGACATTAGTTCAATGAGCAGGAACAATCACACAAAGTATATGTTTGCCAGCCTAATAGCTTCTATAACAACTGAGAGTTGTGTCCTGTTTAATTCCACCTATTAGTGAAATGGCTCCTCTTGGATTTTGATATCTGCTAGGGGTGCTCTGTGCTGCTTTGGAGCCATGAACTCCATATGTATCCAAAACAAAGCTGACATAATCTAAAAAGTATAAACTCCACGACCAGTGCAAGTCTGCATGCCCTTAGTTCCTTTCCCTGTTGTGAAATGTCTTTGCTGCAGGAGTTTCCAATAACTGCTCCATCACTGCTGGTGCTGCCTCATTGCAGTCACAGCAACCCTTCTCTCCATATAAATGAGACCACACAGGTTCATTACAGCGATCAGTCAGTAAGGCAAATTCCATGGAAATGGTGTCAACAGCACTTCTCGACAGGATTTTATACTGAATATATATATATACAGAGCACTGCCACAGGAGATCAGCATCCATCATCAAGGTCCATACTTTCTAGGCCTTGCTTGCTTCTTGCTGTTGCAATTAGGAAGGAGGTGCAGAAGCCTCAGGACACACCACCAGTTTCAAGAACAGTTATTACCCTTAACCAACAGGCTCTTGAAAAAGAGGGAATAACTTCACACACTTCTCTTGCCCCAACACTGAACTGTTCTCACAACTTATGGACTCACTTCCAAAAATTCTTCATCTCAAGTTCACAATATGTATTGCTTAGTAATTATTGTTGCTGCACTTTTTATTTTTTTCTCAGCTCAAGCTGGTTAAACCTGAGGTACAGACAAAGCCAAGCACGCTCATTTCTCAATTGGTAAGAGCTTTCAGATTATTCTAGTGGTGTTTAGTACTTTCCATAGATATTGTTCCGTAGCCATAATTGTTTAATGCTATTGTATAGTGACCTTAGGATGGTATCAGTTGTAGATGTTACTATTAGAAAAATGAATACCCTGTTCATGTTCCATAGTCTTGCAATTTTCTCTTTTAGTACAGCATTTTTCTGGTGTTTTTACTTACTGATTTCTGTCTGTTATATGTGCTTGGGATGGCTATATCTATGAAGTAAGCTGCTCTTACTTGTTTACCCTGTAATATCATATCCAGATAGTTATTATGGATTGTCCTATCGGTAATAATGGATCAGTCGTAATATAATTTGTGGGACTCTGACTCTAAAACTGGATCAGATTTGTATTTATAGTAAAGTGTGATATCTTTCATTAGTTTGTATTGTATAGCAAGATTTTGGTGAATGATGTTTGCCACTTGATTGTGCATGTTTAAGTAATCAGATTGAGTTAAACTGTTGCAAGATCCTGTAATGTGTTGGATTGTTTCTGGTTTCCCTGGGCATTTTCTGCATTATTATCTTGAATTTGTTGGTCTATTATTATGTATTTTTGTTCATTTTTTGTGTTAACCACCTGATCCACAAGGAAGTTCTCTGTTTCTGGAAAGAGGTCTCCAACTCTGAGCTAGGCATTTGACACTCTATTGTCGATATCTAGTCTGCACAGATCACAGGGGTGACCCCTGAAGAGTCATGCTCTTCCGTTCATTAGATTTTTCTTCTGTGCTGACAATTTCTACATTTTTCTGTGCTTTGCTTATTAAAATTGTATATGCTCTCATGGAGTGCTGAAATCTGTTTTCATTGATGAAAATATATCCTTAGAAGTTTTATCTGATTGTGGTGTAAATTTCTTATGTATGTTATTGTTTTCCTCCTTCTGTCCCAGGTAGCATTAATCTAAATGTGTCTGAATGTACAAAGTGCTTCTAAAATTAGTCATTTCAGTTCTTATTTTTCTTTGTAAATTTTCCAGATCGGTTTTGGAGCAAAATGCTATGCCAAAAGAATACTTTAATTTGGGTATGGAGAAAGTGTTTAGTCATAGTCATAGTCATAGTCATACTTTATTGATCCTGGGGGAAATTGGTTTTTGTTACAGTTGCACCATAAATAATAAATAGTAATAAAACCATAAATAGTTAAATAGTAATATGTAAATTATGCCAGGAAATAAATCCAGGACCAGCCTATTGGCTCAGAGTGTCTGATCCTCCAAGGGAGGAGTTGTAAAGTTTGATGGCCACAGGCAGGAATGACTTCCTGTGACGCTCTGTGTTGCATCTCGGTGGAATGAATCCCTGGCTGAATGTACTCCTGTGCCCAACCAGTACATTACGTAGTGGATGGGAGACATTGTCCAAGATGGCATGCAACTTGGACAGCATCCTCTTTTCAGACACCACCGTGAGAGAGTCCAGTTCCATCCCCACAACATCACTGGCCTTAGGAATGAGTTTGTTGATTCTGCTGGTGTCTGCTATGCTGACATGTCGGATCTCCCAGTGGCCACACATTTTAATTCCACATCCCATTCCCATTCTGACATGTCTATCCACGGCCTCCTCTACTGTAAAGATGAAGCCACACTCAGGTTGGAGGAACAACACCTTATATTCTGTCTGGGTAGCCTCCAACCTGATGGCATGAACATCGACTTCTCTAACTTCCGTTAATGCCCCACCTCTCCTTCGTACCCCATCCGTTATTTATTTTTATACACACATTCTTTCTCTCTTTCTCCTTTTACTCCCTCTGTCCCTCTGACTATACCCCTCGCCCATCCTCTGGGTTCCCCCCCGCTTTGTCTTTCTCCCCGGACCTCCTGTCCCATGTTCCTCTCATATCCCTTTTGCCAATCACCTGTCCAGCTCTTGACTCCATCCCTCCCCCTCCTGTCTTCTCCTATCACTTTGGATCTCCCCCTCCCCCTCCCACTTTCAAATCTCTTACTAGCTCTTCCTTCAGTTAGTCCTGACGAAGGGTCTCGGCCTGAAACGTTGACTGTACCTCTTCCTAGAGATGCTGCCTGGCCTGCTGTGTTCACCAGCAACTTTGATGTGTGTTGCTTGAATTTCCAGCATCTGCAGAATTCCTGTTGTGGGCTTAGAGAGTCGCTTTGGAAAGTGGAGAAGAGGCAGTGCACCCAAATGGCAGAAACTGAAGGTGAGACATTGTGTCTCAAGGGTTGAGTGGGATTTAAGGTCATCATTATGTAGTGTGTTCATAATATTTACAGTGCTCGTGCAGCTCTTTAAGTAAGGACTAGCTTGCCACGTGATTAAATACTAGAGTTCAAAAGTATTACTACATTTTTACAGAGCTTTGGCAAGATCCCACCCAGAGCATTGTGTATCATTAGAGGGATTACTGTATAGATTTTCTAGACAGGTTTTAGGGTTTGTCTCATTACCATAAAAGTAGCGATTAAGCAGAGTGGAAATGTGCCCGTTAGAGACGAGAGAATGTGAAAGAGATTTTATTAAAAAACTGAATTTTAAAGTGCTTTAAAGAATGGATGCAAGGAAAATGTTTCACGTGACAAAGAAATCTGGGACCAGGGAACATGCACTGAGAATAAGAGGTACATTAATTTGATGGGGAGAAATTTCTCAAGTCAGAATGTGGGTGAAACTTTGGAATTCTCTACTCCACAGAGCTGTGGGAGCTCATTTTTCATTTATTTAAAACACAGATTAATGTGTTTCTCAATATTAAGGGAATTGAGGAATATTGGGGTAGCTCTGAAAATGAGCAAAGGTGGAAGGTGGACCATAACCTTAAATCTAAAGGTTTGGTGCTTTTGCGATCTCTTGGGGGATTCAATGGATGAGACTCTCGAGAGTGTGGGTGCAGCCTGGCAGCAATTGCTGGGGGTGGACAATGCATTGATGCCGGATAGTGGAAAATGAACCGTGTTCAGCTCCATTACTCCGCACTGTAAAAAAGCGTCCAGCAAGATTAAAATCGTCGGGGACGAGGGTGGAAGATGAGCAAGTGTTCAATGCCTGACCGGTCTTCCTCGGTTCTCTCTACTACCGTTGGGTGAGAGGTGCAGAACTCTTGGGTCACCACACCGCCAGGTTCAGGAGCAACTGTTTCCCTGCAGTCATCAGGCTCCTGGACAGACTTCGCTCACCACAGCACCGAACGGGCTCCGTGGCTGTGGACTCACATTCTGGAACACTGTAGTTCATCTTCCTTGTGTTTTTGTTTACATTTCTTTTACTATTTAAATGATTTGTCCTCTTTTGTAAGTTGGATATGTGAAGTTCTTGTTATATGTGTGCATCTTTTTGTGAACTCTTTTGTGTTCCTTTCTTTTGTGAATGCCTGCAAGAAGATGGATCTCAAGGTTGTATATGGTATGCACACTTTTAACTTTAACAAATGGTGCAACAGATTCAAAAGGACAGAAAGCTAGAAAAAAGCAGCAAACCCACCTTCAAAGACCTCCACCATTCAGGCCATGCTCTTTTCTAGTTTCTACGATCAGGTGGATGTACAGAACCCTTAGGTACCAAACCACCAGGCTCAAGAACAGTTTTTACCCTACAACTATGAGGCTCTTGAATCAGTGCAGATAAATTTACTCACCACAACTCTGAGCTGATTCCACAACTTACAGACTCACTTTCAATGACTCTACAACTCGTGCTTTTGGTATTATTTATTTTCTTTTGCACATTTGTCCTCTGTTGTTCTTTGGTTGTTTGCTAGTGTTTATCATAGATTTTCATAAATTCTTTTGCTTCTCTCAATTTGACTTTTAAGATAAGTTTTAAGATGACATGAAGCTTTAAGCTCTACACCATCTTAAAAGTTTCTTCCCTCCAGTCAGTTAACTTGATCAACCATTCTAGTCCTTCCCCCCATCCCTCGCTGTCTACTACCTCAGTCACTGCACAGTAAACATTTTAAACCACTTTTTATAATACTGTTTACTTTGTCAATACATGCTTGTATTTAAACACATTTTATTTCATATCCATACCTATAACTTTATATTTACATAATTCTTTATTCTTTATAATTGTGGAATTTTATTGCTTTTTTGGTGCACATCACACCAACATAACACAGTAAATTCCTAAAACTTGTAAACATATATGGCGAATAAAATCCTTGATCCTTAGTGTACAAAATGCCTGCAAGAAAATGAATCTCAAGTTAGTATATGATAACATACAGTGAGTGGCCACTTTATTAGGTACACCTGTACACCAGCTCATTAATGCAAATATCAAATCAGTCAATCATGCGGCAGCATCTCTATGCATAAAAACATGCAGACATGGTTAAGAGGAATTACTTGTTGTTCAGACCAAACATTAGAATGGGGAAGAAATGTGATCAGAGTGATTTGGACAATGGAATGATTGTTGGTGGTTTGAGTATCTCAGGAACCACTATTCTCCTGGGATTTTCATGTACAGGTCTCTAGAGTTTTCAGAGAATGCTACAAGAAACAAAAATAAAATCCAGTGAAAAGCAGTTCTATGGGAAAAAGAAGCCTTAGAGTTATGGAAAAGTACAGCACAGGAACAGCCTCTTTGGCCAATCTAGTCCAACTACACCATTAAAGCTGCCTCGTCCCATCAACCTGCACCTGGACCATTGTCCTCTATACCCCTGCTTTGTTAACGAGAGAGGTCAGAAAAGAGTGACTACACTGGTTTAATCTGACAGGAACTGAAATAATCATGCATCATAACAGTGGTGTGCAGAAGAGCATCTCTGAATGCACAGTACATCGACCCTTGAAGTGGATGGACTATAGCAGCAGAAGACCACGAACATACACTCAGTGGCCAATTGAATAGCTACAGGAGCTATTAAATGAAATGGCCACGGAGTGCTTATGTACTTTGGTAATACATTTACTCTGGATTTTTTGACTGTGACTTACCTGGCTGCAGATACATATGTGTTATTATAAAGGGTGTTGGTCTTTAATTAAATCTCGTCTTTTGTGTTCTCCATCAAGTGCTGTGTCACACTACCTAAAGGGAAGTGGACATGCAATGCATTATCAACTGAACATCCATACAGAGGGCTGTGCTAAGAGCTGATGGATAACACCTTACAGGGTTATCTGTTAACTACAGCCTTAGAACAACTTCTCCGATGCAGCACAGAAGCACCAACTCCTGCGGACTGTAAGAATGGTGAAGAGCAAGTTAACAGCTACGTCCCCTGGCACACTGATCTAAACTATACACTACAGACAAACATATTGCAGTGTGGTGCCTGCAAGCAAATTGTTCCCTGTAGTAAAGGCTGTAAATACCAAAAGGGGCATAGATTAAAAACTAACAAGTTAGGAACAACAGGGAATGTCATGTCAAGCATGTTCACTCAGCAGGACAGTAATATGGTGGAGTTTTCCTGCAGGGAAGCAGACGGTATTAATGGATTCATGGAGAATAAAGTTAATCAGAGAAAAGTTCTGGAGAATAAACTTTTCACAGAGCTACAGTTTTGATATCACCACCTGGTATGAAGGCTTTGGTTCACAGGATCGAAAGAGGCTGCAGAGTGTTGTAACTTCAGCCAGCTCCATCACGTGCAGAACCTTGGAGGACATCTTCAAACTGCAGCGTCTCAGGAAGGGGGCAGCCATTACTAAAGATCCTCACTATCCACGACATGCCCTCTTCTCAACACTACCATTGTGGAGGAGGTAAAGAAGCATTAAGTCCCAGACTCAACAATTCAGAAACAGTATCTTCCCCTCCACCATCAGTTTTCTCAACTGTCCATGAATGTATGACAACTAACTTACTATTCCTCTTGTTATTTATATTCTGTAACTTTGTATTGTTTTATGCCTGGCCACACACAAAAAAAAATCTAATAGTAAAACTGATTTTGATTATCATTCTCCGGGTAAAGCCTCCTTTAAGAATCTAAAATTCTCCATCCTATTTTCAAATACATTTTTGATGTTAAGAATATCAAGTGTTATCCAGAATTACAGAATCAAATAAACTGTGTTGTTTCATTCCATTCTGTTTTGTTCGGATTTCTGTGCGGGAGGGAGGATTTGGGGGTTGATGTGCCCATTCTGTTTTTGCTCGTTTTATGTACCAAGAGGAGGGATTCTGGGGGGTTGTTGATGCACTGCCTTGCTTTTCTTCCCTGGCTGCTTGGCTAACCAGCAAAGAAGAATTTCAAGTTGTATACTTTGATAATAAATGGACCTTTGAACCTTTGTCCTCGGACTCAGTCAGTCATCGACAGAAAGCAGTACATTTCATTCTACTTTTTGATGTTTTGATGTACAAGTGACAGATAAAGCTCATCTTTATCCAGAATGGGGATTCCCAACCTTTTTTATGCCATGAAACCTTACCACTAACCAAGCTGTTGGAGGATCGCAGGCTGGGAGCCTCTGATTTAGAATAAGCCTTCAAGAAGTATCCAGTACATGACTTCTTGTGGAGCATTCTTGTCCACTGCACTTGCTCTACAACCTTACAAGTGATGTTTCCTTTGCCCGGCCAATTTTTCTTTGAAAGCTCTCTTTGACTGTTTTCACTGACCTCACAGCCAGTGAGTTCCAGATCAATGATAAAAAAAACAACATAGAACATAGAATAGTACAGCACAGTACAGGCCCTTCGGCCCACAATGTTGTGCTGACGCTCAAATCCTGCATCCCATATAAGCCCCCACCTTAGATTCCTCCATATACCTGTCCAGTAGTCTCTTAAACTTCACTAGTGTATCTGCCTCCACCGCTGACTCAGGCAGTGCATTCCACGCACCAACCACTCTCTGAGTAAAAAACCTTCCTCTAATATCCCCCTTGAACTTCCCACCCCTTACCTTAAAGCCATGTCCTCTTGTATTGAGCAGTAGTGCCCTGGGGAAGAGGCGCTGGCTATCCACTCTATCTATTCCTCTTATTATCTTGTACACCTCTATCATGTCTCCTCTCATCCTCCTTCTCTCCAAAGAGTAAAGCCCTAGCTCCCTTAATCTCTGATCGTAATCCATACTTTCTAAACCAGGCAGCATCCTGGTAAATCTCCTCTGTACCCTTTCCAATGCTTCCACATCCTTCCTATAGTGAGGTGACCAGAACTGGACACAATACTCCAAGTGTAGCCTAACCAGAGTTTTATAGAGCTGCATCATTACATCGCGACTCTTAAACTCTATCCCTCGACTTATGAAAGCTAACACCCCACAAGCTTTCTTAACTACCCTATCCACCTGTGAGGCAACTTTCAGGGATCTGTGGACATGTACCCCGAGATCCCTCTCCTCCTCCACACTACCAAGTATCCTGCCATTTACTTTGTACTCTGCCTTGGAGTTTGTCCTTCCAAAGTGTACCACCTCACATTTCTCCGGGTTGAACTCCATCTGCCACTTCTCAGTCCACTTCTGCATCCTATCAATGTCTCTCTGCAATCTTTGACAATCCTCTACACTATCTACAACACCAACAACCTTTGTGCCATCTGCAAACTTGCCAACCCACCCTTCTACCCCGACATCCAGGTCGTTAATAAAAATCACGAAAAGTAGAAGTCCCAGAACAGATTCTTGTGGGACACCACTAGTCACAATCCTCCAATCTGAATGTACTCCCTCCACCACCACCCTCTGCCTTCTGCAGGCAAGCCAATTCTGAATCCACCTGGCCAAACTTCCCTGGATCCCATGCCTTCTAACTTTCTGAATAATCCTACCATGTGGAACCTTGTCAAATGCCTTATTAAAATCCATATAGATCACATCCATTGCACTACCCTCATCTATATGCCTGGTCACCTCCTCAAAGAACTCTATCAGGCTTGTTAGACACGATCTGCCCTTCACAAAACCATGCTGACTGTCCCTGATCAGACCATTATTCTCTAAATGCCTATAGATCCTATTTCTAAGAATCTTTTCCAACAGCTTTCCCAACACAGACGTAAGGCTCATTGGTCTATAATTACCTGGACTATCCCTACTACTTTTTTGAACAACATCCGCCTCCCTCCAATCCTCCGGTACCATTCCCGTGGACAATGAGGACATAAAGATCCTAGCCAGAGGCTCAGCAATCTCTTCTCTGGCCTCGTGGAGCAGCCTGGGGAATATTCCGTCAGGCCCCGGGGACTTATCTGTCCTAATGTATTTTAACAACTCCAACACCTCTTCTCCCTTAATATCAACTTACTCCAGAACATCAACCTCACTCATATTGTCCTCACCATCATCAAGTTCCCTCTCATTGGTGAATACCGAAGAGAAGTATTCATTGAGGACCTCACTCACTTCCACAGCCTCCAGGCACATCTTCCCACCTTTATCTCTAATCGGTCCTACCTTCACTCCTGTCATCCTTTTTTTCTTCACATAATTGAAGAATGCCTTGGGGTTTTCCTTTACCCTCCTCGCCAAGGCCTTCTCATGCCCCCTTCTTGCTCTTCTCAGCCCCTTCTTAAGCTCCTTTCTTGCTTACCTATATTCCTCAATAGACCCATCTGATCCTTGCTTCCTAAACCTCATGTATGCTGCCTTCTTCCTCCTGACTAGATTTTCCACCTCACTTGTCACCCATGGTTCCTTCACCCTACCATTCTTTATCTTCCTCACCGGGACAAATTTATCCCTTACATCCCGCAAGAGATCTCTAAACATTGACTTCATGTCCATAGTACATTTCCCTGCAAAAACATCATCCCAATTCACACCTGCAAGTTCTAACCTTATAGCCTCATAATTTGCCTTTCCCCAATTAAAAATTTTCCTGTCCTCTTTGATTCTATCCTTTTCAATGATAATTATAAAGGCCAGGGAGTGGTGGTCACTGTCCCCCAGATGCTCACCCTCTGAGAGATCTGTGACCTGACCCGGTTCATTACCTAGTACTAGATCTAGTATGACATTCCCCCTGGTTGGCCTGGCCACATACTGTGACAGGAATCCATCCTGGACACACTTAACAAATTCTGCCCCATCTAAACCCTTGGAACTAATCAGGTGCCAATCAATATTAGGGAAGTTAAAGTCACCCATGATAACAGCCCTGTTATTTTTACACCTTTCCAAAATCTGCCTCCCAATCTGTTCCTCTGTATCTCTGCTGTTACCAGGGGGCCTATAGGATACCCCCAGTAGAGTAACTGCTCCCTTCCTGTTCCTGACTTCCACCCATATTGACTCAAAAGAGGATCCTGCTACATTACCCCCGCTTTCTGTAGCTGTAATAGTATCCCTGACCAGTAATGCCACCCCTCCTCCCCTTTTTCCACCCTCTCTATCCGTTTTAAAGCACTGAAATCCAGGAATATTGAGAATCCATTCCTGCCCTGGTGCCAGCCAAGTCTCTGTAATGGCCACTACATCATAATTCCATGTATGTATCCAGGCTCTCAGTTCATCACCTTTGTTCCTGATGCTTCTTGCATTGAGGTACACACATTTCAGCCCTTCTACCTTACTGTCTTTACACCGTTTATTCTGCTTCTCTTTCCTCAAAGCCTCTCTGTATGTTCGATCTGGCTTTACTCCATGCACTTCTTTCACTGCTCTATCGCTCTGGGTCCCATCCCCCTTGCAAATTAGTTTAAACCCTCCTGAACCATGCTAGCAAACCTACCTGCAAGGATATTGCTCGCCCTTGAGTTCAGGTGCAACCCATCCAATCTGTACAGGTCCCACCTTCCCCAGAAGAGTTCCCAATGATCTAAAAATCTAAAACCCTGCTCCCTGCACCAACTCCTCAGCCACGCATTCAACTGCCATCTCCTCCAATTCTTACCATCACTGTCATGTAGCACTGGCAGCAATCCTGAGAACGTCACCCTTGAGGTCTTGTTCTTCTGCCTTCTGCCTAGTTCCCAAAACTCACACTTCAGGACCTCATCCCTCTTCCTGCCTATGTCATTGATCCCAACATGTATCACGACTTCTGGTTGCTTTCCCTCACGTACCAGGATGTCGTGCACCCGGTCAGAGACACCTCAGACCCTGGCACCCGGGAGGCAACAAACCATGCGGGTGTCCTTCTCATGTCCACAAAATCTCCTGTCTGCTCCCCTGACTATAGAGTCTCCAATGACGACAGCTCTCCTCTTCTCCGTCCCACCCTTCTGCACCACGGGGTCAGACTCAGTGCCGGAGGCCCTCCCACCGTGGCTCACACCTGGTCGGTCGTCCCCGCCAACAGTATCCAGGACGGTAAACTTATTATTCAGAGGAATGGCTACAGGGGTGCTCTGCACTACCTGTCTGCTCACCTTCGCTTTCCCCCCTCTGACTGTCACCCAACGACCTGCTTCCGACAGCCTAGGTGTGACTACCTCCCTGTAGCTCTCATCTATGACTGCCTCATTCTCCCTTATGAGTCGAAGGTCATCCAGCTGCTGCTCCAGATTCCTTACACGGTCTTCCAGATCGCCCAGCCGTATGCACTTCTGACAGATGTGACTCTGCGGGAGAGGGGCGTTCCCCCAAGACTGCCACATCTCACATGAGAGGCACATCACCGTCTCAGAAGACATTGTAAAAACTAACTGCGAGCTAGCTTGTCCTCTGCCTCTTCTCGTTGAAGCCTCTCGAATCAAAGCCTCAAAGCTCCACTCCTTCACTGGCCCATTCACGCTCTGGCCGCTTTCCACTGGCCGCTTTGCTTGAGCTATCCCTCTGTTTATCTGTTTGAGCTTTTCAAAATGTTTGGTCACCTGACCTCGACTGCCCAATCAGCTGCTTTCTGCTGAGTCTGAGCTATTCTAATCTTGATTGTCTAATTAACGGCTTTCTGCTGATCTATTCCAATCTTGATTGACTTGATTGCACAGACCAACTGCCGAAACTGCCAGAATCTCTCGAGTCAAAGCCTCAAAGCTCCACTCCTTCACTGGCCCACTCACGCTCTGGCCGCTTTCCACTCAACATATTGCACTCTTCCTCCTTTGAATGTCATTCTCAATTTGTGGAGACACCAGAGTCTGCAAATGTTGGAATCTGAAGCAAGGAGCAATCCGCTGGAGAAATTCTTGAGCAAAACACAAAATGTTGGGGGAACTCAGCAGGTCAGATATCATCTATAAGGGAAGTCAACAGTCAATGTTTCGAGTTGCAACCCTTCACCAAGACAGGAAAGGAAGGGGGCAGAAGCCGCATAAGGAGGTGAAAGGAGAGGTTGGAATACAGGATTCGGATTCAGATTTATTGCATGTACATTGAAACGTACAGCGAATGTGTTATTTGCATTAACAACTAAAACATCCAGTGATGTGCTGTGAGCTGCCTGAATGTGTCACCACACATTCTGGCACCAACAAAGCATTCCACAATACTCAGTAGAACTACGTCAACAGAGCATACCAAACAACAAAGCGACAACAGTGAAACAAGTCCCATTCCTCCCTCTGTCACACCTACACACATACGCGGTTGTCTAACCTTAGGACAGGCTGTCCTTAGTCTTCAGCCTGCAGCAGATTCATAGACCCTGTGCCTGACTTCGCAGAGATTCACAGACTCGGACTTTAACCCCATCAATGAAACGTTGCATTTGAAGTCATTTCATTTATTGTGAACACAGGTGACTGGATAGTTTGAGCATCGTGGCATTTCTCTGGAGCTAGCTGGGATTTTGTCCTATTTATCCCCAAAATACAAGGAGCCAACAACAGGAGGGGCCAGGACTGGAGACGTGGGAAGAGCTGGATTGTGTGAGGATTTACAAAGCAGTATTAAAATTAACTCCCTGCACTAAAATAATCCGCGCCTCACTGGAGCTTCATTGTGCCACTCTCCCACCCAGGTGAGGCCTGGTGTTTAAACAGGGTCAGTGTAACAGGAATGTAATGCGAGTTTTTTTTGTGAGAGTCAGCTGCTGGTGCTCTTCGGGTCACTGCTCTAACTTATGTTGCGAAGTGTCATGGAATCATTGTATTTTCATAATGGAGGAGGACGCGTCTTAGGCTGAGACGATGAAGCTGAACAACTTGTGTCCCTGCCTCTTGAGCCCACCAGCATCCATTCACCACATAGAAGCCAGCCTGGTTTATCATCTGTCCTTTCAAGGCAAGGATAATAATCCCAGTTGGTACAAAATATCCTTGCAGCTGAGGTCCTTCAGAACAGATAGGTACAGGTAGCTCCTGGTAGGTGCTGTGCTGTTCTAATTGTCTAGTCATTATTGTTTACAAAAAAGAAAATAAATTCTAATGAGGGGTTTCAACCCAGAACATCAACAAGTCCTTCTCCTCGACAGATAGGCATATGGATGATAAGAAAATGGAGGGGTGTGGAAGAGGGAAAGGTTAGATTAGTCTTAGACTAGCTTAAATGGACAGTAGAACATGGTGCGTCAAATGGCCTGTACTATACTGTAGAAGCATTCCAGTAAGTCCCTCTTTAGAACTATCATATCCTTCCTAAAGTCTGAAGATCAGAATTTGTTGCAACATACTGTTTGTGGCTTAATTCGTATTTTTTTTACAAAATAATCTCATTTGCGTTTCTACTTGGGCTTCCTAAAAGAAACCCAGGATCACATCTTTTTGACTGCCTCCAATAAAGTCCCTGGTTTCCTGAATTTCAAAGTCAGAGTAAACTTATTATCAAACTTATTATTTTCTTGCAGTCATTCATAGTAAATACAAAAAAAAACACAAAATAAAGTCAGAATCAGAATCAGAATCAGAATCAGGTTTATTATCACCGGCATGTGACGTGAAATTTGCTAACTTAGCAGCAGTAGTACAGTGCATTACATAACATAGAAGAAAAAGCAAAATAAAATAATAATAATAATAAATCAATTACAGTGTATGTTTATTGAATAGATTAGAAATTGTGCAAAATACAGAAATACTGTATATTAAAAAAGTGAGGTAGTGTCCAAGGGTTCAATGTCCATTTAGGAATCGACAGTGATAAAATGCTTTGAGAGGTTGGTTATGACTAGACTGAACTCCTGCCTCAGCAAAGACCTGGACCCATTGCAATTTGCCTGTCGTCACAATAGGTCAACGGCAGATGCAATCTCTATGGCTCTTCACATGGCTCTAGACCACCTAGACAACACAAACACCTACGTCGGGATGCTGTTCATCAACTACAGATCAGCATTTAATCCAATCATTCCCACAATCCTGATTGGGAAGTTGCAGAACCTGGGGCTCTGTACCTCCTTCTGTAATTGGATCCTCGACTTCCTAACCGGAAGACCACAGTCTGTGCAGATTGGTGATAACATATCCTCCTTGCTGACAATCAACACTGGCGCACCACAGGGGTGTATGTTTAGCCCACTTCTCTACTCTCTATATACACATGACTGTGTGGCTAGGCATAGCTCAAATACCATCTACAAATTTGCTGATGGTACAACCATTGTTGGTAGAATCTCGGGTGGTGACGAGAGAGTGTACAGGAGTGAGATATGCCAACTAGTCATGTGGTACCGCAGCAACAACCTGGCACTCAACATCCGTAAGACCAAAGAGCTGATTGTGAACTTCAGGAAGGGTAAGACGAAGGAACACATACCAGTGCTCATAGAGGGATCAGAAGTGGAGAGAGTGAGCAGCCTAAAATTCCTGGGTGTCAGGATCTCTGAGGATCTAACCTGGTCCCAACATAGCGATGTAGTCATAAAGAAGGTAAGACAGCAGCTATACTTTATTAGGAGTTTGAAGAGATTTGGCATGTTAACAAATACACTCAAAAACTTCTATAGTTGTACTGTGGAGAGCATTCTGACAGGCTGCATCACTGTCTGGTATGGACAGGCTACTGCACAGGACCCAAAGAAGCTGCAGAAGGTTGTAGATCTAGTCAGCTCCATCTTGGGCACCAGCCTACAAAGTACCCAGGACATCTTTAGGGAGTGGTGTCTCAGAAAGGAAACGACCATTATTAAAGACCTCCTGCACCCAGGGCATGCCCTTTTCTCACTGTTACCATCAGAAGCCTGAAGGCACAAACTTAGTGATTCAGGAGCTGCTTCTTCCCCTCTGCCATCCGATTCCTAAATGGACATTGAACCCTTGGACACTACCTCACATTTTTTAACATACGGTATTTCTGTTTTTGCACATTTTTAATAATCTATTCAATATATGTAATTGATTTACTTGTTTATTTATTATTATGTTTTATGTTATTTATTATTATTATTATTTTCTCTCTCTGCTAGATTATGTGTTGCATTGAACTGCTGCTGCTAAGTTAACAAATTTCACGTCACATGCCGGTGGTAATAAACCTGACTCTGATTCTGGATGGCAGAGGGGAAGAAGCTGTTCCTGAATCGTTGAATGTGTGCCTTCAGGGTTCTGTACCCCCTACCCAATGGCAACAGTGAGAAAAGGGCATGCCTTGGTTGATGGAGGCCCTTAATAATGGACGCTACCTTTCTGAGACACTGCTCCTTGAAGATGTCCTTGGTACCTTGTAGGCTGGTAGCCAAGATGGAGCCAACTAAATTTATAATCTTCTGTAGCTTCTTTTGGTCCTGTGCAGTAACCTCCTCCCCCTCCCCCCACCCATACCAGACAATGATGCAGCCTGTCAGAATGCTCTCCACAGTACATCTATAGAAGTTTTTGAGTGTATTTGTTGGCATACCAAATCTCTTCAAACTCCTAATGAAGTATAGTCGCTGTCTTGCCTTCTTTATAACAGCAGTACTCTCTGAAATAAATTCAATGAAGAACTGCATGCACCAAAGACAAACAAACAACGTGTAAAAGACAACAAATTGTGCAAATATAAAAGAAAAAATGTAATAATAATAATTACAAATATGTCACAATTGGTAAATTGTCACATTAACTGATGCACAATAAAATGTTTCTCTTACATGCCTTTCATACATATCAAGTTATTACATCAGTCCTTTGAAATGAAACAATAGCAGAGTGCGGAATAAAGCATTGTACTCACAAAGAAAGTACTGTGCAGGTAGACAATAAGGTGCAGGGTGATATCAAAGTAAACGTGAGGTCAAGTGTCCATCTTATCTATGAGGAAATTGTTCTATTGTCTTATAACACCGGAATAGAATCTGTCCTTGACCCTGATGGTGTGTGTTTTCAGGCTCTTGTACCTTCTGCTCATGGAAGGGAAGAGAAGAGGGAATGTCCAGGGTGGGTGAGGTCTTTGATTATGCTTACAGCTTTACCGAGGTGCAAGAGGTTTAAGCAGAGTCCACGAAGGGGAGACTGGTTTCCATGGTATGTTGAGCTCTGACCACAACACACTGCAGAATAGTCACAGGCTGAGCAGTTGCCCTACCCAGCTATAATCCATCCAGATTGAGACTACACTTTCCGCTTCCAAGGTTATGAAATCTGGAGTTCTGGCCCTAAACTTCCCTGGCACTCTTTCCCTTTTCTCTTATTTGACCAAGTTTCTTAAGATCTTCATCTTTGCGTTGGGGTTATTGTAAAGGGAAATAAGATTAGGAAATGTTGAAAACACTCAGCAGGACAGGCAGCAGCCAAGGAGAAAGAAACAACATTACTGTTGCAAGTTAAAGACTCAACACCAGGATCTGGGAAAGAAGGGATACAAGTTTGTAAAAAAGGGTGGAAGAGGGATGGATGGGAGGAAACGAATGTCTCTGAAATAATGAGATTCCAGCATCGACAGAATTTCTTATGTTCCGAAAGGATGAGGTCAAGTTGCTGAGGGAATCTGTAAACAAGGTCATGGATGGGTTAATAGAAGGGAAAATAAATTGCCAGAGTAGCTCAGCTGATCAGGCAGCATCTATGGAGGTAAAGGGATAGCCAATATTTTGGATCAAAACCTTGCATGATGACTAGGTTAATTGGACTTGATATTGCAGATGGTTCCAGCATTTTCTGTTTTTATTTCTGAATTCCAGTGTCTATACTATCACTTTCTGTCTACAAAGATGCTACTTAAATGGAAGTTATAATGATAAGGTGATTGAGGATATAGTGGGTTAGTACGTTCCACCTCAGATACAGTTATATGAGGACACTCCCACAATGCATCACGGATTTTCTGGTCAGTGAACTAGACTCTTATATCCCATTGGAATACTTGTATGCTGGAGAATGAAATCGAATCTCCTTAAACAGAAGTTCTTGCAGGTTTGGAGAATTAGTCGTGCAGTATGGTTTGAAAACAGTTGAAGAATCAATTGCTGGTTAATGTTCTGCTGCCAGAGCAGACTCCCAACAATGTGAAGTAAAGTGGATTTGGAGAGGATTTTTCCAATAGGGGAGCGTCTAGGACTAATGGGCACAGCGTCAGAGTAGAAGGACATCCCTTTAGAGAAGGAATTTCTTTAGCCAGAGGGTGGGGAATCTGTGGAATTTGTTGTCACAGACAGCTGTAGAGGTAATCACTGGGTATACTTAAAGTGGGGGTTGATAGGTCCTTGATTATTAAGGGCATCAAATGTTGCGGGGAGAAGGTAAGAGAACGGGGTTGAGAGGGGTAGTAAATCAGCTATGATTGAATGGTGAAGCAGATTCGATGATCCGAATTTTACTCCTATGTCTTAAGTTCTAATGGTCTTAGGTAGCAAAGAAAACACTGTGACGCAAAGTTATAAATTACCGCAGGGAAAGGGGGCACAGAAATGTTCAGAAATACTATGCATGGAAACAGTTTTCCATTAACTCCGGTGTATTTTTGGAGTTAGTTTAATCAGCCTTTCATGGTGTTCTCAGTTTCTAAAATCATGTGTTCATGGCAAATTTAACTACTACTGGCCAAATAATAACTTGCTCACGTCTTTCCCCCTGTTAAATCTCAGGGCTCTACTGGTCAAAGTGAAACCTAATCATGAAAGCTGTAAGTTTAGAATCAGAATTAGGTTTAATATCAGTGACATACTGGACCTTGTGAAATTTGTTGCTTTGCAACAGCAGTACATTGCAATACATAAAACATACTATAAACTGCAATAAGAAATATATATGCAAGCAAATTAAATTTAATATGCAATGCAAAAAGAGAACAAGAATATTGAAGTAGTGTTCATGAGTTGATTCTTTGTTCATTCAGAAATGTGATGGTGGAGGGCAAGAAGCTGTTCATAAAATGTTGTGTGTCTGTCTTCTAGTATCTCCTTCCCGATGGTAGTAATGAGAAGGGAGCATGTCTTAGATAACAGGAGTCTGTAATGATTGATACTATCTTTTGAGGCATCACCTTTTGGTGTTGATGCTGGGGATGTTACCGGCTCAGTTTACAACCCTCTGCAGCTTTTTCCAGTCTTGCGTAGTAGCCCCTCCATAGCAAACTGTAATGCAACCATTTGGAATGCTGTCCATCATACATCTGCAGAAAGTTGCCAGTGCATGTCAGCTCAATTTCAATGTTTAGAGAAAATTGGATAGATACATAGATGGGAGGGGTAGAGAGAGCTGTGGCCCAGGTGCAGGTCAACAGGGGTGGGTAGTTTAAATGGTTCAACATGGTCAAGATGGGCTGAGGGGCTTATTGCTGCTCTTCATGACTCTGTGATTCTTTCATGATGTGCCAAATTTCCAAATGAAATCTACCCACTGACATGCCTCCCTCATAACTGCATCAATATGTTGGACCCAGGATAGATGTTCAGAAATGTTGACACCTAGGAATTTGAAAGTGCTTGCCTTTTCCACTGCTGCACCCTTGATGAGAACTACTGTGTGTCCTCTCAGCTTCCCCTTCCTGAAGTCAACAATCAATTCTTTGATCTTACTGACATTGAGTGCAAGGTTTTTATTGTGACACCACACTATAAAACCTTTTACACAGAAGCTGTTGTTCTGAAAGGGTATAAATTGGAGATGACTTTCTTTTTATCTTACAGTTATTTCTCAAAGTCATTCATGTGAGCTCAGCAGTTTATTCAAAGGGTTTTGCCTGGGAAATTTAATTGGTGGTTTCACAAGGGGTAATTGTTTGTCTCAGGAATCATAATGATGTGCATTTGTCAGGCTCCCATTTTCTAATAGAGAGTCAGAATCATAGAGAGATATACAACATGTAAACATGACCTTCCACCCAACTCACTGCATTATTTACTTGAGCTATTCCCCATTTGCCTATGTTTGGCCCATATTCCTCCAAACCTTTCTTATCCAAACATTTTCACCACATTAATGAAGGGTCTTGGCCTGAATATCAACTATTTATTCTCTTCCATAGATGCCGACTGACTTGCTGAGTTCCGCCACCATTTTGTACGTGTTGCTCAAGATTTCCAGAATTTTGTGTTTATATTTTCACCAAATATTTCTTGCCACTTTCATTGGAGGAAAGCAGGACATTAACTGGAGAGTTCTTTTGCAGAAAACATGGATAAAGCATTGTTTGTCCGAACTCCTTTGTTGTGGAAAGATCAGGAGCAGGAGATGTTGCTCATTGACATCTGTGCCTCTTCGTACTTCTAAGAGCTGTAGAGACAGTAACAAATATCAGTAACTGTACTTCAAAGCACAGTTTCATCACCTCGTCATGGTGGAGAGGCTTGTGAGTTCCTGAGATCCAGAGACTGATGCTGTCTGGAGTTTAGTCATTCAGTGCTTAGCTCCTGATAGGGTCACACATGGTGGTAAGATCAAGAGGGAGGCCCCAGACAAGGAGTGATCCAACCAAAATCTCAACAGTGGAGCTGACAGCAGATGATGGCATATCACAATGTCAGTGGAGGTGGTGGGAGGCGACAGCAGTAAAGGATCCCCAGTCATGTTGCATTCCATGCCACTGAACTCGTACCCCAATCTGAGTGGTGCCTGTTCATCCATCACCTCCCCACATTAAATAAAGTTACGTACAGGCGTTCTGCATTAAGGGAATCAATTCTAACATTCAGGATTAAGTCCCATGGTGATCAGCAAGTGGAGAAGGGAGCAGGACTGTTGGGTTTACAAAGGGCAACAGAAGGAGGAGAAGGGTATTTACTCTTCCCGATATTGCACTAGATATATGTGGATTGTGAATCGGACTCTAGAGCCAGCTGAAGACACACCAATGGACAACCCCTTAGGAGAGCATCATACTCGAGTCGAGTGATCTTTATACTGCTTCAAAACAGTGATGCATTGTGTTGAGCTTTGAAAAGGAAATCAGTTGGATTGGGAAATTGTGTTGAGTTCTTGATTTTGTGCATTGATCACATGGAGAGGAAAAAAAATAAAACTTTCTCCAAGTGTACTGGAACACTGTTCTGACTGCAATATTTTAGAAAAATTGTGATGGTCCCATAAAGGATGTAGAAAAGATTATCCAGATTGATTCCAAAGGATTGTAGGACTTCAGTTACAAGGTTAGGCTGAGGAAAGCTGGGATTCATCTTGAATTAAAAGGAGATATGAGAGGGATGGTCAAAATGATGACTGTTTTGAGTAAGGAAAATAGAGTGAAGGAATCCTTTTCCCTGTTGGTGAGTTGTTCAAGGACCAGGGGACAGGGGTTTGGATTGAGCCTTTTCATTAATACAGGAACTAACGACAATCTGGAATTTACTGTCTGCAGACCATTAGACCTAGGAGCAGAATTAGGCCATTCAGCCCATTGAGTCTGTTCCACTATTCTATCATGGCTGATTCATTTTCCCTCTCAACCTAATCCTCCCGCAACTCCCGTAACCATTCACACTCTTGCTAACTAAGAACCTATTAACCACTGCTTTAAATATACCCAATGAATTGGCCCCCACAGTTGTCTGTAGTAATGAATTCCACAGATTCACCACCCTCTGGCTAAAGAAATAGTCATAGTCATACTTTATTGATCCTGAGGGAAATTGGTTTTTGTTACAGTTGCACCATAAATAATTAAATAGTAATAAAACCATAAATAATTAAATACTAATATGTAAATTATGCCAGGAAGTAAGTCCAGGACCAGCTTATTGGCTCAGGGTGGCTGACCCGCTAAGGGAGGAGTGGTAAAGTTTGATGGCCACAGGCAGGAGTGACTTCCTATGATGCTCAGTGTTGCATCTCCGTGGAATGAGTCTCTGGCTGAATGTACTCCCGTGCCCACCCAGTACATTATGTAGTGGATGGGAGACATTGTCCAAGATGGCATGCAACTTGGACAGCATCCTCTTTTCAGATACCACCGTCAGAGAGTCCAGTTCATTCCCCACAACGTCACTGGCCTTATGAATGAGTTTGTTGATTCTGTTGGTGTCTGCTACCCTCAGCCTGCTGCCCCAGCACACAACAGCAAACATGATAGCACTGGCCACCACAGACTCATAGAACATCCTCAGCATCGTCCGGCAGATGTTAAAGGACCTCATATTTCATCATCTCTTTTCTAAAGGGACATCCTTCTATTCTGAATCATGCCCTTTGGTCATAGACTCCCCCACTACTAAAAACATCCTTGCCACTTCCACTCTATCCAGGGCTTTCAATATTCTGTAGGCTTCTCCCTCCCCCATTCTTCTAAATTCCAACGAGTTCAGCCCCACAGCCATCAAATTGTCCTCATACATAAATCCTTTCATTTCTGGGGTTATTTTTGTAAACCTCCTCTGGGCATTCTCCAATGCAGGCACATCTTTTTTTTAGATAAGGGGCCCAAAGCTGCTCTCCCAGTGCTCCAGATTCTGTCTGACCAATGCCTAACAAAGTATTAGATCCCTGCTTTTCTATTCTAGACCTTTGGAAATTAATGATTGCATTTGCTTTCCTCCTACCCATTCAACCTGCACATTAACCTTCAGAAAATCCTGTGTGGGAGTAGTGGAAACAGATTCATCAATCAAAATTAGTCATTGGTGGAAACCAATCAATGCATTCAGAAAGACTCTGGAAAACTATTTGAAGGAAAACAATATATAAAGGTCTACTGACAAACAGAAGGACTAGTAAGATTTCTGTACATAGGTCTTGGGACAGGTTCAGTGTTATTCCTGCATCATAAGCATTGTATGACTCCATGATGCTTCACAAGTGACCAACTCTCACACACAAACCTCAAGTTATATTCTTGTTACATTGCAATACAGACAAAATCCTGCAGAAACTCAGCAGGTCAGGCAGCATCTATGGAAATGAATACAGCCGAGATTTCAGGCTGAGACCCTTCTTCAGCAGAAAACCACCTTCTACTTGGCCGGAAATGTCCACAGTTTACTCATTTCCATGGACGTTGCCTGACCTGCTGAGTTCCTCCAGAGTTTTGTGTGTGATGCTTTGGATTTCCAGCATCTGCAGGATCTCTTGTGTTTATGATTTTCTGCTACACTGGTTTTAATACCAGACTTCATTTGGGTGGGTGCGTGACAGACTAAGTAACAATGCTAACAAGCTGCTTCCAAAACAAAGCATATATTATTTTAACTCTTGGATTTCAGTATAATGTTGCTTCGTAAATTCTCACCCAGCTCACCCTGTTCATCAAATACCAATTATCCCTGGTGGCTACAGTGACAACTACAATGGAGGAGATTGGAACAAATGATATAAGAGCGTAATTAGACCAATTGGCCCATTGAGTGGGTTGCCTCATTCAATCATACTGATTGTCCTAACTCCATTCTCGCACTTTCGACCGTAAACTTTAACCCCCCTCCTGAGTTCAGTGCTGGTTGCTTCATTACAGGAAGGATATGAAAGCTTTAGACAGGGTGTAGAGGAGATTTTTCAGGATGCTGCCTGGATCAGAGTGCATGTTTTATGAGCAAAGGTTGAGTGAGCTAGGGCTTTTCCCTTTGGAGTGAAGAAATATGAAGAGTGACCTCACAGAGTGCATAAGATGATAAGAGACATAGATAAAGTGAACAGCCAGTGCTTTTTTCTCAGGTTAGAAATGCCTAATACAATAAGCCATGGAAACAGGCTCATTGTCCCATCTAGCCTGCGCCAATGCCTAGTGACATTGACCCGCACCCAGGGCATAGCCCTCCATATCCCTCCCATTAACATACCTATCCGAATTCCTCTTAAACGTTGAAATCAAACCTGCATCCACCACTTATGATAGTGACTCATTCCACACTTTCACCACCCCCAGAGTGAAGAATTACTCCCTTATTTTCCCCTTAAAAGTTTCACCTTTCACACAACCAGAAACATGCATATAGTACTAGAACCCCTTCAATCTTCTACATTCTAGGGAATAAAATTCTAACCTATTCAACCCTTCCCTGTTACTCAAGTCCTCAAGTACTGGCAACATCCTCATAAATTTTCTCTGTACTCTTTCCATCTTATTTACATCTTTCCAGTAGGTAGGTGACCAACACTGTACACAATTCTCCAATGGAGGTCTCACCAATGTCTTATACAACTTTAACATAACATCTCAATTCCTGTACTTAATACAATGATTTACGAAGGCCAAAGTGCCAAAAACGTTTTTATGCCCCTATGTACTTGTGATCCCACCTGCAGGGAATTATGCAGCTGTGTTTCCAGATCCCTCTGTTCTAGCACACTCCTCAGTGCCCTACCAAAGTGCATTAAATTCCATCTACTATTTTTCTAGCTGGTCCAGATCTTGCTGCAAGCCATGGTAGTCTTTCTCACTGTCCACTAAACCCCCAATCATGGTGTCATCCAGAGATTTGATGATCCAGGAATCCACATTCTCACACAGATCATTGATATAGATGACAGACAGCAATGGATCCAGCACTGATCCCTGCGGCACACCACTAGTCACAGGCCTCCAGTCAGAGAGGCAACCATCTACTACCACTTTCTGGCATCTCCAATAAAGCCAATGTCTAATCCAATTTACTATCTCACCTTGAATGCCGAGCGACAGAACCTTCTTGACCAACCTCCCATGTGGGACTTGTCAAAGGCCTTGCTGAAGTTGATGTCAACATCTACTTCATCAACTTTTGCGGTAACTTCCTTGAAAAGATCTATAAGATTGTTAGACAGGACTTACTACACAGATAATGTTGATTATCCCAAACCAGTCCGTGCCTTTACAAATACATATATATCTGTCCCAAAGAATATCTTCCAATAACTTCCCATAGTTTGCATATTGTTGTTTGTTTGTGGTTTTTGTATTGCTATATTTATGCTCTATTCTTGGTTGGTGTGGCTGTAACGAAACCCAATTTCCTGTGGGATCAATAAAGCATATCTATCTATCTATCTATCTATCTAAATAATGTCAGACTCACAGGCCTATAATATTGTGGTTTATGTTTAGAGCCTTTTATAAACAATGGAACGACATTGGCTATCTTCCTATACTGGTACCTCACATGTCGCTAAAGATGATTTAAACAGCTCTGCTAGGGCCCAGCAATTTCTGCATTTGCTTCCCATAGCATCTGAGAGAACACCTTACAGATGCAAAAATATCTATTTAAGATCTCCCCCATCTTTTTCAATTCCGTGCATAGATTACCACCCTACCCTGGAGTAGGTTACTAAGTCACTGCAGCGTTGTGTGCTGAAGGGCATGTACAGTGCTGTAATGTTCTATGTTCTATGTACAGTGCTACTTTAACCCTTCCCAGCCTCTAGTATTTAGAATAAATGCAAATCCTGACGCAGGGCTTCAACCCAAAACATCAATAATTCTCCTCCCCCGATAGATGCTGCTCATGGTGCTGAGATCCTCCTGCGGATTGTGTGTTACTCCGCATTCCAGCACCTGCAGCCGCTTGTGTCTCCACATCAAATTAAATCTGTGCCTGACATGGTTTTTTTCTAGCGGTTCTATTAGTTTTGAGCATGCCGCACTGCTTATGCCTTTTCATTTGCTTAGGCTGGATTGACACATTCAAAACAAGAAAGAATCATTTCTCTTTTGTGTGCTATAATCAGTTGCTTTAACCTTTGGTTTATGTTTCACCTAACAATGCAATGAATTTATCCTCTATTAATTATAATGCTTCTGGTGCATTTTGTAGGTTATAAACTCTTTCTATATTTGCAATAATGTTTACAGTGATTTAAACATACATTAAGTAATTTGCTGTTGCAACTTTAATTGCCTATTTCATTTGCAATAGCTTTTGAATTCCTCGGCATATCAGAAAGAAAGTCTGGGGAGCTCAGACAACATTGACAGGAGGCATAATCTAGGAATCAGAATCAGATTCAGAATCAGGTTTAATATCTCCGGCTTATGTTTGTTAACTTAGCGGTAGCAGTACAATGAAATACATGGTAATATAGAAATAAAATAAAGAAGTAAGTCAATTACAGTTCAAAGGTTCATGGAAACATAGAAACATAGAAAATAGGTGCAGGAGTAGGCCATTCGGCCCTTCGAGCCTGCACCGCCATTCAGTATGATCATGGCTGATCATCCAACTCAGAACCCTGTACCAGCCTTACCCCCATACCCCCTAATTCCTTTAGCCACAAGGGCCATATCTAACTCCCTCTTAAATAAAGCCAATGAACTGGCCTCAACTGTTTCCTGTGGCAGAGAATTCCGCAGATTCACCACTCTCTGTGTGAAGAAGTTTTTCCTAATCTCGGTCCTAAAAGTCCCGTTGCATCTCAGAACTTTGAATTCTTTCCCCATTTAAATAATAGTCTGCCCGTTTATTTTTTCTGCCAAAGTGCATTACCATACACTTTCCAACATTGTACTTCATTTGCCACTTCTCTGCCCATTCTTCCAATCTATCCAAGTCTCTCTGCAGACTCTCCGTTTCCTCAACACTACCGGCCCCTCCACCTATCTTCGTATCGTCAGCAAACTTAGCCACAAAGGCATCTATTCCATAATCCAAATCGTTGATGTACAATGTAAAAAGAAGCGGTCCCAACACGGACCCCTGTGGAAAACCACTGGTAACCGGCAGCCAACCAGAATAGGATCCCTTTATTCCCACTCTCTGTTTCCTCCCAATCAGGCAATGCTCTATCCACGTGTGTAACTTTCCCGTAATTCCATGGGCTCTTATCTTGTTAAGTAGCCTCATGTGTGGCACCTTGTCAAAAGCCTTCTGAAAATCCAAATATACAATGTCCACTGCATCTCCCTTGTCTAGCCTACTGGTAATTTCCTCAAAAAATTGTAATAGGTTTGTCAGGCAGGATTTTCCTTTAAGGAATCCATGCTGAGTTCTGCCTATCTTGTCATATGCCTCCAGGTACTCTGTAACCTCATCCTTGACAATCAACTCCAACAACTTCCCAACCACCGATGTCAAGCTAACAGGTCTATAATTTCCTTTTTGCTTCCTTGACTCCTTCTTAAATAGCGGAGTGACATTTGCAATCTTCCAGTCCTCTGGAACCATGTCAGAATCTATCGACTTTTGAAAGATCATCGCTAATGCCTCCGCAATCTCCACAGCTACTTCCTTCAGAACACGAGGGTGCATTCCATCTGGTCCAGGAGATTTATCTACCTTTAGCCTATTCAGCTTCCTGAGTACTTTCTCTGTCATGATTGTGACTGCGCACACTTCTCTTCCCTGCCACACTTGAGTGTCCGGTATACTGCTGATGTCTTCCTCAATGAAGACTGATGCAAAATACTCATTCAGTTCCTCCGCTATCTCCTTATCTCCCATTACAATTTCTCCAGCATCATTTTCTATCGGTCCTATATCTACTCTTACCTATCTTTTACTCTTTATATACTTGAAAAAGCTTTTAGTATCCTCTTTGATATTATTTGCTAGCTTCCTTTCATAGTTAATCTTTTCTCTCTTAATGACCTTAGTGGTTTCCTTTTGTATGGTTTTAAAAACTTCCCAATCCTGTCTTCCCACTAATTTTTGCTTCCTTGTATGCCCTCTCCTTTGCTTTAACTTTGGCTTTGACTTCTCTTGTCAACCATGGTTGCATCCCTTTTCCACTCGAAAATTTCTTCTTTTTTGGAATATACCTGTCTTGCACATTCCTCATTTCTGGCATAAACTCCAGCCACTGCTGCTCTGCTGTCTTTCCCGCCAGTGTCCCTTTCCAGTCAACTTTGGCTAGTTCCTCTCTCATGCCACTGTAATTTCCTTTACTCCACTGAAATACCGACACATCAGATTTCGGTTTCTCTTTTTCTAATTTCACAGTGAACTCAATCATGTTATGATCACTGCCTCCTAAGGGTTCCTTCACCTCAATCTCTCTAATCACCTCCGGTTCATTACACAATACCCAATCCAGTACAGCCGATCCCCTCGTGGGCTCAACAACAAGCTGTTCTAAAAAGCCATCTCGCAGACATTCTACAAATTCTCTCTCTTGAGATCCAGTGTTGACCTGATTTCCCCAATCTACTCGCATGTTAAAATCCCCCACAATTATCATAACACTGCCCTTTTGACAAGCCTTTTCTATTTCCAGTTGTAATTTGTAGTCCACATCCCTGCAGCTGTTTGGAGGCCTATAAATAACTGCCATCAGGGTCCTTTTACCTCTGCTATTTCTTAGCTCAACCCTTAAAGATTCTGCACCTTCCGATCCTATATCACCTCTTTCTAATGATTTAATATCATTTCTTACCAATAAAGCCACGCCTCCCCCTCTGCCTACCTTCCTATCCTTCCGATACACCGTGTATCCTTGGACGTTCAGCTCCCAGAGACATGCATCCTTTAGCCAGGTCTCATTGATGGCCACAATATCATACCTGCCAATCTGTAGCTGTACAACAGGATCATCCACCTTATTCCTTATGCTGTGTGCATTTAAGTACAACACCTTAAGACCAGTATTTGATACTTTTCGCTTTGATTTCTCTATCAAATCTCCCCTCATTCTTCTACGCTTCGAGGAATACAGTTCTAACCTGTTCAATCTTTCCCTGTCACTCAGCTCCTGAAGACCCGGCAACATCCTAGTAAATCTTCTCTGCACTCTTTCAATCTTACTGATATCCTTCCTATAGTTAGGTGACCAGAACTGTACAGAATACTCCAAATTTGGCCTCACCAATGTCTTATACAACCTCCCCATAACATCCCAACTCCTATACTCAATACTTTGATTTATGAATGCCAGGATGCCAAAAACCTTCTTTACAACCCCATCTACAACACAGTTAAAAATACTGCAAAGACAGAAATAAAATATTAAAAAAGAGTGAGGTAGTGTTCATGCATTCATTGTCCAATTAGAAATTGGATGGCAAAGAGGAGAGGAAGAAGCTGTTCTTGAATCATTGAGTGTGTGCCTTCAGGCTTCTGTACCTCCTTCTTGATGATAACAATGAGAAAAGGGTATGCCCTGGATGATAGAGGTCCTTAATGATGGATGCTGCCTTTCTGTGACACCAATCCCTGAAGATGCCTTGGATACTATGAAGTCTAGTACCCAAGATGGAGCTGACTAATTTTAGAACTGTCTGTATCCTCATTCCGTCCTTTGTAGTACCAGACAGTGATGCTGCCCATCAGAATACTCTCTGCAGTACATCTATAGAAGATTTCAAGTGTTCTAGTTGACAAACCTTACCTTTTCAAACTCCTAGTGTAATATAGCCGCTGTCTTACCTTCTTTACAACTGCATCGATATGTGGGGACCAGGTTAGATTCGCAGAGATCTTGACACCCAGCAACTTCAAATTGTTCACTCTCACCACTTCTGACCCCTCTATGAGGATTGGTTAGCGTTTCCTTATCGTATGGTTCCTGAAGTCCTCAGTCAGCTCCTTGGTCTTACTGATGTTAAGTGCAAGGTTGTTGCTACAACACCACTCAGCTAGCTGGTATATTTCACTCCCGTACACCCTCTCATCTCCTCCTGAGAATCTATCAGTAAGGTAGTTTGGTTAAATGTTTACACAGCAGACTTAGAACTTAGAACATAGCAAACTGCAGCACATTGTGCCCACAACGTTGTGCCGACCATGTGACCTAATCTAGAAACTGCCTTAGAAATACCTTACTGCATTGTCCTCTATTTTTCTAAGTTCCATTTCCCTATCTAAGAGTTTCGTAATAGATCCTATTGTATCTGCCTCCACCACCATCGCCAGCAGTGCATTCAACGCACCCACAACTCTTCTCTCTGTGTGAAAAGCTTACCTCTGACATCCCCTCGGTACCTCTTTCCAAGCAATTTAAAATTATGGTCCTTTGTGTTAACCATTCCAGCCTTGGGAAAAAGCCTCTGGCTATCCACACGATCAATGCCTCTCATCATCTTATACACCTCTCATCCTCCGTCGCTCCAAGGAGAAAAGGCCGAGTTCACTCAACATATTCTCATAGGTTATGCACTCCAATCCAGGCAACATCCTTATAAATCTCCTCTGCACTTTCTCTATAGTATCCACATCCTCCCTGCAGTGAGGTGACTGGAACTGAACACAGTACTCCAAGTGGGGTCTCACCAAGGTCTTATATGGCTGTAACGTTACCTCATGGCTCTTGAACTCAACCCCATGGTTGATGAATACCAACACACCATGTGCCTTCTTAACCTCCACAGCAGCTTTAAGTGCCCTATAGACACAGACCCCAAGATCTCTCTGTTCCTCCACACTGCCAAGAGTCTTATCATTAATACTATATTCTGTCTTCAAATTTGACCTACTGAGATGAACCACTTCACATTTATCTGGGTTGAACTCTATTTGCCACTGCTCAGCCCAGTTCTCTATCTATCAATGTCACCCTGTAACCTCTGACAACTGTCCAGACTATCCACAACACCTCCAACCTTTGTGTCATCAGCAAACTTACTAACCCACCCTTCTACATCCTCACCCAGGTATTTATAAAAATTCCAAAAAGGAGGGGTCCCAGAACAGATCCTTGTGGAACACCACTGGTCACCTACCTCCATGCAGAATATGAATCATCTACAATCACCCTTTGCCTTCTGTGGGCAAGCCAATTTTGGATCCACAAAGCAAGGTCTCCTTTGATCCCATGCCTCCTTACTTTCTGAATGAGCCTTGCATGGGGAACCTATCAAATGCATTACTGAAACCCATATAGACTACATCCACTGCTCTACCTTCATCAATGTGTTTTGTTACATCCTCAAAGAATTCTATCAGGCTCGTAAGGCATGACTTGCCCTTGACAAAACTGTACTGACTATCACTAATCAGAATATGTCTCTCTAAATGCTCATAAATCCTGCCTTTCAAGATCTTCTCCAACAAATTTCCCACCACTGAAGTATGATTCACTGGTCTATAATTTCCTGGGTTATCTCTACTCCCTTTCTTGAACGAGAGAACAACAACCATCCAATCCTCAGCACTTTTCCAGTCCTTATTGATGACGCAAAGATCATTGCAAAAGGTTCAGCAGTCTCCTCCCTCACTTTCCACAGTCGCACTGACTTATCTAACTTAATGCTTTTCTAAAGCTCCTACATATAGAAACATAGAAACATAGAAAGTAGGTGCAGGAGTAGGCCATTCGGCCCTTCGAGCCTGCACCGCCATTTATTATGATCATGGCTGATCATCCAACTCAGAACCCCGCCCCAGCCTTCCCTCCATACCCCCTGACCCCTGTAGCCACAAGGGCCATATCTAACTCCCTCTTAAATATAGCCAATGAACTGGCCTCAACTGTTTCCTGTGGCAGAGAATTCCACAGATTCACCGCTCTGTGTGTGAAGAAGTTTTTCCTAATCTCGGTCCTAAAAGGCTTCCCCTCTATCCTCAAACTGTGACACCTCGTTCTGGACTTCCCCAACATCGGGAACAATCTTCCTGCATCTAGCCTGTCCAATCCCTTTAGGATCTTATACGTTTCAATCAGATCCCCCCTCAATCTTCTAAGTTCCAATGAGTACAAGCCCAATTCATCCAGTCTTTCTTCATATGAAAGTCCTGCATCCCAGGTGAAAGTCCTGCCATCCCAGGAATCAATCCCATTAATATATATTGTAAACAACTGGGGTCCCAGCACTGAGCCTCTTTCTTAATGTCTATATGCTCAAGCCTTTCAGTCTGCTGTAAGTCATCCCCACAATTGCCAAGGCCAAGGTCCTTTTCACTGGTGAATACTGAAGCAAGACTTGTGTTAGGGCTTGATCTTGACCACCCATTAAGCAGGGCCTTCATTTTAAATCTTGGCACGGCATGGGACAATACGGAGTGCAGCTGGCAGCTGTGAACAGGGAGAAGATTCAGATTTATTTATCACGTGCTTCAGAACATACAGTGAAATGTGCTGGGGGCAGCCCGTACTGGCACCAACAATGCTTGTCCGAGCCGCACAGAACACAGTGAAACAGGATACAACAAGCGAAAAACAACAGCAAAACAAGCCCCACTGATCTCCCTCAATGCGCGCGTGCGCACACACACATGCATGTACACACACACACACACACACACACACAGTCACACACACACACAGACACACACAGTCACACTCACACACACACAGACACACACTCACACTCACACACACACACAGTCACACTCACACACACACAGATACACACACACACACAGAGTCACACTCACACACACTCACACTCACACAGACACAGTCACACTCACACACACTCACTCACACACAGACACACACAGTCACACTCACACACACACACAGACACACACACTCACACTCACTCACACACACACACACAGTCACACTCACACACACACACAGACACACACAGTCACACACACACTCACACTCACACGCACACACACACACAGTCACACTCACACACACACAGCACACACACTCACACTCACACACACGCACACACACACAGTCACACTCACACACACACAGCACACACACTCACACTCACACACACGCACACACACACAGTCACACTCACACACACACACTCACACACACACGCACATGCACACACACTCACACTCACACACACACTCACACTCACACACACATGCACACACACACACTCACACTCACACATGCACACACACACAGTCACACTCGCACACACACAGACACACATACTCACACACACACACACACGCGCGTACACACACACACATGCATGTACACACACACACACAGTCACACACACACACACACACTCACACTCACACACACACACCACACACACACACACACACACACACACACACACACACACACACACACACACACACACACGCGTGCGCGCACACACACATACAGAAGCACGAGTTCTCTCCAATCCCTGGACAGGCCATCTTCAGTCTCCAGCTTTGAGTATACTTAGCAAAATCCAGGCTCTTATTTCTATGATGGAAGTAATGATCGCTATTACTTCCTTAACAGAAATTAGTAATATAACAGTTATTAATTATAATAATATCAATTAATGGAAATAACAATACTCCTACTATTTCCTTAATGGAAATTAATGATATAACAATTATTAATTGTAATAATATAAATTAATGGAATAATCTGATAGCTATTATTTCCTTAATGGCCACACCATTTATTGCCCTGCAGTTTCTCCTCTGGGTCTTCTCCAGCAGTTTCTCCCCAGCACCCAGTCTTTTCCATCAAGAAAGCTAATGCTTGCAGGTGCATGATTCAAAATTGTCGTGTGTACATTGAAATGTACAGTGAAATGTATTGTTTGTTTCAACAACCAATCTGCCCAGGGATGCACTGAAGGCAGTCTGCAAGTGTCACCACACCTTCCAGCACCAACATAGCATCCCACCATGCTTGGCAGAACAACACAAAATAAAACAATCAACAAAACAACAGCAAAAACAAGCTCTACTCCTCCCTTCCACCCAATCGCATACACAGCCCATTACAGGGCTCCAACTTTCTGTCTCCAGCAGACGTGGGCCTACATAAACTGGGTTTTGACCTCACCAGCAGACTTGCAGGCATTCACAGACTCAGCTCCAGTAAAAGAGCCTCGACTTTCGGGCTTCTGATTTAACCATCAGGGTTTGATCCTTGGCATCGATCCTTGGACATGTCTATCGCCAAACACCAGGTTGTGAACTCTGGATTCACTGATGACAGGACCCCGAACATTAAGCCTCAGACTCTGGTCTTACTGATTTGCAAACCGAGGGGAATATAGAAACTAATTTCTCCTGCCTGAATGGAACTCTGTAATCGCTGGAATTTTGAAAAATGGGGAGATCTCATTGAGGCATATTGAATATAGAAATATCTCAATAGAGTGGCTATGGAGAGGATGTTTCCTATAGCAGGGGTGCTTGGGACTAGAGGACATTTCCTCAGAATAGAGGGCTGTCCATTTCGAACAGACAGAGGTAAGGAAAATTTTCTTTAGCCAGAGGGTGGTGAATCTGTGGAATTCATTGCGTCAGATGGTTGTGCAGGCCAAATCATTGGGAATATTTAAAGCGAACGTTGGTAGGTTCTTGATTAATCAGGGTATCAAAGGTTATGGGGAGAAGGCAGGAGAATGGGGTTGAGAGGGATTGTGAATCAACCATGATGGAGTGGCAGAGCAAAATCGATGGACCAAATGGCCTAATTCTGCTCCTTTATCTTATGGTCTTATTATAAAGGGGGTGAAAGTCTGGAATTACCTACCTGAATTGTCAGTATCACATACAGAAGGACTGTAGTGCCTGAAGAAGGTGCACAGCACAGTCAAAGACAAAGTCAATGTGAATTTATTATCAAAGTATGTGTATGACATTATATACCAGCTTGAGATGTTTGATATGAGGATTAAGTGCAGGCCTTAGCACCCATGGTTCATATCAATAACAAGAGATTCAGGATCAAGTGAAGTTCCTGAATTCCAATTGCTGGCTCATCGGGGGCATTTCCCAATTTATATTTTCAGTTGTTTGAAATCTCCGATGAATGCAACCTTTATAGTTTTATGATCTTTTATCTCTGCACAGTGGCAATTTTCATCCTTCTTGCTTTAACCCAAAGCTCTGGAATACAACCTTTGTGTCAGATGTGCTCTTTCCACATAGAAAACCTCCAACCAGAAAAGTTCAAGGCTTTGCAAATACCGCAGCAAAGATGTCTTTAATCTTCCAGGCGCAGACCTACCCTGATAACTTTCTAAACATTTATCATTCCTATGCACTCCCTTGTATGCAGAATTTATTCCGTCATTCAGCATCCTACAAGCTAAAGAAACCTTTAGCATTAAGAGAAATTTCATTTCAAATGTGAACCTCATAAATATAAAATTCAACAAAAACAGAAATCTAAAAGCATATTTGTTTCTGCAGCTGTTGTTATTCAGGTTGAGTGCTGGGATGATGTGGTGTTCTACCTTTCATGCATATTTACAAACTCTTCAAAAACGTGAAGAATTAGTGAAGGAATATTGAATGTCATGACTAACAGTGGTCTAGCAGGTAGATGTTTTATTAATGGTGGATCTCTATCTATGGTTGTAAACAGAGAACACTTATTAGGCCGCACATGGAATACTGCATGAAGTTCTGTTCGGCACACTCTAAAAAGTTTGTGATTGGGGAGGTGGGAATGCTTCGGCATGCACCTTCACTCTGTCTGCCACAATAGGCAGGATTTCCCAGTAGCCACCCATTCCAATTTGACTTCTCATTCACATTCTATCAAGTCTGCCCATAGTCTTTTATTTGACCATGAAGAGGGCACGTTTAAACTGGAGGAGCAACATCTCATATTTTCTCTGGAGAGTCTCCAACTTGTTGGAATGAACATCTATTTCTCCACCCTCCAGTAATTTCTGTCCACCCTTTCCTCCTCTGTTTTTCCATTCCTCATTCTTGCTTCCTTCTTACCCCCTTCTCTTGTCATCACATCCCTCTGGTATCCCTCCTCCTTACCTTTCTGTCCTATCAGATTCCTTCTCAGCCCTTTACCTCTTCCACCTATCTCTTCTTAGCTTCTCATTTTATCCCTCCCCCCCCACCTCCCCACCTTCCCCCCTTCAGCTCGTTTCACCTATCGTGTGCCAGCTTGTACTCCTTCCAATCCCACCACTGTCATATTTAGCTTTGCCCACCTTCCTTTCAAGTCCTAATGATCAGTCTCAGCCCGGCATTGACTGTTTACCCCTCTAATAAATACCACCAGGGATCCATCATCACAAGTACTGCCATTGTTCTATAGAGGAGTATGGTTCATTGATTAAAGGGCCATTTACTACTGTCTTTGCTGCAGATTTACTGAGCCATCACCCATCAGGAACCTTGCGTGCTTAGCCCTCTCCTCTCCTCTCTGTACACCCACAACTGTGTGGCTAGGCATAACTCAAATGCCATCCATAAATTTGCTCACCACCCAGCTGATGTTGGCTGAACCTCAAATAATGGCGAGGAGTAACGAGGATAGGAGTGAGAGAGATCAGCTGTTTGAGTGGTGTTGCAACGACAGCCTTCCACGCAACATCAGTAAGACCAAAGAACTGATTGTGCGCTTCAGGAAGGGGAAGTCAAGGGAACACACATAAGTTCTCATCGAGGATCAGCTGTGGAAAGAATGAGCAATTCCAAGTTCCTTGGGGTCAACATCTTTGAAGATGTATTCTGGACCAAACATACTGACAAAATTACACAGAAGGCATGAAAGGAGCTCTATTTCTTTAGGAGTATGAGGAGATTTGGTATAACACCAAGGACTCAAGCAAATTTCCACTGATGTGCACAGAAAGCATTAGGTCAGATTGCATCATTGTCTGGTATGGAGGGGCCACTGCACAGGACTGAAAAAGTTGCAGGAAGTTGTAAACTCAGCTAGCTCCATTGTAGGCACTAGCCTCCCTGGCATCAAGGACACCTTCAAAAGGTGATGCCTCTAAAAGGCAACATCCATCATTTAGGAACCCCATCACCTAGGACATGCATGTTTCTTATTGCTAGCATCAGGGTAAAGGTACATGAGCCTGCATACACACACTCAATGTTTTTGTAACAGCCACCAAGCTGAAAATGGGTACTGGCAAATGCTGGGGGTAAACCTCGTGATAGACTGACATCCTATCCGGGGGGGGGGGGGGCGGAGTCTCGTACTCTTAGTCGCTTCACGCCACAGAAACCGGCATAAGCACTGGCCTGATGGACCACAAGGCTCAGGACAGACTTTGACTTTGACTTTCTTCCCTTCTACGATCAGATTTCTGAATAGATAATGAATCCATGTACACTATTCTTTTTTTGCTTTCTTTTGGCACTACTTATTTAATTTATGAATATATAAATATGCAATAGTGCATACAGATGTGTGTATATATATATATATATATCTCATTGTAATTTATAGATTCTTTTATTATCTGTTACACTGTACAGCTGGTGCAAAACAAGACATTTCATATGCCAGTGACATTAAATCTAATTTCTGATTCTGATTCTGATTCAAGATATAAATTAATAATACATAAATGAGATTGGAAAAAATATTCAGAATGATTAACAATTGTATTTTTAAACCAAGGACCTATTAAATTTCTTCCTTTCAAATAAGGGTAATTAGCACCTGCTCTGTCTTAGGCAAGATCCTTTGTTCGTGTCCTCAGTATTATTTATTCATTTTGATTGGCAGAGGTTTGTCTTTTGCACATTGGTGTTAGTCATTGTTTGTGTGTAGTTTTTCATTGATTCTTTTTATTTCTTTGTTCTGCTGTGAATGCCTGAAAGTGAATTAATTTCAGGATAGTATATGGTGACATATACACATTTCAATAATAATTTTAATTGTAACTGCTGTTTTCACATATTTATGTGACTGCTGCTTTTATTCTAATAACGCCAGTAACATTATACTGTCTTGCACTTCGCACTTTATGTCAATCTTCAAGCCATGATATTCAGGGACTTTTTCATATATTATTTTCTGACTGTATGTGCTGGATCATAACCATACGTGCTGCGTGTGGCTATATGTATTGTGTTTTGCACCTTGGTCCCAGAGGAACAATGTTTCATTCAGCTGTATGCACGTGTATAGTTTAATGACAATAAACTTACACTTGAATTTGAGCTTGAACTTCGAACTGTGATCAGATGCTCCAGGGATGCCTCATCTAGAAGGACTATTTAGGGCCTGAATGGAGGTGAAGGACCAGATGTTACAGTTCTTCTGCCTGCAGCCTTAAGTGCCCAGAGAATCAGAATCAGGTTTATCATCACCGGCATGGGACATGAAATTTGTTAACTTAGCAGCAGCAGTTCAATGCAATACATAATCCAGTAGAGAGCAAATAATAATAATAATAAATAAAATTTAAAAATACTACACAGATAAATATATTGAATAGATTTAAAAAATGTGCAAAACCAGAAATACTGTATATCTTTTAATAAGTGAGGTAGTGTCCAAAGATTCAATATCCATTTCAGAATTGGATGGCAGAGGGGAAGAAGCTGTTCCTGAATCGCTGACTGTGTGCCTTCAGGCTTCTGTATCTCCTGTATTTGTTGCCTTTTTGAAGCAAGAGGGAACTTCCCCCTGTAGCAGTGAGAGGTTGAAGATGACCTTGAATACTCCCGCTAGTTGGTTGGCACAGATTTTCAGAGCCTTACTAGATACTCCGTTGGGACCATCCACCTTGCAAGGGTTCACTCTTTTTAAGGACAGCCTAACATCGGCCTCTGAGACGGAGATCACAGGGTCCTCAGGTGCAGCAGGGATCTTCACAGCTGTAGCTGTGTTCTCCCTTTCAAACCGTGCATAGAAGGCTTTGAGTTCATCTGCAGTGAAGCGTCGCTGCTATTCATGCTATTGGGTTGTAGGAAGTAACGTCTTGCAGACCCTGCCAGAGTTGCCGTGCATCCAATGTCGCCTTCAACGTCATTCGAAATTGTCTCTTTTGCCCTTGAAATAGCCCTCTGCAAACATACCTGGTTTTCCAGTACAGGCCTGGGTTGCCAGACTTGAATGCCACAGATCTAGCCTTCAGCAGATGATGCACCTCCTGGTTCATCCACGGAGATTAGTTTGGAGCGATGAATGGACAATGGAAACACAGAGGCAGTGAACCCCACAGAAAGTGGGGAGGGAGGTAAATATCTGAAGATAACATGTCACCAGTGAATCAGTTAGGATTGTATGCTGTCTCAGGTGCTCCCGATGTAGCCTACACTGCATCAATGAAACACAATGTTAATTGGGGACTGGTTTACTGTGCACCCTTGCTCCATCTGAAAAATGCAGGATTTCTTGGTGGCCATAAATTTTAATTCCAAACCCCATTCCTATTCCGGCATGTCAGTCCACGGCCACAGTGAGAACTCTCAGGTTGCAGGACCAACACCTCATATTCCGTCTGAATACCCTCCGACCTGATGGCATGAACTTTGTTTTCTTTAACTTTCAGTGATTATCCCCCTCTCCCTTTCCCTCTCTTCTATTCCTCTTTTTGACTTCCCTCCTACCCCTTCTCTTCTCCTCACTTGCCTATCACCTCCTCTGGTGTTGCTTCTCTTTTCCTTTCTCCCATGATTCACTTTCCTCTTCTATCAGATTCCTTCTTCTCTAGCCCTTAAGCCTTTCTGCCTATCACCTCCCACCTTCTTAATTCATCTCCCTCCCCCCCCCACCTGGCTTCACCTATCACCTTCTAACGTACTCCTTCCCCTCACCCCACCTTCTTATTCTGGCTTCCTTCCCCTTCCTTTCCATTCCTGATGAAGATTTATTCATTTCCATAGATGCTGCCTAACCTGCTGAGTGACTCCAGCACTTTGTATGTGCTGCTCTGAATTTCCATACAGAATTTGAATACTGTGCACTGTTAAAGTTTACGAGGTGGAGGAGTTAGAAAGGGCTGAGAAGATAAAGTGATTGAATGGCAGAATTGATTTGAGGGGCTGAAGGGCCTAATTCTGCTCCAATGTCTTAAGGGGGACACCCTTCTCCCAGTGCCCTGCTGCAGTGCCTCAGCATATCTTCTAGTCTTTTGGATGGAAGATTGTTGGAGTGTTGTGGCTCTCTGGCACTCCTAACCATGAAGAGAGCAGACTGTACTCCCACGGCTTCACATAGTCCTAGTCATAGTCATAGTCATAGTCATACTTTATTGATTCCGGGGGAAATTGGTTTTCATTACAGTTGCACCATAAATAATAAATAGTAATAAAACTATAAATAGTTAAATAGTAATATGTAAATTTTGCCAGTAAATAATGAAATAAGTCCAGGACCAGCCTATTGGCTCAGGATGTCTGACCCTCCAAGGGAGGAGTTGTAAAGTTTGATGGCCACAGGCAGGAACGACTTCCTATGACGCTCTGTGTTGCATCTCGGTGGAATGAGTCTCTGGCTGAATGTACTCCTGTGCCCATCCAGTACATTATGTAGTGGATGGGAGACATTGTCCAAGATGGCATACAACTTCGACAGCATCCTCTTTTCAGACACCACCGTGATATAGGTGTCACAATGTCACAGGGATTAGATCTTCTGCCTCACCCTCTAACAATGCACGTTCAATTGCAACCCCTGGTGCTGCTGTGTGGGGTTTTCACATTTTCCCTGTGATCACATGGGTTTAGAACATAAGATATACCACATTGTAGCACAGTACAAATCCTTCAGCTCATGATGTGTGCTGTTCACTCAACCTTCTCTAAGATCAATCCCTCCCACATAGCCCTCCATTTTTCTATCACCCATGTAGCTACCTATGAGTTCATTAAATACTTCTAATGTATCTACCTCTACTACCAAGTCTGGTAGGCCGTCCCTCACCCCCACTACTCTCTGTGTAAACAAAGAACATAGAGCACAGAACATTAAGCATTGGCCCCTCAACTCACAATGTTGTGTTGAACCAAATAAAATAGTAAACAAATGGCCAACTAAACTAATACCTTCTGCCTATACAATGTCCATATCCTTCAATTATCCTCACATTTATGTGCTATCTAAGCATCTCCTAAATGTCCCCAAAGATTCTGCCTCTACCACCATCCCAGGCAGTTCATTCTGGGCACCGACACTCTCTGTGCAAAACACCTGTCCCCCACATCTCCTCTGAAATTACTCCCTCACATCTTAAATACATGGTATTGGACATTTCAATCCTTGGAAAATGATACTGTTTGTATTGAGTACAGGAGATGGGATGTTATGTTGAAGTTGCATAAGACATTGTTGAGGCATAATTTGGAGCATTGTGTCCAATTTTGGTCACACTGCAAATGTAAACAGGGTTGAAAGTTCAGAGGGAATTCACAAGAATGCTACTGGTTGTATCATCTCCAAACTTACTAACCTATTCATCTACATTTTCATCCATTTCTATATATCAGAAATTGCAGAGGTCCCAGTACAGATCCCTACGGAACACCACTATCACAGACCTCCAACTAGAATAGGTCCATTGGATCACTACCCTTTGTCATCTATAGACAAGCCAGTTCTGAATCTAACTGCCAATCTTCTGGATGAGCCTCCCATGAGGGAACTTTTCAAACGCCTTACTAATGACCATATAGACCGCATCCACAGCTCTACCTTCGTCAATCACACTCATCAAAAAACTCAATCAAGATAGTAATTCATGATTCTCCTTGCACAAAGCTATGCTGCCTTTCCCTAATTAGGCCATGGCTTTCCAAATGCTTATAAATCCTATTCCTATGAATTCTCTCTAGTAACTTCCCACCATTGACACAAGACTGACTGGTCTATAGTTTCCAGGATGATCCCTGGTTCTTCCCTTCTTGCTATGAAACAACATTAACTACCCCCCAATCCTGTGGTCCTTGCCTGTGGCTAGAGCGGACACAAATATATTGGTTAAGGCCCGAACAATCTCTTCTCTTGTCTCTTTCAATAACCTGGTGTATATCCCATTATGGCCTTGGGACCTATCCACCTTAATTCTCTTTAAAAGACTCAACACTACCTCCTCTCTCTTATACCTCAAAATGTTCTAGCATATCAATACGCTCGGCTCTGATCTTCTTATCTTTCACATCCTTCTTGTTAGTTAATAATGATGTAAATTATTCATTAAGGACCTCATCCACATCCTCTGCATCCAAGAAAATGTTCTCTCCTTTATGCTGAAGAGGTCCTACCCTCTCCCTAGTTATTCTTTTGCTCTTGATGTATGTATAGAATGCCTTGGGATTCTCTTCAATTCTACTTGTGGAAGACATGTCATTGCCCCTCCTGGATTTTCCAGTTCTTTTCTGGTGTTTTTTTTTCTGGCTTCTTTCTAATCCTCAATGGATCTACTTCCTCAGGAGTCTGGTGTGTGGATGTGCGGTGGAAAGCGTGCTGACTGGCTGCGATGCAGCCTGGTATGGGAACACCAATGCCCTTTAGTGGAAAATCCTACAAAAGGTAGTGGACTGGGCCAGTGCATCGCAGGTAAAACCAACCGCTGAGCACATCTACTTGAAGGGCTGTCGTAGGAAAGCAGCATCCATCATCAAAGATCTCACCACCCAGGTCATGCTCCTTTCTTGCTGCTGCCATCAGGCTGAAGGTTCAGGTGCCTTAGGACTCACACCACCAGGTTCAAGAACAGTTACTACCCCTCAGCCATCAGGCTCTTGAACAAAAGGGGATAACTACACTCATTGTACTTTTGGTGTCCACACAATTGATTGTCTCTCTTTATGCATTCTTGATCTTGTTTCTTGTTATCTTGTTACTTCATGGTCATTATTTATTACTATTTATTTATATCTGCATTTCCACAGTTTGTTGTCTGTTGATCCTGTTTACAGTTACTGTCCTATAGATTTGCTGAGTATACCCACAGTAAAAGTATCTCAGGGTTGTATGCAGTGACAGGTTTGTACTCTGATAATTTTACTTTGACTTTGGTTTAGATTCTAACTTCCTAAGCTTCACATACATATCCTTTTTCTTCTTGATTAAATTCATCAGCTCTCTCAACATCAAAGGTTCTATTACCTCTGACATCCCCTTCCCCACTATACTTTCCTCCAATCACATTAAAATTATGCCCTAGGGAAAATGCCTCTGGCTACCCACTCGCTCTATGCCCCTTATCACTTTGTACATCTTTATCAAGTCATCTCCCATCCTCCTTCACTCTGGAGAGAAAGCCCTAATTCATTTAACCTCCAGTTGTTCTGGCGTCATCCCATGCATGAGTTGTTAGGTTAATTGGCTACAGTATGTTACCCCAAGTGTGTAGGTAATGAGGAGAGGCATTGATGAATTTCAGCTCCCATTTCTAATGAAAGCAGTAATTACAGGAGACAAAATGACAAAGGAACATCAGTAGATAATATACTACTCTTCACACCTGGTTTAAAGTATCGCTTTTTACTACAACAATTGGGGACAAGGAGATTTACAAATGTAACCCTGGGTCTGGAGAGGTTTAATTGCGAAGGAAGTTTGCTTAAGCTTGAGTTGACTACTTTTGAACACAGGAAGCTAAGGGGAAATTAATGCTGTGTATAAAAGGCACAGACAAAGTGGACTGGAAGAAACTATTTCTCCTGACAAAAAGAAATGAGAGCTGGTGAGATGGAGCGAAAGGCCTGGTTCAGACTCAGAGCTATTTATCACATATACGTCAAAACAGTAAAATGCGTCATTTACATCATCGACCGACATGATTAAAGATGTGTTGGGGGGCACCCCTGAAGGGTTGCCACACTTTTCAGTGTCAACATAGTGTGCCCGCAGTACTTGGCAGAACAACACAGAGCACAGCAAAAGCAACAGAATAAGCACCTTTCCTCCCTCCCACCCATAGACAGGGGCAATCCTCCAATTCCAGGCTTTGGCCAATGGGTCTTCAATTTCCAGACATTGAATTGAACTCCAAGTTCCAGTCTTCGGTATTAATGCCCGAAATAACTGATACCAGGGCCCCAAACTCCACACTTGAACTCTGGACACATTGACCGACTGGACCATGCCCCTCCGGGACCCATCGAACTTAGAAATGTCTTTTGTCACCTGTCCACATATCTGGCCCTTGAGCGTAGAGTGGCAGCCTGGACTACAAATATCCTTTTATTACCTGTCCATATTGCTGGCCTTTGAGCACAGAGCAGAAGACTGAATTGCAAAAGACCTCCATCATTTGGGTTAGAGGAAAAATAATCCTTGAGGCATGATTTAAGAAATTCCTGGATGAACACTTGAGGTGTCAAACCCTACAGCTATATGCAGTAAGAATGTGTAATAGACTCATAGAGTCATAGGGTCATGGCATAAAAACAAGCCCCTTGGCCCAACTTGTCCATACTGGCTGTGTTGCCCAGCAAGCTACGCCCATCTGCCCATATTTGGCTCATGGTCTTCTAAACCTCTCCTATCCAGGTACTGATTTAGCTGGCTTTTAAATGTTGCTAATATGCCCTCATCAACCATTGCATCTGACAGCTCATTCCAAATACTCACAACCTTCTGCATGAAGAAGCTGCTCTTGATGTCATAGAGCATCAAGATGAGTAGTAGATTTTTTTCTCCAGTCCTGCTGAAGGATCTCAGTCTGAAATGTCAACTGTACTCTTTTCCATATATACTGCCTGGCCTGCTGAGTTCCTTCATTATTTTGTGTGTATTGCTTGGATTTCCAGTATCTGTAAGTTTTCTCATTTCTCTTTCGGTGCTCTACTTTTCTATGACTCTACTTATTCAAATTTCTCTTACATGTTGAAATCAAACCTCTATCCATCTCTTCCACTGGCAGCTTGTTTCACACTCTTACGACCGTCTGTGTGAAGAAGCGCCCCCACCCCTCCATATTCCTCTTAAACATTTCACCTCTCACCCTTAATCCATGACCTCTAGCTCTGGTCTCACCCAACCTCAATGGAAAAAATCTGATTACATTTTTCTACCGGTACCGGTACCAACTCTATCTGGACTTATTGACTACAGACCATTTGCTCTTGCATCTTATGTGATGAAGGTGCTGGAGAGATTGGTCCTGACTTACCTTGGACAGCAGGTGAGATCTTCACTGTACGCTCTACAGTTTACCTACCAACCTCATGTGGAAGTGGATGATTCCATCATCTACCTGTTGTAGAGAGCTCGCTCCCACCTGGATGATACTGGTGGCATTGTGAAAATCACATCTTTTGATTTCCCTAGGGCCTTCAATACAATCCAGACGCTTCTTGTGAGCAAGAAGCTGCAAAGAATGAATGTAGGCAAATCCACTATCTCCTGGATTACTGACTACCTGACAGGTAGACCCCAGTTTGTACGGCTGGGCAATTCTTGGTTTAAGTGCCACAAGGGACTGTCCTGTCTCTGTTTCTGTTCACACTGTACACCACAGAATTTCAGTACAACTCTGAGTCTTGCCACTTGCAGAAGTTTTCTGATGACTCTGTGGTGGTTGGGTGTAACAGAGATAGGCGTACAGAGTACAGAACGCCGGTGGACAAGTTTGTGGAATGGTGCGGGAGGAATTACCTGCTTCTGAATGTGGCCAAAACCAGAAAGATGGTAATTGATTTCAGGAGGAAGAGGAATGTGACGAGTCCTGTATACATTCTGGGAGAAGAGTTTGTGGTGGTGGAGGAGCACAAATACTTGGGTGTCACCTCGACAACAGAGTTGACTGGAAAACCAACACCAAGGCTGTTTACAAGAAGAGGATGAGCAGACTCTGTTTTCTAAGGAAGCTGAGATTCTTCAATATGTGCGACAGGATGCTGGAGGTCTTTTGCCTGTCTGTTGTAGCAAGTGCAGTCTTTGCTGCTTTATGTTGGGGGAGCAGCATCGGTGCTGGTGATGAAAAAAGACTAAATAAACTCATCAAAAAGGCTGGATAGGTCCTTGACTACAACCTCGACTCTTTTGAGTTAGTGGTGGAGAGGAGGTCACTAAACAAACTGTTATCCATTATGGACAATCTGGTACATCCTCTCCATGACATTCTGAATAAACAGTCCAGCACCCTTTCAAACAGGCTCATTCAACTCCTCTGTCACAAGGATCATTACAGAGAATATTTCCTATCAAACGTAATAAGCATATACAACAATTCATCTCTGTGTGATAGGAGAACACACATCATAGTACAATAATCTCTGTTTTATTCTTTTGTAAATTATTATTGCAGATTGTTGCACATTGGTGTACTATTTTTGTGTATACTATTATTTATCATTAGTTAAGCGCGCTGCTAAGTGTGTTTTTAAATGTTGCTGCTTTAACAAAAGAATTTTCCACTCATGATCAATAAAGTATTATTATTATTTTTATTTACCTTATTTATAGCCCTCATAAAAACCTTTCCTTATAACTCTAGGCTGCACACAATACTCCACGTTAAGCCTCCGGAGTGCCTTATTCACCTTCAACATAACATCCCAACTCCTGTACTCAATTCTTTGATTTATGTCCATTTGAAACCTTTACCCTCTTATTTTTGGCACCCCTCCCTGGGAAAAATAATATGGGCTTTCACCTTATTTATGTTTCTCATGGTCTTATTTATCTCTATCAGGTCACCTCTCAATCCTTGGTCTGAAATTTTGACTGTTTATTCATCTCTGTAGGGGCTCCCTGATCTGCTAAGTTCCTCTAGAATATTGTATGCTTTTTTTAAGTCTGTCACGAGCCTTGTGGCCCATCAGGCTGGTGCTTATGCCAGTTTCCATGTGTTAACCATCAATCTCTTACATTCCAGGGAACAAACTACTAGTCTCTGCAGCCTTTACTTATAACTCAAGATCTGAAGTTCAGACAATATCCTGGTAAATCTTTTCTGTACTCTTTCTGGTTTAATAATATCTTTTCTATAACATGGTGTCTAAAGCTGTACCCAATACTCCAACAGCAGCTTCAACAACTTCTTAGCTAACTGCACATCATAACTTCCCGACTCAGTGCCAACATGCCAAACAAGTTCTTCACCACACTTTCTTCCTGTGACGCCACTTTCAGTGATCTATTCACTTGTACTCCGGGTGCTCGGGTTTCCTTCCACATTCCAAAGGCATATAGGTTAGGATTAGTAACCTGGGGGCTATGTTGGCGCCAGAGCTCTTTTATTCCCTCTGTAATTATTCTTGCATTATCTATGAATGAAGATAATATCAGCCATCATAATGTTCATGATAATGTGAACATGATTTCTTCTAGGTATTTGCTTTAATATAATTTTATAGGAAATGTTCTGAGGGAATGATATAATCTCCTTTATCAAGCCAGGTTTTATGACATCTGTCTCTACTTCCACAGGCAATACACCAAAGGACACCTGATTAGGTCACTCAGAACAGGAGCAGGCGACTTCAAGCACAGACACATCTGTTCTTCCTTGTTTGCACTAATTAATATGTAGTGCTCATGGGTGATAATTACTTTAGTACAGGAAATTTTAGCCTACAATATGTGAATTCAATGTCATCAATTTAGACCATAAGACCAAAAGAGACAAGAGCAGAATTAGATCATTGAGTCTGATTTACTATCCCTCTCAACACCATTTTCCAGCCTTCTCCCTGTAATCACGAACCTGTCTCCCTCTGCTTTAAGTATTCCCAATGTCCTAGCCTCCACAGCCGTCTATAGCAATGAATTCCATAGATTCACCACCCGCTAGCTAAAGAAATTCCTCCTCATCTTCTTTCTAAATGGAATCCCTCTATTATCCCGCTGTGCTCTCTGGTCCTAGACTCCCTCACTATCGGGTGCATTAGAGTTCACATCTACTCTATCCAGGTCTTTCAATACTTGATGGATTAAAAACCTAAACCACTTGCCTTTACAGATGTGTTTTTCTATGAAGGGTTATGGATGCCTGATATACTGCTTGAGCATAGATACACATAGATGAGAAAGTGGTGAGTGTGTGGAATGCCCTGCCAGGGTGATGGTAGAGGGAGATTGTGACAGAGAGCACTCGATGAATGTAGTCCTTACACATACATACACACACACAAACTGCTGTCATTGCGCTGAGACTTCAGTGTCTTCACTGAAATATTTTCAAAATGGGTCCTAAACTGAGCCAATGCAATCAGGTTGGCTTTATGGTGCCTTTCCTATTATACACAGAGGAATATTCTGTTTCATTAGTAATGGGGATGTATATTTTGTTTGTACACTGTTTTCAAGGTAGATATTTCTGTTTATTTTGTATTATGATTGTAACTACATTGAAGGGTGCATCATATTCTGGTTCATGGAGCTTTAAAGTGCTTTCTGGTAGATTTTTTTTGTAAATACTGGCAGTTTTCTTTTCAGCATTTTCACTAATTTTTGCAAGTTTGATTTTTGACACACCTAATAAGACACTCTTATTAAGCAACTCTAGTCATTTTTCCTTTGGCCATAGCCCATGTATTTAACACAGATACATTTAAGAGACTTTTAAATTGGCACATGGATGATAGAAAAATAGTGGGCTACGTAGGAAGGGTGGGTTAGATTGATTTCACAGTATGTTAAAAGGTTGGCGCAACACAGTGGGCAGAAGGGCCTGTACTGTGCTGTAATGTTCTATGTTCTATTGACCTGCATGGTAAATTAAGCCATCTGGTATGCAGCTAATACATTGCTCACATCCAACTGAGAATACAGTTAATAATTTTTTCGATAGCGGAATTTTTAGCCGACAATAAGTTAACTCAATATCATCCATTTGCAGGGTCTGTTTGTTATCCATGTTAAAGTGATCACTGAAGTAATGATACTTTAAAAGCACATCATTGTTTTGAAAACATTTTAAGATGGCCCAAGATGGTCAATAGTGCTATGTGAATGAAATCTTTCTTTTTTGCTAGATCTTTTCATAAGACTATAAGATATAGGAGTAGAATTAGGCCATTTGGCCCATTGAGTCTGCTCCACCACTTCATCATGGCTGGTCCATTTTTCCTTTTAGCCCCAATCTTCTGTCTTCTCCCCCTATCCCTTCATGCCTTGAGCGATCAAGAATCTGTCATTCTCCGCCTTAAATATATGCAAAAGCTTGGCCACCACAGCTGCCAGCGGCAACAAATTCCACAGGTTCACCACTCTCTGGCTAAAGAAATTCTTACTCATCTCTGTTATAAAAGGACACTCCTCTACTCTGAGGCTGTGTCCTCTGTCCTAGACTCTCCCACCATAGGAAACATACTCTCCACATCTACTCTATCAAGACCTTCCACCATTCAATAGGTTTCAATGAGGTCACCCCTCATTCTTCTGAATTCTCATGAACACTGGTGAATTACATTTTGATATTTCTTATATTTTGATATTTGATACTTGCTAGGGTCAAGGATATTTCAAAGAGGCTGCAGAGTGTTCTCAAGAAGGAGGACAAGGAGCTGGAGGTCATGGTGGATATTGGCACCAATGACATATGTAGAAAGAGGGAAGAGGTTCTGCGCGGTAAGTACAGGGAGTTAGGGAAAAGACTTCAGAAAAGAACCTCCAATATAGTAATCTCTTTATTATTCCCAGTTCCACGTGTTAGTCAGGGCAGGAATAGGATGATAGTACAGAAGAATGATTAGCTGAGCAACAGGTGCAGTGGGCATACTTTCAGCTTTTGAATCATATGGACAGCCTCTAGGGAAGGTATGTCCTATACAAAAAGGATGGGTTAAACATAAACACCATTTCTTTGCAGTCAAGTTTTCCAGAGCTGTTGGGGAGGATTTAAACTTACTTATCAGAGGGATGGGAACTGGAGTGATATGGCTGAGGATGGGGTAGTTGGTATACAAGTAGATGCAGTGTGTAGTGAGAGGGTAAGGAAGGACAGACAGATGATATGACAAAATTGAAGTGCAACATAGTGGCAAAATTGGAAAAGGTGATGAATACAGGACTGAAGGTGTTATATTTGAATGCATACAATATACAGAATTAGGTAGATGACTGTAGCGCAGTTAGACATTGGCAGGTATGACGTCGTGAGCATCACTGAGTTGTGGCTGAAAGAAGATCATAGTTGGGAGCTTCACATCCAAGAATGCACACAGTATTGAAAGGACAGTATTGCAGGCAGGCAAACGGGGCAGGTTAGGGTAAATCTGTTGGTAAAAAAATGAAATCAAATCCTTAGAAAGAGGAGACATTGAATTGGAAGATGTGGAATCTGTGGATAGAGTTAAGAATCTCAAGGATAAAAAAGCTCTGATGGGAGTTACTTGCAGGCCTCTGATCAGTAGCCAGGATGTGGGTTATAGGTTATAATGGGAGATTGAAAAGCATATAAAAAGGGCAATGTAATGATCGTCATGGGAGATTTGAAAATGCGGGTAAATTGGGAAAATCAGGCTGGTGCTGGATCCTAAGAGAGGGGATTTGTAGAATATCTATCAGATTTCTTCCACTTCAGCCTTGTACCTTTTCCACTTGTAAGGGGTTTCTTCTTTTATGTTACTGCATAGGCTATTTATAATGGCTTCTTTGTTATGTTATAATTGAAGTGGCTTCTTTGTTATGTTAACTGATGAGAAAGTCCTCCCGCTAGCAGTTTGTTTGGATTATGTTATTGATAAGAGAGTGATCGAACCAATTTGGATGGATGTTATTCTTTCAGTGTGTCTGTAAGTTATTGTGATGCGCGGATTTTTGGGGAGAAGACGTGAGAGAGAGAGAGAGGATGGACGAGGTGCTGTGAGTCGGCTAACGGGGTCGGACCCTGAGCAGGAGTCCGAGGTCCAGGGTGTTCGGTGAGGAGAGGAGACTGAGGACTTCCGGTAGCGCTCATGGAGTGAAGTCGCGTTCTTGACTCGCTCCATTACCTCTGAGTTTTTTTTCTCTATGGTCAGCTATACTTTAATTAACCATTAAGGTATCAATTTTTACAATACTTTGAATTAAACTGAATTCTCTGACAATTGGAAGATACTTAGATCTGCTATGTCTAAGAACGGGAAAAACGGCAAGGATGGTAAACCTCCGGTTAAACCGAAAGCTACGGATCTCCCTCCGACTGAATCACCGGTGACTTTGAAAGCGATATCGGAGTTAATTCAGAGGGAAATTTTAACCTCTGTTAGGGAGATGATTCGTACGGAAATTGCACGCTTTGTTAAAGACCTGATTCATACGGAGATCTCAACTAATTTCCAGAAAATTGCCGATTTAATTGATAAGATGCAAACATGTATTGCGGAACATCAGTCGGCTATATCTGATCTTCAAAAATTCGCGCAACAAAGTGAGCTTAAGATGGGGAAAATCGAAGAAACAATTAATGTAATGAAGAAGAAACTTGACTTTTTGACTTTTAAAAACTCTGACTTGGAATCTAGAATGCGACGGCAGAATTTACGAATGATTGGCGTGAGGGAAGCCGTAGAAGCTAACAACCCCATGAAATATTTCTCTCAGCTTTTAAAAGATGCATTCCCTACTGTATTTCCTGACCAACCACCGCTACTGGATCGTGTTCACAGAATCCCATCATACTCGTCTAGGTCAGATAGACCTAGGCATGTTATCTTACGTTTTCATTACTTTCAAGACAAGGAGAGACTGTTTCGATTCGCTCGATCTAAAGGTTTCATTGATTTTTAGGATCTTAAGTTCCGATTTGTGGAAGATTTCAGTAAACCAATCTGGGACCAACGGGTCCGTTACAGATCCGCGATGTCGGAATTCTATAAGATGGATTTAAGACCAGCGCTGCTGTACCCTGCACGTCTAAGGATTCGCATGTCAGATGGAGCCCTTCGTTTTTTTGATTCTCCATCGGATGCCCAGAGTTATCTGGATCAACTTTCATCTTCAACATCTTAATTGCCTTTTTTTTAATTTTCTCCGTTGATCGGAGGCTGTGAATTGGTTGGTTTTAACTTTTCTGTGCCCTATTCGGGCAGAAAAGTTTACTTTTTATTTCTTAATATGGCTGCTAAACTTTCTTTTTAACTGCGTCATTTCTTTCTTTTCCCAGGGGATTCTGGGTGGTTACTTCCCTTTTGTCATCTTACGTATTTCCTGTGCGGCCTTAAATTTTGTAGTTTTTTTTAAATTTTATTCTGTTTTGCTTTTTATAATCACTTTATGTTAATAATCCTATTTTTTTTTGTTGCTGTGTCTATTCATGAGTTTGAGGTTTATTGTGGTTTTTCTTAATATATATTTTCCGGCTTTTGTTCTGTTCTGTGTGTATTCTAATTGAGCTAACTTTTTTTTACTTATTTTTTTACTGTTTTACAATTAGCTGATCCTTTTCATATTTATACCTTTTTTTTAGGGAGCGTATACCGGAAGTCATGGGGGTAGTTTTAGCACTTGCTTCTTTCTGGCGGGTCTGCTTTAGATTTTGCCTTGGGTTCTTGGGGCGGGGGGTGGTGGGAGGGGCTTCACGTTTTAGTTTGTTTTTCTTTGGGCTATATACATTATTGAAGTACTGGTTGCGTCCTTTTTCCCGGTATCTTTTGTATGTTCTGTTTCCTCTCCGGGTTTGTGGGTCGCGCCTATTGTCAACCCTCCTTGTTGTGGGTTGACTTTAGGATTTATGGAGTCTATTATTAATTTTGTCTCCTGGAATACTAATGGTCTTAATCATCCTATTAAAAGAAAAAAAGTTTTTAAAGTGTTCCGGAGACTTAAAGCACAAATTTTATTTTTACAAGAGACCCATGTACGGAGGGGGGACAGACTACGTTTTTTCAAATTCTGGAAGGGACAACAATTTCATTCGAACTCCAATGCTAAGATTCGAGGCGTCTCTATTTTTATAGATTCCTCAGTTACTTTTATACAACAGGATATTATCTCTGATCCGAATGGTAGATTTTTATTGGTTAGTGGTTTACTATTTAATAAAAAAGTAGTTTTGGTCAATGTTTATGCTCCTAATATGGATTGTCCGGAATTTTATAAATCACTGTTTGATCAGTTTCCTAATTTGAACGAGTTTTCATTGATTTGGGGCGGAGATCTTAATACCTGTTTATCTCCAGCTTTGGACCGTTCGGCTCCTTTACGGACTTTACCTAATAAATCTGCAAATTTGATTAATTTTTTCCTTTCTGATTCTGGGTCGACGGACATTTGGCGTTTTCTGCATCCTCAGGAAAAAGATTTTTCCTTTTTTTCACATGTTCATCATTCCTATTCAAGAATTGATTATTTTTTTATTGATTCTCGTCTCATTCCTTCAGTGATTAAATGTGATTATGATTCTATAACCATTTCGGATCATGCTCCACTTAAGCTTTCTATTAAAATTATGGCCAATATACCAAACAATAGACAATGGCGTTTTAATTCGCTGTTGCTTCAGGACTCGGACTTTGTTAATTTTATGAATGAACAGATTGAGCTTTTTTTTTACAATTAACCATACAGAAGATATTTCGGTTAACACTCTTTGGGACACTTTTAAAGCCTATATTCGGGGTCAGATTATTTCGTATTCCGTTGCTTTGAGGAAGAAACAGAAGCAGGAGGAGATGGCAATTGTGGACAAGATTAAAGAAATTGATAAGAAATATGTTATGGCTCCTTCTGAGGAGCTATACAAACAAAGAACTGAACTTCAAATGGAACACAGTTTACTACTCTCGTCCTCGATTGTAAACCAATTAAAGAAAACAAGAAGTGATTTTTATGTTCACACTGATAAAATTGGGAAGCTGCTGGCTAATCAATTGAAATCTAATTATGTTAAATCTCAAATTAATCAGATTTATAACCAAAATGATCGATTGATATTGGATCATGTGGGGATTAATCAAACCTTTTGTGATTTTTATTCTTCTTTATATCAATCAGAGTCTCCTCGAGATTCTAAATATATGAATGATTTTTTAGATAAGTTAGACTTCCCTCAGATTTCACAGGATATGTCTTCTTTATTAGATACTTCCATTACAATGGATGAGATTAAGAATGTTATTTTTTCTATGAATCTGGGGAAAGCTCCTGGCCCTGATGGGTTTACCGTTGAATTTTATAAATGTTTTGCCTCTTTATTGATTCCTTGGCTCTATAAAGTTTTTGAGGCTTCTTTGAAACTTGGTAAACTTCCGGAATCTTTTAATAGAGCATCAATTTCTTTAATACTAAAGAAGGATAAAGACCCTGCTCAATGTGCATCTTATAGACCAATATCTTTATTAAATGTTGATTCTAAAGTTTTTTCTAAGTTATTAGCAAATAGACTAGAAAAAGTACTTCCTTCTATTATTTCGGAAGACCAAACGGGTTTTATTAAAGGTCGTTACTCTTTTTATAATATTCGTACATTGTTAAATATCGTTTATACTCCCTCACAAAATGTTCCTGAGTGTGTTATTTCTTTAGATGCCGAGAAAGCTTTTGATAGAGTAGAATGGCCTTATTTATTTAAGGTGCTTGAAATGTTTAATTTTAGCTTGAAATTTATATCCTGGATTAAACTGTTATATCACTCCCCTGTAGCCTCGGTTCGTACTAACTCTTTAAACTCACCTTTTTTTCCTCTCTTTCGTGGTACTCGACAAGGCTGTCCTCTTAGTCCCCTATTATTTGATATTGCATTAGAACCTCTTGCAATTGCTATTCGAGAATCTTCAAATATTACTGGGATAACTCGGGGATCAAAGTCCCATAAATTATCACTCTATGCTGATGATTTACTTTTATATATTTCTAATCCTGAGAGATCTATTCCTGCTGTTTTAGAGTTATTAGCACAATTTGGTCTTTTCTCAGGTTATAAATTAAATCTTAGTAAGAGTGAACTTTTTCCGATTAATAAACATCTTCCCTTATATTATAAATTTCCATTTAAATTGATTAATAATTATCTTTCATATCTTGGGATTAAAATTACTTGTAAACATAAAGATTTATTTAAGACTAACTTTTTACCATTAATAGACCATATTACTCAACTTTCATCTAAATGGTTTCCCTTATATTTAACTTTGATTGGTCGTATTAATGCAGTTAAGATGTTTTTTTTGCCAAAATTTTTATATGTGTTTCAGGCATTACCAATTTTTGTTCCTAAATCTTTTTTTGATAAAGTCGTCTCTAAAATTTCTTCATTTATTTGGCAGAATAAGAATCCGAGACTGGGTAAAATACATTTACAGAAAGCTAAGAGAGATGGAGGTTTAGCATTACCTAACTTTAGATTTTATTATTGGGCTATTAATATTCGACATATGAAATTTTGGTTACTTGACCGGGACATACTATCTATTCCTAAATGGGTAGCATTGGAATTACAATCTGTTCAGGGTTATACACTTGGTTCTATTTTAGGTTCATCTCTTCCTTTTGATTCGAAACGCCTTAAGCAGGTCTCTAACCCGATTGTTAAATATGCTTTGCGTATTTGGTTTCAATTCAGAAAATTTTTTGATCTTAATCAATTCGGGTTAGCGATTCCTATTTTAGGTAACATATTTTTTCCTCCCTCTTTTACGGATCGCGCTTTTCAAACTTGGAAGACTAAGGGTATTTTACGGTTTTTGGATTTATTTTTAGATGGTTCCCTTATGTCTTTTGAACAATTATCTAATAAATATAACTTATCAAGAATACATTTTTTTAGATATTTACAAGTTAGAAATTTCCTAAGTACTATACTTTCTTCCTTTCCAATGCTTCCTCCTATATATATTTTAGATTCGATAATTAACCTTAATCCATGTCAGAAAGGTGCATCGGCTATGATTTATAATATTATTATGAAACTTAGGAAAGCTCCATTTGATAAGATTAGGGTAGATTGGGAACAGGAATTGGGGCTTACCATTTCTGTGGATGATTGGGGGCAGATTTTACAATTAGTTAATACTTCCTCTATTTGTGCTAAACATTCCCTAATTCAATTTAAAGTGGTTCATAGAGCACATATGTCCAAAGATAAGTTAGCGCATTTTTACTCGCATATTAATCCTTTCTGTGATAGATGTTCGGGGCAGATAGCCTCTTTAACTCATATGTTTTGGTCTTGCCCTACTTTGGAAACTTTTTGGAGAGATATTTTCAATATTATTTCTAAGGTATTAAATATAGATATCTCTCCTCACCCTAATACTGCTATCTTTGGACTACCTAAAATTTCTAGTAATCTTTCCCCTTCAGCCCGTAGAATGATTGCATTTCTTACTTTAATGGCGAAAAGATGTATTTTACAACATTGGAAAGAGCTTAATGCTCCAACTACCTTTTTTTGGTTTTCTCAGACGATTTTATGTTTGAATCTGGAGAAAATTAGAAGTAACCTTTATGATTCTTCATTTAAATTTGAACAGATTTGGGGACCTTTTATTCGATATTTTCATTTAATGTAATATTTACCCTTCTTGTTTTTTTTACTGTTTTAATGGAGGTCGGGATTGAGGACGTGATTTTAAGTTTAACTCTGTTTGGTTTCAAGTTAGCCCATTGCTTTGCTTTGCTTTTAGTTAGTTGCACGGTGGGTTTTTTTTTGGGGTTTTTTTTTTCTTTTTTTCCATTGATATATATAAAATCTAGTATACTATTATGTTATCTTGGTTTCTTATGCTTAAATTACATTGTTTGTAGTATTTTCTTTTTGGTATTGTTATCTTTTGGAATTTTATTATACTTTAACATTGTATTAATGTTTATATGGCTTACCTTTTTTGTATACTTACTCAATAAAAAGATTTAAAAAGAAAGAAAGAAAGAGACTGAGACGGACTCGTGTGGAGCGTCTGGTTGACCACCATTGTTGGTCCCAAGCAGTAGGTCGAGGTGGTCTGATGGGATCGCAGGGTGAAGAAGGAGGGTCCTGAGTTCCAACTGTTTGTGCAGGAAGAGATTGAACTTTGATAAGTGTGGCACCTTTTATTTTCCTTTTATATTTTATCTCTATTAATTATATAGTTCCAGTAATATCTATAAACTGTAATTCATTTAATTGTATCTGCTGTATTGTCTGTTATTTGGGTGGGGTGGGGGACATCACACAGCATCCACACAAACTAATTACCCAGTTTGGTGGGGCCGAGGGATGTTTCCCTAGATGACAGCAAGCTGAGCGACCCTGAGGCTGACCAGGAGGGCTACACACCCATCACCTCCAGCTTCTCACTTCATCCCACCTACGTTCCACCTCCCCTGGTTTCACTTATCTATCGCCTATTAACTTGTAGTCCTTCCCCTCCCCCCACCTTCTTATTCTGGCTTCACCCCTCACTTCATTTCCAGTCTTGATGAAGGGTCTCAGCCCAAAACGTCAACTGTTTTCTCCTCTCTATTGATGCAGCCTTACCTGCTGAGTTCCTCCAGCATTTTTGTGTGTGGCTGTGGATTTCCAGCATCTTATAATCTGTTGTGTCCATGAGCCTTGACTATGACCTGCATCATTGTATGCTATTCTCCACATTTTCTGGACAGGGCCCACATCTATTTCTGCAAAGTGCAGATCATATTTATCTCTTAGATAATACTGTTCTTTTTCACTTTCTTTTAATATAAACAGCCTCCCAATTTCAACTGTAAAATGGCTTTCAGAATAATACTTCAGATTGCCACATCCTACGACCTTGGACTGCACTGACTCCATTTAAAATACCTTTGAATCCTTTTCAAGTTCTCTGTCAGTAAGCTGTGACTTATGTTTCCTAGTTGCACGGTTATTCCTGCAATATAACTATTCTTCAATTCTGATCCAGTACTTCTCAATTCGCATCTTTAAAATGGAATGCTTTTCTGTTGCTATTGCCTAGCAGTTCCCTGTAACTCTCAGAACTATTCTGGTTCACTTTTTATTAATGACTCCAGCAAACATTTTGTTGGACTTTTTAACAGTTAGGACACAGCCTCAGAATAGAGGGGCGTGCATTTAGAATGGCAATCAGGAGGAATTTCTTTAGCAAGAGAATGGTGAATTTGTGGAAGTCATTACCACAGGCCACTGCAAAGGCCAAGACATTGGGTATATTTAAGGCAGTGGTTTATCGATTCTTGATTAGTCAGGGCATGAAAGGATATGGGGAGAAGGCAAGAGATTGGGGCTGAGAGTGAAAATGGATCAAGTCATGATGAAATGGCAGAGTAGACTCAATGGGCCAAATGGCCTCATTCGGCTCCCGTGTCTTCTGGCCTTGTTGAAAGAAGTAGATTTTACACACAGTTATCAATTTTATTCCCTTTATTTGTTTTCTGTCTGATCTTGGTAAGTTGTTTTGAGGGGTAGTTAAAAATAAACCAGGATTAGTATTTGGCATTTCTATGCTATGGACAAAAACATTCCAACTATCTTCCCTGTCTATGACTGTCATAATTTTATAAACTTCTAGCAGGTGATCATCTAAGCCTCCAGAGAAAAAAAACCACAAATTTGTCAAACTTTCTTTATAATTCCTGCCCTCGAATCCTGGCATCTTGATAAACCTCTTCTGCACTCTTTCTAAAGTCTCTACATCCTACCTGTAACCAGTACTTTGGACAACAGAGTAAATGTTATCAATCTGTGACCCTTCAACACACCTGTTGCAGAGTCTTCTAACTGAGATGTTAACAGGTAAAGAGAGGGTCATAAAGAAAAGCTTTTTTTTTGTGCATTAGCCTTCATAACTCAAAGTATTGAGTACAGGAGTTGGAATGTTATGTTGAAATTGTATAAAACCTAATCTGGAAGATTAAAAGAAGAAAGTAAAATTTACAGGAATATTGCAGGGACTGGAGGATCTGAGTTATAGGGAAGGGTTGAACAGGTTAGGACTTTGCTTCCTGGAGCACACAAGAATGAGGGTTGTTTTATAAAGACATAGAAAATTATGAAGGGTATAGATATGGTAAATGCAAGCAAGCTTTTTCTACAGAGGTAGGCTGAGACTAGAACTGTCACATCCACAGATTTGGCAGCACAGTAGATACGGCAATTGCACTTGTGAATATGCACAAGCCAACTAATTATTATTTCATTGTGATAGTATTTAACTCCATACTTGTCATTGTTGTACTTGTCAAGACTTGGACATGGACCCAGTAATGCTTCGCTGCCTGCTTGCATTTCGTCTTGCCTGAGAAATTGGACTGTCGAGTCAACTGACTCTGAAGACTAGCAGTATTCTTTTTATTCTTAGTCGTTCTTTTCAGTCGCAGTGTAGGCTACGTTTTCCATTTGAGAGTTTTAGTTAATGGCCTTGTTTGGCCTGGCCTAGTGTTGATTGTTTTCTTTTCCCTTTAACATTGTTCGCATTAGAGTCTGTGAACTATCAACCTGCTTCAGTGTCTCTCACTCTGCACTTGGGCCAATCGCGTAGGGTGACAAGAACTAGTTCATGGATTAAGGTAAAATGTTTAAGGGGAACATCAGGGGAATGTTCTTCATTCAGAAGGTGGTTAGAGTGTGGAACGAGTTGCCAGTGGAAGTATTGGATTTCAACGTTTAAAAAAATTTGGATCGATACATAGAAGGGAGGACTCTGTTTCAGATGCAGGTCAATGAGATTAGGCAGCAGAACTATTTAGCATGGACTTGATGGGCTGAAGACCCTGTTTTTGTGCTTTGGTGTTCTATGACTCTGATTCTCTAACTGTTTCTCGTTTTCCATAGATGCTGCCTAACCCTTTGAGTGTTTGCAGCACTTTCTGATTTTACTCGGATTTTCAGCCTCTGCGGGGTATTTGGTTTGCATTACTCTTCACTCACCTGACTCTGGACTTTGCTGCCTGCTGACTCCTTTAAGGCTGATTGAATGGCAGATGGCATTATCAATAGACTAGTGATGTGTGATGGCCAGAAATTGAATTCTCTCACCATTCTCAGGCAACCTTTATTTGTCCTGCTCTGGTAGTTTCAAACAATTCTCATCATGTTGTTTTGCTTTTGGAATTGCAGTGACTTGCTGGAACAACCTGAGCAGTGCACTCAAGCGAATCCGAGAGATGTCCTCATCTAATGTGTGATTGGATGCCTCACAACCCTTGTTAGTGCTCACTGGTGTATTTTCCTTCATATTGTACATCTTTGGATGAATTTGAACCCCTGTAAACATACCATGGAATTGTGCGAGACTGACATTTTAAAAATCCCTAAAGCGATCCCAGCTGCCCCATAGATATGTCTGGCAGTGGTTAGTGTAATAATTCACTTTCATAGATACAAATAGAAAATTCAAACTTTTATTATGGCAGCAGGCTTCTGAGATAACCTACATCTGAGGGCTAAAGCAGATCTAATATAGCCCAGTGCTATGGGCAAAAACAACTTGGTAGAAATTTGGAGATTTTTCTCCTCTCACTGACACATCACCACAAGCTTCTCTCTCTCACTCACTCTTCTCTCTCTCCCTTCTCTCACTCTTTCAGGTTCTCTTTCATTCCTTTTGTCTCTCTTTCTTTCTACCTACCTATTCATCCACCTATGTATGTATCTATCTAAATCATTCTCTCTCACACACACACAAAATGGACTGCTAGTTTGATGAAGATATATATCTCTCCCTGCTGTTGAGAGATGTGTATGCTTGACCCCCCCAGTTTTGAGTTTGCTTCAGTTAAAGAGTTATCTTCAAACTAAAATACGCATAAAATGTGCTCCCATGATATCACCAACATTAAAAAAAAGGTGTAACAGCTGCTTAACATCTTCATGTTTGAACTTTCTCAGTGAATTCTTCATTACGTCTTACCAATGTTAAATCTGTAAGGTAAGATTAACTTTGTGTCACATGCATATCAAAATATATGGGTGTTATTATTTCAGAGCACCTGTCCTGTGCCCAGTATCTAAGTGCAATTACAAAGAAAGTACGGCTGTGCCTCTACTTCCTTAGGAGTTTATGGAGATTCAACATGGCATCTAAAACTGTTTGACAAACTTCTATAAAAGTGTAGAGGAGAGTACATGGCATCTAAAACTGTTTGACAAACTTCTATAAAAGTGTAGAGGAGAGTATATTGACTGGCAGCTGCATCACTGCCTGGTAAGGAAACGCCAATGCCCTTGAACAGAAAACCCTACAAGAAGTAGTAGATATGGCCCAGTCCATCCTGGATAAAGCACTCACCACCATTGAGCGCATCTACACAGAGCATTGTTGTAGGACAGTAGCATCCATCATCAGGGACTGCCACCACACAGGACATGCTTCCTTCTTGCTGCTGCCATCAGGAAGAAGACACAGGAGCTTCAGAACTCATGCCAACAGGTTCAAGAAGAGTTACGAACGAGAGAAAATCTGCAGAAGCTGCAAATCCGAGCAACACATACAAAATGCTGAAGGAAATCAGCAGGCCAGGTAGCATCTATGATAAAAAGTACAGTCAACATTTTGGGCCAAAACCCTTTGGCAAGAAGAGTTACTACCTGTCAACCATCAGACTCTTGGGCCAATGGGATACTTCACTGCCACATCACTGAAATTTTCCCACAACCAATGGACTCAGTTCTTGATGTATTGCTATTTATTTATTATTGTCATTTATTTCTTTTTGGATTTGCACAGTTTGTTGTCTCCTGCACTCTGGTTGAGCATCCAAGGTGGGCAGTATTTCATTCATTCTGTTATAGTTTTGTTCTTTAGATTTATTCAGTATGCCCATAAGAACATGAGTCTTGGGATTGTGTGTGGTCACATACATGTACTTTGGTAATAAATTTACATTGAACTTTTAAATGCATCATTTGTATCAAATCAGTGAGGATTGTGCTGGGCAGCCACAAGTGTCACCACACTTCTGGCGCCAATATAGTGTGCCCACACTTACAAAACCCTAACCCGTACGCCTTTGTAATATGGGAGGACACTGAAGCACCTGGCCAAAACCCATACAGTCAGGGAGAGGATGCACATACTCCTTACAAACAGGGGCAGGAATCAAGCTTCTTAGCATTACACTAGCCTCCAAGCTACCATACCACTCTTACTCTCTGCTCAAACCGCTGCATTTTTCCCATAGATTATTTTTAAATTTCAAATTTCACAGGAGGTAACACTGCACATTATTTTTAGTGCAGATGCAGATCCAGGTCAGAGTTATCCTGTGTGCGAACCTCCTCCCACCTCTCTTTCCGTAACATCATTAGATGCTGTTCCTCCTGCTTTGAAGTCTCTGGCTTACTGAGAATATATGGCTTGTTTCTACTGATATCTGAATCATGTAATAGCCCAAGTTATGGTTAGAAGCTGTGCAGAAATCAATACGATTTAGTGCGTGGGTGGGCAGGTAATCCCACTCTACACTTGTAAATATTTGATTATTAAAACACAGCTCCTTTTGTATTTTGAATTTCAAACCTGATCAAATGAATTTTGTTGAGAACTAAACCCAGAAAAATGAGGGTGACATGAAATTACGGTAAACCTTTTTCATCAGAAGTGTTACTAATGCTGAAGTGAAGACTTCGATTATAGAGAGAGATGAGCGGCTAGGGAGACAAGTTCAGAATTATAACCACAATTCCCATTGCTCTCACCACCTACTGTTTCCTTTGTATCAGTCAGTAGATAATATATTTCTGCTCAATAAAAAAATGTAAGCCTGCCATCCTGCTTCTTTATTGCTTTTTTATTCCACGGCACCTACTTACACACATTATTTCCATAAAGGGAAGCAGACATGGAGTTTTAAAGTGCATTTAATAAACTAAAGGCATTGTACACATACTCCCCTTCAAGTGTGAGCAGTGTATGTGGGAGAGTGCAATGGAAAGAGGGTTTATGCTATTGAGTGCGTGTGAGAGGGTGGGCAGGTGCTGTTTTTGTCTTGTTCTGTTCTGCTGTTGCTGCTGCTTGTTTTGGTTGGCATGCCATCCTCAGGACTAAACCTTAATTTCCTTCCCTCCATCAATACGCAGTGCTGGCAGTGTGCATCATCTTGCAGAATGCACTGCAGTTACTTAGTCTGACAGTACAGGATCTCCTGAGCAATATTGTTGTTTCTTCATCAATGTGAGCGAAATTGTGAGTCTGGGGCCAGTCTGAAAGTCCGGGAGCAGTCCGAGAGTATGGAGAGAGTCTGAGAGTATGGAGCTAGTTTGAGAGCGATGTACGGAGCGACTGGGCTTGTATACACTGGAATTTAGAAGGCTGAGAGGGGATTTATTGAAACATATAAGATTATTAAGGGATTGGACACGCTGGAGGCAGGAAGCATGTTCCCGCTGATGGGTGAGTCCAGAACCAGAGGCTACAGTTTAAGAATGAGGGGTAGGCCATTTAGAACGGAGTTGAGGAAAAACTTTTTCACCCAGAGAGTGGTGGATATATGGAATGCTCTGCCCCAGAAGGCTGTGGAGGCCAAGTCTCTGGATGCTTTCAAGAAAGAGATGGATAGAGCTCTTAAAGATAGCGGAATCGAAGGTTATGGGGATAAGGCAGGAGCTGGATACTGATAGTGGATGATCAGCCATGATCACAGTGAATGGCGGTGCTGGCTCGAAGGGCCGAATGGCCTACTCCTGCACCTATTGTCTATTGTCTATTGAGAGTTCGGGAACAGTCTGAGTGCGTGAAGCCAGTCTGAAGTCCAGGGACAGTCTGCAAGTCCGAGTCCAGTCTGTGAGTTCAGAGATAGTCTGAAAGTCAGGGAATAGGGGCAGTCTGAGAATTCAGAACCAGTCTGGAAGTGTGGGGCCTAGGACTGGAGGCCCTGATGAGGCCTATCCTGCGGATGGGGGCCAGTCTGTGTGGGTGGGTGGGAGTGTTTTTAAAGGGGCTGATTTTGCTGCTGTTGTCTTGCTTTGTTCAGCTGCTGTTGCTGCTGCTCATGTTGTTCGGCTGAACATTGTGTGCGTGTTACTTTGGCACCGGAATGTGTGGCAACATTTGCGGGGTGCCCTAGCACATCATTGGGTATTTTGGTTGTTAACGAAAACGGCGTATTTTACTGTATGCTTCGATGTACATATGATAAATAAACCTGCATCTGAATCTGAACACTGCTTCAAATCAATCACTTTTATTTCCACTTTACCCACACCCCCAGCCAACACGATCTAGCCTTTTCCAGATCTAGCATCCACTGTTTGATGCAGGGCTTACACTAGTGACTCATGCAAGTGTGCTGGTCAGATTCTTCCTTGCTGAAGTATCTATTACACCTTCTCTGGATGTGATGGAAAGGCTGAGAGAGAAAAATAAAAAAACATCCTAAAGATCCCAGCTTGTGAGCAGCTAATTCCAAATACGCAGACACACCTGGAATGTAGGATCAAGGAACATAATCAACTTGCTTTGTCATATACATTTGCGTGGGGTGTGTTGGTATGATATGCAAAGAAAAACTATATTCAACAATTATAAAGAATAAAGAATTATATAAAAATAAAGTTGGAGATTAAAGTACAGATATGGAATAAAATGCCCATAAATACCTAAATACCAGCATGTGTTTACAGTGTAAATAGAATTATTAAAAGTGGTTCAATGTGTTTACAGTGTAGTGACAGAGTGGTGGGAGGTAGATGGATAACTAGGATGATTGATCAGATTAACTGCCTGAGGGAAGAAATTGTTAGAATGGTGTGTAGTTTGTGTTTTATTAGCCTGCAGTGCTTTCCACTCTATAACACTATCACACTCCATGGATACGAGTGTTGTGGTGCTACATTTACTCCACTCTAACATATGGCGGCGAATGTTGGACAGTATCAAGGCAAAATGAGGGAAGGCTCAGAAATGTAGTTTTTGAGAAGAATGAGGAAAATATCGCAGACAAACAGTAACAAATGAGGAAGTGCTGCAAAAAGCCAGAATAAGCTGATATCGTCAGTCAGGAAATGGTAGCTGGAATTTCTGGGACATGTACTGAGGAAAAAGAAGCTCAAACATCCAGCAGTGACAGGAAAAAATAATGAAAGAAAAAGTCACAGTCGGCAGCGTGTGACATTCATGAGTTACGTCGAGGGATGGGCGGGCAAAGATTTTGAAGAGTTTATTAGAACTTCTCAGTTTAAAGACAGATGGAAGACCATGATCATCCACTTCATACAGTGTGGCACATAATGATGATGATGATGATAGCAATATCCAGAAGGGAGCTTTATTAAAAGGCAGTTTTCAGAAAATAATGATTTCCCTGCCTGCTTTTTTGTCCTAAATACATACATGTAGTGTAGTGATGAGAGACTGCAGCCAATGACATTTTCTGTTGCCTTGCCAGTTCACTGTAGTTTTTGTATATTATGGGAGGATGCTGCACCAATAATGGTTGAAGTAACAATGCTCTCTAGGTGGTCATATCTGATCATGAAAAATTAAATAACAACTACAGATGCTTGAAATCTGTAAGAAAAATGCACAAAATGCTGGAAACACTCATAGAAACATAGAAATTAGGTGCAGGAGTAGGCCATTCAGCCCTTCGAGCCTGCACCGCCATTCAGTATGATCATGGCTGATCATCCAACTCAGAACCCTGTACCTGCCTTCTCTCCATACCCCCGATCCCTTTAGCCACTAGGACCATATCTAACTCCCTCTTAAATGTAGCCAATGAACTGGCCTCAACTGTTTCCTGTGGCAGAGAATTCCACAGATTCACCACTCTCTGTGTGAAGAAGTTTTTCCTAATCTCGGTCCTAAAAGGCTTCCCCTTTATCCTCAAACTGTGACCCCTCGTTCTGGACTTCCCCAATATCGGGAACAATCTTCCTGCATCTAGCTTGTCCAATCTCTTTAGGATTTTATATGTTTCAATAAGATCACCCCTCAATCTTCTCAATTCCAGAGAGTATAAGCCTAGTCGATCCAGTCTTTCATCATATGAAAGTCCTGCCATCCCAGGAATCAATCTGGTGAACCTTCTTTGTACTCCCTCTATGGCAAGAATGTCTTTCCTCAGATTAGGGGACCAAAACTGCACACAATACTCCAGGTGTGGTCTCACCAAGGCCTTGTACAACTGCAGTAGTACCTCCCTGCTCCTGTACTCGAATCCTCTTGCTATGAATGCCAGCATACCATTCGCCTTTCTCACCGCCTGCTGTACCTGCATGCCCACTTTCAATGACTGGTGTATAATGACACCCAGGTCTCGTTGCATCTCCCCTTTTCCTAACCGGCCACCATTCAGATAATAATCTGTTTTCCTGTTTTTGCCACCAAAGTGGATACCCTCACATTTATCCACATTAAATTGCATCTGCCATGAATTTGCCCACTCACCTAACCTATCCAAGTCACCCTGCATCCTCTTAGCATCCTCCTCACAGCTAACACTGCCGCCCAGCTTCGTGTCATCCGTGATCTTGGAGATACTGCATTTAATTCCCTCATCTAAGTCATTAATATATATTGTAAACAACTGGGGTCCCAGCACTGAGCCTTGCGGTACCCCACTAGTCACTGCCTGCCATTCTGAAAAGGTCCCGTTTATTCCCACTCTTTGCTTCCTGTCTGCCAACCAATTCTCTATCCACATCAATACCTTACCCCCAATACCGTGTGTTTTAAGTTTGCACACTAATCTCCTGTGTGGGACCTTGTCAAAAGCATTTTGAAAATCCAAATACACCACATCCACTAGTTCTCCCCTATCCACTCTACTAGTTACATCCTCAAAAAATTCTATGAGATTCATCAGACATGATTTTCCTTTCACAAATCCATGCTGACTTTGTCCGATGATTTCACCGCTTTCCAAATGTGCTGTTATCACATCTTTGATAACTGACTCTAGTATTTTCCCCACCACCGATGTTAGGCTAACCGGTCTATAATTCCCCAGTTTCTCTCTCCCTCCTATTTTAAAAAGCAGGGCTACATTAGCCACCCTGCAATCCTCAGGAACTAGCCCAGAATCTAAAGAGTTTTAAAAAATTATCACTAATGCATCCACTATTTCTTGGGCTACTTCCTTAAGCACTCTGGGATGCAGACCATCTGGCCCTGGAGATTTATCTGCCTTTAATCTCTTCAATTTATCTAACACCACTTCCCTACTAACATGTATTTCCCTCAGTTCCTCCATCTCACTGGACCCTTTGTCCCCTACTTTTTCCGGAAGATTATTTATGTCCTCCTTAGTGAAGACAGAACCAAAGTAATTATTCAATTGGTCTGCCATGTCCTTGCTCCCCATAATCAATTCACCTGTTTCTGTCTGTAGGAAACCTACATTTGTCTTAACCAATCTTTTTCTTTTCACATGTCTATAAAAGCTTTTACAGTCAGTTTTTATGTTCCCTGCCAGTTTTCTCTCATAATCTTTTTTCCCTTTCCTAATTAAGCCCTTTGTCCTCCTCTGCTGGACTCTGAATTTCTCCCAGTCCTCAGGTGAGCCACTTTTTCTGGCTAATTTGTATGCTTCTTCTTTGGAATTGATACTATCTCTAATTTCCCTTGTCAGCCACGGGTGCACTACCTTCCTTGATTTATTCTCTTGCCAAACTGGGATGAACAATTGTTGTAGTTCATCCATGTGATCTTTAAATGCTTGCCATTGCATATCCACCGTCAAACCTTTAAGTGTCATTTGCCAGTCTATCTTAGCTAATTCACGTCTCATACCTTCAAAGTTACCCCTCTTTAAGTTCAGAACCTTTGTTTCTGAATTAACTATGTCACTCTCCATCTTAATGAAGAATTCCACCATACTATGGTCACTCTTACCCAAGGAGCTCGGACAGCTTTTTAAAAATTTATTTTAAGATACATACCACTAATCAATTTATATGTATATATATAAGACATTGTATATATTTATATTTATTGTCTTTATTATTATTATTATTGAGCTCTTTACCTTTTTTTTTAGTGCTATTCAGACTCAGAGGAGCAACTGTTTTGTTCTGGTTTCCATTTATGTATTGGAAATGACATTAAACTATCCTGAAACAAATCTACAACATATGCTGGTGATATCAAACCTGATTCTGATTCTGATTCTTAGTATCAGACCCTTTCAGCAGAATAAACCCACCCCGCCCATATGACCAGTAACCCTACTAACCCATACATCTTTGGAATGTGTGAACAAACAGGAGCACATGAAGGAATCCCATGTGGACATGGGTAGAATGCACAGACTCCTCAGTAGCAAAATTGAACCAGGGTCGCTGGCTCTAAAATAGTTTTATATGAAGCACTAAGCTACAGTGCTGCTCCACTTTCTGTGGTAAGGGAAACAGAGTTGACCTTACAGGTGGAAGATTTGCAATCAGCACCCCACTCAAACAGCAATTGTGGTCAGGATTGAACCAGAGTCTCTGACACAATGAGGCAGTGACTCCTCTATCTGTGTCACTTTAGAACATAGAACATAGAACAGTACAGCACAGTACAATGTTGTGCCGACCCTCAAACCCTGCCTCCCATATAAGCCTCCACCTTAAATTCCTCCATATACCTGTCTAGTAGTCTCTTAAACTTCACTAGTATATCTGCCTCCACCACTGACTCAGGCAGTGCATTCCATGCACCAACCACTCTCTGAGTAAAAAACCTTCCTCTAATATCTCCCTTGAACTTCCCACCCCTTACCTTAAAGCCATGTCCTCTTGTATTGAGCAGTGGTGCCCTGGGGAAGAGGCGCTGGCTATCCACTTTATCTATTCCTCTTATTATCTTGTACACCTCTATCATGGCTCCTCTCATCCTCCTTCTCTCCAAAGAGTAAAGCCCTAGCTCCCTTAATCTCTAATCATAATGCATACATTCTAAACCAGGCAGCATCCTGGTAAATCTCCTCTGTACCCTTTCCAATGCTTCCACATCCTTTCTATAGTGAGATGACCAGAACTAGACACAGTACTCCAAGTGTGGCCTAACCAGAGTTTTATAGAGCTGCATCATTACATCGCGACTCTTAAACTCTATCCCTCGACTTATGAAAGCTAACACCCCATAAGCTTTCCTAACTACCCTATCCACCTGTGAGGCAACTTTCAGGGATATATGGACATGTACCCCGAGATCCCTCTGCTCCTCCACACTACCAAGTATACTGTCATTTACTTTGTACTCTGCCTTGGAGTTTGTCCTTCCAAATTGTACCACCTCACACTTCTCCGGGTTGAATGCCATCTGCCACTTCTCAGCCCACTCCTGCATCCTATCAATGTCTCTCTGCAATCTTTGACAATCCTCTACACTATCTACAACACCACCAACCTTTGTGTCATCATCCACTTTGCCATCCATTGTAAGTAACTGAGTAGATCAAAACATTAAAAATATTCCAAAAATTCTCTCAAAAACTTCAATGTCTACACACGCTAAAGGATGCAATCTCATTAGATGACCAATTGTGGATTTTTTTTTCCAAATGCTGGCCACATCAACCACAATGGATGCCATTTAGTTTCTGATACCCCCATACGTACGTCACACTATCACACAGAGGTGCCAGACATTCAATGGAATCCTGTTATCACCTGTGTAAAATTCACTTGCACCATAAATGTGACGCCTGTTTCATTGCTCTGTGGAGACGTTGGAGAGGGTGCAGAAAAGGTTCACCAGGATGCTCCATCAATTCGAGAGTTATGCTGCAGATTTATAAAACATGCAGTATTGCATTCAATTTTGGTTGCCCCATTACAGGAAGGATGTGGGGGCTTTGGAGAGGGTGCAGAAGAGTTTTACTGGCATTCCTGGATTTAAAGGTATGCACTACAAGGAGAGGTTGAACAAACTTGGGTTGTTTTCCCTGGAGAGTCAGAGACGGAGGAGAGACCTAGTGGAGGTTTATAAGATAGCACAATGGTCAGCACAACACTTTACAGAACACGTGACCGCTGCCTGTAAGGAGTTTGTGGGTTCTCCCCGTGACGATGTGGGTTTCTTTCAGGTGCTCTGCTTTCCTGCCAAAGTCCAAAGACGTACCGATTGGTAGGTTAATTGGTCCTTGTAAATTGTCCCGTGATTTCACTGGGATGAAATCAATGGATTGCTGGGTGGCGAGCCTCGAAGGGCCAGAAGGGCCTATTCCATGCTGTGTCTTAATAAATAGGAATAAATTTATAAAAAGATAATAAGAGGCATAGATGGGGTTGACATCCAGAATCGTTTTCCCAGTGTAGAAACTGGAGGGCCTTCCTGTACGGCAGGTTTCCCAACCTGAGGTCCACGGACCCCTCAGTTAATGATTGGGATCCATGGTATAAAGAAGGGTTGGGAACCCTTGCTTCAAGGTGAGAGGGGAAAGCTTAAGGGAGATGTGTGGATTAAGTTTTTTTTTTCACTCAGAGAATGGTAGCTGCCTGGAACGTGCTGCTGGGTGGTTCAGGCACATTGGTGGTGTTTTGGAGACATTTAGGCAGGTGCTAAGCCTGCAGAGAATGGAGAGACATGGATCATGTACAGACAGATGGGATGACATTAATTTAGCATTATTGTCAGCACAGACATTTAGAGGGCTGAAGGACCTGTTCCTGTGCTGTACTGTTCTATGATTTATGTTTTACCAACAATGACCAGCCACTCTGGTTCACCTTCCTGTGAAATGAGAATCATTTTCAGGCTAAGACTATGCACCAAATTATTGCTGTTACCTGGTAATGGTATACTGCAGTCAGAATACATTAGATGCACCAGTGACCTGGCCTTAAATGCATCAGTGACCTGGCCTCCCATGGCTTCATTTGGCAACAAATTCCACAGATTCACCACCCTCTGGGCTAAATAAATTCCTCTTCATCTCTGTTCTAGATGGACATCCCTCTACTTTGAGGCAGTATCCTCTGGTTCTAGACTCCTCCACCAAAGGAAGCATCCTCTTCACATCCATGTTCCCTGCATGGACGTTCTGTGGCCACTTTGTTAACTATCTCCTATACCTAATAAAGCGGCCACTGGGTGTACATGTTATTTTTCTGCTGTAGACCATCCACTTGAAGTTTGAAGCTTTGTGTGTTCAGAGATTCTCTTCTGCACACCACTGTTGTAACACATGGTTATTTGAGTTACTGTCACCTGACTGTCAGCTTGAACCAGTTTTCCCCATTATCCTCTGACCTCTTTCATTAACAAGGCATTTTCATCCACAGAATTGCCGCTCAATGGATGTCAATTTTTGTTTTTCTTACCATTCTCTGTAAAGTCTAGAGTCTGTTGTGTGTGAATATCCCAGTAGATCAGCAGTTTCAGACCACCCTGTTTAGCACCAACAATCAATCCACTGTCAAAGTCACTTAGATCACATTTCTCCCCCATTCTGATGTTTGGCCTGAACAACAACTGAACCTCTTGACCAGGTCTGCATGCTCTTATGCATTGAATTGCCGCCACATGATAGGCTGATTAGGTATTTGTATTAACAAGCTGGTGTACAGGTGTACCTAATGAAGCGGCCAGTGAGTGTAGATGTGTCTTCCTCTCAAATGCCTGTATCATATCTACTTCAACCACCACACCAGGCAATCCATTCCTCGCACCTGTAGCTCTCTGTTAAACAACTTTCTCTGCACATCTATTTTAAACTTTCCCCTAACAGCTTAAATGTGTGACTCCTAGTTTTTAACATTTGTACCCTTGGAGAAAGTTTCTCTCTGCTTACCCTTTCTATAATTATCATAAGCCTCCTAACATGGCAAGCATGAGAAAATGGGCCAAATGGCCTGCTTCAAACTATAAATGTCTCCGATGAATTAACACTTGGCTTTGCATGGCACACCGTGAACTTAAAATACATTTCTGCTGTGCCTTCACAGAAACTTCTGAATCTTTCTCTCTGTTCAAAATTGCTGATGTGTTGAGATTTGAACCTGTTGGACATCCTTAGCAGCACCGGAAGAAGATAATGTGGAACTGAAGTGATTGAAGCAACTTTTCATGACTCAGACACCTCACTGAAACAGTAATCTGCATATCTTCCAACCAATCAGGACAAAGAAGATTCATTCACTTTGTAGTAAAATCTGGGTTAAGCCACAACAAAAGCTGAGTTATGCATAATTCTGCTGTAAGTACAATGTCACTTCATGTAGGTAGACATTACATGAAGTGTTTCCAAGCAGAACTTTCTCACATTTACAATTATATAATGACATACAACTTGAAAAAGGATGTGACATTCGTGGAATATCATTAACATATTTCAGCAAAACTTCTATTATAGAGTCAGTGTCTTAAAGTAAAGGATGAAGCCATACGGCTGACCATCAAATAGCCATAATTGAGCCAATAATTAACATTTATTCAGTGTTCTTCCACTTCTTGTGTAGAAAGCTGTTCAACATAGTTTAAATAAAAATTTTAAATCCTGGAAATTCAAAGTAGGTTAGACAGATTCTGTAGGAAGAGAAGCAGAGTTAATATATCAGATTGAATTCTGTTCATCAGATGAGGCGAACACTCTATCTCCACATTAAGCATGACCAGTTTGGATAACGCTTGGACCATACAGTAAATGTCATTGTTAGAAAGAGTTGTAGCACAGAAACAGGCCATTCAGCCCAGCTGGTCCATGCTGGTCAAGATTCCCATCTAAGCCAATCCCGTTTGTCTGTTTTTATCCTATACCCTCTAAACTTCTCTATTTCATGTATGTGTCCATGTGCCTTTTAAATAATATTAATATACCTGCTTCAACCACTTTCTGTGGCAACCCATTCCATATAGCAACCAGCTTCTCGCTGGAAAGGTTATCTCTCAAGATTCTATTAAATTTCTCCCCTCACTTCTTAATGCTATGTCCTCTAGTTCCTGATTACCCACATCTCTAAAAAACACTGTGAACATTCACCCTGCCCATACCCCTCATGATGTTATATAAGATCACCTCTACAGGTGAAGCAATACGTACAAAATGCTCAGCAGGTCAGGCAGCAGAGAAAGACAGTCGAAGTTCTGGGCCGAGACACTTCATCAGGACAAAAATGCTTACTGTTTATTCCTCTCCATAGATTCTGCCAGACCTGCTTTGCGTGTGCGAGTCATTCTGAATTTCCAGCATCTACAGAATCTCTTGTGGTTATGACCTCAATAGAAAGGACGTGCATTACTTATACCTGAGATAGAAGTTCTTTTTCCTCTGCCTCAGCAATGTCACTTGTCCCTGAACACTGAGGTACAGACAATTATTTTTATGTTACCCGTTTATTCCTTTCTTTTGTTTCCTTCCAGTACAATAACTGATTTAACACTAAATTACAGCCAATTATATACTGTTCAATCCCACTTACTGGAATTTAGATTGTTCACTTCGCAAAATGAAGCCCTGAAGATCAGCAGGAGAGGCAGGCTGCCAATCTGTTTGGTTTAACACAAGTCCCAAAGCGAACGTGAAATTTGAAACAGATTGCAGCACACCTGTTGAGAAACACTCAGTGGCCATGCTGTTAGGTATCTCCTGTACCTAATAAAGTAGCCACTGGGGGTATGTTCATGGGCTTCTCCTGCTGTAGCTCATCCACCACAAGGTTTGACATTTATTAAGAAATCCTCTTCTGCACACTACTGTTGTAATGAGTAGTTATTTGAGTTACTCCCACCTTCCTGTCAGCTTGAACAAGTCTGGCCATTTTCTCATTAACAAGCCATTTTTACCCACAGAACTGCTACTCACTGGATGCTTTTTGTTTCTCGCACCATTCTCTGGTAACTCTAAGAGAATGTTGCGCATGAAACTCCCTACAGATCAGCAGCTTCTGAGGTACTCAAATCACCTGTCTGCGCCAACAATCACTCCATGATCAAAGCCAATTAGATCATCATTTTTCACCATCCGGATATTTGGTCTGAACAACAGCTGAACATCTTGACTCTGCCTGCATGCTTTTATGCGTTGATTTGCTGCCACATGATTGGCTGATTTGATATTTGCATTAATGAGCAGGTGTTCAGGTGCACCTAATAAAATGGCCACATTTCATTAGAGATAGTCAGTAGGTAACGTTAATTGGGAAGAAAGTCTATGTATGAGCTAATAATAGCAATGCTACTCAAATACATTTTTGCGGGCCATCACGTACTTATCAAGACACCGAAAGAGTTTTTTTTTTGCACAACAATCCCATCATAAGCGTTCTCCTCTCTGTATTTCCCTGTAAACCTGTAACTTATTCTCTTGCCATATTTCCACACCAGAGGGTAATGTACTATGCGAGTTAACTAACTAGCATCCTGCTTAAATGTGGGAAGAAACCAACGCAACCAGCTGAACTATATAGCCATAAACTAATGTTAGGCACAGGAGTGTCTGCACTGCACGTGTGGCAACTCACAGGAAATGATAAGGTAGTTGTGGCTTGGCATGTGGAGGAATGGGTTAGTGGGTGCAGGTGTTGATCAGCCTTACTGCTTGGGAAAGGTAACTATTTCTGAGTCTGCTAGTCCTGGCGTGGATGCATACATAACCTCTTCCCTGATGGGAGTGGGACAAACAGTCCATGAGCAGTGTGGGTGGGAACCTTCATGGTGTTACTTGGTCTTTTCCAGCACCTTGCTGCATATATGTCATTGATGGCGGGTAAGTTGGTGCCTGTGATGCGTTGGGTAGTTTTAACTATCCATTGCAGAGCCTTCCTGTCCACTGCAGTGCAGTTTCCGTTTCAAGCAGTGATGCAGCTTGTTAGGATGTTCTCTACTGTACATCTGTAGAATGACCTGAGTATAGATGGGCATAGCTAAACTCTCTCTGGCCTCTTCAGAAAGTAGAAGCATTGTGAGCTTTCCTGATTGTGTAGGAAGTGTCCTGGGACCATGAGTGGTTGTGCAAGATGTCCACCACCAGGAATTTGAAACTGCTCACAGTTTTCACTGCTGTGCCACTGATGTATATAAGGGTATGAGTGGTGCTATTCTCCTTTAGTTGATAATCATCTCCTTTCTCTTGTTAGCATTGAGGAAAAGGAAATTTGCCTGGAACCAGGCCTGGAGCTCTTTCACCTCCTCTCTGTATGCCATCTCATCATTGTTGGTGATGAGACCCCACCAAGTTTGTGTCATCAGTGTATTTGATAACATAATTAGTTGTGTGTTTAGTAATGAAATTGTGTGAACGGGGTGTTCAGCAATTGGCTTAGCACAAAACCCAGGAAGGCACTTGTATTGAGGATTATTGGGGAGGGAAGAGCAGTTGTGCACCCTGGCTATCAGAGGTCTGCTGGTTAGGAAGTCCAACACCTAGTTGCACAGTGGTGTATTTAGACCAAGGAGTAGAAGTTTGTTCATTAAGGTCTGTGGGACAATACCGTTGAAAGTTGAACTGAAACCTAGAAACAGCATTCTGACATAAGTGTCCTTGTTCTCTTGGTATGTCAGAGCCAGGTGCATGACAGATGCTATAGCATCAATTGCAGAGCAGTTCAGTTGCTTTAAACTCCAGTGAGTTTTGGCCGAGATCTATCAAGTGCAGTATACTGTCTATTTCCTCTTTATGGTTCAGTTCAAATGAAAGGTCTCAAGCCAAAACATTGCATGTCCATTTCCTTCTATACTTGCTGCCTGACCAGATGAGATCCTCCAGCATCTCTGTGTTGCTCCATGGGGCTGCATGGTAGCATAGTGGTTAGCACATTGCTTTACAGTGCAGGTGACCCGACAATAAGCTAGCAGTGATTTGCAGGGTTCATATGCCTTCAGTAGGAGACACTTAATAGTTTGCACTGCTCTTTCCATTTCTCCATTTGCCTGCTTGTCTGGCGTTTGAACTCATCGTCCCCAGGAACAATTTTGAATGCTGAGCATCTGAATTGTGGACTGGTGTCTGACATAACCAGCTCTGGTATTCCATGGTGAATGAATACAGTTTTCATGTACAACTGTATAACTGCTGCTGAGGATGTGGAGGACAGCTTGGACACCTCAACATTCCATGAGTAGTAATCCACAAAGAGAAGATATTTGCCTCTTTTAAACGTGAAAATGTCTTTGCCTTCAATTTGCCATGGAAAGTCTGGGGATTCTATGGGTCGGAGAGGTTCAGTGTGATTTTGTGCAGTTTTCTGCATGCTTTATATTGCTTTATATACTCTCCCAACTGCGCAGACCGGGCCACCACATGGATAGCTTTGCCCTTAGGTAACACTTTTGATGGCCTGATGTCTTTGTTAGATTTGACTGATGATTTTGATGACCAGTCTGGAACCCTTCTGTAGCAAACCATCAGGGATGGTGAGTGTGTCTCTTTCAGGCCAGTAAAGTCTGAGTTTGTGAGCTCCTTTGAAATGGCTGGCCATCATTCCTCGCAGTATTGCATGACCTTTCTATAGATTTTTTCAATTCAGCGTGAACTTTGTCCCATTTACGTACGTAAACTAAATAGATGTTAGTTTCTTCTATGAGGGCAGAGTAGGCTTCTGTCCACTCTCTTTTGCATGGCATCTACGACAGGGTGTCTGGTATTGTGAAAGATTTGTCGGGAACATGTTCTGCGTCATAACAGTATCACATCAGCCACATTCTGGACCTTTACAGACGTGGAGGTAAGTCATCCAAGCGTTTCAGGTATGGAGGCTGACAAGTGGCTTGTGGTCTGTTTTAAGTAGGGATTTAGTGCGTCTCAAGTAGCATCTAGATCATTCACGAGCACAAACGAGAGCCAGTATCTCCTTTTGATTTGGGCATAATGCTGTTCAATAGGAGTTACTGTTTCTTATGCATATGCCACCAGTTTTCATAACCACTGCAGTATTGCATGAGCACTCGCCCTAAGCTCAAGGAAGAGACATATTAAGGTTAAGGGTGAGGGGGGAAAAGTTTAAAGGGAAGATTAGTGGGGGCTTCTTCACACAGAGAGTGGTGAGAGTATGGAATGAGCTGCCAGACGAGGTGGTAAATGCGGGTTCTTTTTTAACATTTAAGAATAAATTGGACAGATACATGGATGGGAGGTGTATGGAGGGATATGGTCTGTGTGCAGGTCAGTGGGACTAGGCAGAAAATGGTTCGGCACAGCCAAGAAGGGCCAAAGGGCCTGTTTCTGTGCTGTAGTTTCTATGGTTCTATGGTTCTATATGCTGAGAACTTGGTTGTTTTGTTTGGATCAAAGAATGCCAATGTTGGCAGAGAGATAAACTCTGCTTTAAGTGATGAGAGTGACTTCTCCTGTGGTGCATTCCAGGTCCAAATGCTTCTCTGAGGGAGGAAGTCACATAGTGACTTTGTTTACTTTGCCAAATCGAGTATAAACTTTCCCAGATGGTTTACCATGCCAAGGAAACTTCGGATCTTTGATACATTCATAGGTTGTTCCACGCCAGTTAGTCTGAATCTGGTCGCACTCCCTCTGAGGACAGTTGGTGGGCTCAGAAATTCATTCCCAGCTTTACAAATTTGCATTTCTTTATGTTCAGGGAGGTTCCAGCCTGTTTCAGTTTCACTGAAGTAGCTTCCATTCTTTTATCAGGTTCCTCACCTGAGCCTCCAAAGATGAGCATACCGTCCATGTGGCAGACTACTCCTTCCAGTCCCTCCAAAATTTGGTTCATCCTCATCTGAAAGAGTTCAGGGGCTGATGAGATGTCAAAAGGGAATCTCTTGAACGTATAGTGCTCATATGGTGTGAAGGTAGGACCAATTAGCGATAAAGGTGGGAAGATGTGCCTGGAGGCTGTGGAAGTGAGCAAGGTCCTCAATGAATACTTCTCTTCGGTATTCACCAATGAGAGGGAACTTGATGATGGTGAGGACAATATGAGTGAGGTTGATGTTCTGGAGCATGCTGATATTAAGGGAAAGGAGGGGTTGGAGTTGTTAAAATACATTAGGACAGATAAGTCCCCGGGGCCTTACAGAATATTCCCCAGGCTGCTCCACGAAGTGAGAGAAGAGATTGCGGAGCCTCTGGCTAGGATCTTTATGTCCTCGTTGTCCACGGAAATGTTGTTCCCTTGTTCAAAAAAGGTAGTAGGGATAGTCCGGGTAATTATAGACCAGTGAGCCTTACATCTGTAGTGGGAAAGCTGTTGGAAAAGATTCTCAGAGATAGGATCTATAGGCATTTAGAGAATCATGGCTTTATGAAGGGCAGATCATGTCTAACAAGCCTGATAGAGTTCTTTGAGGAGGTGACCAGGCATATAGACGAGGGTAGTGCAGTGGATGTGATCTATATGGATTTTAGTAAGGCATTTGACAAGGTTCCACACGGTAGGCTTATTCAGAAAGTTAGAAGGCATAGGATCCAGGGAAGTTTGACCAGGTGGATTCAGAATTGGCTTGCCTGCAGAAGGCAGAGGGTGGTGGTGGAGGGAGTACATTCAGATTGGAGGATTGTGACTAGTGGTGTCCCACAAGGATCTGTTCTGGGACCTCTACTTTTCATGATTTTTATTAACGACCTGAATGTCGGGGTAGAAGGGTGGGTTGGCAAGTTTGCAGACGACACAAAGGTTGGTGGTGTTGTAGATAGTGTATAGGATTGTCAAAGATTGCAGAGAGACATTGATAGGATGCAGAAGTGGGTTGAGAAGTGGCAGATGGAGTTCAACCCGGAGAAGTGTGAGGTGGTACACTTTGGAAGGACAAACTCCAAGGCAGAGTACAAAGTAAATGGCAGGATACTTGGTAGTGTGGAGGAGCAGAGGGATCTCGGGGTACATGTCCACAGATCCCTGAAACTTGCCTCACAGGTGGATAGGGTAGTTAAGAAAGCTTATGGGGTGTTAGCTTTCATAAGTTGAGGGATAGAGTTTAAGAGTCGCGATGTAATGATGCAGCTCTATAAAACTCTGGTTAGGCCACACTTGGAGTATTGTGTCCAGTTCTGGTCACCTCACTATTGGAAGGATGTGGAAGCATTGGAAAGGGGACAGAGGAGATTTACCAGGATGCTGCCTGGTTTAGAAAGTATGCAATATGATCAGAGATTAAGGGAGCTAGGGCTTTACTCTTTGGAGAGAAGGAGGATGAGAGGAAACATGATAGAGGTGTACAAGATAATAAGAGGAATAAATAGAGTGGATAGCCAGCACCTCTTCCCCAGGGCACCACTGCTCAATACAAGAGGACATGGCTTTAAGGTAAGGGGTGGGAAGTTCAAGGGGGATATTAGAGGAAGGTTTTTAACTCAGAGAGTGGTTGGTGCGTGGAATGCACTGCCTGAGTCAGTGGTGGAGGCAGATACAGTAGTGAAGTTTAAGAGACTACTAGACAGGTTTATGGAGGAACCTAAGGTGGGGGCTTATATGGGAGGCAGGGTTTGAGGGTCGGCACAACATTGTGGGCCGAAGGGCCTGTACTGTGCTGTACTATTCTATGTTCTATAAAGGTTGTGAGCTTCTGTGACTCAGGAGCTAAACGGATCTGACAGAATCTTGATTTTGCATCTAGTTTGGTGAAGAACTTTGCTCCACCCAACGTACCCAATGTGTGCTCAACATGGGGCAGAATAAACTTCCTCTGCCTCACTGCATTATTCAATTTTGATAGATCAACACAGGTCCTCACTGGGCCAACTGGCTTCTGAACAGGAACAAACCCACAGATCAGTCAGTAGGTTCATTCAATGCAGTTATGATGTCAAGTGCCTCCATGCTCTTTAGCTCAGCTTTGACTTTGTTCATCAATGGGACTGGTATACACCTCACTGTGGTCAGACAGTAGGATGTCACTCCTGGCCTCAGTTGGATAAGGTACCTTTCTTTCAATACTCCCAGGCCTGTGAACAACTCCGGGTATCTCTGCCACTGATCATTGTTTAGCAATTCCAACCTCGCAATGAGGTTCAGCTTCTCGATGGCGTGTCGTCCCAGTAGTGCTGAGAAGAGATTCTGAGCAACATAAACGTCCTCTTTTAATTGTCTCTCACTTTTACTGATGGAACTAGAGAACATTTCTTTCATACCAAGCTTATTTTTCCCTGGTCCCATAAGCATTTTCTTTGCTGGGTTTAGTGTAATGTCTGTTTCCTTTACCAGTTTTGTGAACAGGCATTCATGGATAGCTGTAACATCAGCCCCAATGTTCACTTTGAATGTTACTCCCTCAATTTGCAACTGAACCATAGTACATCAGTCTTGTCTATTTGAATCTAGAGTCTCAAGGAAAGCCCTCTCTTTGCCTGACCTCCTGAAGAACTGTTTTTGAGTGATACTGGCTTTTGAATTGACCAACTCGACTGCATGGATTGCATTTTGCTTCTTTTGCTGGATAGAGCTCTTTGTCATGGAATGGAGGGGGAAGGGAGGGGGGGAAGGAGGGAACGTCAACTCAGACCATGAGAGGCCTGCGTTGGGCATTTTCATGCATTACAAGGTGCAGATTGGAAGTCTGTGTGGGGTGCCAGTTTTTGCACAGACACTAGAGCAATGTGTGGTTAAGTGCCTTGCTCAAGGACACAAACACGCTGCCACAGCTGAGGCTCGAGCTAGCGACCTTCAGATCAATAGACAAACACCTTAACCGCTTGGTCACGTGTCCACATAATGGAGACTTGCTGTAATTCCTGCAGTTGGACATTTTACCTGCACCTTGTTCACTTGCCACCTCTTTCTGTAGTCTTTCTGACTGCATCTTGTTTGTACCCTTCTTTTTGTACACCTTCCAGCTTTACCTCAGTATTGTTTTCATGCCTGAGTTCTGCCTATTGCCGATGTACATTCTCACTCTGCTTGACTATAGTAACAGCTTTCTCTAGTGTGAGATTTGCCTGCAACTGGAGTCTCTCTGACGATTTGTTGAGTCACCTACAACAATCCTGTCTCTAATGAGCTCATCTCTCAGATTTCCATTTGCACAGTTATCCAACAGAACATACAATGCTGTGATGAAGTCACTTACACTTTCATCTGGCTCTTGTTTTCTGGAGCTGAACTTTGCCCTCTCATTTATCACATTTTGTTTTCCTGTGAAATATTCTTTGAATTTGCCCTGCACGGTTTAGTATTGCTTTTTCTAAGCATCCCTCAGTCCGAATCCACCCAAGATGTCATCTGCTTTTTCACCCATGCAGTATATCAGTGTGCTTACTTGATGCTCTTCTTAAACCTGTGAGATTGCTTGTAACTCTAAGTCTCTCAAAGCATCTGAGCCATCTCTCAAAGAATTAATGTGCCTCAGGGGGATGTATTAGGTAAGTAGATGTAGGTAATGCAGGTATTTGCTCCACTTTCCTGTTTATTAATTTATTATTTATTTTAATTGGATTACAAAAGTGTTTTTTTTCAATCCCTGAGAGTTTTTAACTGACTTCTCTGACTTTTCTGCTGTTTCTGTCTCTCTGTGCACTTCCCCGGGCTAGTAGCCCACAGAATATTACAATGTATCCTCTTTTTGGTGTAACTTGAAGGTGTTGCCTAGCAACTCTGGCCAGTTCTCAGGTCAAGCAGTGTATACCATTAGCAACTAGCATAGGCAGTTTAGGTTGATAAGTCTGTAGATATCTTTCATAAATAGATGCAAATAACAATAGTCTTACTATAAATCCTTGCTTGTTGGGAATCTCGTTTGGTCTGCAGCACCAATCCAACAATGATCAACCCAATTTTGACGCCATGTTTGAAATGGTGCAGAGCACACCAAGATGCCAATGGCAGGATAATCAACTGAATTTTAGTGTCCACTTTGCTTTTACAGTATGTGAATTCCTCCCATGTGGAAGCGGCTAAATGAGTGGCATTGGAATAACCTAATTAACGAACACTACAGTCACACGATTATGCTAGGATTAAATCAAATGATTGCTGGGCGTTGTGGCTCAGAGAACTAGAATGGCCTATTCTGCACTGTGTCTCAATAAATGAATAAACAAATAATTTAAACATACCTTGAATCTTTTTAATAAATAGTTCCAGCTGCAGTCTGTTGTCTCTCATTTAAACTTGAGTCCACGCAATTTCTTTCTTTCCTCTTGGTGACCATGATTCCAGATACCACGGTTTTAAACTTGGAACCTGTCTCCTATTTTAAAACTTCTTTTGTGTGCTGGATTGTAGTTAAATACCATCTTTTTCTTTTAATGTCAGTGATTGACAATGGAAATATTGAACCTGGACAAAGGAGGGAGATGGAAGTAAATAAGCAGAGAAGTAGCACCTTGTGACCCCTTCTCCTATCTTCTAATTTGCTTTGTGCTAGCGTTCCTGCCCTGCACTCCTACACCCAAGTTGCTCATTCTCTGCCTGGTATTTTGTGTCCTCCTAGGCCACCGTTCATTTCCACTCCCTGTATTTGCTGTGTCCAAATCAATAATAAATCTGTCAAAGTCCATCAGTCTAAGCCCAAGAAACATCGAGTCAATTTTGACAAATTCATACACCATGTGGTGAACTTTCTTTTTCTGTATATAGATTTCAGTCGATATTTCACCAAATAAATTCCAATTATCGCCACTACCTTCCTATGAACCATAACCTTTTGTGTTTCGCTTGTTTTTATTTAGAGATGTTGCATGATAACAGGTCCTTCCAGCCCAATTACACCTGTGCCTGTGCCTCCCAATGACACCATGTGACCAATTATCCTATAAGCTGTATGTCTTTGGAATGTGGAGGGAAATCCATGCAACCATGGAGAAGAGGGCAATCAGTGTGAGAGGTTTCTCATTAGTGATGCGATGCATGGTTTAGAAAATGCTTGGGTACTTCTTGGCTTCTTTCGTGATAGGCGGGCAGTCATTCAAGAGTGGAGCGGTCATTGTTGGAGCGGGGTGTTGTTAGAGTTGTCCAGCTTTGGCTTAGCAGGCTTAAGTGAGAACAGGTTTGAGCAAGCCCAGCTGGAGGTTCAAAGTAAGTTTCTTGTACATGTTTTTTTTTCTGTTAGTACATAGCTAATGCATTGAGAATGGGTCAGAAGGTAGTGGTAACTCCTTTGTGTGAGATGTGGGAACTCTGGGAGACTTCATTTTCCATCTGCATGAAGCGCATCGAGCTGCAACTCCTTAGAGACTGTATTAATGAACTGGAACTGCAGCTTAGTGACCTTCAGCTACCTTATACTTCATTGTCACAAAACAATTGGTACTAGAACGTACAATCATCACAGAGGTATTTGATTCTGTGCTTCACACTCCCTGCATTACAAATATTAAATATTAAGAATATTAAAAATGGTTACAATTAGTAAATATTAAAAATTTAAATTATAAATCATAAATAGAAAATAGAAAAATGGCAAGTAAGGTAGTGGAAAAAAACCGAGAGGCAGGTCCGGATATTTGGAGGGTACGGCCCAGATCCGGGTCAGGATCCGTTCAGCAGTCTTATCACAGTTGGAAAGAAGCTGTTCCCAAATCTGGCCATATGGGTCTTCAAGCTCCTGAGCCTTCTCCCGGAGGGAAGAGGGACAAAAAGTCTGTTGGCTGGGTGGGTCGTGTCCTTGATTATCCTGGCAGCACTGCTCCAACAGTGTGTGGTGTAAGGTGAGTCCAAGGACAGAAGATTGGTTTGTGTGATGTGCTGCGCTGTGTTCACGTTCTTCTGCAGCTTCTTCCGGTCTTGGACAGGACAACTTCCATACCAGGTTGTGATGCACCCTAGAAGAATGCTTTCTACAGTGCATCTATAAAAATTAGTGAGGGTTTTAGGGGACAGGCCAAATTTCTTTAGTTTTCTCAGGAAGTAAAGGCTTGTAGGAAGAATGAGCAGATAACTAAAAGATGCAGAGAGGCAGTCATCCAGTCATCCCTAAGTTGCAAGATGCAGGTCCCGGGGTGACTGTCAACAGAGGAAAAGGGAATAGGCAGCCAGTGCAGAGTAGCCCTTGTCTTTCCTCTCAATAATAAGCACACAGCTTTGGATACTGATGGGGAGGGACAACCTACCGGCGGAAGCTGCAGCAACCAGGCTTCTGGTACTGATTCCGGCTCAGCAGGGAGAAGAGAAGTGCAGTAGTAATTGGGTTTCCATAACTGGAGGAGTATAGATCCGATTCCGTGGACATAAAAGAGACACCGAGATAGGATGTTGCCTCCTGGGTGCCAGGGTGAAGAATGTCTCAGATTGGGTCCATGGCATTTTAAAGGGGAAGGGTGAACAGCTGGAAGTCATGGTACATATTGGTACCAACAACACAGATGGGCAAAGTAAGGAGGTTCTGAAGAGAAAATATAAGGAGTTAGGCAGAAAAACAGTTAGATTGAAAAACAGGACCTTCTGGGTAGTAATCTCAGGACTGCTGCCTGTACGCCGTGCCAGTGAAGGTAAGAACAGGATGATTTGGCGGATGAATGCATGGCTGAACAATGGTGCAGGGGGCAGGGTTTCAGATTTCTAGATAATTGTGATCTTTTCTGGGGAAGGTAAATGACAGGTTGTACGTGAACCCAAGGGAGACCAATATCCTTGTGGGCAGGTTTGCTAGAGCTATAGGAAAGGTTTAAACTAATTTGGCAGAGTGATGGAAGCTAGTGTGTAGGGCTGAGGATGGAGCAATTAGTATACAAGCAGGCATAGTGTGTGGTGGGATTATGACAAAGGATGGGCAAATGATGGGACAAAATTGCAGTGGGATGACTGAAAGTGCAACAGGGGGCCAAAATCAAAATGGATGAATAATACAGGACTGAAGCTGTCATGGGCCCTGAGCGTCTGTGCACTGACATTTATTAATTGTTGTCTTATCTAGAGTTATTAAAGCTTTGTGCCTTCTGTTTAATCTTGTCAAGTTTATTTTGTCTGGCTCATGTTTTCTGCACACTGTGATTACTTATACAGGACACCCAATTAGCGCTGATTGCGAGATCCTTGCGTTAGGAGAATATTTAATCTCACGGTGTCATTTGGTCATACTTATGATGTTCTGTTGGAATTCCTATGATATAGACTTGTGTTTCTGCCTCTACATGCAAGTCTGTCAAAAGATTCAAAAGATTCAAAAAACTTTGTCATTCTAAACATACATCAACTCTGCAGAGCAGAATGAGACAGCGTTTCTCAGGGGCAGTGCAATCATAACATAACAAACACAACACTAAATAATGAACATAACAATAAATAGTAAAACACAACGACCACATGTCAGTTAAAATCAAGTTTTAAGTGTCCAGTGCAAGTTAAAAGTGTCCAAAGCAGAGTCAGGTGGAGCAGCTATTTAGCAGTCTGACTGCCTGTGGGAGGAAGCTGTTTAGTAGCCTTGTGGTTTTAGTTTTGATGCTCCTGTAACGTTTGCCTGATGGCAGAAGAACAAACAGTTCATGGAGAGGGTGTGAGGGGTCTTTAATGATGTACTGTGTCTTCTGGAGGCATCGACTCTGAAAGAGGTCTTGGACAGAAGGTAGGGAGACCCCAATAACCTTCTCTGCTCCCCTAACCACCCTCTGCAAGGCTTTTTTGTCGACAGCACTCCAGCTGGAGTACCAGGTTGTGATGCAAAAGGTCAGCACACTCTTAACCACGCCTCTGTAGAATGTAGTTAAGATGTTAGTGGGGAGTGATGCTTGTTTAAGCTTCCTCAGAAAGTGCAATCTCTGCTGGGCCTGTTTCACAATCCCAGTGATGTTCCTGGACCAGGTGAGATTGTCTGAGATCTGCACCCCAAGGAACTTGATGTTTTCCACGCTCTCCACTGTGGAGCCGCTGATGCTGAGGGGTGTGGGCTCAGGCTGAGACCGTCTGAAATCGACGATCATCTCCTTGGTCGATCCTCTTCATCTGGGTTCAGTTGTTTGTCAGCACACAACATGACTTGAAAGTGTTATATTTGAATGTATGTAGTATACAGAATAAGACCATAAGACTATAAAGTATGAGAGCAGAATTAGGCCATTTGGCCCAGCGACTCTGCTCCACCATTTCATCATGGCTGATCTAATTTTCCTCTCAGGCCTAGCCTCCTGCCTTCTGTCCGTATCCCTTCACGAATCCTGACCAGTCAAGAATCAACCTCTGTCTTATAAATAAAGACTTGACCTGCACAGCTGTCTGTGGCAAAGAATTCTACAGATTCACCACTTTCTGTCTAAAGAAACTCTTCCTCATCTCCATTCTAAAAGGGCACCCTTCTATTCTGAGTCTATGTGCTCTGGTTTTAGACGCTCCCACTGGACTAAACATCCTCTCCACATCCACTCTGTCAAGGCATTTCACCATTTCATAGGTTCCAAAGAGGTCACCCCTCATTCTTCTGAATTCTAGTGAATACAGGTCCAGAACCATCAGACGTTTTTCATATGACAGGCCATTCAATTCTAGAATAATTTTCGTGAACCTCCTTTGTACCTTCTCCAGTTTCAACATACCTTTCTAAGATAAGAGGCCTAAATCTGCTCACAATACTCCAAGTGAGGTCTTGCCAGTGCTTTGTGAAGTCTCAACATTACTTCCTTGCTTTTATATTCTAGTCCTCCTGAAATGAATTCTAACATTGCATTTGCCTTCCTCACCACAAACTCAACCTGCAAATTAACCGTCAGAGAATCCTGCACAAGGACTCTTAAGTCCTTTTGCACCTCAGTTTTTTGTATTTTCTCTCCATTTAGAAAATAATCAACCCTTCCATTTCTTCTACCAAAATGCAAGACCATACACTTCCCAACGCTATATTTCATCTGCAGTTTTTTGCCTATCTTCCCAATCTGTCTAAGTCCTTCTGTACCTTCTTCATTTCCTCAAAATTACCTGTATATCTATCTACCTTCATATTGTTTGAAAACTTTGCAACAAAGCTGTCAATTCCATCATCCAAATTATTGGCATATAATGTAAAAAGAATCGGTCCCAACACAGATCCGTGTTGAACACCACTAGTCATCGGCAGCCTGCCAGAAAAGGCTCCCTTCATTCCCACTCTTTGCCTTCTTCTAATCGGTCATTGCTTTAGAAGGAAATGAGTTATTAACTTGAAACTTTCTGCATAATCACTCAAAGAGTTGAACTGCATATGCATGTAATGAGAGCTGTATAACTCATCTCCTTCCACCTTAGGCCACAAACTTATCAATCACCCCTGCTGTGGACACTTTCTGGAGGTCCAAGATCTGTATGCTCTACGACCGCTGGACTAAGTGTGTAAATGTAGGAGGGGACTATGTTGAAAAATAAATCTGCTTGGTTTTCTAAAATTGACACCTTCTGCCTTAGGCCACGAACTTATCCATTACCCCTTGTAAGATGGGAGACCACAGCCTGAGTTTTGAGGGTGTCCATTCAGAATAGAGATGAGGAAAACTTTCTTTAGCCAGAGAGTTATGAATCTGTGGATTTCTTATCACAGCCGGTTGTGCAAGTCATTTTATTGGGTATATTTAAGGTGCCGGTTGATATGTTCTTGATTAATTAGGGAATCAAAGGTTACAAGGAGAATTCAAAGTTAGAAGGTGGTGGGGAGTTGAAAGGATATAAGTTGGCAAGTGATAGGTGAAACCAGGTAAGGGGGAAGCTAAGTGGGTGGGGGAGGAGAGGATGAAGAGGCAAAGGACTGAAGGAGAAGAAATCTGATAGGAAAGGACAATGGACTATCAGAGAAAGGGAAGGTGGAGGGGCATCAAAGGGGAGGTGATGGGCAGGTGAGAAGAAGGGTTAAGAGGGGAGTCAGAATGGAGAATGGAAAAGCAGAGAAAGGTGAAGAAATTGAGATTCAACTTGATGTTCTCCCACAGGAAGGCTACTGGAGGTAATGTCCTGGAAAGCAATGACATAGTTTGACAAAGGGATCAGGGCAATAACACAAACCTGTGGGACACCCGTCTTTGTAGAGGTTGATTTTGTTGGTTAGTATCATGGCTTGCATTACTAAAGTTGATGGTGAATTTCAATTGGCAGTGAGATTTGATGATAGTATTTTACAGTCATTTCCAATAGTTGGAAGGACTGTGAAAACTCCCAATGTGAAGAAAGGGTATGTTGGACCCGCTACCTGCATACTTGTTGTCACACCTTGAGGATCACATCCACCATGGCTCAAGATTAGATTAGATTAGATTCAACTTTGTTTTCATTGTGCCGAGTACAGATACAAAGCCAATGAAATGCAGTTAGCATCTAACCAGAAATGGAAAGAATAGTGTTATTTACAAAATAACTGTGAATAAAAAGTAAATGCTACAGCACACAATTATAAAAGCACTGAGACAGTACAATATGAGTGCAATACTGCTTAGCGCTGTGATGTGATGTTCAGCAGGGTCACAGCCTCAGGGAAGAAGCTCTTCCTGTGCCTGCTGGTGCGGGAGCAGAGGCTCCTGTAGCGCCTCCCGGATGGGAGGAGAGTAAGAAGTCCATAGTTAGGGTGAGATGCATCCTTGATAATGCTTTTCGCCCTGCCCAGGCAGTGTTTATGGTAGATGTTCTCAAAGGTGGGCAATTGGGTGCCGATAATCCGCTGGGCAGTTTTCACCACATGCTGGAGTGCTCTGCGGTCTGATATGGGACAGTTGCCATACCACACTGAGATGCAGTTGGTGAGTATGGTCTCAATGGTACAGCAGTAAAAGTCTGTCAGTGTCCTGGGACAGAGTTGAGCTTTCTTGATGCTCTGCAGGAAATAAAGGGGTTGTTGTGCCTTTTTGATCAGGATGGAGGAGTTCAGGGACAGGTGAGATCCTCGGAAATGTGGACACCAAGGAATTTGAAGATAGATAACACGCTCTACTACAGCTCCATTGATGTAGATGGGGATGTGAGTGTGGCTCCTAGCATGCCTGAAGTCCACAATGACCTCCTTGGTCTTCTGGGTGTTAAGGGCCAGGTTGTTGTTGGCACACCATGCGGCCAGGTGCTGGACCTCATCCCTGTAGGCCATCTCATCATCCCTTCTGATCAGGCCAACCACCGTGGTGTCGTCTGCGAACTTAATTATGCAGTTAGAACTATGTACAGGAATGCAGTCATAGGTGGAAAGGGAGTACAGAAGAGGGCTCAGCACACAGCCTTGAGGCACGCCAGTGTTCAGGGTGAGAGTGGAGGAGGAGAGGAGGAGGAGGAGGAGGAGAGGTTGTCTAACTTAAGATCAGGGGTTCCCAAACTATTCTATGCCATGGACCCCTTCTAGTAGCTTAGGGGTCCATAGACCCCAAGTTGCGAACCCCTGCTCCAGATGGATGGATGGAATTTGCACTGCAATTTGATGAGATCAGTGGTTTTTGGCCACTGTGAGCAACTATTTGAGAGGGCCTTCCCTGGGGAAGATTGTAGACCCTTTTATACTTACCATAATTGTATTGATGTACTTTTGTTTGTTTATTATGTGCTGTGTTGTATGATATGGGCGATCCTGAAAAATAATTGCTCCTGGCAAATTCTTCTACAGAAGTGGTTTACATTGCCTTCTTCTGGGCAGTGTCTTTACAAGGCGGGTGACCCCAACCATTATCAATACTCTTCCTGGCATCAGTGGTCACATAATCAAGACATGTGATATGCACTAGCAGCTTATATGACCATCCACCACTTGCTCCCATGGCTTCACATGGCCCTGATCTGGGCCGGGGGGTGGCAGGTGGCCAAGTGTGACCTGTAGGCTAGTGGAGGGAAGAAGCACCTTACACCTCCTTTGGTAGAGACATATCTCCACTTGGCCACCCATAATGCACATGAAGAACTACGTAAAAAACATTTGGTGTGGGTGCCAAGCATATAATCGGAAGGTCTATCTCTACTCTGTTGTGATGTTCAATGTATTTCTAACCTGGTTCTGCTGGAAACCCTTCAACAAGATAATAGCTTTTTCAGTTCAATACATTCATTCAGACAGCTGTTAGGATATCCTATTTACTGTTCAGTGAACCTTTAAGAAAAATGTCAAAGTCTTTGAAATCAAGAGATGCAAAGAAGATTCAATACTGATTTGGGACTCTTTTAAGATACGGGAAAAATTAAGTGTTAGTTTACTAGAATTCAGGAGGTTAAGAAATGTGCAAAACTCTGAGAAGGTTTGATTTGATAAATCATGAATGGTTTTTCATAACATGGTGATTCAGTTCAAAGACACACACTTCAGACCATTACCAAAGAGCTAAGGGAAATAGGAAGGAATTTGATCCCAGCAGATAGACCCACTGCACTGATTTTCTTTATTTATCAGTAAGTTTTATCAAAATGCCGTTTTATTCAGATGGATGACACAAATTCACTCACTCACTACTCAGAACTGATTCCAGAGCAACAGACGCAAAATGATTTTTCCACAGTCTACACTTTTACTTTAAATGACTCTACCACTCATATTCTCAGTGTTATTTATACTTTTATTTACAAAAATTGTCTTCCTTTGCACATTGGTTGTTTGTCACTCTTCACTTACGTACTGTTTTTCATAATTTCTACTGTATTTCTTTATTTTCTAGTAAATGCCCATAAGAAAATAAATCTCAAGTTTAAATATAATAGCTAATATCTATGTCTTATGTACCACAATCTCCATTAGAGCAGGTGCAGCACAGGGCTGTGTACTTAGCTCCCTGCCCTACTGACTTTACACCTATGACTGTGCGGTTATGTCATAAGGGGGCTTTAGGAGCAGACCCAAATGCAAAACACAGACACTGAAGTTCTAGGAACAGGACAAGGTTTATCAAGGAAGCAAGGGGAGTCAGGAAGAAACGATGCTGGATGTGGACACAGGCCCTGGACGAGACAAGGACACCGGGCCTGGGCTAGGACTAAGACTAAGAAAGTGGGACCAGGACAAGGAACTTGAAACTAGGAGCCTGGGCTAGGACTCTGAGCCAGTGACTGGACAGAGACCCGGAACCTGGACCTTGACTTGGGCTCTGACCCCGGATCTAGGCGAAGACAAGACATGGCTACAGGACAAGACATGGCTATAGGACTAGATGTGGCTACAGGACTGGATGTGGCTACAGGACTGGACATAGCTACAGGACTGGACGTGGAACTCCTGCACAGGACGAGGCACATGGACAGGATGAGAACACAAAGCCTTGACTTGGAGAGGACGAGATTCTTGGACTAGGCTTAGACAAGACGAGGTTCTAGGACTTGGCTTGGACTAGACGAGGTTCTTGGACGTGGCTTGGACTAGACGAGGTTCTTGGACGTGGCTTGGATTAGATGGATGCCTGGACTGGATGAGAGACTCCTGGACAGGACGAGAGAACTCCAGCACAGACAAGGGAACTCCAGCACAGGACGAGGAATCTCCAGCACAGGGCTGGGCGAGGTACTCCTGGGCTGGGCGAGGAACTCCTGGGCTGGGCGAGGAACTCCTGGGCAGGGGTCTCTCATCCAGTTCAGGAGTCCCTAGTCCAAGCCACGTCCAAGAACCTCATCTAGTCCAAGCCATGTCCAAGAACCTAGTCTAGTCCAAGCCAAGTCCTAGAACCTCGTCTTGTCTAAGCCTAGCCCAAGAACCTCATCCTGTCCAAGTCAAGACTTTGTGTTCTTGTCCTGTGCAGGAGTTCCACGACCAGTCCTGTAGCCACGTCCTGTCCTCGACTAGATCCGGGATTCGAGCCTGAGTCAAGACCCAGGTTCCGGGTCCCTGTCCAGTCTCTGGCTCAGAGTCTTAGCCCAGGCTCCTAGTTCCAAGTTCCTTGTCCTGGCCCCGCTTTTCTCGTCTTAGTCCTAGCCCAGGCCCAGTGTCCTTGTCTCATCCAGGGCCTGTGTCCATGTCCAGCATCGTTTCTTCCTGACTCCTCTTGCTTTCTTGATAAACCTTGTCCTGTTCCTAGAACTTCAGTGTCTGTGTCTTGCATTTGGGTCTGCTCCCAACGACCTCTTATGACAAGTTAAGCACAGCTCGAACACCATATTCAAGTTTGCTGACGATACCACTGTTGTGGGCTGTATCAAAGGTAACGATGAATCAACATACAGGAGGGAGATTGATAATTTGGCTGGTCGGTGTCATAACAACAGCCTCTCACTCAATGTCAGCAAGACAAAGGAACTGATTCTAGACTTCAGGAGAGGCAGACCAGAGGTGCATGAGCCAATCCTCATTGGAGGAAAAGAGGTGGAGAGGGGCAGTAACCTAAAATTTTTGAGTGTTAAATTCATAGAAGAATTGTACTGGACTCTACTTAGGAACCTGTGGAGATTTGGCATGAGTTCAAAAACTTTGACAAACTTTTATAGATATGTAGTGGAGAAGGTATTGACTGGCTGTATAATGGCTGTCATAGGAAAGCAGCATTTAATATCAAAGATCCTCACCACTCAGGCCATGCTCTTTTCTCACTGCTGTCATCAGGTGGAAAGTACAAGAGACTCAGGACTCACAGAATCAGGTTCAAGAACAGTTACGGCCCCTCAGCCATCAGGCTTTTGAACAAAAGGGGTAACTGCACTCATCTATTGAGATATTCCCACAACCAATGATCTCGCTTTACGGACTCTTTATCTTGTTATTTCATGCTCCTATTGCTATTTACAAATGCTTGTATTCATATTTGCATTTGCACAGTTTGTTGTCTTCTATACTCTGATTGATCTTTCATTGATCCTGTTATTGTTACTCTTCGATAGATTTGCTGAGTATGCCACAGGGAAAAGAATCTCAGGGTTATATATGGTGGCATTTTTGTACTTTGATAATAAAATTTACTTTGAGAGACAACACATAACCTGTAAATCTGTTGGTTTTGTCCACTGTATCCCATGCTCCTGATACAGCCTCCTCTACATTGGTGAGACAAGAATTTATTGGGGACTTCTTTGTTGAGCACCCACCAGAAGCTGAATTTCCCCATGACCAACTATTTCAATTCCTATCCCTAATCACATTCCAACATGCTGGCCTCCTTTTCTGCCTTTCAAGTTGGAGGAACAACACCTCATAATCCTTCGAAGTAGCCTCGAACCCGATGCCATGAACATTGATTTCTCCACCTTTGAGTAAATTTTCCCTGCCTCTTTCCCTCTCCTTCAGTTCCCCACTTATGCCTCTTACTTCTTCTCCTCACCTGCCTATCACCTCTCCTGGTGCTCCTCCTCCTTCCTTTCCCCCCAGGATTCACTCTCCTCTCCGATCAGATCCTTTCTTCTCCAGCCCTTTGCCTTTTCCACTCATCAACTCCCAGCTTCTCACTTCATCCCCCTTCCCCAGCAGCCACCTGGCCTCACCTATCACCTTCTCCATTGTCCTTCTTTCCTTCTCCAATCCTCTTACTCTGGCATCCTACCCCCTTCTTTTCCAATCCTGATGAAAGGTCTTGGCCTGAAAGGTCGACTGTTTATCCACTTCCATGGATGTTACCTGACCTGCTGAGTTCCTCCAGCATTTTGTGTGTGTTGCTCTGGATTTCAAGCATCTACAGGATCTCTTGCTTTCAGAAAACTTTTTTCAAGTTTTGAATTTGGCTTTGAAAGATGCTTCTGAATCCACGTCTAATATTTTTTCAAGGAGTACATTTTAAATCCTGTAAGCGACTGCAGAGAAAATATAAAGTGTTGTGCAAAAGTCATTCCCCTCGGTGCTGGGGCTGTTCACAGAAATTGAGTACATCTGTAGCTTATGAGAATTATCAGTCATGCCCCATTGGGTGCGAGGTGCCAGTTCCAAACAGGAACTGGCTGTGGCTCTATCGTGGATTGTTAATGCCTTTAAAACAGTGCTCATTTAGCCCTCTACTTTTTTTAACTGATGATCAATTAACTCCTTTAAAAATGCATCTTTCAGAATCACAATTAGAGTCAGAATCAGGTTTAATATCACCATCGTATGTCATGAAATTTGTTACTTTAGTGACAGCAGTATAATGCAATACATAATAATTTAGAAACTGTAAATTACAGTAAATATATATATAGTGTTAAACTAAATAAGTATTGCAGAAAGAGAAATAAAGGAGTAGTGAAGCAGTGTTCATGGGTTCAATGTCCATTCAGAAATCATATGGCAGAGGGGAAGAAGCTGTTTCTGAATCACTCAGTGTGTGCTGTTAGGCTTTTGTATCTTCTTCCTGATGGTAGCAATGAGAAAGGACATGCCAGGCTAGTGGGTTCCTTAAAGAAGGACATTGCCTTTTTGAGGCACTGCTCCTTGAAGATGTCTTTGATATTATGTATGCTAGTGCCCATGATGGTGCTGGATAATTTTACAACTCTCTGCAGCTTACTTCGATCCTTGGCCAGCTGGTGGCGCAGTGAGATCAGCGCCGGACCCCGGAGCGAAGGTTCCCGAGTTCGAGTCCAGGTCGGGCCGCCCCAAGCACGCTTTCCATCTGTGCCGGGTTGAGCGTCGAGCTAGCCACTCGGCCTCGTGAAAAAAAAAGGGTCGAGTCAGGAACGTTCATATATGACACGGTTAATCCGAAAGGAGACCAATCCTGACACCACGCGCCAGACAAGGATGGCTGACTGTCCGGTGCGACACGCAAAAAAAAACAAAACTTCAATCCTGTGCAGTGGTTCACCATAATGGATGGTGATGCAGCCAGTTAGAATGCTCTCTACAGTACTTGTAGAAATTTTTGAATGTTTTAGCCGACATATCAAATCTCAAACTCCAAATGAAATAAAGTCACTATCCTGCCTTCTTTATAGCTGCACCCATCTGTTGGCACCAAGTTAGAGATAGTAACACCCAGGAACTTGAAATTGTTTACTCTCTCCGCTTCTGATCCCTCAATGAGGACTGATGTGTGTTCCCTCATCTTACCCTTTCTGAAGTTCACAATCAGTTCCTTTGTCATACCGAAGTTGAGTGCAAGGTTATTGCTGTGACGCCACTCAACTAGCTGATATATCTCAAAAGATCTATTCAAGATGTGAAAAATAACATTTCTCTGTCTATAACGAGCAGTACAGTGAGTCTAATTGGATAGACCTTGACATTGATTATTGACACTTCTGCCAGTAGTTTCTTTTTATCTTTTCCACTGCATCTAAATCTATCCCCTCACATGGTTACTTCCCATTGTGCAAAGGTGTGGGGCTGCAGTTGAGGGTCACGACCAGAATGTTACTGTTACGATACGCAACCAACTGCACCAGCTTCTGGGGTTTCGACGTTCCAACTCTCTGGAATATGGATAGCTGCTGTGGCCCCTTTACAGACTCAGGCCCACCCTGTTAATTGGCGGCAAGTTTTAGCGCTCAGATTTTAATATTTAAAGAGCATCCGAACTGAGTTTTGGTGCTTATTCATCAGCTCTATTTTGGATTCCCATTTAGCATTTAGTCCGGATCCCTGTCCAGTTCTCAGTCTCATATTGTGTCCTGATTCCAGTCTCGGATACTCCAGTACTACTTGGGTTGTAACCATCCTCGCCTTGGTCTCTCCTCGCAGTTACAGCACCAGCTTATTCATTAGGCACATTATAATTCGAAGGCCTTTAATTCTGCACAGGCCATACAACATGATTCAGAACATGGGGCAAGTGTGTAAAAGCTCACTTTGGGAACTGAACACCACACTACTTCATTGTCTGCCATTAGGTTTACATTACCTGTTGATTTAGACTGACACATTAGTTTGATGACTGAACTTCTGCCCAGCTCGGATTCAAATTGGTTTCATTTAATCTCACCCCCTACAGGCTTTTCTGTGCACAGCCTAGAGGAGTGAACAGTGCACTAAGTTTTATTGAGATTAAGCACAGAATAGGCCTTTCCAACCCTTCGAACTGTGCTGCCCTACAGTCCCGATTTAACCCTAGACTAATCACCAGTCAATCTACAATGACTAACTAACGTCCCAACAAGTTCGTTCTTGGACTGTGGGAGGAAACTGGAGCACCTGGAGGAAACTCACACAGTCACCACGGGAGAGTGTACAAACTCCTTACAGGCAACAGTGGGAATTGAACCCAGGACTCAGGACTGTAAAGTCTTGTACTAACCACTATGTTACCCTGCCGCCCCGGTAAATACCTACAGTAAAGCTCCTTTGATCTGGTAAATCAATGAAATTTCGACGGAAGTGATTCTGGATGAGTGGTTTTCCAACACTATCAACTCTGTTCCATTCCATTTTTAATATACTGAGTTGTTTTCAAGGTAGAATAACGTATATCTTGTCCAGAGAACCTAGGCAGCTGAAAGTGAGTGTGGGCCAGAAAGACCTGTTCCACATTGTATCTCTAAATAAAATAAAATAAAATAAAATAAAAATAAATAAGACTCTGGCAACTGTCAAGGGAGAGTGGGGAGAGTGGGTGGAGTGGGGGGAGTGGGGAGAGTGGGTCGAGTGGGGGGAGTGGAGAGAGTGGGGGGGAGGGGAGAGTGGGGGGAGTGGGGAGAGTGGGGGAGAGGGGAGATTGGGGAGAGTGGGTGGAGTGGGGGAGTGGGGCGAGTGGGTGGAGTGGGGGGAGTGGGGAGAGTGGGTGGAGTAGGTGGAGTGGGGGGAGTGGGGAGAGTGGGGGAGAGGGGAGATTGGGGAGAGTGGGTGGAGTGGGGGGAGTGGGGGGAGTGGGGAGAGTGGGGGAGAGGGGAGAGTGGGTGGAGTGGGGGGAGTGGGGAGAGTGGGTGGAGTGGGTGGAGTGGGGGGAGTGGGGAGAGTGGGTGGAGTGGGTGGAGTGGGGGGAGTGGGGAGAGTGGGGAGAGTGGGGGGAGTGGGGAGAGCAGGAAACAGAGTCAGCTATGTTACAAGGGAGTGTTTCAAAGAGGACCAGGTGAACTTATAGGAACCAGACTGAGTCTAAAGGGTGCAAAATGGCAAGGCGTTGAGTCAAAACTGTGATCAGGAAGCCGAGCATGGTGAGTGAAGTGGATGCAGGAATCAGCAACCATTGAATCAGAGGCCAAGCTATCAGGATCTCTGAATGCACACGAGCTCCTCTGCTTCAACCACCCCATCTGGCACCAAAAACACAACTTCCCAGTGGCCAAACATTTTAACTCTGATTCCCATTCCCGTTCCAACATGTCAGTCAATGGACTCCTCTTGTGCTACGATGAAGCCACCCTCAGGGTGGAGGCACAACACTCTATATTCTGTCTGGGTAGCCTCCAACCTAATAGGATGAATATTGATTTCACCTTCCAGTAAGAAAGCCTTCCCCTTCCTTCTTCCTCTATTGACTATTCTGGCCTCTTATCTCTACTCACCTGCCTGTCCCCTCCTCCTTCCCTTTCCCCTATGGTCTATGTTCCTCTCCTCTCAGATTCCTTCCTCTCCAGCACTTTATCCTTCCTACCCACCTGCTTCACCTATAACCTTGCTTGTGCAGCTGGATCCCAGACTTCCTAGTGACAGGTAGTAAGGATGGGCTTCCTCACCTCTGCCCCTCTGACCCTTAACACAGATGCCCCTCAGGGTTGTGTTCTGAGTCCCTTTCTCTACTCCCTTTACACACACAACTGTACTGCCACACAGCTCTGATCTGCTGATCAAATTTGCAGATGACACAACATTGATCGGCCTTGTTTCTAGTGGTAATGAGAGAGCCTACAGAGGAGATGTTGACACCCTGACTCGGTGGTGCCGGGATAACAACCCCTCCCTCAATGCCCAAAAAGCAAAAGAGCTGATTGTGGATTACAGGAGCATTGGAGGCAAATTCGGCCCAATCAACATCAATGTGCCTGCAGTTGGGAGGGTTAGTAGTTTCAAGTTCCTCAGTGTACACATCACTGATGTCCTTACCTGGACTATACACACCAGCTTTGTGGCAAAAAAAGCACAACGGTGTCTCTTCCACTTCAGGCGACTGAAAAAGTTAGGCATGGGCCCCAAGATCCTCAAGACCTTCTACGGGGCACCATTGAGAGCATACTGACTGGCTGAATCACAGCCTGGTACTGGAACTGCACCAACCTTGATCATTGGGCACTGCAGAGAGTGGTATGGACAGCCCAGCACATCTGTGGATGTGAACTTCCCTCCATTGAGGACATTTATAGCAGTGGGTGCAGAAAGAAGGCCTGGAAGATCATGGGGGTCACCACTCACCCCAATCATAAACTGCTTCAGCTGCTTCTGTCTGGCAAACACCACTCACCGCAGCATTAAAGCCAGCCAGGACCAACAGGCTACGGGACAGCTTCTTTCTACAAGCTATTAGACTTTAAAATTTACATGTTTGCACATTGCAACGGAGTCATAGCGTAAAGATTTTTACTCCCTCACATTGTGGGATGGATGTAAGATTTAAAGAAATTCTAATTCATCTCCCCTCCTCTTATTCTGGAATCATCCCCATTCTTTTCCAGTCCTGAAGAAGCTTGCGGCCCTAAATGTCAACTGTTTATTCATTTGCATAGATACTGCCTGACCTGCTGAGTTTCTCCAGCATTTTGTGTGTGCTGCATAGGATGTCTGAATTGTTGCTTTATGGATTACAAAGCTTTTACTGTAAAAGGTTTACTGCTCTCATTTATACTTTGTGGCCACTTTATTAGATACCTCCTGTACCTAATTAAGTGGTCACTGATTACAATAGTCATGGTCTATTGCTTCAGTTCTTCCACTTCAAGGATCACTGTACTGTGCGTTCAGAGATGCACTCTGCCCACCACTGTTGTAACGCGAGGTTATTTCAGTTACTGTCACTTTCCTGTCAGCTTGAGCCATATAGCCATTCTTCTCTGGCCTCTCTCATTAACAAGGCATTTTCACCCACAGAACTGTTCCTCACTGGATGATTTTTGTTTTTCACTCCATTCTCTGTAAACTCTAGAGACTGATGTGTGTGAAAATTGCTGACGATCAGCGGTTTCTGAGATACTCAAACCACCCTGCCTGACACCAACAATCATTCAACTGTCAAAATCACTCAGATCACTTTTCTTCCCTGTTCTGATGTTTAGTCCAAACAACAACTGAATCCCTTTACCACGTCTCCATGCTTTTATGCATTGAGCTGCTACCAGATGATTAGCTGTTTAGATATTTGCATTAACGGGCAAGTGTACAGGTGTACCTAACAAAGTGGCCACAGAGTGTATGTGTGTGCAGCACGATGTGACATGATGGATATGGTAGCTAATATGTTTGTGTCATACGGAGGTGGCTACGAACGGACCCAAGTGCAAGACACAGACACTGAAGTACTAGGGACAGGACTAGGATACAGGGTGAGGGCAAGGACATGGACACGAAAACCAGGAACCTGGAACAGGGCTGGACAAGAGAGCTAGGAGCCCGGGCTTGAACTCCGAGCCAGAGACTGGACAAGGACCCAGTACCTGGGTCTTGACTCTGGCTCAGACCCCAGAACTAGGCAAGGACGAGGCTTGGCTGGCAGGCAGAACAAGGCTGGAGTCTTAAGGCTTGAGGCTAGAGGCTAGAGACTCGAGGCGAGGCTTGGCAGGAGGCAGGAGACTCGAGGCGAGGCTTGATGCCAGGCAGGAGACTCGAGGCAAGGCCTGAGGCTAGGCAGGAGGCAGGAGTCTTCAGGCTAGAGGCTAGAGACTCGAGGTGAGGCTTGGCAGGAGGCAGGAGGCTGCAGTCTTCAGGCTAGAGGCTAGAGACTCGAGGCAAGGCTTGGCAGGAGGGAAGAGGCTGGAGTCTTCAGGCTAGAGGCTAGAGACTTGAGGCGAGGCTTGGCAGGAGGCAGGAGGCTAGAGACTCGAGGCGAGACTTGGCAGGAGGCAGGAGACTCAAGGCGAGGCCTGAGGCTTGGCAGGAGGCAGGAGTCTTCAGGCTAGAGGCTAGAGACTCGAGGCAAGGCTTGGCAGGAGGCAAGAGGCTGGAGTATTGAGGGTAGAGGCTAGAGACTCGAGGCGAGGCTTGGCAGGAGGCAGGAGGCTAGAGACTCGAGGTAAGGCTTGACAGGAGGCTGGAGACTCGGGCAAGGCTTGATGCTAGGCAGGAGACTCAAGGTGAGGCCTGAGGCTAGGCAGGAGGCAGGAGTCTTCAGGCTAGAGGCTAGAGACTCGAGGTGAGGCTTGGCAGGAGGCAGGAGGCTGGAGTCTTCAGGCTAGAGGCTAGAGACTTGAGGTGAGGCTTGGCAGGAGGCTGGAGACTCGAGGCGAGGCTTGGCAGGAGGCTGGAGACTCGAGGTGAGGCTTGAAGCTAGGCAGTAGACTCAAGGCGAGGCTTGAGGCTAGGCAGCAGGCTGGAGTCTTCAGGCTTGAGGCTAGGCAGGAGGCTGGAGTCTCCAGGCTTGAGGCTGGCAGGAAGCTGGAGTCTTCAGGCTTGAGGCTAGGCAGGAGGATGGAGGCTCCTCCTGGGCAGGGCACGGATCACCACCCGACAGAGACAAGGGACAGGAAGGGACAGAACCAACTGCAGGTAATGGCAAGACAACCTGGCTTACCTGATGGAGGCAAGGGACAGGTAGGGAGCTAGGTACAGGGTGGCTCCAGGACAAGACTGCAGGCGAGACGAGGCGAGAGTTACCAGCAAGACAAAGCAAGGCTTCAGGCAATGCAAGGTGAGACAAGAACCTCAGGTGAGGCGAGAGCTACCGGCAGGACAAGGCAAGGCTTCTGGCGAGGAAACAGGAAGTCAGAGGTAGGGATACAAGGAGTAAGGACAAGAACAACCCAGCAGCCACGCCCTGGTCTCTGAAGGTATTTATGCAGCCAGCCCCAACGAGCATCAGCTGCCTCAATTAGAGCTCAACAAGAACTGAAACATGGTAGACAGGAAAACCTGGAGCAAGGCTCAATGAACCGGACCGTGAACGGGAATATGGACTTCACGGACCGGACCATGACAGTCTGAACCTAGAATTAAATGAAGTTCAGCAAGACTCAAATCGTTAAGTATGTAGATTACTTACAAAAGGTAATTCTAAAGTTGATGGAATGCAAGTGGATAGTACCTTTTACTTTACAATTATTCTAAGCTTGGAGGTTAGATCATGCCATCACCATTCTGGACAGTTCTGGGTGGCACATGCCTAGAGAGCAACCACCATAGAAAGAAAACAAGATGGATTTATCAGAATGTTACCTGCATTCCTAAAGATTCTATTATTAAGGACGATGAAGTAAACCAAAGTCTAATTCCTTGCTGCTTAGAAAAGTATAAGAATGAAGTTAACAGTTTATTAAAGGGTGCAGACAAGAGAAAGAAGTAAAAAAATGCTAATTGAGGAATCTAGGAGATGGTAATGGAGTGTGAAAGTAGAAGATCTTTCCTGTGGGGAAAAAATTCTGGCAAATGTGGTGAAGATTTGATACTCTCTTGTGTAGTTGCCAATTGCTGCCAAGCTGGATGTAGATTTAAAATTTAAAAGCAGGCTTTTATTAGATAAAATGATTGAGTGATAAAGGGAAATGGAGGATGAATAGAGGGATAGCTAGGTTAGATAGAATCCCAAGTCCTTCGGATCTCTGGCCTACTTCCAAAGTCCCTGTCATTTCCCTTATCCCTTGATAATTAGTGTTAATAAAATTCTAACTTCAGGTTTTAAATCAACAGCCATCTGCACAAGAGAGTTATTAAAATAACTTTTAAATTGTTAGGAACTTTAGCATACTGAGACCAAAAAAAACTCTAGTGATAGAAATGGTTGAGCCTATGAGATTGGAAGATTTTATAAAATGAGAAATATATCAAAATTATATTGAATGTTGGTTCTGGGCAATAATTACTGCACTAAGCCAGTCATCCCCATTACAAACAACAAGAAATAGAAACGGGAATCCAGGAAATCTGTAGCAAGCCGACATGATCATAGAGAAAACATATAAAATCCACACAGACAACAGCGAATTCAGCTGAAGTCAGGTCATTGCAGCTGTGAAGTAGAGATTGCAGCAATAAAGTTGAACTTTGAACTTGGAAAGACCAGAAAATGCTGGATCAATCAGCCAGACAGATGGCAGCTATGGGAGGAGAAATGGGGTTAATGTGTCAGATTGAAGATGTTTTGATGAAGGATCTGTGACCTGAAAAGTCATTTGCTTCTCTTTTCACAGATGCTGCCTGACTTGCTGAGTGTTTTCAGCTTTTTCTGTTTTTGCTTCGGATTTCCAGCATCCATGGTCTATTCAAGACATTTTCTTAGTTGTTTGGCTATGCACCATGTGCATATCGTCCAATTGGCTCTCCAAATCACTGTGAATTGCAGACTACTTGATGGACCTGTGACTGCAGCAGACACCTCTGACGTGACCATGGAAGGAGCCTTGAATCAATGGATGGGGCCTCCATTTCCCACATCACTGACTATTAAACAACTGAGGCTTGCAGACACTGTGTTGAAGACCTCAGTATAACCACACTACCCTTTAACTTGGATCCTTTCCAAACTCTCCTAGTCACTGCTAGCTTTCCAGAAAGTCTTCACCCAGGACGTGCCTCATCTCATGGTTAATATCAGGATGGAGATGCAGAAGCCTGAAGACACACATTCAATGACTCAGGAACAACTTCTTCCCTTTTGCCATCCAATTTCTAAATGGATATTGAACCCATGAACACTATCTCAATTTTTAATATTATTTTGGTTGATGCATGACTATTTTCAATTTAACTATTTAATATGCATATACTGTATATATTTACTGTAATACATTTTTCATATTTATCATGCATTACACTGTTTAGCTGCCCCTAAGTTAACATAAGCCAGTGATATTAAACTTGATTCTGATTCTGGTTCTTCAGTAGGTCACCCTCAAAAGCTCTAATTTTTACCAAGTCATTTATTGTCATTTAACTATATACATGTATACCATCAAATAAGGCAGCATTTCTCCAACCTGAGCATAAAGCACAGTAGTACACATAACACACAATAACTTAGGAAAGTTAGAATTAAATCTACAGATGAATTACGATGAATTATCTTGGAGAGTGGAATAGCCAACAGCTTGGCGGCAGCAAATGGGAATAAACGGGGCCTTTTCTGGTTGGCTGCCAGTGACTAGTGGTGTTCCTCAGGAGTCAGTATTGGGACCGTACTTTTCACGTTGTTTGTCAATAATTTTGATAATGGAATTGATGCCTTGTGGCAAAGTTTGCAGATGATATGAAGATAAGTGAAGAGGTAGGTAGTGCTGAGGAAGCAATAAAATTGCAGAAGGACTTAGACAAATTGGAAGAATGGGCAAAAAGTTGGCAGATGGAATACAGTGTTGGGAAATGTATGATAATGCATTTTGGTAAAAGGAACAATAGTGTGGACTATTATTCAGATTGGGAAAGGTTCAAACATCAGAGGTGCAGAGGGACTTAGGAATCCTGATACAATACTCCAGAAGGTCCAGTCTGTTGTAAAGAAAGAAAATGCAATGTTGGCGTTTATTTCAAGGGGAATAGAATATAAAAGCAAAGAAATAATGCTAAGCCTTTATAAGACACTAGTCTGGCTGCACTTGGAATATTGTCAACAGTTTTAGGCCCCATATCTCAGAAAGGACGTGTTTTCATTGAGGACAGTCCAGAGGAGGTTCACGAGGATGATTCTGGGAATTAATGGATTAACATATGAGGAGTTTTTGACAGCTTTGGGCCTGTACTCACTGGAATTTAGAAGAATGTGAGGGAATCTCATTGAAACCTACTGAATGTTGAAAGGACTAGATCGGGTGGGTGTGAATAGGATATTTTCAACAGTAAGGTTTATCTAGAACCAAAGGGCACAGCCTCAAGATTAAAGAGCAACCTTTTAGAATGCAGGTAAGCAGTTTTTTTAGCCAGAGAGTAGCAAATCTGGGGAATGCTCTGCAACAGACAGTGGTGGAAGCCAAGTGCATGGGTATGTTTAAGGCAGAAGTTGATCATTTCCTGATTAGTCAGGGCATCAAAGAATATGGCGAGAAGAAAGGTGTATGGAGTTGAGCTGGATCTGGGATCAGCCATGGCGAAATGGCAGAGCAGACTTAATTCTGCTCCTACGTCTTATGGTCTTATGGTCTTGCCTATTAAATGCTCCCAATGGTGTGTTCGTCAAATAGCCTCCTGCCCTTCACATGTGGCTTAGCTACTAAGCCTGGTGGAACCATTTCTACTGATAGGAGAAGAGGCAAAGGCGGGCTATTGGCACCTTAACACCAGTCATTCAGGGAGATGGGGCTCGTCAGCGGCGGTTGCCGGCTGATTCGTGGATAAGGAAAACGCTGATCTCAAATCTTTGCTGCCTTACAGCTATACCCATTCATGGGGAATGCTTTGGGAGTAAACCCCAAGAGAAGAATCCAGAGCTGGAGTCCCTAAGGCTGTTCAACATTGAGTTCAATGCTGAATGCAATTCCTGTGATGCTGTTGACCCAAACTGTATTAGTCTTTGCCGCTCCTTTGGGTTAATCAGATGCACGAGAGGGGGGGCATGCTACATGGGCAACAGCTTTCCCTCCATATTGTACTGCCCAGGCTTGTGTACCTAGTCAGCTAGGGTACTATATTCATGGTTAACTCTGAATGATAGATCCCTCAGACCTCAGATAGACAGTTTATCTCCAGTGCTAGAGACAAAGTGACGGAGAAAGCAGAGAAAGGTATCAGAAATGAACCAAGTGAATTTAAGGGCGGGGGGAGTTGCAGGCAAAGTTGATGTAATTGATGAGCTCAGCATGGGTGCATGAAGCAGCACAAATGCAGTCACCTTTGTAGTGCAGAAAGAGTTTGGGAGCATTACCAGGGAAGGTTTTGAACATGGTCTTTTCCGCAGTCACCAAAAAGGCAGGCGTAGCTGGGATCCCATGTGGGTGCACATGTTGTAGCTACAATGTGAGTTGAGAGAAAGTGGGAGGATTTGAAAGAGAAATTGTTGAGGATAAGGACCAGTTCCACCAGAAGGAAGAGGGTTGTGGTGGAGGTGAATTGGTTAGGTCTTGGTCGAGAAGGAAGCAGCGAACTTTAAGATATTCTTGATGAGGAACTGAAGTGTATAAAGACTGGATGTCCATGGTGAAAATGAGGCAATCAGGGCCAGGGAATTGAAAGTTGTTGATAAGATTGAGAACATGTTAAGTGTCACAGATGTAAGTGGGAAGGGACTGAGCCAAGGAGGATAAATGGAGTTGAGGTACATGGACACGAGTTCAGTGGGACAGGAGCAGGCAGAAACAATGGCCCTACACAGTCAGTTAGGTTTGTGGATCTTGGTAGGAGGTGGAAACAAGCAGTGCAGGGGAAGGGAACTATGAGGTTGGTGGCTGTGGAGGGGAGACCACCAGAGTGGATGAGGTCGGTAATTGTGTCAGAGGCAATACTCTGATGGTCCAGAGTGGGATCCTTTTAAAGGGATTAAACAAGAGGAAGTGCTAGGAGTTGCCTCCTAATCTCAGCAAGGTTATCATGTCCTCCAAATGATAATGGCACCTCCTTAGTCTGTAGGTTTGATGATAAGGTTGGGATTGGTGTGGAGAGAGTGTCAGACAGTGCATTCAGAGGGGGTAAGGTTGGAAGAGAAGATAGAAGCTATTTTGTCAGCAATTAGAGATGAAAAGATCCAGAACCAACAGAGAACCAGAACAATGTATCCAAGAGGGCCAGCATAGGCGGTGGGAGAAGCGGTCATCGATGCAGGGTGGGGAACTCTTACCAAAAAACGTCATGATAGACATGGAGCTCACAGAAGTGTGGAAAAAGGGAGAGCAAGGTAAGGCCCACGCTAAGGGCAGATATTCTGCCTCAGAGATGGGAAGGTTGGAGGGAATGGTGAAGATGCGGCAGGGATTAGAGCTGGGATCAGAGGGAGAAAGAGATTTGGTGGCATCAGAGGAGAGGAGATATTCAGGGAAGGTAGGAGGGAGGAAGATGGAGGCTCTGAGGATCCAAGTGGTGATGGGGGAGCCTGAGATACTGGGGCTTGGGAGGAAGGGGAGCCCAGGGGCGCATTGGCAATGCAAAATGTCTTGGCCTAGATGTGGTAGTGGTCGATGTGCAGGTTGGAGCCAGAGCTAGAGGCTGCGTAATTCACAGACTGAAGGCATCCGGGTGGGGGATGGGTGGTGGTCACTGCAGCCAGAGTTGGAGACAGTGACATCTGCAGTCTTGGGCTATCCGATCGAATTGAGATCCGAGGAGGAGCTGGGGTCTACAGGTGCTCATGGCCATTGGAACCAGAGCAGGAGACACCAGGATCTGTGGTCTGACATTGGACGATCTTCTGATCCTTCATGGATGCGAGGAAGGAGAAGAACCAGCAGCTGAGGGTGTGGATCATGCAGAGGAAGTAATGTCGGAGAGGGCCTTGACAGGCTGTAGAGAGAGAGACCCGCAGCTGTGGCAACAACTGAGACAAAGCCCACAGGTATCTCTGCATAGCGGAGAGGGTGGTGCATAGAATATGGAAGAAGAAGAGAGGGAAGAAGGAGTCAATTGAACACAGGGATGTGGGAACCTCAGTGGGTCCAAGCTGAGGGGTCTGAAAATGGAGCTGGAAGCCATGTTGAACAAGACAGTGGAAAAGGCAAGTTCCCAGGAAGGACACATGGCTGTGTTAGTGAGTCTGGGTGAGAACATGATCAAAGATTTGGAGAGCAGCAGAGATCACAAAAGGTTAGCCGTGAGAGAGCATTTCACTGAACTCCCATCAAAGAGAAAAATTAAACTTCTTCAGGGTAGACATAGCTCGAAGAGACTTTGCAATGGAGCAGCAAGAGATTATGCAGATGCTGGAAATCCAGAGTAACACATACAAAAAAGGCTGGAGGATCTCAGTAGGTCAGGCAGCATCTATATAAAGAAAACAGTTGATGTTTCAGGTTGAGATCATTCATCAGGACAAGGAAGAAGCCAGAATAGGAAGGTGGAGGAAGGGAAAGGGGAAGGAGACCAGGGTAAGAAGATGGGGGGAGAGAGGAAGAAGTCTCACAAGCAGTATAGTGAGTCCAATTGGATAAGCCTTGAGTATCTACCAAAGGCAGAATGAGCTGAATGATCTCCTGTACTGTAACAGTCTTTGGTTCTATAACGCCCTAGTCTGTCAGATGCCACTTACTCAACAAAGACACTATGGAGAGATCAGTGAAGCTACTTGTCTGCACATTTCAGAAACCGGCCTCCCCTCCATGGACTCTGTCGATCCCTCTCAGTGCCTCAGTAAAGCAGCAAGCATAATCACAGACCACACTTAGCTCAGATATTCTCTCTTCTCCCCCCTTCCATCAGGCAAAAGATAAAAATACCAAAAGACACTACCACCAAGCTCAAGGACAGCTTCTAGGCAATTGTTAAAAGGCTATTGAATGATTCCTAGTAGGATAAGATGGACTCTTGACCTCACAAATTACCTCATTATGATGTCTAGCACTTTCTCTGTAGCTGTTATAATTTGTCCCGCATTCTGCTATCGTTTTACCTTATTCTTCCTCAATGCATTGTGTAGTGACCTGACCTGTATGAACAACTTGCAAGACAAGCTTTTCATTGTATCCTGGTAAATGTGACAATAATAAACAAAATGCAAGTTGCAGTCCTTTGCTCTATCAGGTCATCCTTCAGGATTGAGGATTCTGGTTTTGCAAATTATTTATTCGGTGGCTACTTTATCAGGTACCTCTTTTATCTAATGAAGTGGCCACTGAGTGAATGTTTGTGGTCTTCTGCTGCTCTAACCCATTCACTTGAAGGTTCGATGTGTTGTGTATTCAGAAATGTTCTTCTATACAGCAACACGCAGAACACGCTGGAGGAACTCAGCAGGTCGGGCAGCATCCGTGGAAACGAACAGTCAACGTTTCGGGCCGTGACCCTTCGTCAGGACTGAAGAGGGAAGGGGCAGGGGCCCTATAAAGAAGGTGGGGGGAGGGTGGGAAGGAGAAGGCTGGTAGGTTCCAGGTGAAAAACCAGTAAGGGGAAAGATAAAGGGGTGGGGGAGGGGAGGCAGGGAAGGGATAGGCAGTGAAGGTGAAGAAGGAATGGGGGAAAGCGCAATGGGTAGTAGAAGGAGGCGGAATCATGAGGGAGGTGATAGGCAGCTGGAGGAGGGGGCAGAGTGAAGCTGTGTTGGGGGAAGGGAGGGGCAGGATCACCTCCCTCATAGTTCTGCCTCCTCCTACTACCTATTGTGCTTGGTAAACACACTCCTTATACACGCACCTTCACTCACACGCAAGCGTTGCCTTGTCATTCTGCTATCGTTGTAGTGAGTGTATGCACTTCAGAGTATTCCACAGTATATTTTCATAATTTAAAAAAACTCTTTTCCTTCCATGTTGCTACCTACGTTCAGCCACAAACACTCAGGACTGATGAAGGATCTCGGCCAGAAACATCAACTGTTCTCACTTTTCCATGGATGCGACCTGGCCTGCTGAGTTCCTCCAGTATTTCGCTTGTGTTACTTTGACTTCCAGCATCTGCAGATTTTCTCTTGTAATTAATTTTCAAACACCTTTTCTCTCGATCAGGCAAAGTGCAGTACTGGCGCATTGAAGACACCAGTGAACTTCATCGTTCATGAAGAGGTGATGGCTGAGGTATGGGAAGTAATACACATTTTCCACGTTCATGAGCCCTTAATGTTGGCAGGCAGTGGAGAATTAATGATACAAGCTGGTAGGGGACCTTTGTCTTGTGCATTTTGGATGTAAAGCTCTTCCTCTCATATGCTTCATGGAACAATTCAGCATAATCTTCTTTCCTTTTCTTCCATGGTCCACTCTCCTTTCTTATCATATTCCTTCTTAATCTTCCACCTATCATGCAGATTTCCTTGTGTTTACTATTCCCCCTCATCTGGTCTCAGCTCTTATCTTTCAGATGTAGTCCTTTCCCTATGTTCACCTTCTCATTCTGGCTTCTTCCCTCTTCCTTACCAGAGCTTATGAAGGATCGCAGCCCAAAACATCCCCTCCATGGACACCTCCTGAGTTGTTCCATCATTTTGTGTGTGTTGGTTAAGATTTCCAGCATCCATTTATGGTCTTAGAGTTTAGTCTCTGAGCATGCATAGAGCCAGTGGTCAGTTTATTAGGTACAGGAAACACCTAATAAAGTGGCTACTGACTCAATGTCTGTGGTCTTCTGCTGCTTTAGCTCAACTACTTCTAGGTTTAATGTACTTTGCAATCAGAGATGCTGCTTTACACACCACTGTTGTAACACATGGTCATTTGAGTTACTGTCACCTTCCTGTTAGCTTAAACAAGTCTGGCCATTCTCCTCTGTCCTCTCTTATTTACAAGGCATTTTTGCCAACAGAACTGCCACTCACTGGATCTTTCTGTTTTTTGGACCACTCTCTGTAAACTCTAGAGACTGTTGTGTGTGAAAGTTCCAAGGGATCAGCAGTTTCTGAGACACTCAAACTATCTTGTCTGGCACCAACAATCATTCCACACCTGAAGTCACTTAGATCACACTTCTTCTCCATTCTGGTGTTTGATCTGAAGAACAACTGCAGCTTTTGACCATGTGTGCGCACTTTTATACATTGAATCGCAGCCACACGATTGGCAAATTAGATATGTGCACTAAGGAGCAGGTGTACAGGTGTATCTAACAAAGTGGCTATTGATTGTAATGTCTGTAAACTGCAGCTCATTAATTGAGGTTGGAGAACCCTGTCTACTGTACTGTAGTCATCATTTGTTGAACAGTTTCCTGTTGGCTCTGAAGATTAGCGAGATATTTTGGTGGTGAGGTGTAACACGGTGGAGAAAAAGACTGTTGTGCAAAGATGCAGCCTGGAGAGATAATATGTGAATCGGTAAATCTCAGCCGCAATCAATAACTTGGTGGCCCATATCAAACTCTGACTGTAATTGTCACTAGTTCACTGATGGCGAGGGAGATGCTATTTTAAAAGTGTTTTGCAATACCAGTTGTTCAAATCAAGGCTGGATTATCTGTTAATAAATCTGTCACTTCTATCCTAGCTCCAAGCAGTTGGTGTGCTCAAAACAAAGTGTCAGGGGAGAGAAAACATTATATTCTTTTTTATCCAATATACTTCTCGACAGATATACTGTAAATGTAAAGAAAGTGAATCTCTTCACAGCTCTCTGGACTCAGCAATGTGTTCAGTGATTTTCAGATCATAACCACCGCTTGCATTTTCTCGACAGCTGGTAATAATTCTGCTTCTGTCACCCTCAGTTCCTCTGGAGCCTGCAATATTTTTTTCTTCCCCATTTGTTAAACAAATGTCTTGCATTTACACTTAGTGACCACTATTCATTAATACAAATATCTAATCAGCCAATCATGTGCTCCAACTCAATGCATAAAAGCAAGCAGACTTGGTCAAGTAGTTTAGAATGGAGAAGGAATGTGATCTAAGTGACTTTGACCATGGATTTTCATTCAAAACATTTTCTAGAGTTTACAGAGAATGGTGTGATAAACAAAAAAAAAATCCAGTGTGTGGCAGTTCTTTGGAAAAAGACTCCTTATTAATGAGAGAGGTCAGAGGAGAATACCACACTGGTTCAAGCTGAGAGAAAGGTGAAAGCAACTCAAATAACCACATGTTATAAAAGTGGTGTGCGGAACAGCCTCTGTGAATACACAACATGTCAAACCTTTAAGTGGAGGGGATACAGCAGCAGAAGATCATGAACATACACTGTGTATATAGTGCCTTCCACAGCCATGGATCACCCAAAGTTCTCAAAGGAAAAATTTGCTTTGAAGATCCCCAAAATATACTGATGCTAGTGTAAATTATTGCAAACACTGGTGATCTGAGTAATATAGTCAATGATGCTAAGCCTCCGGAAATTACATAAGAAAAACATTATTGGTATTGGTTTATTTTATTATATCTATCAAAATAGAATCAGAATCGGAATCAGATAAGACCATCAGACATAGATGCAGAATTAGGCCATTTGCATCATCGAGTCTGCTCTTCCATTCCATCACGGCTTTTTTTCAAACCCTTTCAACACCATTCTCTTGCTCTCTCCCTATAACCTTTGACGCCCTTACTAATCAAGATCCTATCAACCTTTGCTTTAAATCTACTCAATGACTTGGTCTCCACAGCCACCTGTGGCAATGAATTCCACAGATTCACCACCCTCTCGCTAAAGAAATTCCTTCTCAGCTTTGTTCTCAAGGTACGTCCTTCTATTCTGAGTAGTACCCTCTCGTCCTAGACAAATGCCTGGTCCTAGATTTATTATCACTGACTTAAAACACATTGTTTTTTGTGTTATAGCAGACATTCAGTACAAAGCTGTTATAAATTGCCAAAATAAATAACTAGAGCAAAAAGAAGAAATAATGAGATAGTGCTCATGGACTGAAAAGTTTTTGTTTGCATGCATCCAGACCAAGGGTTCCTAACCATTTTTATGCCATGGACCCTTACCCTTAACCAAGAGGTCCATGGAGCCTTTATTGTGAACTGCTGATCTAGACTGATCTTGCATATGTCTGCTGAGATAGTGAAAAGGACACATTGTGGTCACCACCTACCCTGAAAGCTGCCCTTCCAAAACCTCCCTTCTGGAAACCACTAAAGGGCGATTGAAACTAAAACTTCACAACAAGTTAAAAGTTTCTTCCCCCGGGCAGTTAATCTGATCAGCCATTTAAGTTAGACCCCACACCCACCCCCTCTATCTAATATACCCATCGCCGCACTGCACAAAAAAACACGTTTACATTGGGTACAATATAAAACAGTTTACATTGTAAACACATCCTGGTGTTTATGTGTTTATGCACATTTATTCCATATCCATCCTTCTAACTTTATTATTCTATATAATTCTTTTGAATTGTTGAATGCTGTTTTTTTTTGGTGTATATCATATCTAACACACCACAGAAAATTCCTAATTCATGTAAATCTCCATTCGTTATATCTTCAGGGATTCATCTCTGAGTCTGAACTAATACGCCACAGTTGCCACAGAGTTTATTAAAACTTGTGTGAATGAGTGTGTGCCTACAAGAACATACTGTATATCATCATCATCGTCATTTTGTGCTGTGTCATATGATGTGGGCGACCATGGTCTTCCAACTGTCTGTTCTTATTTCTTTCTCTATTCATGACCATGATTGTTCTTGGCAAATTTTTCAACAGTAGTAGTTTGCCATTGCCTTCGTCTGAGCAGTGTTTTTACAAGATGAGTGACCCCAGCCATTGTCAATACTCTTCAGAGACTGTCTGCCTGGTGTCAGTGGTCGCATAACCAGGACTTGTGATATGCACCAGCTGCTCAGACGACCATCCACCAGCTGCTCCCAAAGCTTCACATGACCCTCTTCGGGGGAGAGGGGGCTAAGCAGGTGCTACACCTTGCCCAAGGGCGATGTATCTCCACCCCACACCACCCCGCCCCCCATGTAAATGTATAAGGCGAATAAAGTTGATCCTAAACACAAGATTCTGTAGATGCTTGAAATCGAGAGTAACAACACACAGAATGCTGGAGGAACCCAGCAGGTTGGTCAGTCTCTGTTGAAAGGGATAAAGAGTCAAAGTTTCAGGTCAAGATCTTTCATAAGTTGATCCTTGATCTTTGAAAATGCAGAACAAAAGATTGAAAATAAGTACTTCAGGCTCAAGGCCAGCTGCATTCCAGCCACATCCCAGTAAGATGGACATGGGAGCAAAGGACACCCATGTTTATTTGGATTGTACCAGTTCAGTGCATGATCATGTGAGCAGGAGGCACGAGAGGGCACAAGGGCCGGTCAGTGGGTGTGCTCCGACTTTGAGCCACCAGGTCCTGTCTTTGGCTAGTCCAGGATTCGATACTGAAGATCAAAACCTAAAGCCTGATTGGAAGTCCAGAAGTCGCGGCCTAATGGCTGAAGCCTGAAGGAGGCCCGGAGGCACTGAGGTCTGTCCAGGAGTTGGAGGACTATCCATGTGTGGTGCCAGGAGAGAAGCTGGGAGAGAGGAAATGGCTTGTTTTGTTGTTGTTGTGTATTCTGTGTTGTTCTGCTTAGCATTGTGGGCATGCTATGTGGGCATTGTGGGCATGCTGTGTGGGCATTATGGGCATCGTGGGCATGCTATGTTGTCACCGGAAAATGTAGCAGCACATCCATAGGTGTGTTGGTTGTTGACAGAAACGACATATTTCACAATATGCTTTGATGTACATGTGATAAATACATCTGAATTTATCCTGTTGTTATAAGACTTGTAGTGGCAAAAACGAATCCAAAATCAAAACAAAACAATTGCCACTAGCCTGCAACCGCCACAACGTTGTTATACTTGTATGACACACCCTCAGATCCAATGAAATGATTGTTCCAAAGAGTCAAATTCCTTTATTCAATCCTTTATTAGCATTTAGCAAACATACAATCTTGAAGTGATTGCTTGAAGTTTCAGCAAAGATATAACCTCTGCCAGTCCCAAGCTCCAAACTGCCACAAAATAGGCAAGAATACATAAATTATTCCCTTTGCTTTTACCACAGCGCCACTCATGTGACTGGTTACCATAATAAGCATAATAAATGCTCGACACAGAATGCAAAGCAGGTAGAGAACAGATACATGGCTTCTACAAGACTCTTGACATCTTATATGATGAAGTTGAACTGTTGATTTTTCAGTATGACCCTTGCACCTTATTTGTCTACATACACTGCAATTTCTCTGTACTGCAACACCATATTTTACATTCTGCTTTTTTATTCCTTTTGTACTGCCTTGATGTACTTATGAACACAATGATCTGTCTGAATGGCATGCAAATAAAAGCCTTTCACCATATCTTGGTACATTTAACAATAATAAAACCAGATACCAATTACCAATGTGTACACTACAGCAGGATAGGAACAAAGTGTTACTCATATATCACAGGCAAGGTTTGAACTTACTGCCCTCTGCCTTCAAAAGGAGGTTGCTTCCTGGGCCATTTAAGTTTGTAAGTCTGTATTCAGATAGAGACCAATCCTTATATGGAAGGCAGATATCATCCCCTGAGGGAACAGTAATGAGGCAGATGGGTTTTTATAACAATCCAGCAGTTTTATGGGCATCATTTTTATTGACTGATTTTAGAAAAATAACCTGCAAGTTAACTGATTTTAAATCCCACAGTTACCCTGGTGGGATATCAATCCGTGTCGCTCGATTATTGTCCCCAGATTTCGGAAATACTGGTCTAGTAACTTAACTATTGCATCACTGTGAAGTGTGCCACAGCCTCACCAGTGACCTTGTACATTAGTGAGCCTTGTTTATACAATGAAATATTCTTCTATGTTTCTATCGGATTGAGGGTGGCATGGTAATATAGCAGTTAGCGTAGTGCCATAACATTACTAGCAATCTGGATTTAATTCCTGTGCTGTCTGTAAGGAGTTTTTACGTTCTCCCCATAACTGTGTGTGTTTCTTCCAGGTGCTCCAGCTCCCTCAAATATTCCAAGGACATAGGGGTTAGTAAGTTAAATGTATATTCGTCCCTCCCCACTGATCTCACTCCTGACACTTATCCTGTGCGTCTTTTGGGGTCATATACTGTGTTTGGTGCTCCCGGTGTGGCCTCTTGTATATCGGTGAGACCCGACGTAGATTGGAAGATCGCTTCGCCAAGCATCTACGCTCCATCTGCCAGAACAAGCAGGATCTCCCAGTGGCCACCCATTTTAATTCCACTTCCCATTCCCGTATCGATCCATGCCCATCCATGGCCTCCTCCACTGTTGGGAAAAGGCCACACTTAGGCTGGAGCAGCAACACCTTATATTCTGTTTGGGTAGCCTCCAAGCTGGTGGCATGAACATCGATTTCTCAAATTTCCAGTAATGCCTCCCCCACTTCACCATTTCCCATCCCCTTGTCCCTCTCTCATGTTATCTTCTTGCCCGTCAATCGCCTCCCTCTGGTGCTCTTACCCTCCCCCCTCTTCTTTCTTCCACGGCCTTCTGTCTCTTTCAGCAATCAACTTCCTAGCTCTTTGCTTCATCCCTCCCCCTCCAAGTTTCACCTATCACTTCCCTCTCCCCTAACCTTTCAAACCTACTCCTTGGCTTTTTTTCTCCAGTCTTTCCGAAGATTTGCCCGAAACGTCAACTGTACTTCTTTCCATAGATGCTGCCTGGCCTGCTGAGTTCCTCCAGCATTTTGTGTGCGTTGCTTATTTCCTTTTATGCATTACCTATTTTGAGCCTGTCTAAATACCTCTAAAACATGGTAATTCTAACTGATTCCTCCATCTCTTCAGGCAGTGCTTTCCAGATATCAACCTCCCTTTGTGTAAAAGATTTACCCACCACATCTGTTCTGCAATTCCTTCCTCTCTCTCACCTTACAGCGTTTCCCACTTGTTTCTGAAACCCTGATGAAGATAGACATACATTGAGTGCTGACTCCATTAAACTTTGAACCACATGTGAACAGGGACAGAGAAAGTCAATCCCCAAGGAATCATTCATTGATCTGCACGTGATGAACATGAAGCAGGTGAAGACACAAACACTCTCAAGGTTCATTAATATCTAAACTTTTTTCATGGGAAAGGAAAGGAGTCCTGGCTTCGTATGATTTGGAGCTATTTTCAATTTCCAGTTATTTGAACACAAGTTCAGGTGTATTAGCATTTTTGTCAGTAGATAAAATGAAGTTGAAAGAAACTCCAGTAATACGGCACCTTTTGGACTTTGGGTGATCTGAAATATTGAATGTTACTCCTATTAATGCAGACGTGTGTCCATTGCTATACACTCTGCTCACACCCCTCTTTACACTGGTCGCACAAAGTTCAAAGTAAAATTTATTATCAAAATACATATGTGACACCATATACAACACTAAGATTCATTTACCTGTGAACATACTCAATAAGTCCATAGAATAGTAAAAGAAACAATGAAGAACAACCAGAGTGTAGAAGGCAACAACGTGGAAAGGCAAATATAAATAAATAGCAATAAATAATGAGAACATGAGATAGATTAGATTAGATTAGGTTATGAGGACATGCAGTCCTCTTTTATTGTCATTTAGTAATGCATGATTTAAGAAGTGATACAATGTTCCTCCAGAATGATATCACAGAAAACGAGACAAACCAAGACTGACAAACTGACAAAAAACACATAATTATAACATATAGTTACAACAGTGCAAAGCATACTATAGTTTGATAAAGAACAGACCATAGGCACGGTAAAAAGAAGTCTCAAAGTCTCTCGAAAGTCCCATCATCTCACGCAGGCGGTAGAAGGAAGAAAACTCTCCCTGCCATGAGCTTCCAGCGCCACAAACTTGCCGATGCAGCACCCTGGAAGCACCCGACCACAGCCGACTCTTGAGTCCGTCTGAAAACTTCGAGCCTCCGACCAGCCCACCGACACCAAGCACCGAGCACTATCTCTGCCGAGAACTTCGACCCTGGCCCCAGCAACAGGCAATAGGCAAAGCCGAGGATTTGGGGCCTTCCCCTCCGGAGATTCTCGATCGCACAGTAGTAGTGGCAGCGAAGCAGGCATTTCAGAAGTTTCTCCAGATGTTCCTCTGTGCTTCTCATGTTTGCCTCCATCAAATCAGGATTGTGCACGGTACCTACTTACAAATACGATATAATTTCGGAGTGGTCGCGCGCGCTGCATCTCGCTGCCATCTTCTCCTCCCCTCCGATAATGAGAAAAAGAGATCATCGGTTGTGGAAACATCTCTATGAATGGGTAAGTGAGTGTAGTTATCCCCTTTTGTTCAAGAGCTTGACGGCTGAGGGGTAGTAACTGTTCTTGAACCTGGTGGTGCACGTTCTGAGACTCTTGTACCTTCTTCCTGATGTCAGTATTGAGCAAAGACCATGACCTCGGTGGTGACAATCTCTGATGGTGGACAGAGTTTCAAGTAGATGTTCTCAATGGTTGGGAGAGCTTTACCCATGATATACTGGGCCAAATCCATTATCTTTTGTCGGATTTTCCATTCAAAGGCATTGGTGCTTCCATACCAGGCCATGATGCAGCCACTCAATGCACTCTCCACTACGCAACTTTTGAAGTTTGTCAAAGTTTCAAGTATCGTGCCGAACCTCTGCAGGCTCCTAAGGAAGTAGAGGTGCTGCTGGGCTTTCTTCGCTGTTGCATTTACGTGCTGGGTCCAGGATAGATCCTCTGAAATAGTAATACACATGAATATTAAGTTGCTAACACTCTCCACCTCTGACCCACTGATGAGGGCTGGCTTATGGACCTCCAGTTTCCGACTCCTGAAGTCTGCAATCAGTTCCTTGGTCTTGCTGACACTGAGTGAAAGGTTGGTGTTGTGACATCACACAGCCAAATTTTCAATCTCCCTCCTGTATGCTGAGTCAATCACCACCTTTGATACGGCCCACTACAGTGGTGATATCAGCAAACTTGAATATGGTATTGGAACTGTGCTTAGCCACTCACTTACTGGGGTGTATGGGGTACCATCAGGAAGGTCTCAAAGCTCTCTGCTTCATTTTGGATACCGGACCTAATCAGTTCCCCTCTACTACCACTCTGCTCCGTCTAGCGGAATTAGTCCTTACTCTTAATAATTTCTCCTTTGGCTCCTCCCACTTCCTCCAAACTAAAGGTGTAGCCATGGGCACCCGCATGGGTCCTAGCTATGCCTGCCTTTTTGTTGGCTTTGTGGAACAATCTATGTTCCAAACCTATTATGGTATCTGTCCCCCACTTTTCCTTCACTACATCGACGACTGCATTGGCGCTGCTTCCTGCACGCATGCTGAGCTCGTTGACTTTATTAACTTTGCCTCCAACTTTCACCCTGTCCTCAAGTTTACCTGGTCCATTTCCGACACCTCCCTCTCCTTTCTAGATCTTTCTGTCTCTACCTCTGGAGACAGCTTATCTACTGATGTCTACTATAAGCCTACTGACTCTCACAGCTATCTGGACTATTCCTCTTCTCACCCTGTCTCTTGCAAAAATCCCATCCCCTTCTCGCAATTCCTCCATCTCCGCTGCATCTGCTCTCAGGATGAGGCTTTTCATTCCAGGACGAGGGAGATGTCCTCCTTTTTTCAAAGAAAGGGGCTTCCCTTCCTCCACTATCAACTCTGCTCTCAACCGCATCTCTCCCATTTCACGTACATCTGCTCTCACTCCATCCTCCCGCCACCCTACTAGGAATAGGGTTCCCCTGGTCCTCACCTACCACCCCACCAGCCTCCGGGTCCAACATATTATTCTCCGTAACTTCCGCCACCTCCAACGGGATACCACCACTAAGCACATCTTTCCCTCCCCCACTCTCTCTGCTTTCCACAAGGATCGCGCCCTGCGTGACTCTCAACCTGATGGCATGAACATTGACTTCTCTAACTTCCGCTAATGCCCCACCTCCCCCTCGTACCCTATCCGTTATTTATATACACACATTCTTTCTCTCTCTCTCCTTTTTCTCTCTCTGTCCCTCTGACTAAACCCCTTGCCCATCCTCTGGGATCCCCCCTCCCCCTTTTCCTTCTCTCTGGGCCTCCTGTCCCATGATCCTCTCATATCCCTTTTGCCAATCACCTGTCCAGCTCTTGGCTCCATCCCTCCCCCTCCTGTCTTCTCCTATCATTTTGGATCTCCCCCTCCCCCTCCCACTTTCAAATCTCTTACTAGCTCTTCCTTTAGTTAGTCCTGACGGAGGGTCTCGGCCTGAAACGTCGACTCTACCTCTTCCTAGAGATGCTGCCTGGCCTGCTGCATTCACCAGCAAATTTGAGGGTTGTATGGGGTGTCAGGGAGGGGTAGCACCTCTGGTTGGGGAACATGTCGCATCCTTTTCAGGTGGTTTGTCCACCTTTGGTCCCCACCTGGCACTCAGCTCTCACCTGTGGCTCCCCGTAGCTGTTTGCAGGCGACAGCAGCCACACCCCAAGCAATGAGTTCGACAAGCCGGCTAAACCTGGTGAGGGTAGCCGACGGGTCTCAAACCCTCGGTGAGATAGGGAGTTGTCTATCTCAGCATGTGAAGACAGACTCCGGCGGATTGAGCGGACGAGACCTATGGAAGGTCCAACGGTCAAGAAGGCGGTCTCTGCAAGCGTCGTAGAACGTGTAGAGCAGGACAAGACACAGAAGACGTCCTGGTCATCCACTGCGCCTAGTCCCATCTCCAGCCATCTCGACTCTGTCTTGCCACTGGATCCAGATGGGAATTGGGAAGAGAGAGTGAGGCTGATGCTGCGCAACTCTCCCTCACTTAAATCTAATTCAAGCGCTAATCTTGACACCATCATAATGGTGTTGAGGTCCTCATCGACGTCGACAATGGACAAACAACAACAACAGCCACTCACTCATGGGTGCAAAGTAAGCACGGTGGGAGGTGAAGCCATATTGGGCACCTATGCAGATGGAGATCATGGAAGAGATATTGTTGCCCATCCAAACTGATTGGGGTCTAGAAATGACAAAATCCAGAATCCAATGACACTATGAGTACTGATGCCAAAGTCTTGGAGCTTAATGATTAGATTAGAGGGGATGATGGTATTGAATGTTCAGCTGTAGTCGAAAAAGAGCCTCCTGATGTATGCATCTTTGCTGTGTAGATGTTCCAGGATTGTGTGAAGAGCTAATGAGATGGTATTTGCTGTGGACCTGTTGCACCAGTAGGTAAATTGGAGCTGATCATCTCAGGCAGAAGATGATATGTTTCATCAGTAGCCTCTCAAAACACTTCATCACTGTGGATGTAAAGACAACTGGGTGATAGTTGATGTAGGTGACCATGATCTTCTTGGACACCAGTATAATTGAAGCCTGCTTGAAGCAGATGGGTACTGCACACTGCGGAAGCAAAAGGCTAAAGATCTCAATGAACAACACACCAACCAGTCGGTTAGCAAGTGTTTCTAGTACTTGGCCAAGTACCCCATCCAGTCCAATGCTTTGCGTGGATTCACCCTCCTGATGGCAGCCCACATGTCAAGTTTAAAATTGAGATTAAAGGATCATTGGGGCCTCTGGGAGTTCGTGATGGTTCCTCCATGTTATTATGGTCAAAGTGAGCATAGAAAGTATTGACCTCATCTGGAAGTGAAGCTTTGCTGTCTTCCATGTCTCTTGATTCAGCTTTGTAGGAGGTGATTGCATTCAAGTCCTTCCACATTAGTAAAACATCCCTCGTTGATTGAAGTTTGCTCCAGAATCTCTATTTCACCCATGAGATGGCTTTCCAGAGATCATACCTGCACCTCTTGTAGATTTCTTGGTCTCCAGTCTTGAATGCCACAGATCTCACCCTCAGCAAATTTTGGATCTCATGATTCATGCTGGGCTTCTGTTTGTGGAAGACTTTGAATGATTTTGTGGGGACACGCTCATCTGTAGTTTTTTTTAATAAAGTCCATTATAACCATGGTATATTGATTCAGATCTCTAGATCAGTGCTTGAACACGGCCCAGTGCACTGACTCAAAGCAATCCTGTAATCATTCCTCTGCCTCCCAAAATCACCTCTTAGTTGTCCTAATTTCTGGAGCCTCAGACCAGTGGAATCTGCTAGCACTTTCAAACTCATGGGAGAGCACATCTCACACAACCTCTCCTGGTCTCAGAATACATTCAACAAAATCAGAAAATCTCACCAATGTCGCTACTTTCTGAGGAGGATGAAGAGAGCTGGAATATACAGTTATATTCATGTCATTCTATAGATGAGTTGAAAGGAACATCCTTACAAGCTGGATCACTGCATGATACAGAAACTGCAGTGGAGCAAGGAGGAAGACTATAATAGGCAGTCAAAATTGCCCAACACATCATGAGCACCAGCCCCCTGCTATCAAGGATGTTTATACAGAAAGGTACCAGAAAAGGCCCTGTAAAATCATGAAGGGTTGCACCCACCTTGCTCATTGACTATTTGTCCCACTACCATCATCAGAGGCGAGGCTACGTAACTTCCACACCAAGACCACCAGACTCAAAAACAGTTACTTTCCCCAAGCAGTAAGGTTGATTAACACCTTCACCCACTAACACACCCCTCCACCCCTCCACACCCCCAATCACCACTACTTCAACATTTTATGTCAGAGTCACCTTACGTACAGATAATCCTGTGCCGAGCGTCATTTTACGAACATACAATCAATCTTTGTATATAAGTTATCTCATGTATTTATATTCATTGTGATTCATTATTATTGTTGTGTTCTTTATCTTATTGCGGTTTTTTTAGCTGCATCGGATCTGGAGTAACAATTATTTTGTTCTCCTTTACACTTGTGTACTGGGAATGATGCTAAACAATCTTGAGTCTTGAATCTTAACGCCCCATAAAATTTTATTCCACATTTTATGTTTAGCAGAGTCACTTAGTAAATATATGAGAAGGAGGAGGAGAAGATGGCGGCGTGATGCAGCACACAGCGGCCACTCTGGTGAATGATATCTGTTATCTGTCAAGTAAGGTGCCGTGCACAATCCTGATTTGATGGAGACAGACATGAGAGAACGGAGGAACATCTGGAGAAACTTCTGAAATGCCTTCTTCGCTGCCTTTGCTACTGTGCGATCCAGAATCTCCGGAGAAGGCCCCGAGCCTTCGGCTTTGCTTGTTGCTCGGCGGCCGGGGCAGGGTCGAAGCGCTCGGTAGAGATGGTGCTCGGTGTTCGGTGTCGGAGGGGTGGTCGGAGGCTCGAAGTTTTCGGATGGACTCAGAGTCGGCTGTGGTCGGGTGCTTTCAATGCATCAGCAGTTGTCGGCGCCTGGAGATTTATGGCAGGGAGAGTTTCTCCCTTTTGCCGTCGGCTATTGGGACTATCGGGAGTCGATCGGAACTTTGAGACTTTTTTTTACTGTGCCCATGGTCTGCTCTTTAACAAATTATGGTATTGCTTTGCACTGCTGTAACTATATGTTATAATTATTGGGTCTTGTCAGTGTTAGTCTTTGGTTTGTCCTGTTTTTTTTGGTGATATTGCTCTGGAGGAACATTGTATCATTTCTCAATGCATGCATTTCTAAATGACAATAAATGAGGACTGAGTGTCCTCATAATCTAATCTAATCTAATCTGAATACCTCAGTGAACCTGCTGAAACTAAAGCGAGCAGAAAATGTAGAATCTGAATCAGGGTTAGGTTTTGTATCACTAATATATGTTGTGCAATTTGTTGTTTTGTGACATGATGCAATCAATTAGAGTGCTCTCTGCTATCCGTTAAAATTTGCAAGAGTCATGGGTGACACACCAAATCGCCTTGAGCTCCTAATGCAGCAGAGCCACTGATGTGCTTTCGTCACGATTGCATCAATAATTTGAGCCCAGGGTAGGTCTTCTGAAATGCTGATGTCCATGAATTTAGAGTACTAGAAATACTGCAGAACCTGGATAATAGCTGCAGACTTCTGCATGTTCCTATCTGCTGGTGTTGTAGAACCTGATTCTGGCTCCAGACACACTCAGCAGTCAGGACGCTTGCCTCTTTCTGTACACTCCGCTTGTACTCACATGCCACACTAGTGAATGAAACAACTGCAGATTAGGATTAGAATAGATTATGAGAACACTCAGTCCTCTTTTTATTGTCATTTAGAAATGCATACATGCATTAAGAAATGATACAATGTTTCTCCGGAGTGATATCACAGAAAACAGGACAAACCAAAGACCAGCACTGACAGAGCCACATAATTATAACATATAGTTACAGCAGTGCAAAGCAATACCATAATTTGATGAAGAACAGACCATGGGCACGGTAAAAAAAAAAGTCTCAAAGCCCCCAAATTGATCGACTCCCAAGTCCCCAATAGCAGGCGGCAAAAGGGAGAAACTCCCTGCCATAAACCTCCAGGCCCCGTCAACTTGCCGATGCCTTGGAAGCAGCTGACCACAGCCGACACTGAGTCTGTCCATACGAAACCGAGCTTCGACCAGCCCCTCTGATACAGCTTCCCGAGCGCCTTCGATCTCTCCCCGGCCGCTGAAACACCCAAAGCTGAGGATTTCGGGGCCTTCAGCTCCGGAGATTCCGGTTACCACACAGTAGCAGCGGCAGCGAAGCGGGCATTTCAGAAGTTTTCCAGATGTTCCTCCGTGCTCTCACGTCTGTCTCCTTCAAATCAGAATAGTGCACTGTCCCCTACTTGACAGAAAACAGATATCATCACCAAAGTGTCTGCATGCGCTGCCATCGCACCGCCATCTTCTCCTCCCTCCGGATGCCAGATTATTGGATCTTTATTTATGAGCGAGGATCTTTGTGAGCTTCATTTGAGGGGATTCGAGGAAATGGATGAATTCCAACATAACAGGTAAGGAAAGTTATAATACCATAAGACCATAAGAGATAGGAGCAGAATTAGGCCATTTAGCAGTCTCCTGCCTTCTCACTATATCTCTTTATGCCCTGACTAATTAAGAATTTATCAAATTCTGCCTTAAGTATACCCAATGACTTAGCTTCCACAGCTGCCTGTGGCAATGAATTCCACAGATTCACCATACTCTGGTGAAAGGAATTCCTCCTCATCTCTGTTCTAAAAGGACGACCCTCTATTCTAAGGCTGTGTCCTCTGGTCTTAGACTCTCCCATCACAGGTTATAGGAATTCCTGAATGCTTTACAAGTAATGAAGTATTTCTGAAGTGCACTTGCTGTAGTAATGCACTAATTGATTCTCCAACAAAACTAAAATGTAAACACTTTTGGTTTCTGTTGATTATCCCCCTCCTTTTCTTTGTAGGTTATGTGTCTTTTTATGGAAGCTTGCCATTGATTTCAGTTTGGTCAGTACGCTATAAGAAAGATGGCAAACTGAAAAGAGTACAGGGGAGACTTACCAGGATGCTGCCCAGATTTGAGGGACTAAGTTGTAGAGAGAGGTTGAGCAGGTTGTGACTTTATCATCAGAGCTCTGGCAAATGGGGGTTAATCTTAGAGAGATGCATAAACTCAAAAGGGGTAGAAGAAAGTGTCACTTTACACAACCTTGATCCTGGAATCGAGACATCAAGAGCTAAAGGGCATAGGTTTAAGATGAGAAGGAAAAGATTCCATAGGAGCATGAGGGGTAATGTTTTCACAGGGGAATTATCAGCATGGGGAATGAGCTGCCAAAGGAAGTGCTTGAGACAGGTACAATGACAACATTTAAAAGGTACTTGGACAAGAACATGGATTGGAAATATTTAGGGAGATACGGGCCAAGCTCAAGCAAATGGGCCTAGTGTAGATGGGGGTCTTGGTCGACATGGACCAGTTGGGCCAAAGGATCTGTTTTCTTGCTGTCTGACTCTGACTCTAGTTCTATTTTGAAACAGAAAGCTCTCACATAAAACAATGCAACAATTAGCAGAAAATGGGCAATTTTAATAATAGTGAAGGCTGAATATTCAGGGAAAACTGTTCTGCTCCCAATAAGAATAATGCCTCGGGTTTTGATCTGCAATTCAGCATCTCCAGCAATGCAGCACCACATCCCTGCTGCATTAGAGCACAATTCTGGACTTGCGTCTTGATGATGGATTTGAAATAGGAGCCAAAATAAAATCATACTGGCATTTACTAGCAGTTCATTTTCCAGTCACCACCCTCATTTTGTCTTGCACCATTCTTGTTCTGTCAATCGCCTTCCCTCACTTTATCGCTTTCCCGTCATAGAGTAATACAACACATATGCTCACCCTTGGACCAACTCATCCATGTCAATCAAACTGACTGTAGTGCCCACAGCTGACCAAGGTGCCCATGTATCAGATGTCAACTTTTCCATCTATGATTCACTGTTGGGCATAGCTGCTCAATGTGCATTGTCCTCCTGCTCCTTCTGGACATTTGCAAAGACTGCAGCCGTCAATTCAGCACTGGGTTATATGATGAACACCAGGCGCACGCAAGAGACTGCTTTCCTGCCTGTTTATCATAACATTAATTTCCTTATAGACCAAAAATCTGTCTATACCAGTCATTAACATATTTACAATGGAACCATGGGACTATAGAAGACAGAATTTCATACATTGATAATCTTCTGAGGAGCATAAATTCTTCAATGTCTCCATTGAAATGGCTGTCATTATTGTGCAGAAAGGAGATTTGGTTCAAAATTGTCGCATAAGGGAAGCAGTATCCAACCTTTCCAGCTTCTGTCAGAATCTCAAATAGTTCAATAAAGATCAACACTTATTCTGTAAACTCCAAGGCCCAACTTGCTTAATTGTTTGTTACAAGATAACGCTTTCAATACAGGACCAGTAACCATTACGTCGCTGTGAAGTGTGCCATATCTTCACCAATGGCCTTGTTTATGTAATTTGATTTTCTATATCTATCGCAGTGCCAGCGACCCAGATCCAATTTTGCCACTGTCTGTAAGGACACTAAACATTTCTCCCTGCTCCCCAACCTGTAACTGTCTGACTTTCCTCCCCCAATATCCTCTCACATCCCAGTGGCATATGGGTCACTAAGTGGTCATATAGATACAATTGGTTGATGCAGTCTCATTGGCCTGGAAAGATCTGTTACTGTGCTGTATCTCTAAATAAATAAAACATTCTTACGAGGTTTACTGAGTTAATTTGTCCCATTGAATTTATGTTGGAAAATTATATATTTCTGAATAATATCATTTCCATATTTATTTCCCCATAACTCATACTATCTCATAAGTCTATCCATTCCACCCTGAACTACCTACTGTTACCCCCACTGCCTACAGTAGAAGTGGCTAATTAAATCACTAACCAGCACACCTTTCAAAAGTTGGGGGTAGAACAGGGTCCAAGGTCACGACTGAACCCAGATCACAGGAGCAGTAAGACTGCAGTATGACCTGCATTTATGTTACCCCATGTTCAAACACTGAATGAAACTGGCGGCACTATGAACACCCATCTGCATTGGTGTAAATGCCCTTCATGCTCAAACCGAGAGACAATTCTTCAGATGCAATGTATCCAATCACACCTAGTGATTATTTTTGTTAAAAATGACTCTCAAAGTGTAATAAGCTGCTCTGTCTCGTACCTGAATTACTGGTAGAGAAACATCCGCTGGTAAACCAAGCTGCTGGTAACCAAGGTTACCATAAGTGAGCTCAAGGGAGAAGGCACTATGTTCACACTCCATTGTATTTCTGTGTGCCGTATGGAAATAGGACCTTCAGCCCATCACATCTTTACCAACGTAAATGCTTAAAGGTTGCAAAGGGTTAGACTCATCCAGCTCCATCAAGGGTACACCCCTCCATATCATTGATAACCTCTTCTGAGGCAGCACCTCAAGAAGGGCAGCATCCATCATTCAGAACATATCTCAGCATCCGGGATATGCTGCCATCTCATTATCACCATCGGGGGGAGATACGGGAGCCTGAAGGCACACATTTATCATTTTAGGGATTGTTTCCTCCCCTCCGCCATCAGATTACTGAACCATCCATGAACAACATTACTATTCCTCTTTTATCCTATCTGTTTATTCATTTTTGCAACTTATAGTAATTTCTTTCTGGTACTGTACTGCAGCCTCAAGCAACAAATTTATGATGTATGTCAGTGATAATGAACCTGTTTCTGATTATAATTCTGACTAATCCCATTTTCCCTCAGTGGGACCATTTCCTTTCATGTCTTGCCTATTTAGAGTTTATCTAAATGCTTCTGAAACAGGAGTCCCCAACCTTTTTTCTGCCATGGACCAATACCATTAAGCAAGAGGTCCATTTCAATAGGTGCATTTAATGTCAGAGAAATGTATACAATATACATCCTGAAATTCTTCTTTGCAAACATCCACGAAAACAGAGTGCCCCAAAGAATGAATGACAATTAAATATTAAAACCCGAAAGCCCCTCCCCAGCTCCCCCTGCCATGCACAAGCAGCAGCAAAGGAACAATCCCCCCCACCCCACCCTACCAACAAAAAAAGCATCGGTGCCCCCCACTGAGCAATCAAGCATGCAGCAAAGCATCAATAAAGACAGAGACTTGCAGTATCCCAAAGACTACGTGTTCACCTGGTATTTCATAGAACATAGAACATAGAATAGTACAGTACAGTACAGGCCCTTCGGCCCACAATGTTGTGCCGACCCTCAAACCCTGCCTCCCATATTAGCCCCCACCTTAACTTCCTCCATATAACTGTCTAGTAGTCTCTTAAACTTCACTAGTGTATCTGCCTCCATCACTGACTCAGGCAGTGCATTCCATGCACCAACCACTCTCTGAGTAAAAAACCTTCCTCTAATATCCCCCTTGAACTTCCCACCCCTTACCTTAAAGCCATGTCCTCTTGTATTGAGCAGTGGTGCCCTGGGGAAGAGGCGCTGGCTATCCACTCTGTCTATTCCTCTTATTATCTTGTACACCTCTATCATGTCTCCTCTCATCCTCCTTCGTGTGCTTACAACACTGTGTGTCCGATAGAGTGATCAGCAGCACTGGGGCTCCACAGGGGACTGTCTTGTCTCCCTTTCTCTTCACCATTTACACCTTGGACTTCAACTACTGCACAGAGTCTTGTCATGTTCAGAAGTTTTCTGATGACTCTGCCATAGTTGGATGCATCGGGAGATGAGGCTGAGTACAGGGCTATGATAGGAAACTTTGTCATATGGTGTGAGCAGAATTATCTGCAGCTTAATGTGAAAAAGACTAAGGAGCAGGTGGTGGACCTGAGGAGAGCTAAGGCACCGGTGACCCCTGTTTCCATCCAGGGGGTCAGTGTGGACATGGTGGAGGATTACAAATACCTGGGGATACGAATTGACAATAAATTGGACTTGTCAAAGAACACTGAGGCTGTCTACAAGAAGGGTCAGAGCCGTCTCAATTCCTGAGGAGACTGAGGTCCTTTAACATCTGCTGTCTGATGCTGAGGATGTTCTACGAGTCTGTGGTGGCCAGTGCTATCATGTTTGCTGTTGTGTGCTGGGGCAGCAGGCTGAGAGTAGCAGACACCAACAGAATCAACAAACTCATTCGTAAGGCCAGAGAGGTTGTGGGGATGGAACTGGACTCTCTCACGGTGGTGTCTTAAAAGAGGATGCTGTCCAAGTTGCATGCCATCTTGGACAATGTCTCCCATCCACTACATAATGTATTGGGTGGGCACAGGAGTACATTCAGCCAGAGACTCATTCCACTGAGATGCAACACAGAGCGTCATAGGAAGTCATTCCTGCCTGTGACCATCAAACTTTACAACTCCTCCCTTGGAGGGTCAGACACCCTGAGCCAATAGGCTGGTCCTGGACTTATTTCCTGGCATAATTTACATATTACTATTTAATTATTTATGGTTTTATTACTATTTAATTATTTATGGTGCAACTGTAATGAAAACCAATTCCCGCGGGATCAATAAAGTATGACTACGACTACGAATGAAGCCTTCCAATGTCACCAGCATCAGTGTCTCTCCGGTGACTGATCATATTCAGAACAAAGCTGACGGTGCTGTGTTGTTTAAAGTTCCTGCGAGGTTTAGTAGGTATATGGGCAAATGCAAGCAAATGGGTGACTCGGGCCAAAGGGCCTGTTTCCATGAGGTGTTACTCTATGATGCTGGTGGGGAGTGGTCAGGTGCCTGTAGGCCGATTATTGAAGTGCTCCTGTCAGCACCAGGCAAGTTAGCACGAATCGAAGCAGATATCGCAGTCCAATAATGCAGATGAGTTAGTGGGGGGGGGGGGTTGGTGTTGTGTGATGATGTGATGGATTCTATGGGCTCTACATCACTGGTGCTTCCTCTGTTCCTCCTGCTTCTGCCTTCCTGCCTCTAGATCTGTGTATTGCTGTCAACCCAGAGCTCTCAAGACAATAACCGTTCCCTCAATATCTTCAGAACCAAGTAGCTGGGCATTAACTTCAAGAAGAGTTTGGAGTACATGCCACGTCCCAAATCCTGCTCCACCAACCCAAGTGTACTCACTCAGCTGACAACTGGGTCTAGATCTTTGTCCTGGTGCAGAGTCTCGACCCCAAAACATCAGCTTTCCCTCTGCCTTCACACTTGCTGCTCAACCCAGTGAGTTCTTCCAGCTGTTGGACTCTTGCTCCAATTCCAGCATCTGTGGTCTCTTGTGTCACTAGATCTTTGTTAGCTGAGATTCTCCCAAACAAAAGGCACAGGTGGTCCCTTCACTTAGGCCTAGGGAGTCTCCAGACAGGCTGGCTATTCTGTACTCTTAATAATATTACAGTTTCTCACTTGCTTCAATGTAAATGAAATCTTGCTCTGTCTATCCTTGTCTCTCTTTACCCTGCACACTGTAATAACTCACTCATCTATTCCTAATCTCCATAACCTTCAATAGCTCAGTCAGAGTAATCTGTTCCTTCCATTACTCCCTCTACCCTGTCTCGTAGTGACTCACCTATCCTATCTTTCTGTATCTTTTGCTACTCCATTTGGTCTAGAGTTATTCTCCCTGTACTCTTTAATATTGCACCCACAGGCATACCACAGGCTCTGCCTCTCTCCCTGATAAGGGAAAAAGAGGTGTCTTCGTTTCACAGCGAGAGGGGAGGTATAACAAAAACAACTTGCTGATTTATGATGTTGAAAGTTGTTACATCTTTTTTTTTCTGTGCTCTGTGCCCAAAGAGTTCAGGTACCTGGGCAGATAGCCAGCAGCCAGCTCACTGGTTACGATCTTCCGTCTCCCACGACGCTGCAGCTGGCAGCACCGGCCCTGAATCCGCTCACTTCCAGAGCCACGGAAATCCAATATCCCAAAGGCACACTAGTCTTCCAGGCCGCATCCTTGGGATATCAAAAAGCGGCCAGTCGTGAGGCCCTGAGAGCGGGTCCCATTTCCGCGAAGAACCGAAGTCAGCATGTAACTCCAGGTCAGCGTCTTCAAAAGGACCTTGAAATGGAAAAAAAGAGATATCAAAGATAGAAATAGAGCTGTTAGCAAAGATAAAAGCAAAGGAGTCATTGTTAGGTGCCATCGTCCTCCTAAGCTCTGTTATGAATCCCACCATGAACCCCATGTTGGGAACCCCTGCTCTTAAACATGGTAATTATAACTGATTACACTACCTCTTCAAGTAACACTTTCCAGGTATCGACCTTCCTCTGTGTAAAAGATTTAGCTCTCGCATCTCCTGAGAAACTCTTTAAACCTTTGCCCACTTGTTTCTGAAACCCTGATGAAGATAGACATACATTGAGTGCTGACTCCATTAAGCTTTGAACCAGCTGTGAACAGCTACCAAGAAGACAATCCCTGAGAAATCAGGCAGTGATCTGCACGTGGATGAACATGAAGTAGTTGAAGATGCAAGCACTCTTAAAGTTAACTAATATCTGAACTTTTCAGTGGTCTAGGAAAGGAGTCCTGATTTCATATAATTTAGAATTATTTTTAATTTGCCATTCAGTCATTTAAACCCAAGTTCAGGTCCATTAGTGTTTTTGTCCTTGGATAAAATAAGGCAATTCAACACCTTTTGGACTGTGGGCAAACTGGAATATTGGATGTTATTCTTATTAATACCTTATAAAAGTTTAAATGTATTTTTAAATGTAACACATTCAAATAGTAAATACCTTAGTGAACCCGGTGAGGCTGAAGGGAGCAGTAAATACAGAATCAGAATCAGAATTAGGTTTATCAACATTGACATATCTCATGATATTTGTTGTTTTGTGGCAGCAGAACAGCGCAAGACATAAAAATTACGTATTACATTTACAATAAATAAATAGGCATCCGTTAGTCTAGTGAGACCATGGATTTGCGCCTTGGAAGGTTTCCAGGGCGCAGGCCTGGGCAAGGTTGTATGGAAGACCGGCAGTTGCCAATGCTGCAAGTCTCCCCTCTCCACGCTACTGATGTTGTCCAAGGGAAGGGCAGTAGGGCCAATACAGCTTGGCACCGGTGTCGTCGCAGAGCAATGTGTGGTTAAATGCCTTGCTCAAGGACACAACATGCTGGCTGAGCCGAGGCTCGAACAAGCGACCTTCAAATCACTAGACCGACACCCTAACCACTTGGCCACGCGCCAACACAGTAAATAAATGAACAATGCAAAAGAGCTAGTGAGGTAGTGTTCATGGACTGTTTAGAAATCTGATGATGGAGGGGAAAAAGCTGTTCCTAAAACACTGAGTGTGGGTTTTAAGGCTTCTGCACCTCCTCCCTGATGATTGCAATGAGAAGCAAGCATGTACTGGATGGTAGTGGTCTTTAACAATAGGTGCCATCTTCTTGAGGCACCGTCTATAGAACACATCCATGATGGCAGAAAGGCTTTCTCTGTGATGGATCTGGCTGAGTTTATAATGCTCTGCAGCCTCTTGCAATCCTGTGCATTGGAGCCTCCATACCAGGCAGTGATGGAACCAGTCAAAATAATCTCCATTGTATAGATGGTTAGAGAGTTTGGTAAAATACCAAGTCTCCACAAAATTCTAGTGAAGTGTGGCTTTTTTTGTGATTGCAACAATACATTGGGCCCAGGATAGATCTTCTGAGATGCTGAAGGCCAGGAATTGGGAGCACTAGATCCTGGACCAGACTGCAGACTTATGCATGTTGCTGTCGCCAAGTGTCATAGGACCAGATTTTGGCTTTGGACATACCCGGAACATGGACAGTCCTCCAGATGTCTCGTTCTTGCAGTATACTTTGCTTGTTCTCAAGACCTCCAACTCACATTCCAGACTAGTGAGCGGGCCAAATATGGAACCAGAATGCCAGATTATTGGATATTTATCATATACTGTGAGAGAGGATGTTTGTGAGCTTCAGTCAAGGAGATTCAAATGCAAGAACTCCAATATAACAGGTAAGGAACGTTATAGGGAATTTCTGTTTGCTTTAAAGCAATGAGGTATTTCTGAAGTGCACTCTCAATAATAATGCAATTATTTGAGTCTCCAGCAAGTTCCCACAAGCAATGTGAATATTGCCAGAAAATAAGCATTTTTAGTAAGAGTGAGGGGTAATAAGTAATCTAGTTTCAGGGAAAACTGTTCTGTTCCTTTTTGGAATAATGCCTTGGGTTTTCATCTGAAATTCAGCATCTCCCAGAATGCTGCACCACATTGCTACTGCTTTAGAGGATGATGGATTTTCCAGGGCCCACGTGCCTTATTGCTAACATCAGTTTTCTAGAACAGCTGCATGATCTTTCCAAAGAGTTGGAATCGTTTGTGACAACGTTAAACTTCTAACCAATATTCTTTGCTTAGCTTCTTGTTGTGAACAAGTAAACAGTGAGGCCATAGGCTCATGCTTAATTGGCGTGAGACAATGGAGTTGTGTTTGTCAGACCAGACAAACCTGGCTAAGTTATTTGCACCATGGTAACTGAGTTCAAGGAAGCTTGCAGAACAGACTGATTCTTCACTTCTTAGCACATTAAGCAGGTATAGTTGATCAATTAATAGTTGGGATATTTGTGTACTCCCAGAGTCAGCCCTCACAGCATTAAGTTACAATGTTGATAAGACAAAATAAATGATTGTGGAAGTCAGGAAGGTCAATCACTCTATTCCACAACAATGCCTCTGCTGTAGACAGAGTGAAAAGCACAGAGCTCCTTGGTGTGCACATAATAGATGATCTAACCTGAACGCACAAGACCTCCTCACCAGTCCACAAGGCAGAGCAGCCTCTACACTTATCGAGGATGCAAGACTCCCCACCTTCGTTCTAGCAACTATCTACATGAGCACCATCAAGAGTGTCCTGTCTGGCTGCATCATTGTGTGCTGCAGAAGATGCAAATCATCAGAATGCCTACATTCTGTCCCTGCAGAACACAGTAAAAACAAATGCTGATAGGATCGTCAGGGTCTTGTTTCCCACTATTTGTGACATTTACCGGGACTGTTGCAGACGAAAAGCCGAAAGCATTCTTCCCTCAGGCTGTGAGATTAATGAATGCCCTGCCACCACTGAGATCTTGTCACTAGGACAGCGAGCTCTTTACTGTTTACCGTTTAACTGTGCTCTACTTTACCACATGCATTTTGAATTATTTTTATTAACTTATTTATAGCATAATATCTTGGTTTATGTACTGGTTGTGAAATACGTTGTGTGGGTGCAGCATGGTCCACAGGAACATTGCTTTATTTGGTTGTATATATGTATAGTCAGATGACAAAAACTTGAACTTAAATTTTGTGTGTCTGGGATCTCAGTCCCCAGAAGCTTTTAGACCATCCTTGTGAAGTACTTTGTATGAGCAAATAATATTAACAAGTAGCATAACAGTATAACTGTTAGATAATATTGAGCGTTGTTCAGAAGAACAAGGAGAATAATATTTCACTGAAGGGGCAAGTGAAGATGAGTGAAGTTATCTCCTTTCGTTCAAGAGGCTGATGGTTGAGGGATAGTAACTGTTCCTGAACCTGGTTGTGTGAGTGCTGAGGCTTCTGTACCTTCTGCTTGATGGCAGCAGGGTAGAGCACGACCTGGATTGTGGGGGCCACTGATGATGGATGCTGCTTTCCTATGACAGTGCTGAAGGTTGATGTGCTCAATGGTGGAGAGGGCTTTACCCGTGATGGACTGGCCTGTATCCACTACTTTTTGTTTCGCTGACATTTGCCATGAGATTTGATGTTTACCAGCAGCAGTTCAGTGCAATATGTAAAAATACTGCAAGTTTCAAAAATAGACAGTTTAAACAGTAGTGCAAAAAGAGAAAATAATGAGGTAATATTTGTGGCTCATGGGCTGTTCAGAAGTCTGATTGGGGAGGGGAAGAAGTTTTTCCTAAAATGTTGAGTGTGTGTCCTCAGGCTGCTCTCCCTCCTCCCTGATGGTTGTATTGAGCAGAGGGTGTGTTCTGGATGGTGGGAGCCCTAAATGATGGATGCCTTATTCTTGGGGCATCAGCATTTGAAGATGTCCTCAGTGGTGGGGAGGCTTGTAGACTCTGCAGCCTTTTCCATCCTCTGCAGTAGCCCCTTCCTACAAGATGGCAATGCAACCAGTCAGAATACTCTCCGCAGTACATCTGTAGAAATTTACTGGAGCCTTTGCTGACATACCAAATGACCTCAAACTCTTAATGTAATATAGCCGCTGGCATTTTACTTACTTTTTGCTGGTTATGCCACTGGTGTTTAGGGCAGTAATGAAGGTCCTCCATCTCTGTCTGTCTTTACAGTTGCACAAAAAAAATGGAAGAATTCTTCAATGCATAACATTTTATTACAGGTTTTTCTTACCAGTCAGGGTTGTTAGCCCTGACCTGAACCCTGAGCCTGGAGGCCCAGTGTACCACTCTTGATCTGGCCTCTATCCTTTGATCTGTTTGGCATGGATGACTCTAGCAAGAGCTAAAGCACCAAGGCCTTGACCCTAGCCAACATAGTTCTCTGGATCATCGATGCATGTAAGCCTCCAAACTCTACGACAAGGTTATGGTCCTCTTGGAAGGCTGCTAGCATGCCTTCATCATAATTGCTTCAATATGTTCCCACCACTGCTGAAGACCTTCTGAGACTAAACCAGCAATGGTCTTTCTCCCCCCTCTTTATATCTCTTTCTGAGCAAGGTCATGACCATCCACAAATGACCTCCAGCCTACCCTCTCCAATATCACACACCTGAACCCCACATCCCAAGCCTTAATTTTCTCCTTTATTTTCTCCCTTCAGATCATTCCCAGGCCTGATCTCTACCCCACCCCCTACCATCGTCACCAGTGACCCTCCACCATTCAAAACTGCTCCATTTCATATTGAGTCCTCATGACCACTTGTGTTTCATCATCCTAATGTGAAGGAGTTCACAATGGAACCCTTCAGATCAATTGCTGACACATTTAATCTACTATACCACACAAAGCATGCATATCCTCAAAAACTCTAAGCACGCAATGAGATGCTTTGATGTAAAGACAATTAAGGATACGCAGATGGCCTTTTGTAAACAAAATGATCAACATAAGCAGCGACTCCCTCCATGGGGAGCTAGAGATGAGAAATGTATACCACTCAGCACCACAGGGGGTTTTAGATCCAGGGTTAAGAGCAATACAACTGCTAAGTTAATGTGAAATCCTGGGGATATTAAAATCATCAAGTCAAAGTGGTAAGGCCAGCTCAAATTATCGGAGTTTGCTGTAATTCAATGTGTTTCCCATAACAACCTCACCCATATATTAGGTGTGAAACCCCACGCACACACACTCCGGAGGCAAGCTTGTTGTTTGAAATAATTCTGCTATGTGCTAGCAGGAATATATCTTTACAAAAACTGAGAATATATTGGACTGTGAGACTTCCAGTCAGGTAATTATCAATTTTTACGCTTTTTTTTCTCTAATTAATCTAGTGGGATCAGAGTATATGTTAATTAACTCAAACACAAGGAAATGTACAGATGCTGGAAATCCAAAGCAACACACACAAAATGCTGGAAGAACTCAGCAGGTCTGGTAGCATCCATGGAAAGTTTGGGCCGTGACCTTATTCAGAACCGAGAAGGAAGGGGGAAGGTGCCAGAATGTAAAGGTGGGGGGAGGGGAAAGAAATTAGCTGGAAGGTGAAGGCAGGCGGCTTCTGAAGGAGATTGCTCAGACATAGAGAAGCCTTACATGAGTGATATGGTGCCTCCTACTAACCAAATTATTTCACTAAGTACCAGTGGGTTTTCTTGAATTCTACCTTACAAAAGATGCAGTTTATTAATTGAAAATTAAGACCATCATGGGTAAAACCCACCCAGCCACTGATCACATCTACACTGAATGTTGTCATAGAAAAGCAGCAACCATCATCAAAGATCCTCACCACCCAGGTCAAGCTCTTTTCATGCTGTTGAAGGTACAAGTGCCTCGGGACTCGCACCACCAGGATCAAAAGCAGTTACTACCCCTCAATCATCAGGCTCTTGAACACAAGGGGGTAACTGAATTCATTCTACAAAACTTCTGGTCTTCCCACAACCGATGGTCTCAAATTAAGGACTTTATCTTGTTATTTCATGCTTGTCATTTATTGATGTTTATTTATATTTGCATTTGCACTGTTTGTTGTTCATTGATCCTGTTTACAGGTACAGTTCTATCAATTTGCTAAGCATGCCCACGGGAAATAGAATCTTAGGGTTGTATGTGGTGACAAGTATGTACTCTGATCTGATAATAAACTTTGCTTTCAACTTTGAGCTTTGGGAATTAATGGATTTTAAGGGATATAAGAAATATCTTTCTTTACTCAGTGTATCAATTATTTCTAACTTCACCCACACAGGCAAGACAAGTGAAGACATGGGAGGCATAGTAACATCATGCTCAGTATAGTACAGTCAGCCCTCCTTATCCGCGGGTTCCGCATGCGCGGATTCAACCAACCGCGGATCGGGAAAACCTGGAAGTTCTCTCTCCAGCACTTGTTGTTTGAGCATGTACAGACTTTTTTTCTTGTCATTATTCCCTAAACAATAGAGTATAACAACTATTTACATAGCATTTACATTGTATTAGGTATTATAAGAAATCTTAGAGATGATATAAAGTACAGATAGTCTTTAAGTCAGATTTGTACGTAAGTTGGAACAGGTACATCCGGTATAATTTAGCGTCAGTCAAACGCTTGTCTGAGTATATACTATATATTTTACCTTTCTATGTATATAAAACACTTAAACGTATGTACAGGGTATTTCAATAATTAAACTACTGCGTTGCTTAGTAATAATTGTAACTTTCATTGGGGCAGGGCCTTTTGCACGCTCCATTTTTCTCACTTTATCTTTTAAAATTGTTCCGATTGTTGACCGACTGCAGCCTAACACTTTTCCAATGATCGATGGCATTTCACCTCTTTCCGATCGCTTTATTATTTCCACTTTATTTTCAATCGTGATCATTTTCTGTCAACGGAACAGAAACACTGCGGATTCAGCAGCAGCTGCGGGCGGCAGGTCCTAAAGTCCACCACACTGAGACATGTCAATTAAGGGACTTGAGCATTCGCGTTTTTTGGTATCCACAGGGGTTCCCGGAACTAATCTCCCACGGATAAGGAGGGCCAACTGTATAACTGTCAAGACTGTCTAACAAAACCGTTTGTTTCCATAAATGTTTCTCTTATCAGTGACACCTTTTTCTACGACAATGTCATTACAGTACCAGTGACCCGGGTTCATTCCCACTGTTGTCTGTAAGTAGTTCATTCGTTCTCCCCATGGCTGCCTGGGTTTCCTCTCATATTCCAAAGATGTGTTGGTCAGGAGGTTAATTATTCACATGTGTGTAAATAGGCAGTGTAGACTCGTTGGGCCAGAAGGACCTGTTATATAAAATAAACAAATATGTGTTTACTGTTCTTTTAGACATCTGGACTGCAGGTTCACAAGACCATTTCACAGGATTGTTGTTGTGAGCCTGTGATATCATATGAAGGCCGTAAACAAAACTGATCTTCTTCTTTGCAAGATCTTTCATGTCATTGCTTTACTCTAGGTTTCTTTAATTAATCAAATATAAAATTCCATGGTAGCAGTGGTGGGATTTGAACTTGTGAAATCAGGCCAACTGTGCAGATCATCTAGGACCTGGTTGATGGTTGCAAAAGGCCCAAATTGGTTTACTAATTCTCTTTAGCAACAGAAATCTGCCAAATTTATTTAGTTTGGTCTCCAGGCCCAGTGTGGTATAATTGTCATGACTGTCTAACAAATCATTCGTTTCCATAAATGTTTCTTTTATCAGTGACACCTTTTTCTATGACAAAATAGAAAAAAATGTGTACCTTCACATTGCACCACAGCCTTAAATCGATCTCCTTGTTGTGTTTTTGTGACTCTTTATTTCTGATGGGATGTATGGGGTGTCCAGGGAAGTGTGGCACCTCTAGTGCAGGAGGCTTGTTGTATCCATTCTGGGGGAGCTCATTCACCTTTGGTCCCCACCGGACACTCAGCTCTCATCTGTGGCTCTAAGTAGCTGTTCGTTTGTGACAGCGACCACAGCCGGTACAGTGCGTCAACAGGCAGGCTAAACCAGGTGAATGTAGACAGTGGGCGCCGTACCTCAGTGAAACAGGGACATGCCTGTCCTCGCAAGTGAAGTCAGCTCTGGAGGACTGGGCGGACGAGATCCACAGTGAGATTCAAAGTCTAGGAAGGAGGTACTGCAATTCTCCAGAGAGAGCGAGGGGCATGACAAGACACAGAAGACAACTTGGTCATCTATTGAAACCAACTAAGGCCCTAGTTTGTGACAGTGGTTTGTGCTACTGGACCCATCCTTCTGAGGCCGAGAGAGAGGAACTGTCCCAGTGCATCGATTTTTCCAGTTTAAAAACTCTCCCGCACAGGCCTCTTGTCGTTGTTGGACAAGATGGGCAACCACTTCTGATTAAGTGCAGCACAGATCAGAATTTTCACCTGTTTTCTGCCGAAAGGATCTACCATCATATTGCAGCTACTGTATCTACTGCCTGTGACTCTGCTGGCGTTTAGGGCAGCAATGAAGTTCTTCCATCTCTGGTGGTCCTCAGGGTTTCCTTCATCAGTCAGTAGCTTCCGCTTGGCTTTCACTACAGTCAGTCATGCAAGTCCCGGGTGGAGACTCAGGAATACCATCACGCTCAGCTGTAGAAGGATTCTTCATTGTTGTTCTTGTAGCAATTTTGTTTTTCCGCTCAGGTTAGCCCTGAACCTGGAGGGCCAGGGGACAACTCTTAGTGTGTCCCCCACTCTTTGACCTGTTTGGCATGGGTGACTCTAACAAGAGCCAAAGTTTAAAGCTCTGACTCCAGCCAACATAGTTCTCTGGGGTCACTGAGGCATGCAAGCTTCCAAACCATGACAAGCTTGTGGTCCTCAGGGAGGATTACAGCTATCGGGATAATATAAAACACTCCTCAGCCATTTCAGATCTTGGGAAGAATGTTTAGTGCTGTGGAGGAAATGCTCTTTACCCAGGTAACACCCTTAAAATTATATTTATCCTTATGTATTAGTTCATGGGATGAAAAGTTCATTTCAGAACTGCAGTAGGTGACAAACACTAGAAGGCCCAAATTCAATGAAAATTGCTTCTGAGGTCTTATTGGAACATTGCTACTGAGTTACGTATGTCAATCAAATATGCATCTTCTTGTCCCCACACCTCTTCCACAAGGATAATAGTTGTTAAACTTTCAAAAGCCTAAACTGTGCAGTCAAATGTGCTGAAGTTGTTCTAGGGTTGGGGGTATGTGGTGTAGCTGTGCTCTGACTGAGGCCTACTCCAACCCTAACCCTATTCCTCCTGACAGTTTTGTTGTAACACAGAAATTTACAGAATGAACCAGGTAACTTGTTCTTCTTTGGTCAGTGGATAACAGAATCTTTAACTCTGCCTGATCTCGTGAGATATATTGACCACTGCAAGTTAGTCCTCTACAAAGAAGGGCAAACTTCTTGGGAATTCACAGGATGTGAAGTGGCATGGGTTGGATTGAGAAAGCACACAGTAGGAGTAGTGGGCTGGTAGTCTAGTGGTATCTGCACTGGACCTTGAGATGAGTTGTCCCGAGTTTGAATCCCATCAGCTCCTTGCACACTTGGGTGTCAAGCTAGCAACTCCACCTAGTTAAAAAAAAACGGACAAAAATGCAAAAGAAATGGGAAGGGTTGCTGCCCGATGTGCCACAAGGTGCAGAAAGGAACAACGACAGGAGAATTACAATTGGGTTTATTATCACTCTCTTATACAAGAAGAAATCTGTACAAGGATCAGAATCACTGTTATTATCATTGTTTTGTATGACATGAAATGTGTTGTTTTGTGGCAGCAGTACAGTACAAAGTCACTAAGTTACCGTATATTACAGAACAAATCAATAGTGCAAAAGACAAATAATGAGGTGGTGTTCTTAGATTCAACAACCATTAATAAGTCTGACGGCTGAGTAAAAGAAAAGCTCTTAAACCACACAGTGTGAGTCTTCAGGCTCCTGTACCTCCTCCCTGATGATAGTAATGAGAAGAGGGCATCTCCCTGCTGGTGAGGGTCCTATTTGATGGAGAGCAACTGCTTGAGGTGCTGCCTCTTGAAAATGCCCTCGAGAGTGGGGAGAGTTGTGCCCATGATGAAGCTGGTTGAGTCTACAACCCTTTGCTGCTTCTTGCAATCCTGCGCAGTGCAGGTCCCATACCAGGCTGAGATACAACCAGTCAGAATGCTCTCCACTGTACAGATCTCCTTAAGCCTCCAATGAAATAGGGCCAGTAGTTTGCTTCTTTGTGATTGCATCGAAGTTTTGGGACCAGGACAGATTTTCTAAGATGTTGATGCCCAGGAACTTGAAGCTTCCCACCCTATCCACTGCAGACCCCTCAATGAGGACTGCCGTGTGTTCTCCTGAAATCCCCTTCCTGAAGTCCACAATCAATTCCTTTGTCTTGTTGATGCTGAGTAAGGTTGTATTAAACTAGTTCTTCATATCATTTCCTTCAAAAGCACAGATGGTTATTTTTAAGTTTTTTCAGGTTAATCATTATAAAAAAAATCAGAAATACCCATTGAAAATGGTAACTGAGGCTTGTATTCTCCAAATTGCAGGAAGTAATTTCTCCCAAAATGTATGCAACTCCTTGTAGTCTTGTTGTCCAGGTTAAATTCAGCAACTTGTTGAAAGGGGCTTGTTTAAGACAGATTTCCTATTTAGACTTTGTCTATTATATTTAGTTTATACATCCTCTCTTTTACCACATCAAGACTGGTTTAACTTGCACATCACAATCAAGAGAAAATCTGCAGATGCTGGAAATCCGAGCAACGCACGCAAAATGCTGGAGCAACTCAGAAGGCCGGGCAGCATCTGGGAAAAGAGTCCTGCCGAAGGGTTTCGGCACAAAAAAATCGACTGTACTCTTTTCCTAGATGCTGCCAGGCCTGCTGAGTTCCTCCAGCATTTTGTGTGTGTAGTTCATACATCAGGTCATTCTGTGGATCCTTAAAATACTCCATGTAGAAGAACTACATTGAGTGTAATCATTCATTTCCACAATTATGTCCACTCATAGTGACTCCTCCCAGCACCCGTGGCTGACAAGAGAAATTAGTATATATCAATCATCAGTTTTACGGGAGGTACAGGAGCCTTAGGTACCACACCACCAGCTTCAGAAATAGTTATTACCCTTCAACCATCAGGCTCCTGAATCAGTATGGATAATTTCACTGAACACAGAAATGATTCCACAACCTACGGACTCCCTTTCAAGAACTCTATAACTCATGTTCTCAGTTTTATTTGTTTATTTTTTTCAAGGTGGCAGGGTGGAGATACATCTCTATCAAAGGAGATATAAGGCTCTCTTTTCCTTCGCTAGCCTGCAGGTCACCTGTGGGCAAGGTGTAGTGATTGCTGGCTCCCCTCCCCCCCCCCAAAATCAGGGGCATGGGAACCTACGTGAGCAGGTGATGGATGGTCATGTGAGCAGGTGATGGATGGTCACATGAGCAGCTGGTGCATACCACAAGTCCTGATTATGCGACCACCGACATCAGGAAGACAATCTCCAAAGTGTATTGATAATGGCTAGGGTCACCTGTCTTGTAAAGACACTGCCCAGAAGAAGGCAGTGGCAAACCACTTCTGTAGAAAAATTTGCCAAGTACGATCATGATCATGGAAGGAGCATGATCACCCATGACATACAATACATCACATAATGACGTTGATGATGGTTATTTTTTTAAACTTTTTTGTGTATGTACTGTTTGTCTTTGGCACATTGATTATTCGTCAGTCTACGTGTGTAGTTTTTCATTGATCCTATTGTATTTCTTTGTTCTACTGTGAAAAGAACCTCAGGGTGAGGGTGGGATATGGTGACCTGTACTGTATATACCTTATAATAATGAAATTACTTTGAACTTTGAACTTTTGAAGCATTTTGATAATATTTTGATATTACTACTACCTGTCTGTACTAATTCCATTTCTCAGTACTTGCTCCACAGACTTACTGATTTAAATGCTTCTCTAGATACCTTATAAACACTGTGAAACTCAGTGCTTCTCATGTGTTGTGAAGTGGGATGGTAGCTACCTGGTTTTCACTGTGAGGGGAGGTGGTAGAAGATACAGAGGCAAAGAACAGGCTTATGAACAGAAGCGTTACAAGAGACTGCAGATGTTAGAACCTGGAGCAAGGCACAATCTGCTGGAGGAAGTCAGTGAGTCAAGTAGCATCTACGGAGTAAAAGCAGTTGTCATCATTTTGGGTTAAAAATGTATCAGATTTCAATACAAAATCATTTATATTATTTTATCTTTATTTAGAGATACAGCATGAAACAGACCCTTTCGGCGCAATGAACCACACTGCCTAGCAACACACCAATTTAACCCTAGACTAATCACAGGACGATTTACAATGACCTACTAGCTGGTATGTCTTTGGACTGTGGGAGGAAACCAGAGCACCTGGAGGAAACCTACATGCTTACAGGAAGGAAGTAGAAACTTCTTACAGTGCCATCAAAATTGAACCCTGGACAATATATAGTTCTGGGGTGGTAAAAGTTTATCTCAAATATCCTTTCAAATATTTATACTTATAATATAATGGTTGGCTTGGAGTTGGATAGTGGGTGGGTTGAGTGCTTTCCTTTCTAATTTTTCATTTTCAATGTGGGTGACTTACTCATTTGTTAAGATTTGTATTATTGCTATTTTTGTCTGTATTGCAATGATCCTTCTATTTATACTATTATTTTTTTCTTCTACACTGTCGTTTGTAGAAAATCATAAATAAAATATTTTTAAAAATTGAACCCTAGATTCTGTCCACTAACCACAATGTTACCTTGGCGCACTGACCTCCTGCAGCAGATTGGTTGCTGACACATGAACACAAGGTAGGCAATACAAGGGTAGCAGATGGGAACAGTATAGATTGACATCAGGATTGTCACAGTCATGGTTGGCCAAATGGCCTGTTCCTGCTCTTAAGGATTAATGGTTCGCTTTATTTGTCACATGTACATTGAAACGTCGAAACATACAGTGAACTGCATTGTTTGAGTCAATGATGTGCTGTGAGCAGTCTGCAATGTCTCCACTCCTCTGGTACCAACATACCATGCCCACAACTAACCTCGCAAACACGAGGAATTCCGCAGATGCTGGAAATTCAAGCAACACACATCAAAGTTGCTGGTGAACGCAGCAGGCCAGGCAGCCTCTCTAGGAAGAGGTACAGTCGACGTTTCAGGCCAAGATCCTTTGTCAGGACTAACTGAAGGAAGAGCTAGTAAAAGATTTGAAAGTGGGTGGGGGAGGGGGAGATCCAAAATGATAGGAGAAGACAGGAGTGGGGGGGATGGAGCCAAGAGCTGGACAGGTGATTGGCAAAAGGGATATGAGAGGATCATGGGACAGGAGGCCCAGGGAGAAGGGGGGGGGAACCTAGAGGATGGGCAAGGAGTATAATCAGAGGGACAGAGGGAGAAAAAGGAGAGAGAGAGAAAGAAGGTGTGTATGGGGTACGAGGGGGAGGTGGGGCATTAGCGGAAATTAGAGGAGTCTGGGTAGCCTCCAATCTGATGGCATGAACATTGACTTCTCTAACTTCCGCTAATGCCCCACCTCCCCCTCGTAACCCATCCGTTATTTATCTATATACACACATTCTTTCTATCTCTCTCCTTTTTCTCCCTCTGTCCCTCTGACTATACCACTTGCCCATCCTCTGGGTTTTCCCCCCTCCCCCTTTTCCTTCTCCCTGGGCCTCCTGTCCCATGATCCTCTCATATCCCCTTTGCCAATCACCCGTTCAGCTCTTGGCTCCATCCCTCCCCCTCCTGTCTTCTCCTATCATTTCGGATCTCCCCCTCCCCCACCCACTTTCAAATCTCTTACTAGCTCTTCCTTCAGTTAGTCCTGACGAAGGGTCTCAGCCCGAAACGTTGACTGTACCTCTTCCTAGAGATGCTGCCTGGCCTGCTGCGTTCACCAACAACTTTGATGTGTGTTGCCACAACTAACCTCCATGTCTTTAGAGTGTGAGAGGAAACCCATACGGTCATGGGGAGGAACGTACAACCTTTACAGATAGCGGCGGAATTGAACCCAGGTACTCGTGTTATGCTAACTGCTAAGCGATTATACTGCCAAACCCCGACAAAGCCTACCCCTCACGTCTTGCCTTTGATATTCTATGTTGAGCCAGTAGGCCAAAGGGCTACTTTTGTTCTGCATTTCTGTTAACTTATCTGCCACCACCACCTACTCGGGCAGTTCACTCCACATTCCAAATACCCTTTGGGTGAAAAAAACTTCCATCTCTCTATATCTCTTATTTCCTTACTCAAAAATGAAACACAGTAACTGTAGGTCCTATGAACACTGTAGAGTATGTGTAGAATTTCCTTGCAAATGAAAAAACATCAAAATGCAGATGATAAGAAGCAGGAAATGCTCAGAGGCCACAGGGTGTTAGGTATGGACACTACCGTTCTCACTCACATCCTACTACTGCACCACCATTCCTACATCTTCTTTCTCTATTACAACATTGTTCAGACTGAAATGCCTCTATAACAGTAACTGCTTTTCAATAAATACCTTTTCAATGAATATTTCATTGACCAAAGAAATGTGGTGCACAGGATCATTTGTGGTGACTGCAACAAGCTCTACGTCGGCCAGATAGGGTGTAAACTCTCAAAAACTTGTTTACAGGAAAGAAACTGGTGGTACAGAGACTTGATCCACTGTCTCAGATCTCAATACATGAAAACCGAGAAGGACACCACGGTGGTTCTGTCCCAGGCAAACACAAAGCAGGAATGAGATTTTTTTTAAGCGTGTTGCTTTTCTGATAACTCTGTAAAGAAACATACCAAAATAGGCATCATTTATGAGCAACTAATAGCCAAGGATATGCGAGCCAATAGGATTCAAAGGTCAACTGACAGGGTAGCCAGTCAGGACCGAGGCAGGTGAACGGGGCCTATATAAATCCAGCACTCCCAGAGAGAAACCCCAACATCTACGCACTGAGGATGTCACCTCGACTGGCGATGAAAACGTTTGCAAGCTAGTTGTCGAGCTTGGGGAACACAGCGACATCCAACGCCTCAACCCAAACTACCAATATCCACCACCATCCTAAACTTCACTGGCTGTAATATTTTGGGACATTCTACAAAATATGCTCTCTACTTCCATATCTTCCCTGTCATTTACAATACAGCCACTTGAATTGCTTACATTCAAGTTCTTTCTCCAGAAATTTTAAGAAGAGGAAATAATCAGCTTATAATTAATTCCAGCGGTGCGATCTCAGAAAAAAAGGAAATCAGTTTCAGTGTGTTAATCATGCAAGCACAAATAATTCTAAGTAATTACCAGTGTTTTGTATCAAAAATTATTTGACTGGTCTTCAGTAATGTTTTGAAAAATGAAGACAACAATGTTCATTTGCAAGCCAAAATAAAAATCTAGGAACCAGCCGGGTGAGAGAGAACTCCTGCCTCAGCAAGGACCTGGAGCCATTGCAATTTGCCTATTGCCACCATAGGTCAATGGCAGACACAATCTCAATGGTTTTCCACACTGCTTTAGATGACCTAGACAACACAAACACCTACTTCAGGATGCTGTTCATCGACTATAGCTCAGCATTTAATACCATCATTCCCACAATCCTGATTGAGAAGTTGCAGAACCTGGGCCTCTGTACCTCCCTCTGCAATTGGAGCCTCGACTTCCTAACTGGAAGACCACAGTCTGGGTGGATTGGTGATAACATATCCTCCTCGTTGACGATCAACACTGGTGCACCTCTGGGGTGTGTGCTTAGCCGGCTGCTCTACTCTCTATATACACATGACTGTGTGGCTAGGCATAGCTCAAATACCATCTACAAATTTGCTGACAATTCAACCATTGTTGGTAGAATCTCAGGTGGCGACGAGTGGGTGTACGGGAGTGAGATATGCCAACTAGTAAAATGGTGCTGCAGCAACAACCTGGCACTCAACATCAATAAGACAAAAGAGCTGATTGTGGACTTCAGGAAGAGTAAAATATCTCACTCATACCTATCCTCATAGAGGGATCAGAAGTGGAGAGAGTGAACAGCTTCAAGTTCCTGAGTGTCAGGATCTCTGAGGATATAATCTGGTCCCAACATATTGATGTAGTCATAAAGAAGGCAAGACAGCAGCTATATATTATTAGGAGTTTGAAGAGACTTGGCATGCCAACAAATACACTCAAAAACTTCTATAGTTATACCATAGAGAGCACTCTAACAGTCTGAATCACTGTCTGGCATGGAGGGGCTAGTGCACAGGACCAAAAGAAGTTGCAGAAGGTTGTAAATCTAGTCAGCTCCATCTTGGGCACTAGCCTACAAAATACCCAGGATATCTTTAGGGAGCGGTGTCTCAGAAAGGCAGCGTCCGTTATTAAGGACTTCCAGCACCCAGGGCATGCCCTTTTCTCACTGTTACCATCAGGTAGGAGATACAGAAGCCTGAAGACACACACTCAGCGATTCAGGAACAGCTTCTTTCCCTCTGTCATCTGATTCCTAAATGGACATTGAAGCTTTGGACACTACCTCACTTTTTTAATATACATTATTTCTGTTTTTGCATGTAAAAAAAATGTATTCAATATACGTAATTGGTTTACTTGGTTATTTACTGCTATGTTTTTATTTTATTTCTTATTTTTTCTCTCTGTACTAGTTTATGTATTACATTGAACTACTGCTGCTAAGTTAGCAAATTTCACGTCACATTCCGGTGATAATAAAGCTGATTCTGACTCTGATTCTGATAAGTGGAGTCTGTTTGCTCTGGGACAGCCCGCCATCTGAAGTTGCAGTCCCCTCTTGCACCTGGTATATGTGAATACAGAAAGCCAGGCTCACTGAAAACCCAACAGCAGGAACAGTAAATGTTGCTCAAGACCATACAGTGAGGATTATCACAAGCTGGAGGAGCAGCACATAAGAACGTAAGAAATAGGAGCGAGAGAGGCCACCCAGCCCATTGAGCCTTCTCCGCCATTTAATAAGATCATGGCTGATCTGGCCATGGACTCATCTCCACCTACCTGCCTTTTCCACATAACCCTTAATTCCCCTACTATGCAAAAATCTATCCAACCTTGCCTTAAACATATTTACTGAGGTGGCTTCCACTGCTTCATTGGGCAGAGAATCCCACAGATTCACCACTCTCTGGGAAAAAGCAGTTCCTACTCATCTCGGTCCTAAATCTACTCCCCCAAATCTTAGGTTATGACCCCTAGTTCTACTCTCACCGACCAGTGAAAACAACTTTCCTGCCTCTATCTTATCTATCCCTTTAATAATTTTATATGTTTCTATAAGATCTCCTCTCATTCTTTTGAACTCAGGTGAGTACAGTCCCGGGGGCTCAATTTCTCCTCATAGTCGAACCCCCTCATCTCTGGAATCAATCTGGTGATCCTCCTCTGCACCACCACAAAGGCAGTATATCCTACTTCAATTAAGTAGACCAGAACTGCATGCAGTACTCCAGTTGCAGCCTCACCCGTACCCTGTGCAGTTGCAGCATAACCTCCCTGCTCTTAAATTCAATCCCTCTAGCAATGAAAAGCAACATTCCATTTGCCTTCTTGATAGCCTGCTGCACCTGCAAATCAACCTTTTGTGATTCAGGCACAAGTACTCCCAAGTCCCTCTGCACAGCATCATGCTGCAAATTTCTACCATTTATATAATTATCTGTTCTTTCATTTTTCCTTCCAATGTGGATGATCTCGCATTTAGCAACATTATACTCCATCTGCCAGACCCTTGCCCACTCACGTAACCTATCTATATCCCTCTGCAGACTCTCCGTATCTTCTGCACAATTTGCTTTCCCATTCAATTTAATTTTTCACTTTGTTTTCCAAAGTCAATATAAAATTCTCCAAATTCACACAGCTCACTCCTTCATTCATTTTGGAACTGGCCATGCTTTCTTCTTGCTGCTGCCATCAGGAGGGAAATACAGGAGGCTTAGGTCCCACACCACCAGGTTCAGGAACAGTTATTACCCCTCAACCATTAGGCTACTGAACAAGCATGGATAACTTCACTCACCCCAATGCTGAATTGGTTCCACAACCTATTGACTTACTTTCAAGGGCTTCACAACTCATGTTCTCAATATTATTTATTACTTATTTATCTATTATTATTGTTTTGTTTTTCTTCTTGTAGTTGCACAGTTTATTGTCTTTTGCACATTGGTTGTTTGTTCATCTTTGTGTGTAGCTTTTAATTTATTCTTTTGTGCTTCTTGTTATTTATTGTAAGTGTCTTCAAGAAAATGAATGTCAGGCTCTGTAGAGTCATATATGTAACTTGATAATAAATGTACTTTGAACTCTGGTCTTTGGCTATTTCTGGTCGGACCTTATGTTGCCACATAGAGATGTAAGGTGATGGATTCTGAAGCCATGTACAGTTTGCTGGGGAAGCTCAGTAAGGCAGTAAGGCATCCAGTATTAGTGCGAGGGATGAGAGGAAGGAATTGTTGATGCTTCAGGTACTGATGCAGGGTTTTGATCTCGAATATTGGCAATTCCTTTCCCCACCAAGGAAGCTGCTTGATTCCTCCCACAGATCTGTGCCTCATCACATTGGCTCATTTTCTTTTTCCAACACTATCCTGTTGGGCATTAGCAGCACATCACACAGGGAAAGAAACATAATGTACTGCTGAATGCTTCTCTTACTATCCCTGCTCACTCACTTGGTCTCGCTGTATCAGAGATATTTCCTCTGGATGTTTATATCTACCTTTGTCCATCATCCAAAGCTGACCAACATCATTTCAACGGCATTAACACTGCTCTGAGTTTGATCGGGAGTAATAGCAATAGTTTGACTTTCATTAAAGAAAAGCCTGTTTTATGTTAAAACCTTAAGCCATAAGACCATAAGGCATAGGAGCAGAATTAGACCATTTGGCCCATCAAATCTGCTCCACCATTCCATCATGGCTGATTTATTATCCCTCTCACTCCCATTCTCCTGCTTTCTCCCCATAACCTTTGACACCCATACTAATCAAGAACCTTACAACCTCTGCTTTCACTATACCCAATGACTTGGCCTCCAGAATCGTCTGTGGCAACTTATTCCACAGATGCACCAACCTCTGGCTATAGAAGTTCCTCTTTATCTCTATTATAAGTGACATCCTTGTATTCTAAGGCTGCATCCCGTGGTCCTAGACTCCCCCATTAGACATCCCACAGGAAGCATCTTTTGAAAATCCACTCTATGTAGACCTTTCAATATTCTGTCTCAGCCTCTCAATGAGATCTCCCCTCATTCTTCTAAACTCCAGCGAGAACAGGCCCATAATCGTCAAGTGAACTCCATACATTAACCCTTTCACTCAGCAAAGTCCATTTAAAAAATGCACTACCAATAGCACTTTACAAAGAAAGAACACATGACCAAAACCACATGTGAGTTTCACAAGAAAACCTGGTTCAAGGTCCCCTGATCAAGTGTAATGGGTGTAAATTCAATTCCCATCATTGACACCACGATGAATGGGGTAAGTAACACTTTATCTCCTGAGTAGTAGAGCAGTCATTATATGCTGTTATATCACAGTGTTGGGCACGTGGCCAAGTGGTTAAGGCGTTCGTCTAGTTATATCAAGGTCACTAGTCCGAGCCTCAGCTGTGGCAGCGTGTTTGTGCCCTTGAGCAAGGCACTTAATCACACATTGCTCTCGTCTGTGCAAGAGTGGCGCCCCACACAGACTTCCAATCTGCGCCTTGTAAGGCACGAAAATGCCTGACGTGGGCCTCTCATGGTCTGAGTCGATGTTCCCCCTCCCCCATTATACACAACTAAAATATGAAGCTTTTCAGATATTGAGTCATTGATAGTACTAGATCAATGGAGTGAGTTACTCCATTACTAGTTACTAGTTACCAGTTACTGCAGTGAGAGCTACCGGTGCCCATGGCAATCTGACCACATCCAGAATATTATGTGCCGGCCTGGTCACCGAAATATTTGAAGGATGTGACCAAGCTGGAGAGGGTGCAGAGAAGATTCTCAGGGGTGTTGCTGGAACTGGAGGGCTAAAGGCTGAATTGGCTGGAATCGTCTTCCCTAGAGTGAAGGAGGTGACATTATCACAATCAAAATCAGAAACAGAATCAAAATTAGATTTATTATCATAGATCGTTAAATTTATTGCTTAGTTGCAACATTTACTGCTTTGTGCAATACCAAAACAATAACAGTACGCTGCTAACTGTGGTGTCTTCTCCCAGTGAGTGGCCTCTAATAGTATATAAAGGCCAAGCACTCAGAGGACACCACAGTTAACAGCACGCTGATGATGTCTCCTCATATGGTGATAAAGTGCTTAGATCGAAGAACGACTCAATCTAACCTTTTAGACAGGTACATAGATAGGAAAGGTTTAACAAGTATGGGAAAAAATGCAGGCAAATTGCAGCAGCTCAGGAAGGTACCTTGGTCGGCATGGATGAGTTGCGTTAAAGGGCCGTTTCTATGCTCTATGGCTCGATTACTCTATAGCTGTGAAAGGAGAGACTAGACAATCAAAAGACCCAACCACTAACCACAATTATTACCTCCTCTTGCCCTAACTGCACTAGATTATGTGGATCCCAGATCGGCCTCTACAGCCTCCTGAGGATCCACCAATGGGCAATCCCTTATGAGAACATCATACTGGACTCAAGTGATTGTAGCAGTAATCAGTTCTAGGTTCTATGATTCTAATTACAGCCATCCTGCACTGGTCACTGTTGATCTTTTACTGCTGCTGTTTCACACATTTACATGACTGCTTGTTTTATTAGATTTGTATCAGGAACATTATACTGTCTTATAGAAACTTGCACCTTGACTTTATGTCAAGCTGTCAATCTTCAGGCATTGTGATCTAGGGACGTGCTAATATGACTTTGTGACTGTATGCGGTGTCGTAACTATACGTGCTGTGTGTGACTGTATCAGCTGCAGTGCATTTTGTTGCCGTGTTCGCCGAGCTTGGCAATTAGGTTGCAGACATTTCCTCACCAGTTGAGGTGACATCCTCAATGCCCAGTTATTGGTGTTTCTCTCCAGAAGTGCTCAAGTTTATACAGCAAACCCTGCCACCTGTTCGCTTGCCTCGGTCCTGATTGGCTACCCCTTCAGTTGACCTTGGAATTCTATTGGCTTGCGTGTCTCTGGCTGTTAGAGATTCTCTGTTTTGCACCTTTGCCCACTGGAACAATGTTTCATTTAGCTGAACATACAGTTGAATTACAATGAACTTGAACCTGAACTAATTACATCAGCGCATTGAGAGTCGGTACAAACCAACTGAATGGCAATGTTCAAAGTGCAATCATAAATATGAAAAAGTAAAGCACGGGGACAAGGGACAGAACACTTCTGGTACAGAGGGAATTTAATAGATTGTTTTCTCCAGGAGATGACATGCAGAGGGCACGGCCAGTAGCCTCTATGTTTCGTTTTCTTTAATTCAGAGAATGCAGAGAAGCAGCAAAGAAAAGGAAAAAAAGCTTCATTTCCTCCACCAACTGAATAATTTATTTTCTTACAGAATAGCTCTCCTGTCAATGCTGTCACTATACATTCAGAGTGTTATTATTGGATTAAATGCTAATCTACATAAACACTTCACAAATACTCTGTGATGCCCAGGATTAGTCGATCTTTATTCCCCACTGCCTCATTTGCTGTGACAAATTTTACTGTCAATAGTAATAATTTATTGGCCCACCAAGGAAATTTTACTTGATAAAGAAACCCATGGAGTGTGAAAAGGTGGAAAGAGATGGAGACAGAGTGTACCATCAACTCACTGACTGAAATGGACAAGGGACAGAATTGATCTCTGCGATTCTTGCTATAAATTCCATTATGTAGAAGGTTACTAGTTTGACACATGATTTCATACTGGCATCAGCAGATAGGAAGAGATATCCTTGTTGCTGAGATTTAACCAACACAAGAAAGTCATGGTTCATCCATACTCCTTGAGGAAGATTTGATTTATCATGTCTTTGCCCATTTCAAAGAGTTTTCTCTTTCCACAGTGTGTAAAAATATTTCTTTTATGCGGCATTCCCACAGTTGAACTGCTACATCCTAACACATGTGGCCCTTGTAATCCATGTGAAATACACAAAATGCTGGAGGAGCTCACGGTCCATCATGGGTAAAGCCCTCCCCGCATCCATACAGAGCATTGACACAGGAAAGCAGCAACCATCATCAGGGACCTCCGTCATCAGGGACCAGGACATGTTCTCTTCTCATTGCTGCCATCAGGGAGAAGGTACAGGAACCTCAGGGCTCACACCAATCACCAGGTTCAGGAACAGTTACTTCCCCTCGACCATCAGGCTCTTGAAACAAAGGGATAACTTCACTTGTCCCACCACTGAAATGTTTCTACAACCCATGGACTGACTTTCACATGTTCTAGATATTTTTTGCTTACTTATTTATTATTATCATACTTTTATTTTTTCTCAGCTCAAGCACTCAAGCTGGTAAAGCCCAAGGTACAAGCATAGCCAAGCACATTTATTTCTCTTATTATTATTATTACTACTATTATATATTATTATTATTATTATTATTATTATTATTTCTTCTTTCTTTTTGTATTTGATCAGTTTGGTGTCTTTTGTGCTCTGGTTATACACCCATTTGGTACAGTCTTTCATTGATTCTATTGTGGTTATTGGACTTAGTGAGTATGCCCACAAGAAAATGTATTTCAGGGTTGTATATGGTGACATATATGGACATGTACTTTGATAATAAATTGAACTTTGACTTCTTGAATTTGACAGCATGAATGCTGATTTCTCTAACTTCTGCTGCTTTTCTCTCCTTCCCCTTCTCTCTTTTTCCATTCTCTATTCTGGTTCTCCCAACACACCTTCTCTTTTCACCTGCCCATCACCTCACTCTGGTTCCCTTCCTTTGTTTTCTCCTATGATCCACTCTCCTGTCTTATCAAGTTCCTTCTTCTTTAGCCCTTTACCTTTTCCACCTATCACCTCCCAGCTTCTTACTTCATTTCCCCCGCCCCACCTACCCCTCTTCCCCTTCACCTATCACCGGCCAGCTTGTGCTCCTACCCTTATTCCCATATTCTCTCTCTGGCTTCTTCCCCCTTCCTTTCCAGAAGGGTGTCAGCCCAAAATATCAACAATTTATTTCCCATCATAAATACTGCCTGACCTGCTGAATTCCTCCAGCATTTTATGTGTGTTGCTCAGATTCCAGTATCTGCAGAATCTCTTGTGTTTGTGATTGTAATCTGTTTGCTGTGATTCCTGCATTACATTGCAACATGAATTGTGAATGCCCAGAAGTCTATTCAGGAAAATCTCCAAGGATTACTATTCAGCTGTATGGAATACTACAATAGATACATTCCTAGAATTCACTGAAAAACAAAGATTTGCTTACCTAACTCTCTTAAAGTCCCTGAAACCCTTTATAGTCATTGATATGCTTTTAGGAAGTGCAATCATTTTTGAACATTGAAAACATGACATCTCAGTTCCAGTCAATAACCTCCCAAGGCTAGTATTTACCATCGTCTCAAACTTTCAGTCTACTTGGACCCTTCCCTTTAGCTTCTTCCCATTTCTAGGTCTGCTTATTTCTGATTCACCCTAGTATCTTTCCAGCTAAACTGTGTTGTTGGCTCACAGATTGTAATTCAACAGGGCACTGGGTGGAATCTTCGTGCTCTTCTTCAGAACAGAATAACTCTCCTACATCCTCAGGAGGCTGATGAAATTTGAACTGCCTTCACTGACCCTCAACAATTTTTATAGATGTACCATGAAGGCCATGAGCTGGTCTTTGTTGTCAGAGGCTATTTGAGGCACATACTATTTGGGAGCATTTAATAGATAGTTGGAGTTTATCGCTAGTACAGTCCTCAGCTGTAACAACCTTAAAGAACCAGCGAGGGAAGAGCTGTAAAAACAAAGGGAAGATGAGGGCACACTGAAAGCCAAAGTTAATTCCCTCACAACTATTCAGTAAACTCCAAAATCTGAGTCTCAGTGCCTCCTTGTTCAATTGGATCTTGGATTTCCTCACTTGTAGACCCCAGTGAGTTGAGATTGGCAAAAGTGTCTCCTCCACAAACTACATCATCACAGGAGTGCCACAGGGATGCGTGATTAGCTTCCTGCTCTAATTGCTTTACACCTATGACTGTGTGGCAAAATACAGCTCCTACACCATTTACAAGTTTGCTGACAACACCACTGTTGTGGGCTGCATCAAAGGTGGTGATGAATCAGCATACAGGAGGGAGATTGAAAATTTGGCTTCTCATTCATTCAATGTCAGTAAGAACAAGGAACGGATTGTAGACTTCAGGAGAGGGAAACTAGAGGTTCTTGAGCCAGTAATCATCAGAGGTTGAGAGGGTCAGTAACTTTAAATTCCTTGGTGTCACTATCTCAGAGGACGTGTCCTGTACCCATCATATTGTGGCAAGCATTTGGTCCATAATGACAGGCAAGAGAAGCTCGTTTAACTCAACAGCTGTTTTTATTGCGACAAGCTTTTTTTAAATTTCAAAATATACTTTATTCAAAAATAAATATATACAATAATCCATTCAATAACTTTCCATCCTTTACATACGTTTCCATTAAAGTCAGTACATATCCGTACTTATGGCCACCCATGTGGCACCCCATTGGTTCACCTTACCACATCATTGTTGAAGGGTATACTCCCCGCCACCTGACCCCTCCCTCTCCCGCGGGTGAAGAAACCTATACAGCGGTCCTTCCCCACCGGGCCCTTGCGGTGGCTGCACCGAGTTTCAGTGCGTCCCTCAGCACGTACTCCTGCAGCCGAGAATGTGCCAGTCGGCAGCATTCTCCCACGGACATCTCCATGTGCTGGTAGATCATCAAGTTCGGACCGACCAAAGCGCGTCTTTCACCGAGTTGATGATGTGCCAGCAGCACCGGGTGTTGGTCTCCGTGTGCGTCCCCGGGAACAGCCCGTAGATCAGAGAGTCCTCTGTTACGCAGCTGCTGAGGATGAAACGAGACACTAGCCTGTCCATCCTCCTCCACACCCTCTCTGCGAACTGACAGTGTGCAAAGAGGTGGGTCACAGACTACTCCTCACTGCAGTCTACCCGTGGGCAGTGGGGTGTGGAGACGACTTTCCGGGCGTACAGGAGGGATCTGACTGGGAGGGCCCCTCTCACCGCCAGCCGGGCGAGGTCCTGGTGCCTGTTGGTGAGGTCTGGCGATGAGGCATTTTGCCAGATGAACTGGACGGTCTGCTCAGGGAACCACCCCACTGTGTCCATCACGTCTTCCTGCAGTGCCTGCAGGACATTACGTGCCGACCACTGCCTGATGGCCATGTGGTCAAAGGCGTTCTCCTGGAAGAACTTTTCTACGAAGGACAGGTATGCCGGCAATGACCAGCTGACTGGGGCGTTGCGCGGGAGTGGGACCAGACCCATCCTTCGTAGCCAGGGCGACAGGTAGAACCTGGGCACATAGTGGTACTTGGTGCCCACATACCTGGGTTCTACACACAACCTGATGCAGCCACACACGAAGCTGGCCATCAGGGTGAGGGCGACATTGGGGACGTTCTTGCCCCCGTTGTCCAGCGACTTGTGCATGACGGCCCGTCTCACCCACTCCATCTTGGATCCCCAGACGAATCTGAAGACAGCTCGGGTGATTTCCGAGCTGTAGGAGCAGGGGACGGGCCAGACCTGCGCCAAGTACAGCAGCCCTGAGAGCACCTCACACCTGATGACCAGGTTTCTTGCCCGTTATCGACAGGGAGCTCCCTCCCCACAAACCCAGTTTCTGTTTCACCTTGGCAGTCCGCTCCTGCCAGTTCTTGTTGCATGCCTCAGCCCCTCCGAACCAGATCCCCAACACCTTCACGTGGTCAGACCTGATGGTGAAGGGGACGCTGGATCGGTCGGGCTAGTTGCCAAAGAGCATGGCTTCGCTCTTCGTGCGGTTGACCCTGGCCACCGACGCTAGCTCGAACTGTTCGCAGATGCCAATCAACCTGCGAACTGACCTCGGATCAGAGCAGAAGACGGTGACGTCGTCCATGTACAGGGAGGTTTTCACTTGGGTCCCTCCACTGCCTGGCAGCGTCACCCTTCTTATCATCCCTCCTGATGGCTTCCGCAAAAGGTTCTATGCAGCAGACAAACAAGACAGGGGAGAGGGGACAGCCCTGCCTGACTCCTGACCTGATGGGGAAGCTGTCTCCCACCCGTTGACCCAGACTAAGTACAAAAACAGATCGGGCACTATGACCCAGGAGAGAACCCACTCAGTCACGTACAGACAGGGGAGGTGATTACTACACACTCCGGTTACAGTCAGGGTGACCACAAACACACAAGCGAATAACTGTATAACCCAAGCTAAAATGTAACAATAACGGAACTTGAATATCCCACCATAATCTCACGAACGCATTTTAAAACAACGACAACAGGTCGCTCTGGTCGCTAGGAATGCTGGAGTGGGCGGTTGACCATGCCCCCGGCAGTACCACACTACCCCCACCTGAGGGTACAGCCATCCCCAGCAACCCCAGAGTCCACAACAAAGTCCGAGAATCATGGTGGGGGGAGGTTTCTGGAGCCCCCCCCCCCACCCCCGCAGGGGAGGCACTGTTTGGTGAGGCAAGAGGCAGGGCACACAAAGTGTCACTTCCCTCCTTCAGCCTCACTGGATTGGTAGTGATTGAGGGCCAATAAAGTGCCAGTCAGTCCTGGGGCAGCCCAGGCAACCGCACCCGGTATACTACATTGGAGCTCAGGTCGAGCACCTCTCCTGGCCCTTCCAGTGTCTTCCAAGCTTGGAGGACAGTGCCTTTGTCCGCGTGGGGCAGGAGACCCATACTGGGGCCCCTCACCATGTATTGGTGCTCTAGACTGGCAGTCTGGCCCTTTCTGGGATGTGCAAACTTCGCAGCAGTGCACAAACCTCTCCGAGTCCTGCCGGCACCCAGGCCAATAGAAGTGTTCACGCAGCCTGCCCGACACCTTTGGGACTCCGAAACGGCCGGCCCTTGCACGGACTGCAGCACCATGGCGCGGACCCCTGGGGGTCCACCAGCTGCAGAAGATGCCTGTAGCCGTTAAAGAACAGCCACCATTGGAACAGCAACCCCTTGTACAACTCCAGCATGCCCCACTGAGGGTGTAGGGATTTGGTCTCTGGAGCCAGGGTGGAGACCTCTGCCCACTCCAGTCACCATCCCATGTACAGCTATTCCACCACTGGGGCCCGCACGGGATCGCTCACCTGCTTTGCTGCTGCTCAATGGTGGTGGGGGGTCTACCTCACTGCCGGCTGCCGGGTGAGGCACCACCACCACCACTTTCCCCTGGTTCTGCCGTGTTGCGTTGGGCTGATTCAACCTGTGCTGCACTGCAGCGGGCCACTGTGAGACTGGCTGTGGTTGTTTCTGCCTGCGTCGGGTCCACTTTCTGGAGCTGCCCTGCCGGAGGGCCACGGCTTCAGCACTGAGGTCGAGTGATGTCCCCTGGCACATCCACACAGGCCCCCCAGTGGGACAGCAGGTTCAGGCCAATGATGCAGGACTCCTGGATGTCAGTTAGCCACACCTCATGCTTCACTGAGCTTTTCCCCGCTGTGATAGGCAGCCTCCTCTTCCCTCGCATTGCCGCACATTTGCTGGTGATCGCGGTGGTTGTCCACCCAGGCCGGGATGGCTGCTGTGTGTTGGAGTGGACACCCAGATGGATGATGGTGATGGTTGACCCCTTGTCCACCAACGCATGGGATCTGATGCCCTCCAGCATGCAGTCCACGTATAAAGTTTGCTCTTCACCCAAACAGCCTACCTGGAGAGGCGACAATGGAGGGATTCTGCTGGAGGTCTTGGGTGATGCTGCTTGTTCGGTGTTTCCCGAAGACTGCGCTGGGTTGTGGTGCTGGTGTGGGCCACACAGCCTGCCTCGCCACACCAGTAGCAGAGATTGCCCCATGGCATGCGATGGGGCCAGTGCAGGGCTGGTCAGAGCTGTCTCACGGACTCCTCCTCATCAGTTTCCTCTTACGCTTTGGTGACACAAGCCCCGCTTCGCAGCAGGCAGGTCGATGCTGGAACACCTTGGGTGCTAAAGTTTCTTCTGGTCTGTCCCCCTCTGCCAATGAGGATGGTGACGTCAGGTGAACGTGCTACCAAAGGCACTCCGGCAGCTGCGCCTTTACAAAGGCATAGAGGGCGAGCTCTTTCTGGGCCGTGAGAGGGGACTGGGGGTAACCATCCCAAGTGTGACAAGTTAAAGGATAATACACTAAAGGTCTGTTAAGTTTAAAAAGACAGTAAATTCATGGTCTGTAATAAGATTAAAAAAATGCTGTGATAAGGTTAAAAAGATCATACGGTCATGAGCAACAATTTATAAGGTGTTTAAAAATTGTTTAAAAATAGTAAAAACATATGTTAAAAAGGGCTTAAATGCTAAAAGGTATTTAATTCACTTCTTTATTTATTTCATTCTTTATTGTTAAAAGTTAAGCTCTAATAGTATTATCAGTGATCTACAGAGTAGCCTTGATCTGCTGGCCTGAAGTCGATTGCTTTTGTCTCCACCCACACACCCAGGAGAAAGCGCGGTATTTTCCTCACTAAATGCAGATCACTGTCATGAGTTATTTCTCCCTGTTTTTCAGGTATACTGTCAGTAATTTACCCTGTTAAAGGGGTCATGATAACTTTCTAATATGGTTAAAGTGTCAAGAGAGTGTTTATGTAACGTTTTGACTAAGTTAAGAGTAATGTTTTGCTGAGTATATTTAAGTGTGTGTGTGAGAGCCAAGCTACCGCCATGTTGCGTAACCATGCCAAGTGCTTTTGCCGTTTTGTGAGTTTACATGTGCACGTATGTAAATGTATTTTGCACAATTGTTGGTGTATTGTTATTTATTAACTTTATTAAGTTTTATGAGAGTTTACTGAGCTAATGCTACGTATTATTCACCAGTAACGGTAGAGAAAATGAGAATTATGTCTCAGGGAAGTACTGTATATTGCTGTAATTTACAGAGAGTATGTATTCTGCCGCAACCAATTTGTTGTGAAGATATTGAAGCACCTTCAATTACTCCAAACGACTGAGGTTTGGTAAAATACTGAAAGGCTTTTATTCGCTGTACAATACGACCTCCACAGTGAGTGTCTGCCCCGGGACTGAGGGGGAGGGGCAAGGCGAACACCTTTATACAGGACTCTGTGGGAGGAGCCACAGGGGCAGTCAGCAGAGGGGTGTGTCCAGACAGGTAACTGAGCGGAGACGGAGGAATTGTGAGAAGGGGATGATATTTTTGCAAGAGACAGGGTGAGAAGAGGAATAGTCCAGATAGCTGTGAGAGTCAGTAGGCTTATAGCAGATATCAGTGGATAAGCTGTCTCCAGAGACAGACAGAAAGATCTAGTAAGGGGAGGGAGGTGTCGGAAATGGTCTCCGCCGCATCTGCTCTCAGGATGAGGCTTTTCATTCCAGGACGAGGGAGATGTCCTCCTTTTTTAAAGAAAGGGGCTTCCCTTCCTCCACTATCAACTCTGCTCTCAAACGCATCTCTCCCATTTCACGCACGTTTGCTCTCACTCCATCCTCCCGCCACCCCACTAGGAATAGGGTTCCCCTGGTCCTCACCTACCACCCCAACAGCCTCTGGGTCCAACATATTATTCTCCGTAACTTCCGCCACCTGCAACGGGATCCCACAACTAAGCACATCTTTCCCTCCACCCCACCCCTGCTTTCTGCAGGGATCGCTCCCTACGTGACTCCCTTGCCCATTCGTCCCCCTCATCCCTCCCCACTGATCTCCCTCCTGGCACTTATCCGTGTAAGCGGAACAAGTGCTACACATGCCCTTACACTTCCTCCCTTACCACCATTCAGGGCCCCAGACAGTCCTTCCAGGTGAGGCAACACTTCACCTGTGAGTCGGCTGGGGTGATATACTGCGTCCGGTGCTCCTGATGTGACCTTTTATATATTGGCGAGACCCGATGCAGACTGGGAGACCGCTTTGCTGAACATCTACGCTCTGTCCGCCAGAGAAAGCAGTATCACCCAGTGGCCACACATTTTAATTCCACATCCCATTCCCATTCTGACATGCCTATCCACGGCCTCCTCTACTGTAAAGATGAAGCCACACTCAGGTTGGAGGAACAACACCTTATATTCCGTCTGGGTAGCCTCCAACCTGGTGGCATGAACATTGACTTCTCTAACTTCCGCTAAGGCCCCACCTCCCCCTCGTACCCCATCTGTTACTCATTTTTATGCACACATTCTTTCTCTCACTCTCTTTCTCCCTCTGTCCCTCTGAATATACCTCTTGCCCATCCTCTGGGTCACCCCCCCCCTTGTCTTTCTTCCCGGACCTCCTGTCCCATGATCCTCTCGTATCCCCTTTTGCCTATCACCTGTCCAGCTCTCGGCTCTATCCCTCCCCCTCCTGTCTTCTCCTATCGTTTTGCATCTCCCCCTCCCCCTCCAGCTTTCAAATCCCTTACTCACTCTACCTTCAGTTAGTCCTGACGAAGGGTCTCGGCCTGAAACGTCGCCTGCGCCTCTTCCTATAGATGCTGCTTGGCCTGCTGCGTTCACCAGCAACTTTGATGTATGTTACAACATATATACATGGTTTACCACAGATACGTTTTTTGTAACGTATATATCTGTGATGACTTGAGTAAATGCTCTTAAGTAGGAAACACCACATTACTGTCGTGATTATTTCTCCCTGTTTTTCAGGGACGTAACTCAAGCACAGCGGCGGAGGTCTACTGTGAATGCCCCTAGGCTTTCTCCCACACGGAGCTGCCTGCCGCACAGTTCTTCCCTCACTGCTTCCTCCAATGGCCTCTGCCTAAAATGCCCTTGCAGCGTTGCTACGAGGGCCCTGCAATCACACTGCTCCACCAGCGTTAGGCCGAGGGGAACCCATTCCTGAGACCTTTCTTCTTTGGAATGGGGGAGGAAACTGGAGCAGACGGAGGAAATCCATGCAGTCACAGAAGAACATGCAAACTCCTTCCAAACAGTAGTGGAATTGAATCCAGATCATTGGCACTGTCATAGTGTTATGCTAACTGTTACATTACTCTTCCACCTGTATTTTTTACTTTTAAGTTTCTCACCCCGCCCCCATAATACATACATCATATATGCAGCATGATCATACCTTGAATACTTTATACTTTATTGTCACCAAACAATTGATGCTAGAATGTACAATCATCACAGCGATATTTGATTCTGTGCTTCCCGCTCCCTGGATTACAAATCGATAGTAAATTTTAAAAATTTAAATTATAAATCATAAATAGAAATTAGAAAAATGGAAAGTAAGGCAGCGCAAAAAAAACCAAGAGGCAGGTCCGGATATTTGGAGGGTACGGCCCAGATCCAGGTCAGGATCCATTCAGCAGTCTTATCATTTGCCAGCATTTATCTATAAGTTCAACCACAACTGTGCTCCCCAAGCAAAGAATGAAATGCTGCCTTCATTTCAAACAGGTGCCAGCCCCAGTACTTGTGTCCTGGCAGACTTCATATGAAGTACCAGGTGACAGTGTGAGTTTCCAGTAATGCCCCCGTTGACTGCCTTGAATTTAATTTAATATTTAGTATAATAATTTTGTGGGTGGTTATACAACACAAGTGATTTTGCAGACAGTGGAAACATTGACTTGAGTTGTTGAGTCCTGATGAAGGCTCTCAGCCAGAGATGGTGATGATGTTCATTCCTCTCCGTGGGTGCTACTTGACCTGCTGAGCTCTGCCAGCTTTTTGTGTGTCTGCAGATGCTGGAATTCCAAAGCAACACATACAATAAATAGTTGACCTTTCGAGCCAAGACCATTCTTTGTGCCAAGAAGAAGGGTCTCAGCCCAAAACGGCGATTGTTTACTCTTTCCATAGATGCTGACTGGCCTACTGAATTCCTTCAGCATTTTGTGTCAGTTGCTGTGTTTTCAGCCTTTTAATTTTTAATCGTTTAACCTTCATAGATTTAAGTTTCAAAAAGTTTTTTCTCTTGACAAAAGTTTTGTTTTGAGTAGGTCTACAATTTTGCCAAAGATACTCATGAATATTCTTAACAGTGACACACATTGAGCCTGAGATGGAATCTCTCCATCTGTCCAACTGTTGTATCGCAGCAGCCAGCTGCTTCTGCTGGGAGAGTGTTGGGTTGCCCTGTAACACACACAGAATGCAAGATACTCTGAGTAACACATCAAGTGTGGAGGAACTCAGCAGGTCAGCCAGTATTTTGAGCACTGTGATAATGCAGCGGTTAGCACAACGATATTACAGATCGGTGTGTTCATGATCTAGGAGTTTATTTCCAGCACTGTCTGTAAGGAGTTTGCATGTCTTCCTCGTATACCGCATAGTTTTCCTCCGGGGGGCTCAGGTTTCTTCCAACAGTTCAAAGATGTACCATTTTGTAGGTTAATTGTTCACTGTAAATTATCCTGTGATTGGCGGTGGCATTCGTTAGTCTCGAGAGACCATGGATCTGTGCCTGGAAAGTCTGTGTTGGCAGATTCTTCTCCAGGGCGCAGGACTGGACAAGGTTGTATGGAAGACCAGCAGTTGCCCATGCAGCAAGTCTCCCCTCCCCACGACACCGATGTTGTCCAAGGGGAGGGCAAGGGCTGATACAGCTAGGCACCAGTGTCGTCGCAGGAGTTGCCAGAACGAGGTTGAAGGCAACATTGGACTGCCTTAGGGGCTCCAGCTCTGGATTTGTCCTCAGGGTTTACTCCCAAAGCCTTTTCCATGAGTGGGTATGGCCGCAAGGCAGCGGAGGTTTGAAATCATAGTCTTCCCTCTCTTAGATGGACTGCCTACCCAGGCTGACGAGCTCCATCTACCCGAAGCACTGGTTTTAAGGCACCAGGACCCACTTTTGCCCCTTCTCCTGTCAGTAGAAACAGTTCCGCCGGGCTTAGCGGCTAAGCCACACGAGAAGGCCAGGAGGTGGACTTGGTTGTCAGAGACTATTTGAGGCCTCTCCTGTGACCCTGTGATTAGGCTAGTGTTAAATTGGTGAATTGCTGGGCAGAGCAGTTCTTTGGCTGGAAGGTCCTGTTCCACGCTATATCTCTGAATATATAAATAAGCCTATGGCGAGGAATAAACCACTAAAGTTTCAGGACTACAAAGGAAGTGGTGGGGTGGGGAGGCGGAAGCCAGAATAAGAAGGCGGGGGAGGAGGAGAAGGAGTACAAATTGGCAGGTGATAGGTGAAGCCAGGTGAGGAGGAAGGTAGGTGCATGGGGAGGAGGGATGAAGTGAGAAGCTGGGAGGTGATAGATGGAAAAGGTAAAGGGCTGAAGAAGAAGGAATCTGAAAGGAGAGGAGAGTGGACCATCAGAGAAATGGTAGAAGGAAGGGCGCCAAAGGAAGATGATAGGCAGGCGAAGAGAAGAGAAGGGAGTAAGAGGGGAGTCAGAATGGAGAATGGGAAAAGAGAGAAGAGAAAAGGAGAGGAATTGCTGGGAGGTTAGAAAAATTAATGTTGCCCAGGTCCACAGGGCTGAACCGGGAGCCATTTCCTCAGGTGACAACTGCATCAGCAGCACACAGAGTGAAGTGGTACTGTCCAGAACACAAATAAGCAATGACCTCAGAACGGAGAATGATCCGGCCTACAGGGGAACATCATCAGCCAAAAACAGTCGTTTTTGTATCTTTTTCTAGTGGCTTTCATGAGATAAGAACATCCCAAGGCATTCCGTGGAAGTGTTATTCAAACAAAAGCATAACTTGAGCAACTTAAAGTAATAGGACAGATTATTAAAAGCTCGGACAGTCATGCAGGGATTGAGGATGAATTTAAAGAAGGAGAAAGGTGGAATTATAAGGGATTAGGTGAATAGCATGTCTTCAGCATCGGACACTGGGATTAATTAGGTTATGAATGTTGTGTCTTAGTGGTCTACATTGCTGATACAGAGGCCAGTACTCAAACCAGGTCTGTACTATATGGAGAGCAAGCTGTTTCCCCTGCAGCAGGCTCCCCTGCTCCGTGCAGCTGATGAATCCACAGGAACGGCAGAGACTTTGCAGTTTGGGATGAATATAGGATAAAAAAAAAGAATAATAAGATGCTGAGGGGCAACCTCTTTACACTGTGGGTGGTAGATATATGGCTCCAGCCGCCAGAGGAGGTGCTTGAGACATTTACACACTCAGTGGCCACATCATTAGGCACACCCGTACACCCGCTCATTAATGTAAATATCTAATCATAGGTTATAGCACGGTACAGATCCTTCAGCCCTCAGTATGGTACCAAACTAACTAAATTAGTAATCCAATGGCTAATTAAACTAATCTGCTCTGCCTACACAATATCCATGTCTTTCCATTTTTCTCACAATCATGTGCCTAGCTAAACATTACTTAGAAGTCTCTGATGTATCTGCCTCTACCACCATCTCAGGCAGTGCATTCTGCACACCCACCACTCTCTGTGTAAAAAATCTTGCCCCTCACATCTCCTTTGAAATTACTGCCCCCTCCATCTTAAAAATGCTCTCTGGTATTAGACATTTCAACCCTGGGTAAAAAAGATACTCTCTACTCTATAAATCTCATAATCTTATAAGTCTCTATCAGATCTCTTCTCAGCCTCATTTGCTACAGAGAAAACAACCCAAGTTTGTCCAGACTTGTTACAGCACATGCCATCTTATCCAGGCAGCATCCTGCTGAACATCTTCTGCACCCTCTCCAAACCCTCAAAACCCTTCCTATAATAGGGTGACAAGAAATGTATGCAAAACTCCAAATGCAGCCTGAAGTCTAATCTGTGAATCATATTGCAGCAATTCAACGCATAAAAGCACGCAGACATGGTCAAGAGGTTCATTTGCTGTTCAGATCAAACATCAGAATCAAAGTGCCTTTGACCGTGGAATTTTTTGTTTTGGCTCCAGATTGGGTGGTTTGAGTATCTCAGAAACTGCAGCTGTCCTGGGATTCTGGGATCCTTACACACATCAGTCTCGAGTTTACAGAGAATGGTCTGAAAAACTAAAATCATCCAGTGAGCAGCAGTTTTATGAGTGAAAATGCCTTGTTAATGAGAGAGATCAGAAGAGAATGGCTGGAAGGGGACCAATATCCTGGCGGGAAGGTTTAATAGAGCTATTAGGGAGGGTTTAAACTAATTTGGGAGGGGAATGGGAACCAGAATGATAGAACGGAGGAAGGGGAAAACAGAAATAAATCTAAGATAGTGAGCAGTAAAGATGTCAGGAAAGACAGGCAGGTGATGGGGCAAATTTGTAGCCATTGGGATGAGTTGCAGTGAAATCAAAGCGAAAAGTACCAAACACTGGTCTTAAGGTGTTATATTTAAATGCCCGCAGCATAAGGAATAAGGTGGATGATCTTGTCGTACAGCTATAGATTGGCAGGTATAATATTGTGGCCATCACTGAGACGTGGCTAAAGGATGCATGTCTCTGGGAGCTGAGCATCCAAGGATACACGGTGTATCGGGAGGGTAGGAAGGTAGGCAGAGGGGGAGGCGTGGCTTTATTGGTAAGAAATGATATTAAATCATTAGAAAGAGATGACATAGGACCAGAAGCTGCAGAATCTTTATGGGTTGAGCTAAGAAATTGCAGGGGTAAAAGGACCCTGATGGCAGTTATATACAGGCCTCTAAACAGCTGCAGTGATGTGGACTACAAATTACAACAGGAAATAGAAAAGGCTTGTCAGAAGGGCAGTGTTATGATAATTGCGGGGGATTTTAACATGCGAGTAGATTGGGAAAATAAGGTCGGCACTGGAGCTCAAGAGAGAGAATTTGTAGAATGTCTGCGAGATGGCTTTTTAGAACAGCTCGTTGTTGAGCCCACTAGGGGAACGGCTGTACTGGATTGGGTATTGTGTAATGAACCGGAGGTGATTAGAGAGATTGAGGTGAAGGAACCATAGGAGGTAGTGATCATAACATGATTGAGTTCACTGTGAAATTTGAAAAAGAGAAGCCGAAATCTGATGTGTCAGTATTTCAGTGGAGTAAAGGAAATTATAGTGGCATGAGAGAGGAACTGGCCAAAGTTGACTGGAAAGGGACACTGGCGGGAAGGACGGCAGAGCAGCAGTGGCTGGAGTTTATGCGAGAAGCAAGGAAGGTGCAAGACAGGTATATTCCAAAAAAGAAGAAGTTTTTGAATGGAAAAACGATGCAACCGTGGCTGACAAGAGAAGTCAAAGCCAAAGTTAAAGCAAAGGAGGGGGCATACAAGGAAGCAAAAATTAGTGGGAAGACAGAGGATTTGGGAAGTTTTTAAAAGCTTACAAAAGGAAACCAAGAAGGTCATTAAGAGGGAAAAGATGAACTATGAAAGGAAGCTAGCAAATAATATCAGAGGATACTAAAAGCTTTTTGAAGTATATAAAGAGTAAAAGACAGGTGAGAGTATATATAGGACCAATAGAAAATGATGCTGGAGAAATTGTAATGGGAGATAAGGAGATGACGGGGGAACTGAACAAGTATTTTGCATCAGTCTTCACTGAGGAAGACATCAGCAGTATACCGGACACTCACGGGTGGCAGGGAAGAGAAGTGTGCGCAGTCACAATTATGACAGAGAAAGTACTCAGGAAGCTGAATAGTCTAAGGGTAGATAAATCTCCCGGACCAGATGGAATGCACCCTCGTGTTCTGAAGGAAGTAGCTGTGAAGATTGCTGAGGCATTAGGAATGATCTTTCAAAAGTCGATAGATTCTGGCATGGTTCTGGAAGATGGAAGATTGCAAATGTCACTCCGCTATTTAAGAAGGGGGCAAGGAAGCAAAAAGGAAATTATAGACTTGTTAGCTTGACATCAGTGGTTGGGAAGTTGTTGGAGTCGATTGTCAAGGATGAGGTTACGCAGTACCTAGAGGCATATGACAAGATAGGCAGAACTCAGCATGGTTTCCTTAAAGGAAAATCCTGCCTGACAAACCTATTATAATTTTTTGAGGAAATTACAAGTAGGCTAGACAAGGCAGATGCAGTGGATGTTGTATATTTGGATTTTCAGAAGGCCTTTGACAAGGTGCCACACATGAGGCTACTTAACAAGATAAGAGCCCATGGAATTACGGGAAAGTTATATACGTGGATAGGGCGTTGGCTGATTGGCAGGAAACAGAGAGTGGGAATAAAGGGATCCTATTCTGGTTGGCTGCCAGTTACCAGTGGTGTTCCACAGGGGTCCGTGTTGGGGCTGTTACATACCTCATGGAGATCTTGGGACTTGCTTGTGAGAATGATGCAAAGGTCTTTTGGAGGTCACCTGATGTAATTTTCCAGCCGATGTGAGGTCACGTGATGACATGTTCACCACCGGTATAAAAGGGAAGACCCCTGGTGACGCAGTGCAGTTTATTTTTCCAGTTAGAATGTCCATGAGGATACTCCGCTCCGCTGCGTATGTGCATTCTGACGCAGTTTTGACTTTAAACGGAGTTTTATGTTCTATTGTAAGGTACAGAAGTCTGGACCAGCAGTTTGACCAATCGCTCCTAGGTTTGTTAATGTATCTTTTCAGTAACATTGGAGAGTGAAGACGGGACCCTGAAGGAGATGTTCGACGGGTTTGGAAAGGATCGACCATGATTGAACTTGTTCAAGGAAGAGTGATCTGTATGAGATAGCCTCTGCTAAAAGTGGTAGAAAAGGCTGTGCAGGATCTATTCTATGGAGGAGGAAGGTCAGTGCCTTGAAAACCGTTTTATTTCCGTCGTCGTGAATCCTGTGGACAGGGCAGGATCCGGCAGGGTGCGGCAGTGACGTCGTGTCTTCGAGGACTTTGTTACTTCATGAAAGTCTCTACTAATTGACTACATAAATCTCTTGGACTTTAAAATTTACCATTCGAAGAACTGTGTTTGAATTTATTGCTTTAAGAGCTGGTTTCGCATTTATCGCTTTAAGAACTAGTACTGAGAAGCTGTTTACTGAATGGCCGCATAGTCTTTTACTTCCGGTTAGGGTTTTAGTTTTTATTTCATTGTTTATCAGAGTTTAATAAATGTTTGTTTATAAATCCTGACCCGATATATTCATTGTTGCCAATCACGTGACAGGGCCGCTTTTTTTTATGTTGTACATCAGCGATTTGGATTATAGAATAGATGGCTTTGTGGCTAAGTTTGCTGATGATACGAAGATCAGTGGAGGGGCCGGTAGCGCTGAGGAAATGGAGAATCTGCAGAGAGGCTTGGATAGATTGGAAGAATGGGCAAAGAAGTGGCAAATGAAATACGATGTTGAAAGGTGTATGATTATGCACTTTGGCAGAAGAAATAAATGGGCAGAGTATTATTTAAATTGGGAGAGAATTCAAAGTTCTGAGATACAATGGGACTTGGGAGTCCTCGTACAGGATACCCTTAAGGTTAACCTCCAGGTTGAGTCGATAGTGAAGAAGGCGAATGCAATGTTGGCATTCATTTCTAGAGGAATAGAGTATAGGAGCAGGAATGTGATGTTGAGGCTCTATAAGGCGCTGGTGAGACCTCACTTGGAGTACTGTGGGCAGTTTTGGTCTCCTTATTTAAGAAAGGATGTGCTGACGTTGGAGAGGGTACAGAGAAGATTCACTAGAATGATTCTGGGAATGAGAGGATTAACATATGAGGAATGTTTGTCCGCTCTTGGACCGTATTCCTTGGAGTTTAGAAGAATGAGGGGGGACCTCATAGAAACATTTCGAATATTGAAAGGCATGGACAGAGTGGATGTGGCAAAGTTGTTTCCTATGATGGGGGAGTCTAGTACGAGAGGGCATGACTTAAGGATTGAAGGGCGCCCATTCAGAACAGAGATGCGAAGAAATTTTTTTAGCCAGAGGGTGGTGAATCTATGGAATTTGTTGCCACAGGCGGCAGTGGAGGCCAAGTCATTGGGTGTTTTTAAGGCAGAGATTGACAGGTATCTGAGTAGCCAGGGCATCAAAGGTTATGGTGAGAAGGCGGGGCAGTGGGACTAAATGGGAGAATGGATCAGCTCATGATAAAATGGCGGAGCAGACTCGATGGGCCGAATGGCCGACTTCTGCTCCTTTGTCTTATGGTTTTATGGTCTTATGGAATAGTACAAGCTGACAGTAATTCATATGATCATAAGTTGCAAATTTGTGCAGATGAGCATCTCTGAATGCATAGCACGTCAAAATTTTGAGATGGACAGGCTGCAACAGCAGAAGACGACAAACACATACTCAGTGGCTACTTTATTAGACAAGACCTGTACCTAATAAAGTGGCCACTAAGTGTATATATCACAGCATCTGTAGACTCAGATCTCTCTCCATGTGTCTGTGGTAGATGGAAAAGAATGGACTTGATACACAAGACCTCTAGACAGAAATGTAAAATCGCAATTTGCTAATGACATGTTGATGGATTGAAACCAATTTCTCTTCTAAAAACTAATTTAATTAAATGCAAATTCTCTTGCATGTTAAAACATTGCAATCAATTGTCTCCCAAGATAATTAGGAAAACTTGTTACATTATCTACCTGAACCATCTATTTCCATTCTACTTAGCAAAGGCTTGGACACCAGGGATGTAGATTAGACCTCCTGGTTGACTGAATAATACAATTGACATCTGCTTAATGATCCCACACATCACAGAACGGCTAATGAAGGAAATTTCAAAGTACCAAAGAGAACTAATAGTCAGAACTTTGAAAGTTGTCCCATTTTTCAATAACTAAACTGCATATCTAAAACACAGGGAACATTTGAATTGCAAATCCCTATTAACAAATGCCTGGTGGTCTGGATGGAGCAACCTCTGGTGTTGTGGAACAGGAAGAATCTAATACTGAAGAGCCCATCTGCTGACACCTCTATCTCCAACATCCTACAGAATTCCTTTGGGCCACTTCAACCTTTCGGTCATCCCTATCTTTGAGTCATAGAACACTACAATACAGAAGCAGATCTTTTGGCTCATCTAGTCCATAGCTATCTATTATTTCTTCTATCCCCATCAATGCATATACGAACCATAACCCTCCATACCCCTCCTGCCATGTACTTATACAAATTTCTCTTAAGTGTTGAAATCGAAACCACATCCACCACTTCTGCTGGCAGCTCATTCCATGCTCTCACCACCCTCTGAGTGAAGAAGTTCCCCCTCATGTTCCCCTCAAACATTTCACCTTTCATGCGAGTGAAATCATTCCACCGATAAAATAACACTCAGCGTTATTAGTTCGGAGCATCTTTCCTGGGATCAGCACGTAAGTGCAATTATGAAGAAAGCACGACATTGCCTTTACTTCCTTAGGAATTGGCAGATTCCGTATGACACCTAAAACTTTGAAAACATCTATAGATGTGTAGTGGAGAGTATACTGACCGACTGCATCACAGCGTGGTGCGGAAACACCAACTCCCTTGAATGGAAAATCCTACAAAAAGTAGTAGATATCCCAGTCCATCATGAGTAAATCCCTCCTAACCATTTACATGAAACACTGTTGCAGGAAAGCAGCATCCATCATTAAGGACTTCCACCACCCGGGATATGTTCTCACTGCTGCCATCTCAGGAAGGAGCCGCAGCAGCCTTATGTACATGTGATAAATGAATCTGAATCTGAGCTAAAAGTGGGAGAAATACCTTAGATCTTGCAATGAGCAGATGAAAAATGAAATTTTCATCTTTTTGTCAGAGTTCCTAAAATGTAAAAAAAAATCATGGACAGAACATATCAGGAAGTCCTGATATGTTTCAGTTTTATTAATGGAAATTTGACTCTGAATGTGACCTGTGCTAAATCTGATTTGAAAACATTTAAGGTATGACACTCTTTTGAATGACACGCCAATTTGGACCCAATGTAAACAGACCTGATAGACTATAGCACTGTGCAAAATTCTTAGGCGCATATATATATATATAGCTCGGGAGCTTAAGACCTTTGCACAGTACCATAGTGTTTGTAGGCATTGCACTGTACTGCTGCCACAAAAAAAAAACAAATTTCATGTCACATGTGAGTGATGACAAAGCTGATTCTGATTCGGGTCTCTATTGTGGACTGAGAGTGGGAAGGGGGCAGGGAGAGGGGAATCATGATTGGGAAAAGGGGAAGAGAGAGGAAAGGGAGAGGAAAGCACCACAGAGACATTCAGTAATGAACAATAAACCAATTGTTTGGAATCAAATAACCTTGCTGGTGTTTCAGGGCTGGGTGTGTCTGCCATCCAACACTACCATCCCCCACCTTGGCACTCCTTCTCTGCCACCTGTCCCACAGCTCCCCCACCCCCATGCGATCCTCCACCCTTACCATTCCCGACATCCTTTGCTTCCGCCAGATTTACACACTCATTCTCTGCTCCACATTGACAAATGCAATATTGTGTAAATGTCTTAGGCACCCAAGCTACGTACAGTATATGTGCCTAAGTCTTTTGCACATACTGTACGCGTGATCCTGAACCGTTTTATCAGGCGGCACGATAGTGTAACCGTACATGCAACACTTTACAGAGCCTGGGATCGGGCTTCCATTCTGCCACTGTCTGCAAGGACTTTGTCTGTTCTCCCTGTGCTCCTCTCACGTTCCAAAGACGATCAGGTTAGTGGGTTGCGGGCATACTATAATAGTGCCAGAAGCGTGGTGACATTTGCAAGTTGCCCCCAGCACATCCTTGGGCTGTTGACGCACTGTATGTTTTGATGTGACAAATAAATTAATCATCCTTTCTATCCTTTCTTTCAATAAGAAGTATAATTCTGATTTTGCACAAGGTTAGTTTTTCTCCCTATGGGAAATATAAACCAATTAAAAGATCTGAAAGTATTTTTTAATAGATAATGAGAGTAAATGCCTTTAACATTGTAATGGTGTTCAACAAAGAAAAATATTTTCATGTGGGAGAGGTTAAGGAATGGCTTAAAAATAAAAGATCAACATTAATAAATACAATTGAGGTCTCAGGAGAAACTTCTTAATCCGGAGAGTGAGGAGTACATGGATCATATTCCAATGGGATGTGCTGGAACTTCGTAGCATAGATGGGCCTATGGGGAAGATAGCAAAGCGTATGATAAAGAAAGGATCAGATGAAAACAAAGGCTGGAGATGAGCATTAGATGAGGAAGGATGAAGGGGGTCCAGAGAAAGTTCATGGGAATGAAAAGGTAAATGTATGAAGATTGTTTGATGTCTCTGGGCCTGTACTCACTGGAGTTTAGAAGAATGAAAGGGAATCTCATCAAAACCTATTGAATATTGAAAGGCCTAGATAGACTGGACATTGAGAGGCTATTTCCTATAATAGGAAAGCCTAGAATCAGAGGGCACAGCCTCAGATTAGAGTCCCTTTAGAACAGAGGTGTGAAGTTTCTGTAGCCAAATGATGGTAAGTGTGTGGAATTCATTACCACAGATGTGGAGGCCAAATCATTGGGTATATTTAAACAGGAGATTAAAAGGTTCTTGATTAGTAAGGGTGTGAAAGGTTAAAGGGAGAATGAGTTGAAAAGGATAATGAATCAGCTATGATGGGATGGTGAGGAAGACCATATGGGCCAAATGGCTTAATTCTGCTCCAAATCGTTTGGCTGATGTGAGAGGTATCATCCAGCATAAAGTCTGTGTAGTTGTATAAAACTGCAGTGTGCCTGTTCTCTGAAACTGCTTTAAGAGCAGCTATGAAGAAAATTAAACAGTTAATGATCAACTCGGCCTGAAATGTTAACTGTTTACTCCCCTCCATAGATACTGCTGAGTTCCTCCAGCATTTTATGTGAGTTGCTCAAGATCTCCAGCATCTGCCAAACCTCTTGTATTTAAGAAGGTGGAGATGCTGCAATTCTTCTGGAACTGTTTTAGAATGTACTTCGATTATATATTTTGTCTTGAACTAATTGGCCAAAACAGGTTACCTTCCCATTCCAGAACTGCAGAAGCTGTAGGCAATGCATCAGAGTGGGTAAGTGGGAAACCCAGATCTTTAGAGAGTTATGATTTGACCATCAAAGTTTTGAATGAGCTCCCTTCAGAAGGTAGAATACAGGGACCAGGGAAGCGTGCATTGGATTCGCCAAGAATTAGGAAAGCCAGTATGCTATGCTTGAGTGAAATTAACATTCCCGTTGGAAATGCTGGATCAGGAATTTCATCCTTTCCTTTGTCATCGGAAGATACTTACTATTATTCAGCACTCATTGCTTTGAAGTCCTTTACGTATAAAAGTACACAAAAGTTGCAGTGGATTCAAAAGCCAAAGCGTAACAATTAGCACAATCGTTTTACAACAGAGACTACCAATCTGGCATTGATCCTGCTACTGCCGTCTGTAAGGCATTAGTATAGTGATTCCCAAGGGGGCAGTTTACATGTCCTAAGGGGGCGGCTATGTGTCCTAAGGGGGCATTAGGGGAAATAGAAGTCATCAAGGGGCATTCAAGATTCCTAGGGGGTGGTAAGCAGTACCCTAATTTGAGGCGCGAGACCTGACCAACCGTTAGCAGAACAGGTACTTTCAAAGAAAATGGAAGATGGAAGCACTGGAGCTCTGCAGGCAGTGAGCATTCAGCATCACAATGCATCTGAAACTAAGCAATCTCGTCTGACCTTTCCAACCAAACAGACGTTATCGGGGGATGCATTAATTGGCAAAATTCTTTGTCACAGACTGTTGTGGAGGTCAAGTCTTCATGTATATTTAAGGCAGCGGTTCATGGATTCATGATTGATCAGGGCATGAAGGGATACGGGAAGGGGACAGAAGACTGGGGCTGAGAAGAAAATTGGATCAGGCACGATGAAATGGTGGATCAGACTCAATGGGTCAAATGGCCTAATTCTGCTCCTATAGCTTATGATCATACGGGACATCATCAAAATGGTGGCATCCATCATTAAGGACCTCCATTACCCACGACATGCTCTCTTCTCATTGCTGCCACCAGGAAGGAGATACAAGAGCCTGAAGGCACACACTCAAAGATTTGGGAACAGATTTCACAATATATGTCACTGATATTAAATCTGATTCTGATTCACTTTATTGTTTATCCGCACTGCACTTTCTCGGTAGCTATTACACTTCATTCTGAATTACTATTGTTTTATGTCCGTCTACCCGAATGCATTGTGTAATGATTTGATCTGTATGAACTGTATGCAAGACAAACTTTTCACTGTATCTTAGTACTTAGTACTTAGTACTTGTGCCAATAATAAATGAGTAACAATAGCGATAGATTCTCCTCTCTTCTTCCTGTACTCTATCTCATCATTGTTTGATATCTGACTCATAAAAGTGATGTCACCTGCGAACTTGTACGTGGAGTTAGTGTTGAATCCAGCGGCACAGCCACGAGCGTGCAGGGAGTAAAGCAGGGAGCTGAGAACACAGCTCTGCGGACATCAGCGTTGAAGATGATCGTGGCCGAGATCTTGCTGCCTATTTTAACTGGTTGTGGTTTGTGGTCATGAGATCAAGGATCCAGTTACAGAGGCTTTGCTGGCTCTAGTAGTTCAGAGATTACAGGTTAAAGTTTAAAAATTTGCTTTATTTGTCACATGTACATTGAGGCATTAAATCATACAGTGACATATGTCATTTTGCATTAATAACCAACACAAACTGAAGATGTGCTGGAGGCAGCCGCAAGTATCAGAAGCTTCTAGCACCAACGTAGCATGGCTACAGCTCACCACCCCTAACTGTATGTCTTTGTAATGTAGAAGGAAATGAGAGCACCTCAGGGAAACTGGTGCAGACATAGGAACAATGTACAAACTCCATACAGGCAGCAACGGGAATTTGACCCTGACTGGTGATCGCTCGCGCCCTAAAGCGATCTAATAACTGCTAAGCTACCATGCAGCTCTGTTATCGAATACAGAGCTATAGTCATTAAATAAGATTCTGACACAGATGTCCTGGTTATCCAGACGTTCCAGTGACCAGGGAGCTGGAGTCCGCCGCAGATCAGTTTCAGCAGTAGGCGAATCACAGCAGATCAAGGCTGTTTCAGAGCCTGCAATTCATATGTGCCATGACCATTCTCTTAAAGAACTTCATGTTGGCGGATGTCAGAGCAACCGAACATTAGTCATTAAGGTACGGTACCTTGTGTTCCTTTCGCACCATGATGATAATGGTCTTCTTAAAGCAGGTGGGAACCACAGCCTGAAGTAACAGTGAATGATTCAAGCCACAACTCTGCCTCTCTGTCAACAGACACTCCCAGTTTAAATCATTAGTTGTATCTCACAAAGGATTGTATTCTTCTGAGTTGACACCATGCAATTTTTTCCATTCAGTAAGAAGAAATCAAGCCACAAAAACAATTACCGTAGCATCATTTGGCATTAGCATGTTCCACTTTCATGCCCGCAGTGTGGCAGAGACTGAGATTAGACTGGAAAACCATAGATCACTTTGGGGTTTCTTTTGCTTTCAGTTAAATTCATTTCTTAGTTCTTCACTTATTACAATTTTGTGCAATTGTCCCAGTCTCTGCTGATGCACTCAATAAGGAAGGAAAGACTAGGGTCAGTATTTGATGCTCAAAATGATCTTCTGACAGCAACATCGGTCATTCTGGATGTCGGACTCCAAGCGGAACACATGACTATTGAATCACAGGTCACACCCCAGAAGACACACTTGACTTTAACTCAATGTATTTAGCAAATTATGATTTAGCTCTACATTAGCATTCCATTCCAATTGTCTGTTTCATTTGTTCTCTTGTTTTTCTACTGCCATTCATTTTTCTTAATCTTCTTTAGCCTGAAACATTCTAACGACTGCTGAATGTAAAATACAGTCAGCGGCCTCATTATTAGGTACCTCCTATACTTAACAAAGTGGCCACAGAGTGTACTGTATGTTTGTGGTCCTCTGCTGCTGTAGCCCATCCACAACGCACGTGTTGTGTTTTCAGAGATGTACTTCTGCACAGTACTGTCGTAACAAATATTTATTTAAGCTACTGTCACTCTCCTGTCAGGTTGAACCAGTGTATCCATTCTTCTCTGATCTCTCTCAATAACAAGACATCTTTGTCTACAGAACTTCCACCTACTGGATTTTTTTCACTAATTTTGCACAATTTTTGGTAAATTCTTTGCTAAACAATTGGTAAGCTTGCTGCCCGAAGTGCTACAAGCCACAGAGAGGAATGACAGCAAATCTGTAAATTCTAGATACTGTTGTGCATGAAAATCCTTGAAAATCTGCATTTTCCAAAATGCCTAAACCATCCATCTGACACCAACGATCATTCCACAGTCATAGATACTTAGATCACATTTCCTCCCCATTCTGATGTTTGGTCTGAACAAGAACTGAACATCTTGACCATGTGTCTGCATACTTCTATGCACTGAGTTACAGCCACACGATTAGCTGATTCAATAGTTGCATGAACGAGCAGGTGCACCTAATAATGTGGCTACTGAGTGTAATTTTAGAATTATTTTTACTTTAGCACTCCTTTCTGTTTCTCCTTTTGTTCATTTTTTATGTGAAAATTTAAAATAAAACAAAGTTAATGTTCATGCTTCTTCAGTTTCTTCCTTTCTCCCAATTCTCACTCCCACCTCTCCTTTCTCCTGCCTCTATTTACTGCCTCCTTCCATCACCTGGGTTGATAACTCACCCACAGAAGACGGTCTTCTTGTTGTGGTCACATTCGGTGACTTCTAAAAGGATTTTGGAGGACAACGAAGAATCGACGGCATCAACTTACCTGAAGAACTAAACACCTCTCTCTCTCTCACAACTAAACTCAATAATACGAACTGAACTCTACCTATCATCGTAAGACTATATCCAATTACCTCCTAAGCTTGAAGAAGCTTGGGTCTATTATTTCCACACTTATATATAACCATTGCTAACCTGTCAGATATACCTGAATTTTATTACTGTACTGCTTAGATACTAATAAACGAGCTTTAGTAAATAGCAATGCCAGACTCCAAAGTGTTTTCCATTTCTGCTGGTTCTTTAACCCGTTACGGGGTACGTAACAGTAGTGTCTAGTTTTCTGGGGGAAATGGAAGAGAAACCGTCTCCTGGGTCGAGAGAGTTGACATCAAAGTTTGGTGACTCACCGATGACTGAGGAATGGAAAAGGAGCTTAACTGAGAAGAGGTTGGAGTGCGAAGGTGTCTTTTCTACTGACAGATCTGATGTTGGTTGCTCCAAAGGTACTCGCCACATTATTATAGTGACCAAGGACTCCCCTTTTGGTGAGAGGCTTCACCAGTTAGCACAAACAGTGGTTGAAGATGTTCATCAGCACCTGCTTAAACTGAAGGAAGATAAGTTCAGTCATGGGGTAGGAGGGCTTGAGCCACAGGAAAGTATGAGTGATAGACAGTGGGAGGTGTCCTTTGGCAGATAAAGGTCACAAGGAGTGGCTGACACTGGAGAAGCTGAAGATGAGTTAAGAAGGTCTCAAAGAGTCAGGAAACCCCTAGCGAGACTGGCAGAGAATGCACCTGGAAATCAAAGTGTTACGTCTATTCCCATGGTGAAATACGCTGCTTCTATTTACAAATAGATTGGGTCCTGAAATTACAAAATTCATTAGAATACTGTGTTATTATTATGGTTTAATAAGTTCCAATATCTTGTGTACATGGCTATTTTTGGTGGGGGGGGGGAGTGTAATGTCAGAATCAGAATCAAGTTTATTATCACCGACGTGATGTGAAATTTGTTAACTTAGCAGCAGTAGTTAAATGCGATACATAGTCTAACAGAGAAAAAAATATAAATAACATTTAAAAAAATAAATAAACAAGTAAATCAATTACATATATTGAATAGTTAAAAAAATGTGCAAAAACAGAAATACTGTATATTAAAAAAAAAAGTGAGGTGGTATCCAAAGATTCAATGTCCAGTTAGGAATCAGATGGCAGAGGGGAAAGCGCTGTTCCTGAATCGCTGAGTGTGTGCCTTCAGGCTTCTGTATCTCCGACCTGATGGTCCTTAATAATGGACGCTGCCTTTCTGAGACACTGCTTCCTAAAGATGGCCTGGGTACTTTGTAGGCTAGTACCCAAACTGGAGCTGTCTAGATTTACAACTTTCTGCAGCTTCTTCCGGGCCTGTGCAGTAGTTCCTCTGTACCAGACAGTGAAGCAGCCTGTCAAAAATGCTCTCCACGGTATAACTATAGAAGTTTTTGATTGTATTTGTTAACATGCCAAGTCTCTTCAAACTCCTAATAAAGTATAGCCGCTGTCTTGCCTACTTTATAACTAATCCGATATGTTGGGACCAGGTTAGATCCTCAGAGATCTCGACACCCAGGAACTTGAGGCTCCTCACTCTCTCCTCTTCTGATTCCTCTATGAGGATTGGTATGTGTTCCTTTGTCTTACGCTTCCTGAAGTCCACAATCAGCTCTTTCATCTTATAGATGTTGAGTGCCAGGTTGTTGCTGCGGCACCACTCCACTAGCTGGCATTTCTCACTCCTGTACACCCTCTCGTCACCATCTGTGATTCTACCAACAATCGTTGTATCATCAGCAAATTTACCGATGGTATTTGAGGTATGCCTAGCCACACAGTCATGTGTATATATAGAGTAGAGCAGTGGGCCATGCACATACCCTTGAGGTGCCCCAGTGTTGATCGTCAGCGAGGAGGATATGTTATCACCAATCCGCACAGATTGTGGTCTTCCGGTTAGGAATCTGAGGATCCAATTGCAGAGTGAGGTACAGAGGCTCAGGTTCTGCAACTTCTCAATCAGGATTGTGGGAATTATGGTATTAAATGCTGAGCTATAGTCAATGAACAGCATCTTGACGTAGGTGTTTGTGTTGTCCAGGTTGTCTAAAGCCTTGTAGAGAACCATTGGGATTGGGTCTTCAACTTGATATCTTGTCCTGCAACAATACCAAATAGGGCCGTCAGAGGATTAGGCTTAAAATTGACTTTGAAAAGTAAAGAAAATTTTGAAAAACTTCCTTCCAATATTTTTCAAGACATGGACAAGTCCAAAACATGTGAATTAATGAAGCTTCTCCATTATTGCAACTGTCACAGTAGGGAGATATATCTGAATAAAAATGAGATAGTTTATCTTTAGTCATATGGGCTCTATGTACCACCTTAAATTGTATTAATGAATGGCGAGCACATAGCGATGACGTATTAAACAGTTTAAAAATTTCATTCCAAGTTTCTGTAAGTCTTGTTCCCAGCGATTCTTAATTTTATCGAAAGGAACATTCCTCATCTCCAGTAACATACGATAAATATTAGATATTGAACCATTATAAAAAGGTGTCAAATTAAAAATTACATCTAGTAAGATCTGAGCTTATAGGAAATGTGCATAATTGAGACCTTAGAAAGTCTCTAATTTGTAGATATCTAAAAAAGTGAGTTTTGGGTAGGCTATATTTAGCTGACAATTGCTCAAATGAAAAAAGATATCCTCCAACAAACAGATCCCAAAACCGTTTAATACACAACCTGTCTACATATTTTGGCCTTTAGTTCTCTTATAGCTAGGAGGGTGCTTTTGTTTAAATGGAAAGATGTTTTTCCTCCTACCCATGCTCAATGGTTATGCAACGTTATGTCACGCTTAGATTTAGAGAAGATTTGTTGTTCAATTTCTGAATCTTGTCAAGACTTTCAAACATTGTGGGGACCCTTTCTGAGTTATTTTCAAAACTTTCAAAACCCTCAATTCATTGTTTAAATTTAGACATTGGATATTATTAATTTTCATTATACGAGAAGGTACTTCACCTTTTTTTCTCAATAAACAGCTTCTGTCTTGGTAGGGGGTAAAGGGTTAGATTCTTTTTTTGTAATAAATCAGTATATTTCAATATAACTTTGACTAACCTACATGAATATGGGATAATGAGATTGTTATTATAAATAGATATGTAATTGGTAGTTGTTTTTTTCGACCTTTATATATACTTCCTTGTACTCTGTATTCTTTTTTGTAGAAACTAATAAAAATATTGAAAGAGATTGTGTCTGCCATTGACCTATTGTGGCGATAAGCAAATTGCAATGGGTGCAGGTCCTTTCTGAGGCAGGAGTTCAGTCTAGTCATAACCAAGCTCTCAAAGCATTTCATCACTGTCGATGTGAGTGCTACTGGGCAATAGTCATTAAGGCAGCCCACATTATTCTTCTTTGGCACTGGTATAATTCTTGCCTTTTTGAAGCAAGTAGGAACTTCCACCTGTAGTAGTGAGAGTTTGAATACTCCCACTAGTCAGTTGGCACAGGTACTCCATTGGGATCCTCTGCCTTGCGAGGGTTCATCTCTTCAAAGATAGTCTAACGTTGGCCACTGAGACGGAGATCTCAGGGTCATCAGGTGCAGCAGGGATCTTCACAGCTGTAGTTGTGTTCTCCCTTTCAAAGCGTGCATAGAAGGCTTTGAGTTCATCTGGCAGTGAAGCATCACTGCCCTTCATGCTATTGGGTTTCACTTTGTAGGAAGTAATGTCTTCTAGACCCTGCCAGATTTGCCGTGCATCCAATATTGTCTCCAACTTCGAAGTAGTCTCTTTGTCCTTGAAGTAGCCCTCTGCAAATCAACCTGGTTTTCTGGTACAGGTCTGGGTTGCCAGACTTGAATGCCACAAATCTAGTCTTCAGTAGACAGCATACCTCCTGGTTCATTCACAGCTTTTGGATTGGGAATGTACAGTAAGTCTTTGTGGGCACACACTCATCCACACAGGTTTAATGATGTCAGTAACAACGGCAGCATATTCAACCGGGTTTGAAGATGAATCCGTAAATACATTCCAGTCCACCAGTTCAAAACAGTCCTGTGGGCACTCTTGTGTTTCCCTTGTCCATACCTTCTTTGTCCTCACTGCTGATGCTGCAGTCTTCAGTCTCTGCCTATATTCAGGGAGTAGAAGTACAGGTAGGTGATCAGACTTCCTGAAGTGAGGGCGTGGAATAACATGGTAGGCATTATTGATGGTAGTGTAGCAATAGTCCAGTGTGCTGTTTCCTCTGGTATTGCAAGTGATCTGTTGATGGTAGTTGCTTAGTGATTTTTTTTTTCAGATTGGCCTGGTTAAAATCTCCCAAAACAATGATGAAGGTGTTAGGATGTGCTGTTTTGTGCATGTTGATCCCATTACTCAGATCATCTAAAGCCTCTTGACATTGGCCTGAGGTGGAATGTAAACTGCTACCAAAATGACACCAGAGAACTCCCAAGGTGGGTAAAATGGATGGCACTTTACTGCTAGATATTCCAGGTCTGGTGAGCAGAGTTGGGACAGCACTGATATATTTGTGCACCAAGAAGAGTTAATCATGAGGCATACTCCTCCACCTCTGCTTTTGAGAGCCTCTATAGATCTATCCTGACAGTGTCTAGTAAACCTGTCGATCTGGATCGCTGCATCCGGTACAGAAGAGGTTAACCAGGATTCCTTGAGACAAAGGACAAATGCGGTTCTAATGTCCCTCTGATTCAGCACGCTGGCTCTGAGGTCATCGATTTTATTCACCAGAGACTGCACGCTCGCCAGCAAGATAGTTGGTATAAGGAGTTTAAAACCCCGTTTCCTTAAACGCACCTGTAATCGTGCTTCCTCTGAAATGTCCTCCGTGGGCACTTCCGACCACAATCAGTGTTGTTTCCATCGGTTTTAAGCAGCGATAGTTCATCTAAATGCTTTATGACATCTTTGTTGACTGTCCTGACCCTGGAAGCAGTTGTGCTTTTTAACTGCATCAGGCTGAAACAGGAATATTTAATCGAATCCATTAATACTCGAGTCACAGCTAGGCGCCCAGGAAGTAGATGTCCTGATTAAGATTTCTGCTGTGGATATTTCATTTTAGCAGTTTTGTGAAAACAGTGTTTTCTGCTGGTAGATTGTTTGGTTTTGGTTACAAGATTAAGGACTATGATGTTCAAATTAGGAATGTTGTGTCAGCCATTCAGGATGGTGGAATTGGGAGAAGGTTTCTAGAGTGAACTGGGCTGAGTGAAATTTATGTCAGACAGGGTGGTTCGTGGGTTTGGTGGGAACTACGGAGACGACTGGAGGGAAGATAGTTGAGGATGCCTTGGGAAGGAGCGTCTCCTTGCACGAAGTGCTTTGTGCAGATGAATGGCTCCAAGGAGGAAGGGGCAATACTCCCGAGAGAGCGTCCGTTTGTTCCAGGAGGATTCCGAGCCACGTTCGGAACATCGTGTGTGCTTTCATGCAAACCGTGTGTCCAGCACATGAGTAAAATGACAATTTCAAGATGAGCTCCAACTTTAAGCGCACATTTGGACTGTGTTAACTGTAATGGGCCATTTTTTCTTTCTTTTCATTTTTCCTAGTAACTGTTTGATAAAGCTGAAATTTGTAAATATACTTTCTTTGTAATTTTATGTGGTGTACACTCTGTTATTTCTTGTTGGCCAGCAATTGTGTGCAGGCAGTATTTACACAGAATTCACTCAAATCAAGGTTTCTTTCATTGGAACACCACAGCATTCCTGTTTGGTGGAAGCCCGACTTATCCTGACCTGAGATGTATATTGCTTATGAAAGGTGGCCTTTTCACCGTGAAGTCTCGTGGCTGTTAGCAGAGCCTAAGACTCTTACTGTATGTCACTGCAGCTGTGAGACAACAACTAAATCAGCTGCACCACTGTCCTGGCTCGACGAGGCCATGCTTGGGACTCTTAGCCGAAGTGCTGAGAGCTCTATTTCACACAGGAACAGTGAAAGCAGGAACTGAAAATCAATTACATCTCAGTAACTACCATCCATCTTCTCTAACTTCCCGGCGCAGACTGAAAATGAACAGGCTCCGGTGTTATTGTTGACAGAAATGAATTATTCTGCTTCCGATTGAGATCTCTCCTCAATCTGGGGTCACAATAAATAGCGTCTTTCAGTCACTCATAAATTATTCCAAAAAATTATCTGCTGTGGAATTGCACCAAGGTAACAATTTGCTTGATTGATTTTCTTATTTCTTAACAGCTTTTGGAATTTGCAAGCACTTAAAGAAATAAGTTTAGGATTAGGGTTTAGTGTCAGACAATAGCTGTCCTGAATGTTAATCTCAGAGTGATATAAATCATACTTGCGACAGCCCTCATTCTAATGAACAATGAATGCTGTGCAAGAGGGATCATTTAGCTCATCATACCTGTGTCCAACTCATCCTCACTTTAGTTGGACATGACAAAGTAAATTCTTCACTGCAATCTGCCAAGGAGACACACACAAAATGCTGGAGGAACTCAACAGTTCAGGCAGCATTTATGGAGGGGAATAAACAGTCGATGTTTCAGGTCGAGACCTTTCATGAGATCCGGAAAGGAAGAGGAAAAAAGCCAGAATAAAAGGTGGGGGGATGGGAAGGATTACAAGCTGGCAGGTGGTAGGTGAAGCCAGGTGAGAGGGGGATTGGGGAATGAGGTGACAAATTGGGTGGTGATAGGTACAAAAGGTAAAGGGCTAAAGAAGAAGGGTTCTGATAGGAGAGGAGTGTGGACCATGGAAGACAGGGAAGGAGGAGTGCACCAGTTAGAGTTGATAGACAGTTGAGAAGAGAGAAGAGGAAAGAGGAGTGCCAGAGTGGGTTATGGAAGGGGAAGGAAAGGTAGGGGGAAAGTTTACTGAAAGTTAAAGAAATTGATGTTTGTACCATCAGGTTTATTCTTTTCCATAGTTGTTCCCTGACCTGCTGAGTTCCTCCAGCAGTCTGTGTGTGTTACTGTGGATTTCCGGTATCTGCAGAATCTCTTGTGTTTATGATCTGCCAGGACAAATTGATTTCTTGTCATGGTTCTTGATCAATTTTCATTTGGATCAATGAAAGGTAAATCAGACCAGTTGTATACTTCTCAAGTGGAAGTCTTACAACCAGAGAAAGATTTTTGAAGTATACTGCTGAAATTTATCAAATTTGTGAAAAGCTCTCCCCACCATTGAGCGCATCTACAAGGAGCACTACCACAAGAAAACAGCATCCATCAGCAAGAACCCCACCTCCAGACCATGCTCTCTTCTCGCTATTGTCATCAGGAATGAGACAGGCTGCACACCACCAGGTTCAAGAACAGTTATTACACTTCAATGATCATGTTTCTGAACAAGCATAGATAGCTTCAGTCTCCTGAACACTAAACTTACTTTCAAGGATTCCACAAAGCATGCTGTCAATATTAGCTATTTATTAATATTATTATTATTATCATAATCATTATTAATGTTATTATTATTATTATTATTATTATTTTCTCAGCTCAAGCTGGTAAAACCTGAGGTACAAGCATAGCCAAGGATGCTCATTTATCAAATGCTCAAAACTTTCAAACTATTCTAGTGGTATTTATTATTGTAGTTTACTGAAGAGTTACATAGATTTTGCTGTGTGGCCCTAATTGTTTAATGCTATTGTGTAGTGACTCTGGGATGATACCAGTTGTAAGTATTACTATTGGGACAATATATACATCGTTCATGTTCTATAGACTTTCAAATTATTTCAGCGTATTTCTGGTGTTTTTCACTTATCTATTTCTGTATGTTATGTGTGTTTGGAATGGCATTATCAATTAAATAAGTTGCCCTTGCTTGAATATTCTGTATTGTAATGTCAGGATGGTTGTTATAGATTGTCCTATCTGTAACAATGGATTGGTCGTAATATAATTTGTGAGTCTCTGATTCTAAAACTAGATCAGACTTGTATTTATAGTAAGGTATGATTTCTTTTATGAGTTTGTATTTTTGTGAATGTTGATTGTCATTTGACTGTGCCTGTTTAAGTAATCAGATTGAATTAAACTGTTGCAGGATCCTGTAATGTGTTGAATTGTTTTTGGTTTCTTTTGGGATTTTCAGCATTTATCATCTTGAATTTGTTGGTCTTTTATTAATATTTTTGATATTAACCACCTGATCCAGTATTGCCATGAGGAACCCTTTGGTTTCTAGATTAGGTCTCCAACTCTGAGCCAGGTGTTCAATGCTTCCTTGTCAACATCTAGTCAGCTCAGGTTTTCCATAGAGGGTCATGCTCTTCCTTTGGTTAACATTTTCTTCAATAGTGATAATAGTAATAATAATAAATAATAATCCAATAAATTACAGGATCCTGTAGCAGTTTAACACAATCTGATTACTTGCACAGGCAAAATCAAGTGACCAACATCATTCATCAAAATCTTGCTTTATAATACAAACACATAAATGAATCACACCTTACTATAAATACAAGCCTGATCCAATTTTAGAGTCAGAATACCACAATTTATGTTATGACCTATTAGGTATTACAGATAAAACAATCCATAATAACTATTCGGATATAATATTACAGGATAAACAAGCAAGAACAAGTTATTTAATATATAGTCATTCCAAACACACATAACTGACAAAAATCAATATTTACAGAAATATGCTGAATTAAAAGAGGAAAGTGAAAGACTTTGGAACATGAACAAGGCAAACATTGTCCCAATAGTAATATCTACAACTGGTATCATCCCATAGGCACCACACAACAGTATTAAACATTTAGAGCTACACAGTTATATCTATGTAAATCTTCAGAAAACTATGATACTAAACACTACTAGAATAGTTCAAAGGTTTCTAGCAATTGACAAATGAGCATGCTTGGCTATGCCCATACCTCAGATATCACCAGCCTGAGCTGACAAAAAAATAAACAAATAAATAATAATAATTATTATTATTAGTTTCTGTACTTGGACATTTTGTCTTCTGTTGCACATTGGTTGTTTGTCTATCTTTGTATGTAGTTTTTCATTGATTCTGTTATTGTGTTTCTTTGGGTCTACTGTGAATGCCCACTAGAAAATGAATCTGAATATGGAGTTTTTTTCCAAAACATCAGAGATGTCCTCCTTCTTCAAAGAACAGGGTTTCCCTTCCTCTACTATTGATGCTGTCCTTACTGTCATCTCCTCCATTTCCTAGACATCTGTGCTTACCCCATCTTCCAGCCACCCTAACAGTGGTAGTTCCTCTGACCTTACCTACCATCCCATGGGCCTCCATATCCAACACATCATTCTCCAAAACTTGCACCATCTTCAGTGGGATCCTGCCACTCAACATATCTTTACCACTGCCTGACTTTCCACTTTCCGTGGGGATTGCTCCCTCCTTGATTCCTTTGTCCATTCATCCCTCTTCACTAATCTTCCTCCTGTCACATATTCTTGCAAGTGGCCTAAGTGCTACACCTGTCTATTCACTTCCTCCCTCACCTCCATTCAGAGTCCCAAACAGTCCTTCCAGGTGAGGCGAATCTTCACTTGTGAATCTGTTGGGGTCATCTACTGTATCTGGTGCATCTAATGCAGCCTCCTTTACATTGGTGGGTCCCGACATAAATCGGGGGAGCATTTTGTCAGGCACCTTTATTCCACCTGCAACAAGCAGAATTTCTTGGTGGCCAAACACTTTAATTCCAATCCCAATTCCCATTGCGACATGCCAGTCCGTGGCTTCCTCTACTGCCACAATAAAGCCACTCTCAGGTTGGAGGAGTAACACCTCAGATTCTGTAAGGGTAGCCTCCAACCTGATGGCAAGATCATCAACTTCTCCAACCTCCAATAATTTTTCTGCCTCCCGCCTTCCCTCTTCTTCCATTTCCTACTCTGGCTCCCCGCTTATCTCTTCTCTTCTCCTCACCTGTCTGTCACCTGCCCCTGATGCCCCTCCGTCTTCCCTTTTTCCCATGGCCCACTTTCTTCTCTCTTCTTTTTGCAGCCCTCTACCTTTTCCACCTGTCACTTCCCAGTTTCTCACTTCGTCTCCCCTCCCCCACTCACTTGGCTTCACCTATGACCTTCTACCTTGTACTCCTTTCCTTCCCTCACCTTCTTATTATGGCTTCCTCCCTCTTCCTTTCCATTCTCGGCCCAAAATATCAGCTGTTTATTCCTCTCCATAGATGCCGCCAGACTTTCTGTGTTCCTCCAGTATTTTGTGTGTGTTATTTTGTTGGTGATTTCCTTTTGAACAACATCAATGTACTCATATTTGGTACAAAGGTTTTACTGCATCTCGATATAATAACAAGCAATTACCAATGAGGATGGATGTATTGCAGGATCAAAATGTATTGTAGGATCAAAGTTTTACTCACTTATCCGTGACAAGGCTTGAACTTATTGCTCATCTCCCTCTACTCTCCGAGGAGGTTGCTTGCTGGGCCAGTCACGTTTGTGAGTCTGAATCCACATACGGCATAATCCGCAGTAAGAAAGCAGATCTCATCCCCGAGGAAACATCACTGAACCAGATGGAGTTTTATAGCATTCTAGGAGTTCTGTGGCCATCATATTTATTGACTAATTTTCACAAATTTGTTAACAAGTTAATGGGATTTAAATTCCACAATTACCATAACAGGTTATAAATCCAGATCACTTCACTGCTAGTCCGGATCTTTGAGAGTCTGGTCTGGTTAAAGACCACATCACCATGAACCGTACTAAAGCCCTGCCTACAGCTTAATTCATTTGAGAATATTGTTTATGCAATATGATGTTTTTCAATGCATTTCTTTTGAGTTGTAAAGAGGGGATTTGGCCCAACAAATCCACATTGGAAAGCAATCTATATCTAAGCTCAAACTATATCCAAACAATTTATCTAAGAACATTCCTGATACCTGTGACAATAGGAAATGAATTACAAATTGGCTCTTTCTGTGGTGTAAGAATATCTGAGAAGCTGAACATTTTTCAAACACCATTACTGAAGCTACCTTTTCACTTCTGGTTTATTTCATTAACTGGATTTGTGGTTGGATTTGAAGTATTGTCTCCAGACCCCAGTCTCTGATGATTAATCCAGTAATTTAACCATTACTCTCTTGGTCTCAAGAGCTTGTTATACTTTTCCATCCTTTTCATCAATTGACTCAGGCAGGAGAGCTGAAAAGCAGGAGAGAGATTACAGAACATTAACCTGATATTACTCTTCATACTTTGCCCCAAGGCACATTCAACACAGCTGTTTCTCCCTTCTTGCTGGAAGACTTGATTTGTACATTTACAGAACCATCCAACAAGGAAAGGGTAACAAACTGTGCAGTCATCAAAGTTCGAAGTTCAAATTAAAATTTATTATCAGAGTATGTATGTATCACTGTTTTTTAAATTATTGCCATACAGCACAGAATAGGACCTTCTGGCCCTTTGTGTTGCACTGCCCAGTAACCACCCAGTTTAATCCTAGCCTGGTCACAGGGCAAATTACAATGACCAATTAACCTATCAGCCAGTATGTATTTGGACTGTGGGAGGAAACCAGAGCACCCGGAGGAAACCCATGCAGTCACGGGGAGAATGTGCAAATGCCTTACAGACAGTAGCAGGAAATGAATCCGGGTCACTGATACTGTACAGCATTGTGCTAACCACTACGGTACAATGCTATCACCGTATACTACCCTGAGATTCATTTTCTTGCAGGCATTTACAATAGAAGAAAGAAATGCAGCATAATCAATTAAAACCTACACACAAAGACAGACAAACAATCATTGTGCAAAAGTTAAACAACCAAAGTAAAAACTGTGTAATGTGTCATTGGGCACTGCCTGCAATTAGTAACAGTGACATTAATATTGGCGACAAGTACCTTTGTCTCTCATGCAATAGTGATAGGCAACAAAAAATACTGGCATGCCGGCAATACTGAATAAGTAATACAGAACATCATCAAGTTATATGTGGAATCTTGTTTTGATGAAGATCATGTTCCACAAACTTCCTGTCTGTCTTGCAGATGAGATTCAGTGGAAGGTGCTTAGAAATATTGGTGGGGCAGCAATCTACAGCAAGCAAAGGGCCCCTAACGCTACAGATACTGATATCTGGTTCAAATTGGTTCTGCAAATGGATATGCCAAGTCTTCCAGCAAGAAGAGAGAAACAGGTGGGTTGAATGTGCCTTCAGGCAAAGTGTGAGAATTATTATCAGGATAATATCCTGTTATTTCTCGAATGATCACACCTAGTACCACCACACCTAGTAGCATGTTCCAAGCACCCACCAGTCACTGTGTAAAGAACTTACCTCTGACATCCCCCTATACTCTCCTCCATTCACCTTAAAATTATACACCCTTGTATTAACCATTTTGCTCGACACCTACTGGACATCAGTGTAAATGTAGGAAAGCCCCCTACAGTTTGGTATTTTTTATATACTTTTTAATGAAAAGAGGCTACTTTTGAAATAAAAGAGAAATCCCTGGACAACTGCAAAATTCCCCAGATTCACCAGCAACAGTATTTCTCTGAGTGTGGCTCTTGCAAAGATTTTTCTTATTTTAAACAAATTCCGGTAGTGAAAGGATATAATTCTGCAGGTAGTCATAACTTCTTTCCATTTGAGTGTTCCTGAGATGCTGTTGCAAGTGTCACAGTGCCATTATTGCCACTCATCAGCCCTACAAGGTATAATTAGGGTAGAAGAGTTGACAGGGCACCTGGTGATTTATAAATACACTGTCATTCTGTCGGTGAACATGCATGATCCATAGAAACATATTCCAACAGACAAATGCAATTGCATCACTGAAGCACCCCTGTCTCTGTTCTGCTACTTAGTCTCCAACCACTTCATTAATATCCTACCTCTCTGTTAAAGCTGATTTGAAAGTTAAGGACAAAACACTAAATTCCCCTCCACTTAATAGTCATAGAAACATTGAACAGTATTGAACAGAAACAGGTCCTTTGTCCCATCTAGTCTGTACTGGACAATTAATCTGCCTAGTCACATCGACCTGCACCTGGCCTTTAGCCCTCCCATCCATGAACCCATCCAAATTTCCCTTTGATGTTGAAATCGAGCCCGCGTCCAACACTTCTGCTGGCATTTGTATTTCTGCTAATCTTGCGTTTGTCGTTTGATTCTTATTTTAGAAGATTATAAAATAAGACTAGTTTTACCTGTCACATGTACATCGAAGGATGGAATCATACAGTGAAATGCATTGTTTGCGTCAACAACCATTACAGTCTCAGGATGTGCTGGGAGCAGTCCGCAATTGTCCCCATGCTTCTGGTGCTACCATAGCACTCCCACAACTTACTAACCTTGCCGTTGTCTTTGGAATGTGGGAGGAAACCAGAGTACCCAGAGGATACCCACATGTTCATGGGGGGGAACATAAAAACTCCTCACAGACGGTGACCGAATTGAACTTGGATCACTGGCACTGTAAAGTGTTATGCCAGCCACCAATATCTCTGCTGAATGAAGGAAAGGAAATCTCATAGCTGCTTACAAAATTCTTATACGACTCAACAAGCTGGATGTAGGGAGGATGTCTACTCTGGCTGAAGAATCTGAATGAGGGATCATAACCTCAGGATTAGGGATAAACAGTTTGGGATAAAAATAAAAGGAAATCCGTTCATTCAGAGAGTGGTGGATTTTTTAAATTCGCTATCCTGGAACGTTGTGGAGAGTTCTGTGTGTTCAATCAAAAGCAGAGTTCCAGACTTAACAACAGTTTCTTCCTCACTGCTGTCAGACTTCGAAATAAGTCACCTCTTTAAATCTAACTTCCCATTGGTGCCACCATACCTCGGATTCTTCATTCTACCTCTCTCCACTGTTCTATTATTATCACCTTAGCATTTCATTTTACACTACTTCAACTTGTATGCTATACTCCCACCATTCTGATGTTTTACATTGTCATTGTATTTACTGTTGGAGTTAACATTACTGAGGATAACAATGTCTGTGAATCCAAGTCCATGAAAGACCAAAGAAGATGGGCTGTCCTGGAGGACTGTGTATGTACATACTGTGCTTAGGCATTATATATATATATATATATATATATATATATATATATTAGTCTAAAGCTTTTGCATGGTACTGTATTAATTTTATGTATTGCACTGTACTGCTGCTGGAAAAAAAATCATGATTTATGTGAGTGAAGATAAACCTGATTCTGATATGGTCTCCATTGTGAACTGAGAGTGGGAAGGGGGAAGGGGGAAGGGAGAGGGGAATCATGGTTGGGAAAAAGGGATGTCACTGACAGATGTTTGAACTCGGCTGCGGAGGAACAACAGACCCCCATGTGGAGACTGAAGTAAGAGCTTATTGACAGGAGTTCCAATAGAGCATTAGTGGCTTGACTAAGTGACACCCTGAGACAAATCATTCTCGAAAAACATGATCCCCACCATAAGCACTAATTGGGAGTCCACTTTAAATAACCAGAGAGCACAGAAAACCCGTGCCAGTCAACATAAACTTGTCAAGTTTAAACAGAAAGCACAAGGGCTTAACCGCTCTAGATAAGGCAACAATGAACAAAAACAGAAGCACGGGCCTGCAGGTCTCATGGCTGGGGAAGGGAGAGGGAAACACCAGAGAGACATTCTGTAATCATCAGTAAACCAATTGTTTGGAATCAAATTACCTTGCCTGGAGTCTAAGGGATGGGTGTGTCTGCACCCACGCCACCCCCCCCCCCAACCCTTGGCACTCCTTCTCTGCCACCTGTCACTTTGTGGCTTGTATTCTGTATTGTTCTGTCATGCATTGTGGGTTTGCTGTGTTGATTCCAGAATACGTGGCGACACCTGTGGGGGACCTCTGCACATCCATATGTGTGTTGGTTGCTAATGAAAAGCCACAGTCAGGTTGGAGGAACAACACCTTAAATCCTGTCTGGGTAGCCTCCAACCTGATGGCATGAACATCGACTTCTCTAACTTCCGCTAATGCTCCACCTCCCCCTCGTACCCCATCCATTATTGCCCATCCTCTGGGCTTCCCCCCTCCCCCTTTCTTTCTCCCTAGGTCTCCCGTCCCATGATCCTCTCATATCCCTTTTGCCAATCAACTGTCCAGCTCTTGGCTCCATCCCTCCCCCTCCTGTCTTCTATCACTTCAGATCGCCCCCTCCCCCTCCCACTTTCAAATCTCTTACTAACTCTTCCTTCAGTTAGTCCTGACGAAGGGTCTCGGCCCGAAACGTCGACTGTACCTCTTCCTAGAGATGCTGCCTGGCCTGCTGCGTTCACCAGCAACTTTTTTGTGTGTTGCTTGAAATTCCAGCATCTGCAGATTTCCTTGTGTTTGCATTTCACTGTATGTTTCCATGAATGTGATAAATAAATCCAAATCTGAAACAAAATCCGAATCTGAAACAGAATCTGAATCTGACAACATCCAGTAATTTAATTCTTGTGCTTCACATGGGCAAGAAATTTAATTGCACCCTGTTTTATATTGTGTAACAACCTGAATCTGAATCAGAGATTGATGGGATCCTGTATATCAAGGTACATAAGGATTATACAGGGAAAGGGCTTTCAGAGGCAAGTTTAGCCTGGATAATAGTGAACAGTGAAGCAGGTTCAATGGGGCAATTTTTTTTACTCTTGTTCCCTCCCTTCGGTTCTGGGCATTACTCACCTACTTTCAGTTTCCAATTTCTCATTATGTGAAAGCCAATATCTTTCATTCATCCGGAATATAACAGCGAGATCTGGGAACACTACTCCAATATTCTTTGGTGTGGCTCCTCCATCCTGAGGATGGCCTCATCGTGGCACAAGATGAACTGACATGGAGGAACAGGACTCAGAAATGAAATTAAATTGTCTGTCCACTGGGAAATTCTGCTTATGGCGAATGGAGCGGCGGTGCTTGACGAAGTGGTCTACCGAATGCAACAGGTCTCACCAGTGTAAAGGAAGCTTCATCAGGAGCACCGGATACAATAGAAGACCCCAGAAGATTTGCATCTGAAGTGATCTGGGTGGGCTGCCTGGGGCCCTGAAGGGAGGTGAGGGAGGAAGTGAATGAGCAGGGGTGTAGCACTTTGGCCACTTGCAGGGATAAGTGCTGGGAGTGAGACTAGTGACGAGGGGTGAATGGAGAGGGAAATCATGGAGGGAGCAATCCCTGCAGAAAGTGGAGGTTGGCGGAGGGTAGAGGTAAAAATGTGTTTGGTGGTTGGATCCCTTTGGAGATGGTGGAAGTTGCGGAGAATAATGTGTTGGATGCGGAGGCTCATGGGGTGACAGGTAAAGAGAAGAGGAACTGTATAACTGTTAAGGCAGTGGGGAAATGGGATGAGCATTGATATTTTTTCCACTAAGCTTGGGTGAGACTAGAACTAGAGGTCAGAGCTCAATGGAGAAGGATAATTTGTCTAAGGGGAGCATGAGAGGGATTTTTTTCACACAGAGTACGGTGAGCATGTGCAATGAGCTGCCGGTGGAAGTGGAAGTGGTGGAATTGGATTCAATTTCAACATTTAAGAGAATTTTAGATAGGTACATGGATGGGTACAGGTGCAGGTCGATGAAGATTAATAGTCCAGTGCAGCCTAGATGGCCCGAGGGGCCTCTTTCTGTGCTGTTGGGTTTGATGATTCTATGTATCTATGACTCTGTGACTTTATAGCTCTAAACCAGGGGTCCACAGACCCCTCTATTAATGGTAGGGGTCCATGGCATAAAATAGGTTGGGAGCTCCTGCTCTGAACGGATTAGTGGGTACCTGAGGACAAAAATGTACAGCAGATACTGAAGTGAGAATAAAAATGAGCTTTTAGAGGAACTCAGTGAATCACGCTGTATCTATGGAGGGAAAAAGTTGACTTTTCATGTTGAAACCCTTCACTTGGACTGATGAAGGATCCAGATAAAGGGTCCATTTGTAGAAAGTGCAAAATCCACTATGAAGTAGTTTGGGATCCAAGGAATAAATCTTTAACCTGTAAGGAGTCCCTTCAAGTGTCTGATAACAGAGGGTGGAATCTGCCCATGAGCTTGCTGGCAATTGCTCTCAAGCTTTTGTGTCTCCTGCCTAATGGGAGGAGGGAGAAGAGAGAAATATTGGATCTGTTTATGCTTTCACAAGGCAGTGGGATATGCTGACAGAGTCAATGGGATGCTGGAAGAACACAGCAATCAGGTAGCATCTACCGAAAGGAATAAGCAGTCCGAGACTCTTCATCAAGACTGGAAAGTGAGGGGGCAGAAGCCAGAATAAGAGGAAGGAGAATGAGTACTAGATGGCAGGTGATAGATGAGAGGAAGTGAGGGGGAAGGTGGGTGGGTTGGTGGGTGTGAGGGAATGAAGTAAGAAGCTGGGAGTGGAAAGGTGGAAGAGATCAAGGACCAAACAAGATAGGATTGGGGAGGACATTGGGCCATGGAAGAAAGGAAAGGAGGAGAGGAATCAGAGGGAGGTGAAGGGCAGTAAGGAGAAGGAAAGGGATAGGACGATAAACATAATGGGAAATGGAAAAGAAGAAAATGGGTAGAAATTGGTGGAAGTTGGAGAAATTGATGGTGTCAGTGGAGGGGAGGCTGGCTTGTCTGATGGACTGGGCTGTGTTCACAACTCTGCAAAACGGACTTCAACGCATCCAACCCTCCACACCTAGATGAAGTACGTGTGAGCTGAGTAAGAGTGGTGGATGATGACTGCTACACTGGGATGAGTCTAGTCTAAGAAGTATTTAATTCAACAGGCTTTCATTGGGAACACTCCCTCCAAAGAATAATAACTTCAGGGCAAGGAATATAATTAGGAAGCATTTCTTTACACAATGAGTGATTAAAGTGCTTACTCTAAACCATTTACATCTTCAGGATATCCCACAAACTCTTGGCAGGCAGTGACATGTGGAACAATTTGCACTTTGCAAAATCACATAATAGTCTAAAAGGTAATTGATTATTCAGTGAAGCAAAATGTCGGTGATGCTACAAATCAGAAACAATGCATAAGATGTTGTAATTATTCAGCTGTTCAGTCATCATTTTTACAGAGAGCAAAAATGTTAATACTTAAAGACAATGCAGGAGGAACTCAAAAGGGCAGGCAGCATTTATAAACATATATAAACAGTGCAACACACACAAGATGCTGGAGGAACTCAGCAGCCCAGGCAGCATCTATGGAAAAAAGTGATGTTTTGTTTGTGATATATAAACAGTCTTCATTTCAAGCCGATGAAAGGTCACAGCCTGAAACATCGACTGTTGAGTTCCCTTCATAGACGCTGCCTGAGCTGCTGAGTTCCTCCAGCATTTTGCGTGCATTGCTCGAAATCTCCGGTATCTGCACTATCTCTCAGATAGCATCTCATGTTGATGTCCTTTTTTATTCGACTGGAAACAGCAGCGGTTCTGATGCAGGGTGTGAGGGGATGAGGTAAGGAAAGGAAGAAGAGTGGAGGGGAAGCGAGAAATAAAGGAAGCCCCTATGATAGAGTATAGAGTAGAACAGGTTAAATGAGAAATGTGATAATTACATGAAGAGCAGCAAGGAAGAAAAGGTAGGCCTGGCCTTGTGCCTGCAGATTAATGATGTGAAGTTATCAGTGGAATGCAGAGTGAAGTGCCAGAAATCAGAAAGTAAATGCTGACTATCTGAAAGTGTTAAACTCAGGGCCTGAAAGACTGTAATGTGTCAGAAGGTAAAAAGCTTACAGAACTGTGCAAAAGTCTTAGGCACATATATATCGCTAGGGTGCCTAAGACCTTTGCTCTGTGCCGTGCTTGTCAATATGGAGTGAAGAGCAAGTTTGTAAATATGGCAGGAGTGAAGGATGTTGGAAATGATAAAGGGGGAGTGCCATGGAAGGGGTGTGGGACAGGTGGTAGAGGGCAAGGGGTATTACAGTTGCTGAGAAACCAGGCAAGGTCATTAGATTCCAAACAAATGGTTTATTGATCATTTTAGAATGTCTCTTTGATGCTTCCCGCTCCCTCCCCGACTCTCCCTTCCCCTTTTCCCAGCCTTGATTCCCCTCTCCCAGCCCCCTGCCTACTCTCATTTCAGAATAGATACCCATATCAGAATTAGATTTATTATCACTTACAAATGTCATGTTTTTTTGGGGGGGAGGGGGCAGCAATACAGTGCAATACATAAAATTACTACAGTACTGTGCAAAAGCCTTAGGCATGCGAGCTATATATATATTGCTGAGACTTTTGCACAGTACTGTATGCTGAGTTTCATTGGAGTAAGACCCTTACCATACAGGACACACCCTCTTCTCATTACAACCTTCGTCGTCGTCGTGGCTATCCCTCGAGGTCGAGGATGATGCTCTTCATTCTGTTGATCTACTTATGGGCTCTCAAGTGGCTTACGAGTCCAATCTTGGCTTTGAAAGTTCTTCTGCATTCAGGACAGGTAGTTCCAGATGGCAGATCGGGCTTTGGTTGTTGCTGCCTCTCTTTCCATCTTCTTCTCTTTTCTTCTAATTCTGCACATCTGTTGGCTTTGAAAGTTGCTGTTCCTTCTCGGATGATGGCCTGCCAGAGTTTCCTGTCCTTGGCATTGGTTTCCCAATTGTTGATGTTGATGTTACATTTCCTCATGTTGGCTTTTAAGACATCTTTGAATCTCTTCTGTTGTCCACCTCTTTTACGTTTGCCTTCTTTAAACTGGGAGTAGAAGATTTGTTTTGGCCGAACAACATGACCGCTCCATCTGAGTTGGTTCTTGATGACGTAGGCTTCAATGCTTGTTGCTTTTCCTTCACTTAGCACACGGATGTTAGTTCTTCTATCTTCCCAGCTGATAATTAAGATATTTCGAAGACAGCGTTGATGGAACTTTTCAAGTGCCTTCAGATGTGGTTGGTATGTTGTCCAGGTTTCTGATGCATACAGGAGTGTTGGGATTACCACTGCTTTGTACACTAACATTTCGGTGTCTGCTCGGATGTCATGATCATGAAAGACTCTTGTTCGGAGACCTCCAAAAGCTGTTCCAGCGCATTTAAGACGGTGTTGGATCTCGTCATTAAGGTCAACATTGAAGGAGAGGTGACTTCCAAGATAGGGAAAGTGGACCACGTTTTCCAGGATTGCTTCGCCAAGTTGAATTGATGATTCTATCCAATTTGTCTCAATTTGTGACGGTTGATAGATGATCTGAGACTTCTTGGAATTGATGGTAAGTCCAAGTTTCGTGTATGCATGGTTGAAGGCAGTCAGAATCTGTTGTAGGTGGTTTTCTGAAAGAGCTGCAACATTGTTGTCATCTGCCTATTGGAACTCGATGAGGGAACTCGTGAATGCCTTCATTTTGGATTTGAGACGGGCAAGATTGAAAAGTCTGCCATCTGTTCTGTAGACAATTTTGATTCCTGGGGGTAGGTCATCCTTGATAATGTGGATGATTGTCACAATGAAGATGGTGAACAAAGGTGGGGCAATCACGCATCCATGTTGTACTCCTGATCTAACGTGAAAAGGCTCACAGTTACTGATGCTGACCATGACTGTGGCAAGCATGCCATCGTGGACGAGTCTCAGGATTTGAACGTACTTTTCAGGGCATCCATAGGTAGAGAGGACATCCCATAGGAATTCCCTTGATACTGAGTCAAAGGCTTTGGTGAGGTCAATGAATGCCATGTACAAAGGTTGAAGTTGTTCACGACATTTTTCTTGTAGTTGTCGCATTGTGAAGATCATGTCGATTGCTCCACGTGATGGTCTAAAACCGGCTTGTGTCTCCGGAAGGATCTTCTCAGCGAAAGACTTGAGCTAGTTGTTCATGATGCTGGTGACGATCATTCCTGCTGTTGCTAACAGGGAAATTACCATAGAAACTACAGCACAGAAACAGGCCTTCTGGCCCTTCTTGGCTGTGCCGAACCATTTTCTGCCTAGTCCCACTAACCAGCACACGGACCATATCCCTCCATACACCTCCCATCCATGTATCTGTCCAATATATTCTTAAATGTTAAAAAAGAACCCGCCTTTACCACCTCGTCTGGCAGCTCATTCCATACTCCCACCACTCTCTGTGTGAAGAAGCCCCCCCAATGTTCCCTTTAAACTTTTCCCCCCTCACCCTTAACCCATGTCCTCTGGTTTTTTTCTCCCCTTGCCTCAGTGGAAAAAGCCTGCTTGCATACACTCTATCTATACCCATCATAATTTTATATACCTCTATCAAATCTCCCCTCATTCTTCTATGCTCCAGGGAATAAAGTCTTAACCTATTCAACCTTTCTCTGTAACTGAGTTTCTCAGGTCCCGGCAACATCCTTGTAAACCTTCTCTGTACTCTTTCAACCTTATTTATATCCTTCCTGTAATTTGGTGACCAAAACTGAACACAATACTCCAGATTCGGCCTCACCAATGCCTTATACAACCTCATCATAACATTCCAGCTCTTATACTCAATACTTTGATTAATAAAGGCCAATGTACCAAAAGCTCTCTTTGTGATCCTATCTACCGGTGACGCCACTTTTAGGGAATTTTGTATCTGTATTCCCAGATCCCTCTGTTCCACTGCACTCTTCAGTGCCTTACCATTAACCCTGTACGTTCTACCTTGGTTTGTCCTTCCAACGTGCAATACCTCACACTTGTCTGTATTAAACTCCATCTGCCATTTTTCAGCCCATTTTTCCAGCTGGTCCAAGTCCCTCTGCAGGCTCTGAAAACCTTCCTCACTGTCTACTGCACCTCCAATCTTTGTATCATCAGCAAATTTGCTGATGCAATTTACCACATTATCATCCAGATCATTGATATAGATGACAAATAACAATGGACCCAGCACTGATCCCTGTGGCGCACCACTAGTCACAGGCCTCCACTCTGAGAAGCAATTCTCTACCACCACTCTTTGGCTTCTTCCATTGAGCCAATGTCTAATCCAATTTACCACCTCTCCATGTATACCTAGCGACTGAATTTTCCTAACTAACCTCCCATGCGGGACCGTGTCAAAGGCCTTACTGAAATCCATGTAGACAATATCCACTGCCTTCCCTTCATCCACTTTCCTGGTAACCTCCTCGAAAAACTCCAATAGATTGGTCAAACATGACCTACCACGCACAAAGCCATGTTGACTCTCCCTAATAAGTCCCTGTCTATCCAAATGCTTGTAGATCCTGTCTCTTAGTACTCCCTCCAATAACTTACCTACTACCGACATTAAACTTACTGGCCTATAATTTCACGGATTACTTTTCGATCCTTTTTTAAACAACGGAACAACATGAGCCACTCTCCAATCCTCCGGCACCTCACCTGTAGACAGCGACATTTTAAATATTTCTGCCAGGGCCCCTGCAATTTCAACACTAGTCTCCTTCAAGGTCCGAGGGAACACCCTGTCTGGTCCTGGGGATTTATCCACTTTAATTTTCCTCAAGACAGCAAGGACCTCCTCCTTTTCGATCTGTACAGTTTCCATGATCTTACTACTTGTTTCCCTTAATTCCATAGATTTCATGCCAGTTTCCTTAGTAAATACAAATGCAAAAGACCTATTTAAGATCTCCCCCTTTTCCTTTGGTTCCGCACATAACCGTTCACTCTGATCTTCAAGAGGACCAATTTTATCCCTTACAATCCTTTTGCTCTTAATATACCTGTAAAAGCTCTTTGGATTATCCTTCACTTTGACTGCCAAGGCAATCTCATGTCTTCTTTTAGCCCTCCTGATTTCTTTCTTAAGTATTTTCTTGCACTTCTTATACTCCTCAAGCACCTGATTTACTCCCTGCTTCCTATACATGTCATACAACTCCCTCTTCTTCTTTATCAGAGTTGCAATATCTGTTGAGAACCAAGGTTCCTTACTCCAATTCACTTTGCCTTTAATCCTGACAGGAACATACAAATTCTGCACTCTCAAAATTTCTCCTTTGGAGGCTTCCCACCTACTGATCACATCCTTGCCAGAGAACAACCTGTCCCAATCCATGCTTTTTAGATCCTTTCTCATTTCTTCAAATTAGGCCTTCTTCCAGTTAAGAACCTCAACCCTAGGACCAGATCTATCCTTGTCCATGATCAAGTTGAAACTAATGGTGTTATGATCACTGGAACCAAAGTGCTCCCCTACACAGACTTTTGTCACTTGTCCTAACTCGTTTCCTAACAGGAGATCCAATATTGCATCCCCTCTAGTTGGTCCCTCTATATATTGATTTAGAAAACTTTCCTGATCACATTTTACAAACTCTAAACCATCTAGACCCCTAACAATAAGGGAGTCCCGATCAATATATGGAAAATTAAAATCCCCTACCACCACAACTTTATGTTTGCTGCAGTTGCCTGCTATCTCTCTGCAGATTTGCTCTTCCAATTCTCATTGACTATTGGGTGGTCTGTAATACAATCGCACTAATGTGGCCATACCTTTCCTGTTTCTCAGCTCCACCCATAAGGACTCAGTTGTCAAGCCCTCTAATCTGTCCGGCCTGAGCACTGTTGTAATATTTTCCCTAACAAGCAATGCTACTCCCCCACCTTTCATTCCTCTGCCTCGATCACATCTGAAACATCGGAACCGCTGGAATATTAAGCTGCCAGTCCTGCCCCTCCTGTAGCCAAGTTTCACTAATTGCTATAACGTCATAATTCCATATGTCAATCCACGCCCTCAACTCATCCGCCTTCCCCGCAATACTCCTAGCATTGAAATATATACACCTCAGAAGATTTTTACCACCACTCACAACCTTTCTATTAGCGGATTTGCTTGAACTTTTAACATCATTTATTTTCACCCCAGCCACACTGTCAGCTCTGGCACTCTGGTTCCCATCCCCCTGCAAATCTAGTTTAAAGCCTCCCCAGTAGCATTAACAAACCTCCCTGAAAGGATATTGGTTCCCCACGATAATTTCCGCATTCAGATCGATCGCCTTTCCTTTTGTAGTTGGTAACGATTCTTGAGTCTCTAAAGTCTGCTGGTACGTCTTCATTTATCCAGATCTTGATGAGAAGTCAATGCAGTTGATATTGAAGTGGGTTACCTCCAATTTTGTAGACCTCGGCTGGTATCCCATCAAGTCCAGCGGCCTTGTTGTTTCTCAAGGTTTTGATGGCTTCCTTGACTTCTTCAAGTGTTGGTATTTTGCTTAGGGAGTCGTCAACGGGCTGTTTTGGAATGTTGTTTATCACATTCCTGTCAAATGAGACAGTTTGATTTAATAGATCTTCAAAATGCTCCCTCCATCTAGAATTGATGTCAGCATTGCTCTTCAGGGTGGTTGAACCATCTTTGCTTTTGAGAGGGGCTTGACCGTGCGTGGATGGGCCAAAAATAGCTTTAGTTTTCGTTGAAAAAGCCTCGCTTGTCGTTGGCGTCTGCTAGTTGTTGGATTTCCTGAGCTTTCTTCCTCCATCATTGGTTTTTCAGGTTTCAGGTGCTCTTCTGGACTGCAGCCTTGCATTCCTGATAGCGTTTCCTTTTGGTAGTTGATTGTTGGTCGTTTTGTAAGGTAATGAAAGCTTTTCTCTTTTTGTCGATGAATTGTTGGAGTAGTTTGTTGTTATCATCAAACCAATCCTGATGTTTTTTCGTCTTGAACCCAATTGTTTCTTTGCAGGATATGATGATAGCGTTCTTCAATTGATTCCAGTGTTCTTCTACAGATGGTGGGATTTGTTGTGGCAGTTGTTCTTGAAGATTTTGTTGGAACTTCTGTACATGGCCGATGTCTTGAAGGATGTCAACATTAAGTTTCTTAATAGTTTTCTGATTTCAGAGAGGAGGTAAAGAGTCCAAAGATTCCATTGAACATCTTCCAGGACCACTAGTAGAAGAAGTGAACAAGCATCAGTGTGCTTCCCAACATTAAGCCCTGTGTATCCCTATATTTCCATAAAGCATCCATTCTGTTGGAGAAAATAGTGTGAGGCAACACACAAAGTGAAAAAGAATCCAGTGCTATCCTGGCATATATGACAAATAAACTCCTTTCGGGTTTCCAGCCAGGCACAGGTATTAATTTTAACTGATGTTTCAATGATGAACTCTGCCACCTTCATCAGGGATGAGGCCTGGGCATGTCTAGTCCTGTTGTATTTATACCCCTGGCATCCATCCCTCCTGATTAGTTAGTCCCCATCCAATCAGGTTTCCACTGTGCCACCTTGTTTACAATCGAATTACTTGGAGCGAGACCTTTGTCTTTGTTAAAATTCACACAACACACATAGTGTTGGAGGAACTCAGCAGGTCAGGCACCATCTATGGAGAGATATGTTTCAGGTCAAGACCCTTCAGCTAGAGCGGAGATAGACAGTATGAGGAGGTGGAGGGAAGGAATAGAGAAAAGGCCGGCCGGTGATAGTGAATACGGGTGAGGGGGGTGATAAGCAGGTGGATGAGGGGGAAAGTGGTGTCATAACTGGGAGGTGACAGATGGAAGTGACAAAGAACTGAACAAATTATGGACTCTGATGGGCAAGGAAAGAGAAGCGTGGCATAGAGGGAGGGGAACAAGTGGGAGGAGTGTGTTGTTGAGGACTGATGGAGAGGGTGAGGGAGTGGAAAGAGATAGGGTGATGACATCCAGGTGGATCAGGAGGAGAGCAGAGTGGGTTCCAGAGAGGCTTCCAGTAAAATGGCAGTGTGTTTGGTCATAGCAGCTTCTATGGGGTCAACGAAAGGCACTACTGTCATATTTATGCATCGTAAGATCCTGCTGAATATTAATAACTTAAAAGTACTGTAGATCTACCCCATCAGCGAGTTGCCGCTGGTGGAAAAAATGAAGGAGCTGTGCAACGTACCGCTGCCTGAGTTGAAGGAAGTCAATAGCGAGTGACCATCTTCCCTGCTTTTCTCGTGGTTGCAAGACCCTTTTGGAGATTGTTCATGTGGATTGCCGCAAGTTCGATTCACTGATTCACTCTCACGGGTAGTGGGAAAGCTGTGTGGCCTTGTCATAGTGAGGATTAAGACTCAAGTCGAATTGTTACCTGTTTATAGCCATCACGAATGGAATGCATAAGAGCCTGCGCACTCCACTGGGTGCGATGTGCCACGGCATCCAAGTTGGAGTTGGTGCTGCCCCCCAGTGTTCACTTGGCAGAAGACAAGCTGTGGTCAGCTGCAGAATTCGTTGGCGTTCAGTTGCACTCAAGGCCTCAAGCCATGGTGTCACCTGTTTACAGCCGCGAGGCAGGAGGTGTTGGAGCTGATATGCTCCACCAGAGGCTGTGTGGTGCATCATCCGGGCTGAAGTTGGTGCTTCCCCCCTCCCTCACCTTCCCATTGTTCACTCAGCAGAACAATGGAGAAGGGTCTGGACTATATACATATATTTTTTGCATTGTGCATGAGAACGAGGTGCACAGTACTCCAAGTGGGGTCTGAGCAGGGTCCTACATAGCTGCAACATTACCTCTCGGCTCCTAAATCCAGTTCCACGATTGATGAAGGACAATACACCGTATGTCTTCTTAACCACAGAGTCAACCTGCGCAGCTGCTTTGAGCATCCTATAGACTCAGACCCCAAGATCCCTCTGATCCTCCACACTGCCAAGTGTCTTACCATTAATACTATATTCTGCCATCATACTTGACCTACCAAAATGAACCACTTCACACTTATCTGGGTTGAACTCCATCTGCCACTTTGCAGCCCAGTTTTGCATCCTATCAATGTCCCACTGTAACCTCTGACAGCCCTCCACACTATCCACAACACCCCCAACCTTTACGTCATCAACAAATTTACTAACACCTCTTTCCATCCCTCCACTTCCACCAGCACAGAATATAATGTGTTAGTGGAGATTTTTTTCACTTGCTCTACCACATGAACTGGGGAAATTCATCAAACTTCTTCCTGCCCTGGCAAGACTCCTGTTGAACATCTGATGGATTTTTGAGCCACTACTGATGAACGAATACAGCAATTTTCATTGTTTACCTACTGATCTGCTTTAAGATGGCACTGGACCCAACAACTGCTTATTGGTGGCAAACAACACATGAAAACGACTCGATACTTTATTAATAACACTTTTTCTAGTAATCAATCACCACAAACAATGGAGAAGTGAGTGAAAGTGAGGCAGAGTTGAGGTAAAGCCCAGCCCCATTCCCGAGCATGTGGAAACACCTGAGCACTGATTGATTTAAGTGCTGGACTGAATTGTAAAGGCCGGTACGGCTGAATCATGGCAGCAGGGTCTAGGTCCCGCGGTGGACAGAGAGCAAGGAGCAACCTGATGTTTGGATGATTTAATTGCTGGGCCAGATTGAAAGGTTCAGGGTGTCCCACCAGAGGCGAGGGACGGGCCGGTTCTGTTCGCTGCTCCATGACGTTTACTCAGCTCTGCGCTGAACTGACACTGATGCCGTGGCCTGCTCCAGCTGCAGTGATGCCTGGCTTTGTGTCTGTGGATTCACTTTCAGAAAACTTCACTTCTGAATGCTATTTGCTTACCTTTAATGTTTGTATGATTTGTTTCTCTGCACATTGGGTGTTTGATGGTCTTTTTTTAAATGGGTTCAATTGTTTTTTTTGTTTTGTAGCTGCCTGAAAGGAGCTAAATCTCAAAGTTGTCTAATGGATACATACTTTGAAAATAAATGTACTTTGAACTTTGTTCTTTGAAATTTGATTCACCGTTTGCCTTCAGCAGGCCACAATAGATGATTCCCCAATCAATGTGTTAAACTGGCAGATGACAAGCCTTTTCTGTATCCCTGTGAACGTATCTAGTTCATACACTTCTGTGTCTATGTATACCATACTTCACCCAACATAGATCCGCACTATGTAATGGCTAGTAAACAACCTTGTAGTTATTTTCACAACAGCTACGCACTGATAACCACCTTTATGATTTTCACTCAACAGTGAATCTCAACTAATCTCAGGAACATGTTCACAAGCCTTGAACATCCTCTGACAACTTAATTTGCAGGAATTAGTTTCTGTGACGGGCTGGCTAAAATTTGCATTTTCAGATAAGTAATTCAGTTTTCCAAAAGGAAGCTTAGAAACTTTGCTGATGCTTCTTCAGGTTAATTGGCATACAACCATAAGGAAACCTTAGTGGTTATCTGGGGCAGTAAATTTGAAAGGGGTGAATTCAAAGTCCACTCCAGAGTTGCCAACACATTAGCGTTACTCGCATGCCTGTCCTTGACACATGACTTTGCTTTTTTGGTCGACATCTCTATCTCTATGTCAGAGAATAGACTAGTGACCAATATCTATTAGAAATCAATAGACTCCTTGATTATAACTCCTCCCACTTGACCTCGTACCAGGTCTTCATTCTATTCCTCCTGTTTGATTCACATCAGTTCTGGTTAAAGTGCTTCTCATGTCAGTACTTCTGAGACGTTTTCCTTTTCCTTTAATCCTCTTTTTCTTCTTTTTGTATTTGCGTTATTTCTTGTCTTTTACACATGGGTTGTTTGCCTTTGTGTTCAGTTTTTCATTGACTCTATTCTGTTTCCTTGTATTTACTGTGAACGCTCACAACAAAGTGAATTTCAGGGTGGTATATGGTGACATATATTGTACATATGTACTCTGAAAATAAATTCACTTTGAACTTTGATTTATTTTCCGATAGAGGTGACTGAGTTCTCCATCGTGTCTATTCCATTTCTAACACTTCTGATATCGATCCCCTGAGCTCCTCCAACATTATGTGTGTGTTACTCTGGATTTCCAGCATCTGCAGAATCCCTTGTGTACCTGTAATTACTGACATTTGGAAAAGGATTTGCAATTTCATGAGCAGACACATTTCCCCCTCCCTTCTCCTTTCAGCAATCCAAGGTGACTATTGCCTTTATCTGTTTATCTCTTCTTTCTTCTCTGTCAATATTCATTTTGCTTTTCGCCTCCTCCTTTCCAACCAACCTGGAACCCAGGTGAAGCAGCCATTCACCTGAACTTCTTCCGCATTACTCTGTCGTGTCCAACACTCACAGTGTGATTTCCACGACACTGGAGAGAAAACAGAATGGGTGATCACTCAGAGAACACATCCCCTTGGTCTACGGAGGAGACCCTGAGCTTTTAGTTGCCTGTCAGTCTAATTCTCCATCCCAACTCTGGCCTCTCAGACTGTTCTGACAAACCCAACATAAACATATGGAAACACAACTCGCTTTTCGACAAGGGTAATTAACAGCTTTGGGACCGCGAAATTAAGCAATTTTAGAGACTCCTCCTGGTGAAAGCACATCAACCAAATAACATTAACTCTGTTTCTATCTTTCCACGGATATGTTGAACATATGGGTATGGAGGCTCCAATGCACAGGGTCATTAAAATGCTGCGAAGGGTTGTAAACTCAGCCAACTCGGTCGTGGGCACCAGCCTCCCTACTGTCAAGGACATCTTCAAAAGACAATGCCGCAGGAAGGTAGCATCCATCGTTAAGTCCCTCTCAATCCAGTACTTGGCCTCTTCTCCTTGCTACCATCAGGGAGGGGGTACAGAAGTCTAACGACACACATGCAGTGTTTTAGGAACTGCTTCTTTCCCCCCTGCCATTGGATTTCTGAGCAGTCATGAACCCTACCTCAGCATTTTGCTCCTTTTTTTGCACTATCTATCTATTATCTATCTGTCTATTTATTTATTTATTTATTTATATCTTTCTTGTTGTAATGTGCAATCATTATTTATGTATTATACTGTACTGCTGCCGCAAAACAACAAGCTTCATGACATATGTCAGTGAAAATAAACTTGATTCTTATTCCGGATATTTCAAGCATTCGATGTTTTATTACAGACTTCATTCAAGTGCAGTGCTTTGTATTGTATATTAACGGGCTTTCCCTGCCTCCCTTGTTCTCATTCATCTCTTTCTATGAATGTCTCCTCCAGTGAGAGCAGTTCTAATGAACAAGTTTCCTTGGCCTCTCTCAACCAGCACTGCGTCTCTCCTGGTCTTCAGCCTTTCACAGACAATCCCTTTGTTCTCTCTACACCTCTCCCTCCTCGTATTTTCCATTCCCCATTCTGGCTGCACTATTACCTCTTCTCTTCTTCTCACCTGCCCATCACCTCCCTCTGGTGACCTTCCTCCTTCCCTTTCTCCCATAGTCCAATCTCATCTCCTAGCAGAATCATCTTTTTTCAGCCCTTTACATTTTCCCCCTATAATTTGCCAGCTTGTCAATGCATTTCCCCTCCGAACCACCCGCCTTCCCCCTCACCTGGTTTCACTTATCACCAGCCAGCTTCCATTCCTCTCCTCCACAGCCTCCTTATTCTGGCTTTTTCCCCGTTGCTTTCTAGTCCTGATGAAGGGAAATAGCTCAAAATGTCGATTGAATATTCCTCTCCATAGATGCTGCCTGATCTGCTGAGTTTTATTTACTTATTTATTGAGATACAGCACGGATTAGTCCCTTCCCAGCCCTTGGAGTTACACCACCCAGCAAACCCCCCATTTAACCCTAGCCAATCATGAGAAAATGTACAACGACCAGCTAACCTACCAACCCCTACATCTTTAGATTGCGGGAGGAAACCGGACCACCCGGAGGAAACTCGCGCAGTCATGGGGAAAACGCAAACTCCTTACAGACAGCAGCGTGAAGTAAACCCAGATTGCTGGTAAAGTAAAGCATTGTGTTAACCACTACACTACCGTGCGGTCCCAATTTTAAATGTTTTGCTCTGGATTTCCAATACCTGCAGAATCCCTTCTGTTTAAAATTAAGACATGTTTTGATGAAAAGTCATTGATCTGCAGCTCCGCTTCAGTCTCCTCAGATGCTGCCTGAGCAGCCAAGTATTTCCAACATTATTCTTTGATTTTCACATTTCCAGTGTCTCCAGTGTTTTTATTTTTAACACAGTATAATTTAATTAGGCAGCAGTTGTTGCAATCACATCAGACTTCCTGATGCATATATGTTTAAATGTTTTATACTTAAGCTGGTTTCACACATCTATTTTGGGCCTAACTTGTGTATAAAGAGAAAGCAACAGCCTTAGGGCACTTCTGAAACATCAGGGGAGTAATAAACACACAATATTGTGCAGATTCTGGGAGTCCAGAGCAATACACACAAAATGCAGGAGGAACTCAGCAGGTCAGGCAGCATCTATGGAAAAGAGTAAACAATTTTGGGTTGAGACCCTGCATCAGGGTTGCAAAGGAAGGGGGAAGAAGCCAGAATAAGAAGGTGAAGAGAGACAGGGGAAGGAGCACAAGCTGGCAGGTGACAGCTGAAGTCAGGTAAGTGGGAAAGTGAGTGGGTGAGGGAGAGGGAAGTGAGAAGCTGGGAGGTGATGGGTGGAAAAGGTAAAGGTCCAAAAATGAAGGAATCTGATGGGAGAGGACAGTGGACCATGGGAGAAAGGGAAGGAGGAGAGGCACCAATGGGAGGTGATGCAGAGGTGAGGAGGAAGGAAGGGATAAGATGGAGTCAGAATGGGGAATGGAGAAACAAACAAGGGGGAGTTGGGGAGAAATAACGGAAAGTTGGAGAAATCGATATTCATGCCATCAAGCTGAAGGCTACCCAAATGGAATATGGGTTGCTCCTCCAACGTGAGAGTAGCCTCATTGTAGTAGTGGAGGAAGTCATGGACAGACATGTAGGAATGAGAAAAGGAAGCTTAATTAGCACAGTATAACACACCGAGAAATCATGCCTGTTGTGGTGGACAGAGCAAAGGTGCTCAACAAAGCAGTCCCCAGTCTACGTCGGGTCTCACCAGTGTAGAGAAGACAGTACTGGGAGTACCAGATAAAGAGGAATAACTCAAATCAGAAGAATTCTTCAACTTTAGATAACATGCTCTTTCCCTCTGATTGTGTCAACTTTGCCAACTATCTCCCAGTCCAGAAACAAGGGCTCGACTTAAAATGTCAACATTGCCTGTTCTGCAAATGCTTCTTGATCTGTGGAATTCCTGCAACAATTTTTTGTTTACTCCAGATTCCTGCATTTGCATTCGGTGTCTCCATTCCTCCTTTTGTCTCTGATTGATTTCTTCTGATCTGCTCAGTGAGTAGAATACTGTCGACCAAAGACCTAGAAACAGAATTAGGTCATTCAGCCCATCGAGTTTGTTCTACCATTTGATCATGGCTGACTTAATATCCCTCTCAACTTATACTCTCCCACACCCCCACCCCACAACTACTGATGCTCAGACCAATCAGAGCCCATCAACTTTCACCCCAAATATTGCCCCTGACTTGACCTGAGACTCTGATCACTCAGTAGTTGTATGACCTCTCCTCTGTGGAGATAACAAAATACTAACTGTCTTTTCTCTCCATAGTAATTGACTGAGATGATTTCCAGCACTCATCAATTTATTTCTCCAGCAAATGCACAATCTTACTCCCTTTTGCAGTTACTTACAATGATGTTTTGTAATATTCTTTATTTTTGAGGCATTTATCCTGCTGTAAAGTTTAAAACCAATTTTCTACAGTGAACTTGCAGCAGCAAGGGTTATTTTACAGTATACTCCAAGAAGCGAATAAAATTACTCATCATAGAACATTAATAAAATGTAGGTCAGACTATGCAACTGTAGTCCCCCTGGCCAGCCTCGGGGTCGCTCGGCTCGCTGTCGTCTAGGGAAACAGCCCTTGGCCCCGGCAAACTGGGTAATCAGTTTGTGTGGATGCTGTGTGATGTACCCCACCCCGCCCAAGTAACACACAATACACCAGATACGATTAAATGATTTACAGTTTATAGATATTACTGAAACTATATAATTAATAGAGAATAAAATATAAAAGGAAAATAAAAGGCGCCACACTTATCAAAGTTCAATCTCTTCGTGCACAAATAGTTGGAGCTCAGGACCCTTCTTCTTCACCCTGCGATCCCTCGGACCACCTTGACCGGCCGCCTGGGACCAACAACGGTGGTCGACTAGATGCTCCACACGAGTCCGTCTCTGTCTCCTCTCCTCGCCGAATGCCCCGCTCGGGGTCCGACCCCGTTAGCGGACTCACAGCACCTGGTCCATCCTCTGTCTCTCTCTCCCGTCTTCTCCCCCAAAACCCCGTACATACAATATCTTCAGATACACCAAAAACACCTATCTCAATTGGTTCGTAACATTTTCTTATCACAGCCTAACCCAAAACAAGCTGCTAGCGCAAGAACTTTCTCAGCGTTTAACATAACAAAGAAGCATTCCCAAGTATAACATAACAAAGAAGCCATTTTAATTAGCTTACGCAGTAACATAAAAGACGAAACCCCCTTACACAACATTACAGAGAGAAGTCATTGAGCTATGCAGCATGAAAACAGGCCATTTGGCCCATCTCATCCATGCCAACTACTCCATCTATAAGTATGCAGATGAAACTAACGTGGTGGGCTATATCTCAAGCGATGATGAGTCAGAGTTCGTGAAAGAAATAGAGAGTTTAATGGCATTGGGTCCTAACAACAATCGTTCTCAAGTGTCAAAACAAAACAGCTGGCCATTGACTTTAGAAGGATTGGGAGAGCAGTGCATATGCTCCCGTCCATATCAAAGGAGCTGAAGTTGGGAAGGTTAAGAGCTTCAATTTCCTAGGAATGAGCATCACCAATAACTGTCAAGGTCCAACTGCATAGAGGCCATGGCCAAGAAAGCTCACCAACCCATGTACTTTCTCTGGAGACCATGTTGATCTTTACCAATTTTTATTGGTGCACCAGATCTGGATGTGTCACAGATTGAAATGGCAACTGTTCTGTATGTGACTGCAAGAAAATGCACACCAGCTCAGCACATCGTGGAAACCAACTTCCCATCTACTGTGTAGTCTCTACTTCTTACTGTCTCAGTAAAATGAGAGACTCCACCCCACCTCAGACATTTTCTCTCCTCACTCCTTCCATCAGGCGAAAGATCCAAAAGCCTGAACCCATGTTCCTTTACCACCAAGCTCAAAGACAGTTTCCATCTTGTTGTTAAACAGCTCTCTTAAATTGTTCCTTAGTATGATAAGATGGACTCTAGACCTTACAATCTACCTTATTATGGCCTTGGGCCTTATAGTCTGCCTGAACTGCACACTCTCTGTAGCTGTAATACTTTATTCTGCTCTCTGTTATTGTACTACTCTGTACTACAATATATTGATGTGGTGAACTGAACTCTACTAATGGCATGCAATGCAAAGGTTTTCACTGTACCTCAATCCATGTGACAATAATAAATCCATTTACCAATTGGCTTTGATGAGCTTGAAGTATCAGTGGATATACCATAGTTTTGTTGAGTTTCACTGCACAAATATCAATAGAAGTGATTACTTGTGATTTTGTAAGTTAACACTCTTAACTGGACTCCCATGGTGAAACTGGCAGCCTGTGTTCTTAAGAGACAATGATGTTTGATTACTGTTGCAAGTGACATGACAGCAGGTTTCTTTCCCCTTCCAAGACAAGTTTTCATTGGAATTTAATAATATTTATCATTCATTCAGATGGGTTTTGTTCATATTTATGGATCTTAGTAACCTGGGCAGGGGGTTAACAGCATTGTCAATAACGCAGCAGAAATAGAGGTCTAGGACGAAGGAGTTAGAGTTATGGTGATATAGTGGCAATATTATCAAACTAGCAATGGAGAGATATATGGACAAATCCCCCTGAAATCCTCCGAGTGGGGAATCCAGAACCAAGGCACGTGTGGAATAGATAGGTGGAAGTGGCATGGTAGAGTAGGGGTTAGCGCTTTGCTTTTCAGAGCCAGAGATCACTGATCAGGGTTCAATTCCCACAGCAGCCTGTAAGGACTTTGTATGTTCTCCCTGTGACATTGAGCAGAAGATACAAACGCCTGAAGGCATGTCCCACCAGGCTCGGGTACAGCTTGCACACCACAGTTATAAGACCATTGAATGGTTCCCTAGCAGAGTAAGATGCACTCTTGGCCTTACTATCTACCGTTTTATGATCTTCACCTAATGTCTACCTGAACGGCATTTTATTGTAGCGTTTACACTTTATTCTGCATTGTTCTTACCTCAGTGAACTGTGTAATGATTGGATTTGTATGAACAGAATGAAAGTTAAGTTTTACACTATACATTGGTACATGTAACAATAATAAGCCAATACCAATTCCAATTAATTTAATTGCCTTTGTGACAAGGGGCAAACCATTTTCTTGAACTGCTGCTGTCCTCCCCAATCCTTTAACTTCCCTCTAATTTTTGCTCTCTTATATGCCCTCTCTTTGGGCCTTATGTTGGCTTTGACTTCCCTTGTTAGCCACGATTTTAACATCTTGCTGTTATCACCCTTTTCGATTGTCCATCTTTTACATTGCAACTCAACCTATGACTGCAATTTTGCCCTATCATTATCCTTTCTTCACTACACATTGCCTCTGTTTGTAAACCAGCTATTTCATCTTCAGCTCTATTATCCACCTTTCCTATGATGCTTCTTGCACTGAAATATATGCAGCTCAAGAAATTAAGTCGCACCATGCTCTACCTTTTGAATCCTAACTTTGTCTGAGGCCTTACTAACATCTGCTTTCAAAACCTCTCCACTAACTGTTCTGGCATTCTGGTTCCCATCTCTCAGCAACTCTGGTTTAAACCCCACCGCGCAGCATTAACAAAACTTAGAGCTAGGACATTAGTCCCCCCTCCTGTTCAGGTGCAAACTGTCCCTTCTGATTAGGTCCCACAATGGCAGGGGGATGAAAGAGCTGATCCCTTAGGCAGAAGATCTGTTTCCATATAAATCATCAAAGGAAAACACATAGGGGAGTCTGGAGCAGGAGATTGTGATTGTCAAAGCAACATGTTTAGTTGGCATAATCCTTTACAGTGTCAGAGATCTGGGTTCAATTCCCACCACTGCCTGTAAGGACTTTGCACATTCTCCCTGCGATTGTGTGGGCTTTCTCTGCGTGCTCAAATTTCCCCCCACGATCCAAAGATGTACCAGTTGCTAGGTTAATTGGTCATTGTAAAGTGTCCTGACTGGGATTAAATCAGGGAATTGGCCCGAAGGGCTGGAAGGGCCTGTACTGCACTGTACATCAATAAATAAATAAAATTGTGTGGTTTTTTGCTGGGTGCTAGATTTCCTCCCACATTCCAAAGACATACAGGTTAGGGTTAGCAAGTTGTTGGCTTGCTATATTGGCATCAGAACCATGCCAACAGTTGTGGATCCTCAGACTGTGTTGGTCGCTGACTCAAATGACCAACTTTGTATGTTTTGTTGGTTCGATGTACCTGTGACAAATAAAGCTAATAGTGCTAATCTTCAGTAGTTTGACCTTAGAGGCAGTGCTGATGGGAAACGTCATGAATGATCCTCTATTACATTTGTAATTCAGAGTCAGGATCGGATTCAGAATTACTATCACTGACTTATATGATATGATTTTTGTTGTTGAGGTAGTAGTATGGTGCAAAAACAAAAAAACATTACTATAAAAATGACTATAAATTACCATGTATTTCAAAATAAATAAGGAATGTATTAACAGGATTAATGAGGTCATGTTCATGGATTCATGGACTGTTCAGTAATTCAAAAGGAACAGGTGGGAGGCCTGTAGGTAAACTGTCCTAGGGTTGGAGGCCGGTCTCAGTATGAGTGGCTGGGTGGGAAAGTAAGAAAGTTTTGATGTTGTTATCCTTTGTGTTGCTCTGCTGGGCATTTTGGGCATTTTGGGCATTTTGGGCATGCTAGGATGCCACCAGGACGTGTTACCTTGTGTCGTTTGTCAACACAAATATCGCATTTCACAGCACCTTTTGACGTACACAAATAAATAAATGCATAAGAAATCTAAAATTTCATGGTAGAGGGGAAGAAGCTATTTTAGCAGCCACTGGATTTTGCTGTAAGTTTCAAACAAAATTAAATTCCTGAAGTAAGACTGATAAAAACGCCTTCCTTGTCCCAATTCCACTTAGCCTGTCTCTGTCTCCACTGAAACGCTAGGGGCTATATGAAAGGCAACAGCAAAGCTGTACTGAGGACCGTCACAGACATCATTTTCAGATTAAATATAATCACACCACCCCCTCCCTCTCCCAGGGAGACGTGTCAGTTTATAAATATTTCAATGTCAGTCAGAGAGTGAGCAGACTGTCCATATTCATGGCAATCCTTGAATAGGATTTTTGTGCCTCAGGTAAACTAAAATCAAAACAACAGAGGCAAACTGAAAGAGTTTAGCAAACAATTATTGCCTGTCTGTTCTCATGGGACACATCAAATTGAAAGTCAAAATCAGAATCAGAATCAGGTCCAATATCACTGACACATGTCATGATACTTGTGGTTTTGCGGCAGCGGTACAGAGCACAAGATTAAGTGCATTATAAATTATAATAAGATATATAAAAATAAATATGTAATGCAAAAATAGAGCAAAATAAATAGTGAGGTAGTGTTCATGGGTTCAATGTCTGTTTTAAACTCTGATGGCAGATCTGTTCCTAAAAGGTTGAGTGTGTGTCTTCAGACTCCTATACCTCCTCCCTGATGGTAGTAATGAGAAGAGGGCACGTCCTCAGGGGCAGTGCTCTATCTGTAGAGCCAGTGGACAGGGGAGTAGAGTGATGGAGTGCCCTGAGGTTCTGGGTTTGTTTTTTTATTATTCCATTTAATTCAGTGGATGACTTCCTTTTTTATTTTGCACTGGGACAATTTGTCTTCTTTTGCACGTTGGTTGTTTGTCACTTTGTTTGTGTGTAACTTTTCACTGATTCCATCATATTTCTTTGTTCTATTGTGAACACCTACAAGAAAATGAATCGTAGAGTAGTACTTGGTGACATACACATCCATTGATAATAAATTTACTTCGAACTTTGAAGCTTTTTTCTGTGCTGTATCCCTGTGACTTGATTAGTATAAACTGGGAGGGAGAAGGTTTGTCTAACTAAATGAACTTCTAGTCACCACGTTACATTCTACATAGGGTTGCTCTGGAGAGATTGAGGAGAATCCCACTATCTTTGTATTCTGATTTATTTCACTTTCATTTTCAGTCCTGAAGAAGCTGATTGGCCTAAAGTATCGACTGTTTATTCCTCTCTATAGATGATGACTGACCTGCTGAGTGCTTTCAGCATTTTGTGTGCGTTGTCCTGGGTTTCCAGCATCTGCACAATCTCTTGTGCTTATATTTAAACCTCCACATCCATTTCCAACACAGCACCAGACCACATGAATCACATTAGAAATGCATTAGAATCTTAAAATGAGGTCTGCTGGAATCACATTAGAATCTGCAGGAATTGCACTGGAATGTCAAAAACATCCAATGGAGATTTTGCAACAAGGATGAAATGAAAGAACGAAGATCCATTTTCTTAAATATTTGTGTTTGTAGACTGTTTTGCAATTACTTAAAGGAGCTTTCAAATATTTTTAGCTGGAAGTTGATCAAAGAGGCTATTTGGCCTATTGTGTCCATGCTAGTCAAATAGAATGTCCCAAAAACAAACATATGAAAATATAAGATAGGGGCAGCAAACACCACGAGTTCCCTCAAGTAATCTCCTCACTCTAAAACATGAGCTTTTGTGCATGCTGGAAATCCAGAGTATAACGGGTGCACAATGCTGCAGGAACTCAGCAGGTTAGGCAGCATCGATGAAGCGGAATAACAGCCAGACGCTTCAGGCCAAGACACTTCATCATGACTGGAAAGGAAGATGGAAGAAGTCAGAATAAGAAGGTCGTGGGATTCTCTTCAATCTCTCCAGAGCAACACTACCTACAATGTAATGTAGTGACTAGAAGTGCATTTAGTTATACAAGCTTTTTTTTCCACTAGTTTATACTAAACAACTCAAGGCATAGATACAGACTTCAAAGTTCAAAGTTCAAAGCAAATACAGTATATGTCATTTTCTTGCAGGCGTTCACAGTGAATTAAAATATAATAGAATCAATGAAAAACTACAAAGATTGACTAGCAACTAATGTGCAATGGAGGGAGAACTGTGCGAATAAAAATATGCTGAGATCATTAATTGTAGAGCTTTTCAGCCCACCAAGTCCACGCCATAAAGCACACATTTACATTAGTCCTTTTCTCGTCATCGTTTCCCAGAATTTACCACTCAGCCACACACTAGGATAATCAATACACCTACTGCACACTTTAGGGATGTGGATGGAGATCAGAGCACCTGGGGTGGAACCCACATGGTCACAGGGAGAGTATGTAAACTTCACACAAACAGTACCAGAGGTCGGGGCTGATCCAGGCCTCTCAAGCTGTGAGGAAGCAGCTTTACCAGCTGCACCATTCTCCTACCCGGAGCAGAAAAGTTTTTCTCTCAGTTTTTTTAATCTTTTGAACAACACACATTCAGAACATCAGAAATATAGAAAGGGAGGCACTGTCGAGTTCACTGTTTACTTGTACTATGCATTTCACCTGCCGTTTGAATTATAATTTATCAACATTGTTTGTGGTAATATTCTGTTTCCTATGCTGTGTGTGATGTATGCATTGTGGGTGCACCGTAGTCCAGGTGAACGTCGTTCCGTCTGGCTCAGTCAGTTCTTTTCATGTACAGCCAGATGACAATAACATTGACTTTGAACAGGAGTGTGCAGATGCCAGAATTTGGAGCATAAGACAAGGTAATGGAGGAACTCAATGGGTCAGGCAGCATCTGTGGAGGAAAATAGAAAGTTGGCATTTCACCTCAAGAACCCTCAACTGAATTGAATTTTTGAAGGCAGGTCTTTGCTATTAATCAACATTTTTAGGTGTCAATCATAAAGCACCTCTCAAGAGTGTCAGAAGGGAAATGTGTTTGAAACATAATATCTTACCAAAAGTGTTAATTTTACTGAATAATGTTTTTTCATTTCCTTGAAATAAAATCTCTATTTTATATTGATATTTCAATAGTAATGGGGAATTTTACAGACAGGGCTGAACATTGTGTGATGCTAAGATAGCTGTAGCTGACAAGACGTATTTCTTACTGGTGCTGTGTGACTCCAATAAACTACCATAGAAGAGGATAACTTAATTCTGATGGGTGGTGAGTTTCCGGGGGTTGACACTGATAGCCGGGGGTTCCATTGAGCTTGGCACAACAAGGGCTGGCAGTTGCCAGGAAGTGTTCAGTTCCTCCAGAAGCAAGCTGTTCAATTCTAATGGTCAACAGCTGCCACGATGGGGACGGTTTAGCACAAGAGCAGAAGGGAGCCTGTAACTTGCAAAATGAGATTTCAGAGATACCACAGAACCAACATTTAACCCATCTCTTTCCCACAAGGGCTGACCTTCAGAGTTTTTATAAATAGTTGAAAATTTCATATGTTTCATGAAGGGGGAAGAACGAGTGGGGGGGGGAAGGACAGAGGAAGAGGGTGAAAGGAGAAAGGGAGAGAGAGTGAAGAGGAAGGGTGTTGAGAAAAAAGGACATGGAGACAGAGACAAAGAAAATAAAGGAAAAATGGAGCAGACCGAAATGAATAAATAAAATATATATGTATATAAAGAGAGCGAGAGAGAAGGAGAGAGTGAGAAAGGGTTCAAAGAGTGTGAGGGAGAGACAGGGAGAGAAGAGAAGGAGAGAAGAAGAGGGGAGAGAGAAAGTGAGGCAGAGAGAGGAGGAGAGAGAGGGATCAAAGAGTGAGAGAGAGGGAGAGGGAGAGGGAGAGACCAAGGGTGAGAGCGAGAGAGGCTGACCACTGGTATAGTAATGATAAAATGCAATTGTAAAATAGCTTCTATTTTTAAATTTTAATTCTTGATGACACCTTCTCCTGTCTTGACAGAGCACCATTCCACTCACCCAGTTTCTGCAGTTCCTTTACGTCTCTTCTGATAAGGAGATGGTCTATACACATGTTTCTGAGCTGTCTTACTTTGTTATACATGACTTTCCTCTAATTACGGTTAGGAACAGTAACTGTCCCATTTCCAGCATATCTGCTCTTAACCTCTTCCTTCCCACCAGTGCGCAGACTAAATTCTACTTCTCCTCATCATCCACCCCACCAGCCACCGCTACAACCTGCAACCTGGTCATCTCTGAGCCTAAGGTACGCAGAGTTTCCAGCGAGTGAGCAGCTTCAAAGCTGCGAGACCGGACGGCACCCCAGGGCGAGTGCTAAGGATGTGGACAGCAAAACTGGCAGGTGTGTTTACTGACATTTTTAATCTCTCCTTCTCCCAGTGTAGAGTGCCCTCCTGCTTCAAATTATCCACCATTGTCCCTGTACCAAAAAAGACCAAGGTGACATGCCTGAACGACTGGCGTCCTGTCGGACTCACCTCAATAATAGGAAAATGGTTTGAGGGGCTGGTCAAGGATTCCATCTGCAGCTTGCTACCACCCAAACTGGACCCCCTGGAGTTTGCCCACAGCAACAACCAATCGACAATGACGCAATAGCCACTGCTCCACATACTGTCCTTACACATCTGGAGAAGAAGGATACTTATGTGAGAATGCTGTTCTTGGACGACAGATCAGCATTCAACACCATAATTCCATCCAGCCTGGACAGGAAACTCAAAAACCTCAGCTTTGACACTGCCTTGTGCAGCTGGATCCTGGACTTCCTGTCAGATTGCTGGCAGATGGTAAGAGTGGGCTCCCTCAGCTCCACCCCTCTGACTCTCAACACAGGAGCTCCTCAGGGCTGTGTACTAAGTCCCCTCCCTTACTCCCTGTATACCATGAATGTGTCACCACCCGCAGTCTAATCTGCTAATTAAATTTGCTGACGACACTACATTGATTGGCCTAATCTCAAACAATAATGAGGTGGCCTACAGGGAAGAAGTCTTCTCTCTGACACAGTGGTGCCAAGAAAACAACCTCTTCTTCAATGTCGCAAAAACAAAGGAGTTGGTTGTGGATTACAGGAGGAATGGAGGGAAGCTAACCCCTATTGACATCAATGGATCTGGGATTGTGTGGGTAAACAGCTTTAAGTTCTTCGGCATCCGCATCACTGAGGACCTCACCTAGTCTGTACACACTAGCTGTGTGGTGAAAAAGGCACAACAGCACCTCTTTCATCTCAGACGGTTGAGGAAGTTTGGTATGGGCCGCCATATCTAAACAACTTTCTTCAGGGGCAAAACTGAGAGCATCCTGACTGGCTGCCTCACTGCCTGGTATGAGAACTGTACCTCCCTTAAACCCAGGATTCTGCAGAGAGTAGTGCGGACAGCCCAGCACATTGCTAGTTGTGAATTTCCTATGATTTAGAACATTTACAAAGACAGGTGTGTAAAAAGGGCTTGAAGGATCATTGGGACCCTTGCCAACCCAATCACAATCTATTCCAGGTGCTACCATCCCGGAAGCGGTACCGCAGCATCAAAGCCAGGACCAACAGGCTCCGGGACAGCTTCTTCCACCAGGCCATCAGACTGATTAACTCATGCCGATTTGAGTGTATTTCTATGTAACTTTGACTGTTCTATTTATTATAAATTACTATGATTGCAGATTGCACATTTAAATGGAGACGTAACAAAAAGATTTAAGGAATAAAGTCAATTCAATTCAATTCATTCTTCCTCCAATATTTGCAAAGTCAACAACATCAGACATGTCTTCCTTTTACCTTCTCTTACAGCAGGGGTTCCAACATTTTTTTATGTTATGGACCAATATAATTAAGCAAGGGGGCCGGTGGACCTCAGGTTGGGAACCCTGTCCTTAGAGCATCCCAGAGGACTGCTCCTTCACTGATTCCTTGGTAGGCTCTTCCATTAACAGCAGCACTCCCTTCCCACAGCCACAGGAGATGCAACATCTGCCTTTCTGCATTTATACCTATTGCCTTCCAGCATTCCGGTGGAAGTCTTTCCAGCTGAAGAAACAATTCTCTGGAACTTCAAAGAGCTGTATTAAATTTAGTGCTGACTATTTGGTCTCCTCGATATTAGAGAACGAACCATCGGTTGCTTGAGCACTTTGCAGAACACCTCCATTCAACTCTGAGCATCCAGTCAGCTCTCACTTTTACTCTTCATCCCACTCTCACCCTCACCTTGCTTTGTCTTTGAACGTTTGAATGGATCCTGACTTTGAGGTACAGCATCCTGCAGCACCCAGGACTCAATCCGAAATTCACCAATTTCAGATTATCAGCACTAGAGTAATACAGCATTGAAATGAAAGGAGACCATTTGACCCAACCTGTCCATGCTTGACCAAGATCCCCATCCAAGCAAGTCCCATTCTCCAACATTGATTTATTTTAATTTAGAGATACAGAACAGGAACAAGCCCTTCTGGACCAATGAGCCCAAGTTGCACAATTACACCCATATGACCAAATAACATACTAACTCGTATGTCTTTGGAACATGGGAGGAGATCAGAGCACTCAGATGAAACCTGTGTGGTCATGGGGAGAATGTATAAACTGCTCACAAACGGTAGCAGGATTGATCCCAAGTTACTAGCACGGTAATATCATTATGCTAACTGCTATGCTACCGAGCCTCCCATTATCCCTCTGATGGTCTGATTTGGCTCACATCCCTCCAACTCTGTCCTGTCTATGTACCTGTCCTTTAAAAGTTGTCATTGTACCTGCCCCATCCACTTCTGACAGCAGCACTTTCCTCTGCGTGAAGAAATTGCCCCTCGGGTCCCTTTTAAACCTGTTCCCTCTCACCTGATGAGGGCCCTTTGTCATCGCTGCCACCTTCTTAATGCACTGTACCATGAAGGTGTTCTTGATAGCGGGGAAGGTTGTGCCCACGGAGATGATGAAGCCTACAACACTTACTTGCAATTCTGTTCATTGAAGACTCTACAGGGTTGCTAAAATAAAAGCTACCATTTATGTGTACAAGTATGTGAAGAGCAAGAGGATAAGACATGAGAGAATAGGACCAATCAATTATGAGAGCAGAAAAGTGTGAATGGAACTGGAGGAGGTAGTGAAGGTACTTAATTGATACTTTGCTTCAGTATTCACTGCAGAAAGGGACCTTGGTCATTGTAGGGATGACTTACAATGGACAGAAAAGCTTGAGCATATAGACAGTGTGGAGGATCTGAAGGATCTTGGGGTCCGAGTCCATAGAACACTCAAAGCTGTTGCACAGGTTGACTGTGTGGTTAAGAAGGCATATGGCGTATTGGACTTCACCAACCGTGGGATTGAGTTCAAGAGCCGTGAGGTAATGTTACAGCCATATAGGACCCTGGTCAGACCCCACTTGGAGTACTGTGCTCAGTTCTGGTCACCTCACGACAGGAAGGATGTGGAGACTACAGAAAGGGTGCAGAGATTTACAAGGATGTTTCCTGGATTGGGGAGCATGCCTTATGAGAATAGGTTGAGTGAACTCAGCCTTTTATCCTTGGAGCGACGGAAGATGAGCGATGACCTGACAGAAGTGTATAAAATAATGAGAGGCATTGATTGTGTGGATAGTCAGAGGGTTTTTCCCGGGGCTGAAATGGCTAACATGAGAGGGCACAGTTTTAAGGTGCCTGGAAGTAGGTACAGAGTGGATGTCAGGGTAAGTTTTTTATGCAGAGAATGGTGAGTGCGTGGAATGGGCTGCCAGCGACGGCGGTGGAGGCAGATACGATAGCATATTTTAAGAGGCTCCTGGATAGGTACATGGAGCTTAGAAAAATAGAGGGCTATGAGTAACCCTAGGTAATTCCTAAAGTAAGTCCATATCCAGCACAGCATTGTGAGCTGAAGGGCCTGTATTGTGCTGTAGGTTTTCTATGATGTTTCTACCTTTACCACATCCTCAAAGTGTCAGGAAGCTTCAGCACCAATGAACATCTGCTGAAGTTGCAGCTTGCTTTCCTTAACACCCAAGCTGCAATTCGCATCTGGTAACTCTTAACATCCTGCTTCAATTAACAACTGCCTGTTATTATAAAGTCTGCAAGCCATCAAACACCTGGATCTTAAACACCCTGATTCTTAGGAAATGATTAACACCTGTCAGGTGATTGAACACAAAAAGGCATTCATTGCAACACACACAAAGTCCTGGGGGATCTCAAGACTCTGATCAAGGATCATGGCCCGAAACGCGACTATTTATTCATTTCCGCATTTTGTTTATTTATTTATTCATTGAAATACAGTGCTGATGGTCTTTTTAAATGAGTTCTATTGGGCTTCTTTGTTTTGTAGCTACCTGTAAGAAGACAAATCTCAAGGTTGTATATAGTATACATACTTTGAAAATAAATGTACGTTGTACTTAGAATTTGGCAGATGTGAAGAAGCTGTTCCTAAAATGTTGAGTGTGTGTCTTTGAGCTACTGTACCTCTTTTCTGATAGTAGTAATGAGAACGGGGCATGCCCTGGGTTATGGGGGTTCTCAGTGACAAATGCTGCATTTCTGAGGCATTGCATTTTGAAGATGTCCTTGATGGTTGGGCGGCTACTGCTCATGATGGAGCTGGCTGACTTTACAACTCCTGCAGCTTTTCTTTTTCTGATTCTGTATCGTGGCCCCTCGGAAGATGCTGCAGGCACATAGATTCAGACATTGTTGGCGAATGTTGTAGGTCAAGTCCCTTCACTTGGACTGAAAAACTAAAGGAGAGATGAGATGAGGGGGAGTGGGAGACAAGAGCTAGTAATAAATAGGCAGAAATTGGTAAAAATAACCAGTATAGTAACACATAATCTGCAACTCTTTGATGCTCCACATATTATCTTCCAGCTGCTTTTGCTACTTCCTCCAATCACTCTCTGACCTGACTCTATCTGCCAATCAACTCCTCCTTACCTGGATCAACCTATCACTTGTCAGCTTGTTATCTCCGGCCCCACCCCTTCCCCACAACTCTTTATACCGGCTATCTCCCCTCCACTCTTTCAATCCAGATGAATGGTCTTGACCTGAAACATTGGCTGTCTAATTCCACAGATGCTGGCTGACTCACGAGTTCCTTCAATAACTTTCAAAGCTTTTTTTATCTCAAGTGTTTTCATGGTAGCATGCTGTCATGTCTCCAAAGCTGTGGGTTTCAAGAAGTGAGACAGAGAGACGTGAAAGAGGCAGAGAGATTTAGAAAATAAATTCTGGACCTTAGATCCACAACAATTTTGTTTAACCAGTCAGGGTTGTAAGGCCCGAGCTGAACTCCAGAACCTGGAAGACTGGTGGACCACTCTTGGTCTGGCCTCTACCCTTTGACCTGGTTGGCATAGGTCACCCTACAAAAACATAAAGCATAAAGCCCTGACTCCAGGCAACATAGCTCACCAGCTCATTGAGTCAGACAAGCCTCCAAACCCTATGACAAGGCCGTGGTCCTCTTGGAGGTGGAAGGGTGGGGAGGGAGAGGGAAAACTACAGAGAGTGTGAGAATGTAGGGAACTGTCACACCATAGCACCTCTATGGACAGTCAATGGGGAAACAATAGAATGGCACCAGGCACAGAATAGCTCCCCCAGATCTCTACCAAACTTATGTAATTGAGGTAATTTTTATAATGATCTTTGATGAATTCAGAAAGGTCTCTCTCTGAGTGGATGCAGTATTTTATAGGGCAGACCAACTATCTCCACCCATGAGGAACTTATGCACCATGCTGGATTGAAAAGGGTATGGTTGATTGGAAGCAGAAGACAGTAATGTTCAGAGACAAAAGTGAAATCTGAGTGAGAAACAGTAAATTGATAGAATCAGTAATAACTAGAAACTGTTCATTGCCTGCAAGCTCACTTACTGTGTCAAATGACAGAAGTGAGACACATTTCATACAAGCTGATTTGGTTTGTGGGCTTTGACCTGTCAAGTTCGGTTACCTTGCATGTAAATTAGAAGTGACTGAGCTTACATAGGAATTCGCCTGGAGGGAGCTCTTAACACCTAGTGCGAGGAATGTCATTTAAAATAAAAAGCGTCTTCTTCTGCCTTGCTTTGTCAAACACACCAAGGGCAGGTGCCATGGGGAGGCTTGACTGAGCTATTCCGTGTGCTGGATCAATGAGGCATGTCCAGATGCATCTGCCTGCTTTGCATCACAATTCAACCAAGTCCTGCTGATGTTGTCACACAGCAAAGAGCTTCTGGTCAGCCTACCTCACCTCTTGAGATCAGTCTGAGAATCTAGAGACGCAAGAGTCTGCAGATGCTGGAATCTGGAGCAACAGAAGAATCACAAAAGGAGCTCAGAGGATCAGGCAGCGTCTGTGGAGGGAAATGGACAGTCAACGTTTTGGGTCAAGACCTTTCATTTCAAAGTTGGAAATGGTTTATTATTGTCATCCGTACTGAGATGCAGCAAAAAGCTTTTTGTCTGTGTGCCATCAGATATATCATTCTATACACACAGTAAGTACATCAGTAAGGCACACATGGAAAAACATGAACAGAATGCAGAATCGTCATGGTGTGCTCTCGGAGCAATGGACCCAGGTGCGGAGGACTGGCAGGCTTTCTCTGTCATGGAGGTCACTGGTGCCAACTCCACCCAGGAGCTGCAGTCGGCAGGCTCACACTTCGACACCAAAGCGGACGAACGCCATGATCCTAGGAGGAGACGGAAACAAGAGGTTAGACACAGGAATAGCAACAGAAGCTCGGAGGAGTGACCGAGTGACACTGTGAGACAATTCATTCTTCCCAACTCAATCTTCGCTGAGGCACTGAACCAAAATCCTCTTTAAATAAGCAGGAATGTGGGAAAGACGTGCCATCCACAATTAACTTTGCAAGATTAAACACAAGGGCATAACGGGCCTAGCTAAGATAATGATTAGTAAATACAGAGCTCAGGAACCTGAGAAGCTCAACACTCTATGGCAAGTCGCAGAGGCCGTAGGGCTCATGACAAGAATACGGTTACAGAGAACGTGCAGCGCAAACAGGCAAACAAGGTGCAAGAGCCATGGTAAGGTAGAGTGGGAGATCAAGAGTTCATTGTTTAGGGTATGAGAGGTCCGCTCAATAGTCAGATAACAGTGGGATAGATACTCAGCAGGTCATGCACCTTCCATTGAAGAGAGTAAACAGTCAATGTTTCAGGCTGAGTCCTGATGAAGGGTCTCGGCCAAACTATCACCTGCTCATTCCCCTTCATAGATTCTGCCTAACTTACTAAGGTCCTCCAGTACTTTGTTTGTGGTGCCCTGTATTTCCTGCTTTCCTGAGTGCAGACAGAGACAACGGAAGAATCTTCTTCACTGTCCAACCTGGTACAGAGTTGAATCATGTCTGAATCTAACTCCCTTCCACTGCAAATACCTCCCAATCTACCCTCCTTCGGTAGCCTTCGTCTCATACAATCTTTGCATCGTGATGCAGTTCCAGTGGCGTTGACAATAAATACAGTCCAACTGCCCTGAATCCTCCTAGACTCAAGAAAACAGGTAAGCGGGCTTAAATTGAACCAAACCAAGCCAGACCGGCCTGCTTACAAGCTACAACTTATGGTTCTCTAGAGGCTGCACAGGCCCTTGTTGAGCTCCAGTGAAATCCTCAGAATGTGACTCAGGTTTATTGTGACTGACAAATGTGTCATGTTTCTATTTTGTTTTGCAACAGTGCTATAGTGCAATACACACAATTGTCATAAGTTAGCATAATAAATACAGTATATTAAAAAAATGACTAAGTAGTGCAAAACAAGAGCAAAATAGTCAGATAGTGAACCAAACATGGGCTCATTGTCCATTCATAAATCTGATGGCAGAAGGGAAGAAATTGTTCCTAAAATATTGAGTGCGTGTCTTCAGGCTCCTGTACCTCCTCCCTGATGGTAGCAGTGAGAAGAGAGCATGTCCTGGGTGTTGGGGGTACTTAATGATGGGTGCCAACTTTTGGAGGCATCGCCTTTTGGAGATGTCCTGCATCCTGGCGAGGCTAGTACCCATGACACAGCTGAATGAGTTGGCAACTCTTCAGTTTTTTCCAACCCTGTGCAGCGGTTCCTCTAAACCAGACGGTGATGCAACCAGTTAGAGCGCAATCATCAGAGCCTGAGGAGGCAATGTCACTCTGTCTTTCCTAGTATGTTGGTTTTTATTTTACTTCGTTTCCTTCTAGCACTATATGACTGTCTTGATGGAATGGCAGTTCAGTAATGGATAGCTGAAGACCTCATATAGATTTAGACTTATTTATTAATCACATGCATATTGAAACATACTGTGAAACGTGCTATTTGTGTTAGCAATAAACTCAGACTGAGAATATGCTGGTGGCAGCCTGATAATATTGGCACATAAACTGGCATGAACATAACATGCCCACAATGTTCAGCAGAACAGCATGCCACCACACAATAACCAGCAACAACAAAATAAACTCCTTTATCAAACCTCTACCCACACGCACAGACAGGTCTCCTCCTCTAGGCCTCCATTCTGTGGCCCCAGACTTGTAGCCGTTGGGTCTCCAGCCTCTGGACTTGAAAACCTAGGGGCTTTGACCTGGCTTCAAACTCCAGACTACTCAACCCTTGGCTTCAACTTTTGGACTTGGTGACCTAGTGGCATTGACCTCTGCACTTGCTTTTCTCTGGGTTTTGACCCCATGGGTTGCCAATCTTCTGCCCTGACCTCAAGACCTATCGGCTGACCTTGGGCCTCCAACGCTGGAACCCACTGACCTTAACCCTCTATCCCCAAGATTTGCTGATCTCAGAGTTCACAGGCATTGTTCTCGGGAACTCAGACCTCCAGTCTCTTGGATCGCTGACCTCTGACTTCGGAGCATTATGACTTGAGCTCCAACCACTGGCTCATTCCTGTAACTCTTTATTTACTGCTCCTTACCTCTCATCCCTGTCCCTAACCCTAACCTGACCCCTCACTTCCACACTGTCCCCAGCAACCATTCCTGCGAAGTTAAGCATGAGATACAAATCTAACAGTTTTCACTGCTAGGCAGAATTTTACTTGTACCCTAAAACTCTATTCTTATCCCGTACCCCTTCTTCCCTGCTGATTGCTCTACAACTTCTGGGCCTACAGCATCCAACTATGTTCAGTATGATCCATCTTCTGTTTTAAATAGGAAGGCATCCACGTTAATTTAAGCCAACTGTTGCTCACATGTGGACAATCTCCTCAGTTGTTCGGGATGTCAGATGCGTGGCATTGTATTGGTCTTGGACAGAACCTTTGAGGAAAGACATAGACATGAGTTCAGGGTCTGTGTCCTAATTGCTCTGTTGTGATTCTTAATGGATGTGTGTGTGTGTGCGTGTGTGTGTGCGCGCGCGCGCATGCGCGCGCAGGATGATTAAAGACAAGACTAAAGCGGTAATCACATATTCTTCATTTGAATTTAGTGAAACAGAACAACCCACAGCCAGTATAATCCCTCATATCTAAGCCTGGTTGCTCAAGGAGTGTACTCCTGACTGTCTGCTATCACTGTGAGGAGCCCTCACTTTGTCTCTGCTGCTTGCCTTCTGACGTTGGGTTTGAGGAGATCCAAGGATCCAAGCAGGGATGCAAGAGATGACCCAGGAACAGGATAGCTGGTGAATTGTTCGTTGTGGAGTGTGGAGTATTGCGATATGCAGGGAAGAAATTTGCAAGCTACTGATTCAGTGTCAGTGTAGTGTGTTCTGCTGGTGTTGCTCACAGCGCATCCTTAAGATTCTGAGCAAACCTTTCCACCAAGCCATTTGTAGCTGGGTCGTACAGTGTAGATGTAATATGTCTTATTCCATTCATTTTCAGGATTGATTGAAATTGTTCTTCTGCAAACCGTTGTCCATATTGTCACTGACTAAGTGTTCCGGGACACCAGTCCTTGAGAAGAAGCTTCTCAATACGTATACAGTGTGTGAAGCTGTAGTGGAGGCTATTGGAAACACCTCTGGCCACTCTGTAGCTGCATCCACAACTATAAAGACACTTGAGCCCATGAAAAATCTGGCAAAGTCTACATGAATCCTTTGCCATGGCGATACAGGCCATTCCCAGGGATGGAGAGGCGCTGATCTTGGGAACATCTGGATGTGTGATCATGCTGGAAAGCTGCCCAATCTGCTGATCCATCCCAGGCCAGCAGACAAAACTTGGAGCCAACGCTTTCATTTTGACCCCAATTAGATGACCAGCATGCAGCTCCTCAACACTTTAGCTCTCAGCTTGGAGAGCAAAACAACTTGCAATCCTCACATAAGGCAACCTTCATCAAGGGTAAGTTCAACTAGTAAAACTGAGGAAGCTGGAGTTTCTGGTGCACATTCCTACCATTCAGTGTTACCACGTAGACTTGAGACAGTATTGGGTCTTCTTTAGTTTTCCTTTGGATCTGTAACAGGGAGAAATTCGATTTGCATTAGCTAGAATGTGTCAAGAGGAGTGTCCTCTTTTGTAAAATTTTCATGTTTTTCCTTTTTCAAGGGTAAATGGGACAATCCATTAGAATTGCTTGAGTTCCATTTTGTAATTGTGTCTTCCAAAAAACAGACTCCATCTTTGCGTTTGTGTTTCTTCTGTTAGAGGACCACCCCCTGCAAACCTCCCCCCCCCCACCATTGTTTGAAAATGGACATTCGTAGTTGATGATCAGTCATGTTTCTAAATTCTCTCCCATACAAGTACTCTTTGAAATGTTTTACACCCCAAGCCAGACTCGAGTCCGCTCTATCATTCTGTGTATAACTTTTCTCTAGCTGTAAGGGGACCTGATACAAAGGCTATGGACCTTTCCATCACTCATAAAATGTGACATGACTGCATCTGTACCATAAGGCGAGATGTTACAGGCAAGCTTCACTGGACCTATGAGTTCAGTTGTAATGTTGTATTTCCTTTACCTTTTGGAAAGTCACCTGCCACTGATTCGTCCAATAATCAGTTCAAGGCATGAAGCACAATAGACAGGTTTGGCAGGAAATTTGATAGTAATTGGCAAATTAGACAATAGACAATAGGTGCAGGAGTAGGCCATTCGGCTCTTCGAGCCAGCACCGCCATTCACTGTGATCATGGCTGATCTTCTACAATCAGTATCCAGTTCCTGCCTTATCCTCATAACCTTTGATTCCGCTATCTTTAAGAGCTCTATCCATCTCTTTCTTGAAAGCATCCAGAGACTTGGCCTCCACAGCCTTCTGGGGCAGAGCATTCCATATATCCACAACTCTCTGGGTGAAAAAGTTTTTCCTCAACGCCGTTCTAAATGGCCTACCCCTTATTCTTAAACTATGGCCTCTGGTTCTGGACTCACCCATCAGCGGGAACATGTTTCCTGCCTCCAGCGTGTCCAATCCCTTAATAATCTTATATGTTTCAATAAGATCCCCTCTCAACCTTCTAAATTTCAGAGTGTACAAGTCCAGTCACTCCAATCTTTCAACATATGACAGTCCTGCCATCCCTGGAATTAACCTTGTGAACCTACGCTGCACTCCCCCAATAGCAAGAATGTCTCTCCTCAAATTTGGAGACCAAAATTGCACACAGTACTCCAGGTGTGGTCTCACCAGCACCCTGTACAGCTGCAGAAGGACCTCTTTGCTCTTATACTCAGCTCCCCTTGTTATGAAGGCCAACATGCCATTAGCTTTCTTCACTGCCTGCTGTACCTGCATGCTTGCTTTCAGTGACTGATGTAAAATAGACATCAGTCTACTAGTAAACATTCTAAAAAGGACTGCAACAGTGACATGTCCACTTGCCTTGTAGCATCCATCACTGCTTGAATTTACTTAGCATACTTCTGTAAATCTTGTGTGTCAATGATGTGATCACAGTAAGTGATGCTTGGTTCAAAGAATTCACACTTGTCATTTTATGCTTTGAGCCTATAATCTTCTAATCTTTTGAATACGGTCTTGAGATTTTGAGATGCTGCTTGTCATTCTTCCCGGTAACAATGATGTCATCCAGGTAACACTGAGTGCGGGGAGGCCTTGCAGCACCTGTTCCAAAGGGTTCTGCCAGAATGCAGGTGCAGATGCTACTCCAAAATTAAGTTTGATATAGCGATAAAGCCCTTTGTAAGTGATTATGGTGAGAAACACTTCGGACTCTTCTTTCATCTCCATCTGTAGGTAGGCCTTAGCTAAGTCCACTTTGCTAAAGTATTTTCCAAAGTTTGCAAATATATCCTCTGTCCTGGGTAGAGTTATTCAACTATTTTCAGCACTGTGTTGACATCCCGTGAAGGATTGTGTGCTTCAAGGACTCCATCAGGAGATGCCAACTCAGGGCCAGCCATGTTGGAATGGCATTGGACAAGATGCCAGACGAACACTGATCCAATCCCGGTTCCCGAACAAACAGACTCATGTCTGCCCCTCCCAAGCCACACTTCGTCATGACAAAAGTCAATTAGAAATGTGAAGAGAAAAACACCTGCAAGAAATGATTGGTTGATGTTGACCTTAGAACCACTACAGATCCTGACAGACCCATCCTTTCTGGCTCCTGGGATCACTGGTATTGCACATGGGCACCACTCGTTTAACTCATGTTTTCATTTAACATTATTTTACCCTTGATATGGTTGTGTTTTCCAGTGTAATCTTTAAATACTGCTGTGGAATCATCCATATCTTGTTTAATTCACTTTCAGTAGACTCTGTTATAGGAGATGTGGCATACAAATGGTAGGTAGATCTCCAATTCAGTTGTAATTATGTTGTAGTTGTCTCAGACAATCACATCCCCACAATGCTGGTCCTTCTGTTTTTGCCATACCTAAGCTCAATATGGCTTGTTGGTTGTTGTACTTTCTGGTACAAGTATCATTATCACAGGAGTCATCTTTTACATGAGAAAATCTTGAGTTTTCTCCAGTACGAGTTCTTCATTGGATATCTACAGGTTTCAGTTTGGTATCTTTGAAATGCCATTCAAACTGATTTTGTGGATTGACTGAAACAGCCTAGCCAGTGCCCAATTCCATTTTCACTTCAGGTGCAAGCCATGTCACTTGCCCCCTGTTAGTTTTCACATGTTAAGTCTCAAGGCTACCCGTCCTGTGTCACTCTAATCATTATCAGATCTTTCATTAACATCATGCAGATTAGTGCTCTTTTTGAAACAACAACTTGACTTTTTATCTTTTTTTCTCTTCCCTGTGCAGTTCATTTATTTTTTTCTGCCTGATAAGCTTTTTGTATGTGTCCTACTTTGTTGCATTTTCTGTAAGTTTTACCTTTAAACCTGCTTTGGTCTCGCATTTATGAGTCCTGCCACAACATTAACACAATTTGTTTGAACAGGCAGGTTTCTGTTTGAGGGAGTCAAGGGATATAGGGAGAAGGCAGGAACGGGGTACTGATTGTGGATGATCAGCCATGATCACAGTGAATGGCGGTGCTGGTTTGCACCTAATATCTATTGCCTATCGTCTATTGTTTAGACATTGCAATTTTGTTCACACTCACTTTCATTCCTGACTGCAACTCAATTGTGTCTCTGATACAGCAATTTCAAAGGCTGTTCTAAATGTGAGTTGTACTTCAGTAAGAAGCCAATTTTGAATGGTTTCTTGTAAGATTTCACAAACTAAATGATCTTTCAGTGCATCATTAAGCTCATTAATTAACTGAAAATGCTCAATCTTTTCAATTCAGCTGCATAAGTTGAAATAGACCCTCCTTTCTTTTGATTCCACTTATGAAACCTAAAGTGTTCTGTTATCAACAATACTTTCAGTTCTAAATATTCCTGCATTATGTTAATGATATCAGAAAAGTTCATTTTGGCTGGTTTGTTTGGAGCAGTTAAACTTCTAAGCAAATTCCATGCTTTTCCACTTGTTGCACTCAGTAATATTGGCACTTGCTTTTCATTGGCCACTTCACTTGCTTGAAAATACCACTCAATTTGTTCAGTGTACATGATCCAATTATCTGTTGTGCAATTGAACGCATCTGTCTTTCCAGAAACAGCTAGCCATTCCTATTTATTTATTTATTTATTTGTTTATTATTTTTTATTTTTATCACTCGATATTCACTGTTTATGAACCCATGAATTTCATACATTTTCTGCCTTTTTAAAAAATCAACCATCTCTCTCCCCTTCATCTGAAGAGAAATATGTGTACAGCACTTTTTTAAAACTTGAACACCTTGCTGCACTTCAACAGGTAGGTAGTCATCTTGGGTTCATCTTAAAACTTCCTCATTGCCAATGTTATTTTTTTTAACTCAAAAACACAAAATTAATTGTCAGGAAAACTCAGGAGTCGAGATGTGTTTTGGAGGGCTCATGTATGTTTTGTTTTATTTAGTAAAACACACATATGACGTAGTGTTGACATATGTCATTCACCCACTACTTACATATAACCTGTAATAAATTATGTAAAGAAAGAATGCTTAATCAACCAATATATTTACAATATTACTCAAATATTACTGAAATATTAAATACACAGCACTGAGATTGTAAAGCAAGCACATATTCCAGGAGTGAGCAAACTTACTCCATGTCTGCAGCTCTGTAGACTTGCTGAAATAAAAGTGAAACTGGTAATTATCTGGATGTCATTCAGACGGAGATGCTAAAAAATGCAGACAGCCCAACGCTCCTTAATTTGGGGTCAGTAGTGAAAATGTCAGGGCAGGTAACTTTCCCAATGGGCTACTGATATATTCTTTCCCTTATAACTGCATTTCGGTTGCTCAGCAACAAACTGTCAAAAAGGTAAATCTATCACACTCATCGTTCACCTGACAATATCTTCACTGAGAGAAAATTGCTTGAAATCATTCTACAAAGTTTGATGTAATCCTTGAATATTGGAATTAGAATTGGTTTATTATTGTCACATGGACTGAGGTACAGAGAAAAATTTGCCTTGCATACTGTCCATACAAATCAAATTATTCCACAGTGTATTGAGCGAGAATAAAGAAAGTAAAACAATAATAATAGAGATTAAAGTGTAAAATCTACTGAAATACAATATAGTGCCTGACAATAATAGGTTAGAAAATGAGGCTAGTAGTCCATCTTATCACACAGAAGATCTGTTCAAGAATCTGATAACAATGGGATAGAAGCTGTCCTTGTATCTGATCCCATACCATCAGGTCCTCAAACAGTTGATACCCTATAACTATCAGGCTCCTGAACCAACATGGATAACTTCAATCAGCTCAACTCTGAACTGATTCCATAAGACCATAAGACAAAGGAGCAGAAGTCGGCCATTCGGCCCATCGAGTCCGCTCCGACATTTTATCATGAGCTGATCCATTCTCCCATTTAGTCCCACTCTCCTGCCTTCTCACCATAACCTTTGATGCCCTGGCTACTCAGATACCTATCAATCTCTGCCTTAAATACACCCAATGACTTGGCCTCCACTGCCGCCCGTGGCAACAAATTCCATAGATTCACCACCCTCTGGCTAAAAAACTTTCTTCGCATCTCTGTTCTGAATGCGTGCCCTTCAATCCTTAAGTCATGCCCTCTCGTACTAGACTCCCCCATCATGGGAAACAACTTTGCCACATCCACTCTATCCATGCCTTTCAACATTCGAAATGTTTCCATGAGGTCTCCCCTCATTCTTCTAAACGCCAAGGAATACAGTTCAAGAAAAACGTTCCTCATATGTTAACCCTCTCATTCCCGGAATCATTCTAGTGAATCTTCTCTGTACCCTCTCCAAAATCAGCACATCCTTTCTTAAATAAGGAGACCAAAACTGCCCACAGTACTCCAAGTGAGGTCTCACCAGCGCCTTATAGAGCCTCAACATCACATCCCTGCTCCTATACTCCATTCCTCTAGAAATGAATGCCAACATTGCATTCGCCTTCTTCACTACCGACTCAACCTGGAAGTTAACCTTAAGGGTATCCTGTACGAGGACTCCCAAGTCCCATTGTATCTCAGAACTTTGAATTCTCTCCCCATTTAAATAATAGTCTGCCTGTTTATTTCTTCTGCCAAAGTGCATAAATATACACTTTCCAACATTGTATTTCATTTGCCACTTCTTTGCCCATTCTTCCAATCTATCCAAGTCTCTCTGCAGACTCTCCACTTCCTCAGCACTACTGGCCCCTCCAGCTATCTTCGTATCATCAGCAAACTTAGCCACAAAGCCATCTATTCCATAATCCAAACCTTTGATGTACAATGTAAAAAGAAGCGGCCCCAACACGGACCCTGGTGGAACACCACTGGTAACCGGCAGCCAACTAGAATAGGATCCCTTTATTCCCACTCTCTGTTTCCTGCCAAACAGCCAATGCTCTATCCACATATGTAACTTTCCCATAGTTCCACGGGCTCTTATCTTGTTAAGTAGCCTCATGTGTGGCACCTTGTCAAAGGCCTTCTGAAAATCCAAATATACAACATCCACTGCATCTCCCTTGTCTAGCCTACTGGTAATTTCCTCCAAAAATTGTAATAGGTTTGTCAGGCAGGATTTTCCTTTAAGCAATCCATGCTGAGTTCTGCCTATCTTGTCATATGCCTCCAGGTACTCTGTAACCTCATCCTTGACAATCGACTCCAACAATTGTGACTGTGCACCTTCTCTTCCCTGCCACCCTTGAGTGTCCGGTATACTGTTGATGTCTTCCTCAGTGAAGACTGATGCAAAATACTTAGTCAGTTCCTCTGTCATCTCCTTATCTCCCATTACAATTTCTCCAGAATCATTGTCTATCGGTCCTATATCTACTTTCACCTGTCTTTTACTCTTTACATACTTGAAAAAGCTTTTAGTATCCTCTTTGATATTATTTGCTAGCTTTCTTTCGTAGTTAATCTTTTCCCTCTTAATGACCTTCTTAGTTTCCTTTTGTAAGCTTTTAAAAACTTCCCAATCCTCTGTCTTCCCACTAATTTTTGCTTCCTTGTATGCCCTCTCCTTTGCTTTAACTTTGGCTTTGACTTCTCTTGTCAACCACGGTTGCATCCTTTTTCCACTCGAAAATTTCTTCTTTTTTGGAATATACCTGTCTTGCACCTTCCTCACTTCTTGCATAAACTCCAGCCACTGCTGCTCTGCCGTCTTTCCCGCCAGTGTCCTTTTCCAGTCATCTTTGGCCAGTTCCTCTCTCATGCCACTGTAATTTCCTTTCCTCCACTGAAATACCGACACATCAGATTTCGCCTTCTCTTTTTAAAATTTCACAGTGAACTCAATCATGTTATGATCACTGCCTCCTAAGGGTTCCTTCACCTCAATCTCTCTAATCACCTCCGGTTCATTACACAATTCCCAATCCAGTACAGCCGATCCCCTAGTGGGCTCAACAACAAGCTGTTCTAAAAAGCCATCTCGCAGACATTCTACAAATTCTCTCTCTTGAGATCCAGTGCCGACCTGATTTTCCCAATCCACTCACATGTTAAAATCCCCCGCAATTATCATAACACTGCCCTTCTGACCAGCCTTTTCTATTTCCTTTTGTAATTTGTAGTCCACTTCCCTGCAGCTGTTTGGAGGCTTATAAATAACTGCCATCAGTGTCCTTTTACCCCTGCGATCTCTTAGCTCAACCCATAAAGACTCTGCACCTTCCAATCCTGTATCACTTCTTTCTAATGATTTAATATCATTTCTTACCAATAAAGCCACACCTCCCCCTCTGCCTACCTTCCTATCCTTCCGATACACCGTGTATCCTTGGACATTCAGCTTCCAGAGACATGCATTCATTAGCCACGTCTCAGTGATGGCCACAGTATTATACCTGATTCCATAAACTACAGAGCCACTTTCAAGGACTCTCCAACACGTGCTCAGTACTTTTATTTATATTTGCAGAATTTGTCTTCTGGTTGTTTATCAGTCTTTGTTTATGCATAGTATTTTTCATAAACATATTTTTCTTACTTCAGTGGTTGTTAAGTTGATGGAGAAGATCCTGAGAGGCAGAATTTATGAACATTTGGAGACGCATAATATGATTAGAAATAGTCGGCATGGCTTTGTGAAAGGCACGTTTTGCCTTACGAGCCTAATTGAATGTTTTTGAGCATGTGACTAAACACATAGATGAAGGTAAAGTAGTAGATGTAGTGTATATGGATTTCAGCAAGGCATTTGACAAGATATCCCATACAAGGCTTATTGAGAAAGTACTGTAAGGAGGCATGGGATCCAAGGAGACATTGCTTTGTGGATCCAGAACTGGCTTGCCCACAGAAGGCAAAGAGCGGTTGTAGATGCGTCATATTCTGCATGGAGGCCAGTGACCAGTGGTGTGCCTCAGGGATCTGTTCTGAGACCCCTACTTCTTGTGATTTTTATAAATGACCTGGATGAGGAAATGGGTTAGTAAATTTGCTGATGACACAAAGGTTGGGGATTTGTGGATAATGTGGAGAGCTGTCAGAGGTTACAACAGGACATTGATAAGATGCAAAACTGGGCTGAGAAGTGGCAGTTGGAGGTCAACCCAGATAAGTGTGAGGTGGTTCACTTTGGTAGGTCAAATATGATGGCAGAATATAGTATCAATGGTAAGACTCTTGGCAGTGTGGAAGATCAGAGGGATCTTGGGGTCTGTGTCCATAGGATATTCAAAGCTGCTGCGCAGGTTGACTCTATGGTTAAGAAAGCAGACGGTGCATTGGCCTTCATCAATCGTGGGATTGAGTTTAGAAGCCGAGAGGTAATATTCCAGCGATATAGGACCCTAGTCAGACCCCATTTGGAGTACTGTGCTCAGTTCTGGTCGCCACACTACAGGAAGGATGTGGAAACCATAGAAAGGGTGCAGAGGAGATTTACAAGGATGTTGCCTGGATTGAGGAGCATGCCTTATGAGAATAGGTTGAGTGAACTCGGCCTTTTCTCCTTGGAGCGATAGAGGTTGAGAGGTGACCTGGTAGAGGTGTACAAGACAATGAGAGGCATTGATCGTGTGGATAGTCAGAGACATTTTCCCAGGGCTGAAAAAGCTAGCACGGGAGGGCACAGTTTTAAGGTGTTTGGAAGTAGGTACAGAGGAGATGTCAGGGGTAAGTTTTTTACACAGAGAGTGGTGAGTGCGTGGAATGGGCTGCCGGCAGCGGTGGTGGAGGCGAATACGATAGGGTCTTTTAAGAGACTCCTGGACAAGTATATGGAGCTCAGAAAAATAGAGGGCTATGGGTAACCCTGGGTAATTTCTCAGGTAAGGACATGTTCGGCACAGTTTTGAGGGCCGAAGGGCCTGTAATTCGCTGTAGGTTTTCTATGTTTCTATAAATTTTATTGCATTTCTTAATTTACCTGAATCAGTGAAAGAGAACACCCAACAGGCAGACAAACGCCAATGTACAAAAAGAAACAACAAACTGTGTAAATACAAATAGAAAGAAAAAATAATTTTAATAAATAAGTAAGCAATAGAACATGAGATAAAAAGTCCTTGAAAGTGAGCCCATTTCGGTGGGAACATTTCAGTGATGGAGTAAGTGAAGTTGAATGAAGTTACCTTCCCTAGTTCAAGAGCCTGATGGTTGAGGGGTGATAATTGTTCCTGAACCTGGTTGTGCAGATCCTAAGGCTCCTGTACATTCTTCCCGATGGCAACAGTGAGAAGAGAGCAAGTCCTGGATGGTGAAGTTCGTTGTTGCTTTCCTGCGCCAGCGCTCCATTTAGATATGCTCAATGATGTGGGGTGGGGCTTTACCCACGATGGACTGGTCCATATCATCTACTTTTTGTCGGATTTTGCATTCATACCAGCCGTAATGCAACCAGAAAATATACTCTCCATCACACATCTATAGAAGTTTGTTAATTTTTAGATGATATGCCAAATCTTCACATACTTCTAAGAAAGTAGAGATACTGCCATGCTTTCTTTGCAGAGATATTTACATGCTGGACCCAGGGTAGATCATCTGAGATGAAAAAACTGAGGAATTTAATGTTGCTCACGCTCTCCACCTCTAATTCCCCCATTGAGGACTGGCTAATGGTCTGGTTTCCTCCTCCTGAAGTTAACAATCATCTCTTTGGTCGTGCTGACATTGAGTGAGAGGTTGTTGATGTAGAACCACTCAGCCTTTTCAATCTCCCTCCTTTATGCTGATTCATCACTACCTTTGATTTGCCCAACAACAGTGCTGTCAGCTGCAAACAAATATGGTGTTGGAGCTGTGCTTGGCCGCACAGTCATAGGTATAGAAACATAGAAACATAGAAAATAGGTGCAGGAGTAGGCCATTCGGCCCTTCGAGCCTGCACCGCCATTTATTATAATCATGGCTGATCATCCAACTCAGAACCCTGCACCAGCCTTCCCTCCATACCCCCTGATCCCCGTAGCCACAAGGGCCATATCTAACTCCCTCTTAAGTATAGCCAATGAACTGGCCTCAACTGTTTCCTGCGGCAGAGAATTCCACAGATTCACCACTCGCTGTGTGAAGAAGTTTTTCCTAATCTCAGTACTAAAAGGCTTCCCCTTTATCCTCAAACTGTGACCCTTCGTTCTGGACTTCCCCAACATCGGGAACAATCTTTCTGCATCTAGCCTGTCCAATCCCTTTAGGATTTTATACATTTCAATCAGATCCCCCCCTCAATCTTCTAAATTCCAACGAGTACAAGCCTAGTTCATCCAGTCTTTCTTCATATGAAAGTCCTGCCATCCCAGGAATCAATCTGGTGAACCTTCTTTGTACTCCCTCTATGGCAAGGATGTCTTTCCTCAGATTAGGGGACCAAAACTGCACACAATACTCCAGGTGTGGTCTCACCAAGGCCTTGTACAACTGCAGTAGTACCTCCCTGCTCCTGTACTCGAATCCTCTCGCTATAAATGCCAGCATACCATTCGCCTTTTTCACCGCCTGCTGTACCTGCATGCCCACTTTCAATGACTGGTGTATAATGACACCCAGGTCTCGTTGCACCTCCCCTTTTCCGAATCGGCCACCATTCAGATAATAATCTGTTTTCCTATTTTTGCCACCAAAGTGGATAACTTCACATTTATCCACATTAAATTGAATCTGCCATGAATTTGCCCACTCACCCAACCTATCCAAGTCACCCTGCATCCTCTTAGCATCCTCCTCACAGCTAACACTGCCGCCCAGCTTCGTGTCATCCGCAGACTTGGAGATGCTGCATTTAATTCCCTCATCCAAGTCATTAATATATATTGTAAACAACTGGGGTCCCAGCACTGAGCCTTGCGGTACCCCACTAGTCACTGCCTGCCATTCTGAAAAGGTCCCGTTTATTCCCACTCTTTGCTTCCTGTCTGCTAACCAATTCTCTATCCACATCAATACCTTACCCCCAAAGTGAGCAGAGCAGGGGCTAAGCACACAGCCTTGTGGTGCATCTGTGCTGAGGGAGATAGTAGAGGGAATGTTGTTGCCAATCCGAACTGACTGGGGTCTGCAAGTGAGGAAATCAAGAATCCAGTTGCAGAAGGAGTATTAAAGCATAGGACTTCAAGCTTACTGATCAGTTTTCAGATGATGATATTATTGAATGCCAAGTCATTGTCAATGAAGAGCATCCTGCTGTATACATCTTCACTGCCCAGATGTTCCAAGAATGAGTGAAGATACAATACTGTGCAAAAGTCTTAGGCACATATATATAGTAGGGGTGTGCATTTCTGTATTTGTCTACATGGAGTGGAGAATGAGTTTTTAAATCTGGTACGAACAAAAGATGTTGGGAATGATGAGGGTAGAGCAGCAGGGGTGTTGGACAGGTGGCAGAGGAGTACCAGAGGCAGGGGTGGCATAGGTGCAGACACACACCACCCTGAGACACCAGACATTTGATTCCGAACAATTGGTTTATTTATCATTACAGAATGTCTCTGCTGCTTCTCACTCCCCTCTTCCTTCTTTTCCCAGCCATGATTCCCCTCTTACTCTCTTCCCATTCTCAGTCACCTATATCAGAATCAGGTTTATCATCCATCACAAATGTCATGATTTTTTTTTGCAGCAGCAGTGCAGTGCAATACATAAAATTACTATAGTACTGTGCATAACTCATAGGTTCCCTCGTCATATATACTGTATATGCCTGAGACTTTTATACAGCATAGTATATGTACTTAGATTATAAATTTGCTTTGACTTTGGCTTTGATGGTATGTGATATCAGGGCTTTAGATCTTCTGCCTGAATTTGAGAGAGGAAGAGAGAGACTACCTGGGTTGTGTGAGGACTTTGATTATGCTGGCTACTTTACTGAGGCAGCGAGAAATGTAGACAAGTCCTTAGAGAATCAGGACCAGAATGACAGTCAGGTTTAATATTACAAGCATGCGTCATAAAATTTGTTCACTTTGCAACGGCAGTAAATTACAATGCATACTAACAGGAAAAAACATGAATTGCAGTAAGTATATAAATATAAATAGTTAAATTAAATAATTAGTGCAGAAATGGAAATAAAGTAGTGGTGAGGTGGCATTCATGGATTCAATGTCCATTCAGAAATCAGTTGGCAAAGGGGAAGAAGCTGTTCCTGACCAGGGTGATGGGGGTCCTTAATGATGGACGTTACCTTTTTGGGCATCACTCCTTGAAGATGTCCTGGATACTATGAAGACTACTACCCGTGAGGGAGATGACTAAGTTTACAAGTCTTTGCAGCTAACTTTGATCCTGTGCAGTATCCACCACCACCACCACCACCACCCCCCCCCCCAACCCCCGATACCAGACGGTGATGCAGCCTGTTAGAATGCTCTCCACGGTACATCTGTAGAAACTTATGGGTGTTTTAGGTGACAGACCAAAACCCCTCAAACTCCTGATGAAATATTGCCACTGTTATGTTTTCTTTGTAGCTGCATCAATATGTTGGGTCCAGGTTAGATTCTCAGAAATATTGACAATCAGGAACTTGAAATTGCTCACTTTTTCCACTTCTGATCTCTCTAAGAGGACTGGTATGTGTTCCCTCATCTTATTCTTTCTGAATTCCACAATCAGTTCTTTGGCTTTACTGTTGTTGAGTACAGGATTGGTGCTGCATCACCACTTAACTAGCTGATATATCTTGCACCATCTCAAATTCTGCCAACATTAGTTACATCGCCAGTAAATTTATAGATGGCGTTGAGCTATGCCTAGGCACACAGTCATGGGCGTAGGGAGAGTAGAACAATGGGTTAAGCACACATCCTTGAGATGCTCCAGTGCTATTATCAGTGAGGTACCAATGCTATTTCCAATCCACGCAGATTTGTGCTTCTGGTTGGGAAGTCGAGGATCTAGTTGCAGAGGGAGATACAGAGGCCAAAGTTCTGGAGTTTTTTGATCGGAACTAGGGATGATTGTGTTAAGCGCTGAGCTGTAGTCAAGAAAGAGCATCCTGACATGAGTATTCATATTGTCTAAGTGATCCAAGGCCACATGAAGAGCCAATGAGATTGTATCACTCGTAGACCTGTTGTGAGATAAGTGAGGCTGGCTCCTGTGAAGTGCTGAGGTATTTCCTCTCTGCAGTTTCCTGTGATCAGGTGCAGAGCAGTTGCCATACCAAACAACACTCACAACACACTGGAGGAACTCAGCAGGTCGGGCAGCATCCGTGGAAAAGATCGGTCGATGATTCGGGCCGGAACCCTTCATCAGAACTGTAGGGGGAAGGGGCAGAGGCCCTATAAAGAAGGTAGGAGGAGGGTGGGAAGGAGAAGGCTGGTAGGTTCCAGGTGAAAAACCAGTAAGGGGAAAGATAAAGGGGTGGGGGAAGGGAGGCAGGGAGGTGATAGGCAGGAAAGGTGACGAAGGAATAGGGGAAAACACAATGGGTAGTAGAAGGAGGAGGAACCATGAGGGAGGTAATAGGCAGCTGAGAGAGGGAGCAGAGTGACATAGGGATAGAGGAAGGGAGGGGGAGGGAATTACCGGAAGTTGGAGAATTCTATGTTCATACCAAGGGGCTGGAGACTACCTAGAGGGTATATGAGGTGTTGCTCCTCCAACCTGAGTTTAGCCTCATCATGGCAGTAGAGAAGGCCATGTATGGACATATCTGAATGGGAGTGGGAAGCAGAGTTGAAATGGGTGGCTACTGGGAGATCCTGTCTGTTTTGGCGGACGGAGCGGAGGTGCTCGACGAAGCGGTCCCCCAATCTACGTCGGGTTTCACCGATGTAGAGGAGGCCGCACCGGGTGCACCGGATGCAATAGATGACCCCAACAGACTCACAAGTGAAGTGTTGCCTCACTTGGAAGTACCACTCAGGGCCTCAAACAGTCCTGACGAAGGGTTCCAGCCCGAAACGTCGACCGATCTTTTCCACGGATGCTGCCCGACCTGCTGAGTTCCTCCAGCGTGTTGTGAGTGTTGCTTTGACCCCAGCATCTGCAGATTATTTTGTGTTTGCCATACCAAGCCATTGTACATCTAGGCAGAATGCATTTTATGGTGCATCAATAAAAATTGTATGTGTTGATCAGGTGTCCTTGATTAGGATGGAGCTTATGTACAGAATTTAACAGAAGGAAATAGAACACTGATGATAGGAGGGAAGGAGAAAGTTAGCAAGTGTACCAACTATACATTGGAGTGGATGTATCTGCCTTACAGTGTGGTAGGAGAGTGGGTAGTTCCATGTGCTCCTTCACACAGGGATGAATTTTCCAATCTGTTAACTACAGAGAGAGTGAAATACCAAAGAAGTGGAGGGGATAACGTCATTGCAACTCTGAGCAAGGACTGCATAGATTCAAAGGAATGGCAACGTTATCTGTTGTCAAATTTAACAGTGAGTAAAATCAGGTGAAGTGGAAATCTAATGTCATATTGGATTCAACAAGTTTTGGGACAGAGGGGGGCTTGGTTAAATTTGACCAAGCTTGTCTTCCTCATCACTGTTTTCAGCCAATCCTGCCTTTGTGATGCTTGTGCAATATATGATCATTTAAAGGTGAGAACCAGATCATAAACAAAGCTAAAGGAGTGAGTGAGGGGAGGTGTCAGTGTCCATAATTCTCTAAGTTTCAAGGGAGTTAGGAAAATGTCTTCAGGGTCTTGAATTCGGGGAAGTCTGATTTCAACAGCATAAGAAAGGAGAAAGTAGAATGGGAGAGGGTAAATCTCGGATGACAAACTGGATGTGTACAGGAGGGCATAGATCGGCTGGTTGCATATCATGATGATAACAACCTCACGCTCAGTGTCACTCAAGACCAAAGAACTGAGTGTGAATTTCAGGAAGGTGTAGCTGAGAGAACACACATCAGTCCTCTTTGAGAGATCACCGGGGAATGGAAAGTAGCTTCAAGTTCCTGGGTGTCAAAATCTCAGAGGATCTACTCTGGAGTCAAAACATTAATACAATCATGAAGAAGTCAAGCTAGAGATTCTACTTCATTAGGAGTATGGGGAGGTTTGGTCTGTCACTAAATATTTTTGCAATTAACTACAGATGTACCATGGAGAGCATTCTGACTGGTGCTTCACCATCTGGTATGGATCCTCAAATGCACAGGCTCACAAGAGGCTGTAGACTCACCAGTTCCATCATGGGCACACACTGCCTGCTATCAAGGACATCTTGAAGAGGCAGTACCTCAGGAAGGCAACGTTTATCATTAAAGACCTTCACCGTCCAGGATATGCCCTCCTCTCATTGCTAGCATGAGGTAGGAAGTACAGAAGCCTAAAGACCCACATTCTACATTTTAGGAACAAAGTCTTTCCCTCCACCATCAAATTTCTGAATTGTCCATGAACCCATGTAAACTACCTCATTATTCATCCTTTTGATTTATTTATTGATTTTTGAAACTTATAGTGATCTTTAAGATTTGCACTGTACTGCTGCTACAAAAACACAAACCATGAAATATGTCTGTAATAATAAACCTGATTCTGATTCTGATCAAAAGTTGACATGTGAGAGGCTATTAAAAGAAGTTCAAATTTCAAAGTTCAAGTTCAAAGTAAATTTATTGTCTTAGTACGTATACAACATCACAAATAGGAGATTCTGTGGACACGAACAGGACACCTGGATGGTTTGTTGCCTCCCAGGGGCCAGGGTCAGGGACATCTCAGATCGCATCCACAACATTTTGGAGGGGGAGGGAGAACAGCCAGATGACCTAGAACATATTAGTACCAAGGACATAGGAAGGAAAATCAATGACGTCTGGAAAAGAGAATTTAGAGAGCTAGGTAGGAAGCTGAGAAGCAGGACCTCCCGGGTAGTCATCTCTGGATTGCTGCCTGTGTGTGGCTGAGAAGCTGGCACAAGGGGGCATGACTTTAGGTTCTTGGGTCATTGGGATCTCCTTGGGGAGAGTTATGACCTGTTCAAAAGTGATAGGTTGTACCTGAACCCAAGGGGGACCAATATTCTCGCAGGCAGGTTGGTTAGAGCTGTTGGGGATGGTTTAAACTAATTTGGCAGGGAGATAGGAACTGGAGTGAAGGGACTCAGGATAGGACAGATGGTGAAAAAGCAAAGATAGTTGGCAGTGAGACTGTCAGGAAGGACAGCCGGATGATATGACATAATTGCAGCCAGCAGTGTGAGTATCAGTGCATCAGAGGTGCAGAATTGAAAAGGGTAGCAAATGCAGCATTCTAAGTGTTATATCTCAATGGTGGCGCCGTGAGGTCAGTGCCGGACTCTGGAGTGAAGGTTTCCAAGTTCAAATCCAGGTCGGGCCACCCCTAAGCACGCTTTCCATCCGTGCCGGGTTGAGTGTTGAGCTAGCCACTCGGCCTCGTAAAAAATACAAGGGTCGAGTCAGGAATGTTCATAAAGTGACCCGATTAATCCTGACACCACGTGCCAGCCAAGAATGGCCTAATGTCTGGTACGACATGCTTAAAAAAAATCTCAATGCATGGATTATAAGAAATAAAGTGGATGATCTTGATGCACTTTTCAAGTTGTTAGGTATGACGTGGCCATCACTGAATTGTGGCTAAAGGATGGTTGTAGATGGGAGCTGAATGTTCAAATTTACATGTTGCATTGGAGGGATAAGAAGGTCAGCAGGGGGAATGGTATGGCTCTGCAGGTAAAGAGTGGCATCAAATCAGTAGAAAGATGATCAGAAGATGTTGAATCCTTGTGAGTTGACTTAAGAAGTTGCAAGGGTAAAAGGACCCTGATAGCAATTATATACTGGCCTCCAAACAGTAGCTGGGATGTGGACCACAAATATACAACAGAAAATAGACAAGATGTGTCAGAAGGGTAATTTTATGATAGGCATGGGAGATTCAAACATGCAGGTGGATTAGGAAAATCAGGTTGGAAATGGATCCCAAAAGAGAGTTTGCTGAATGCCAATAAGATGGCTTTTTAGAACAGTTTGTCATTGAGCCTACTAGGGGATCAGCTATACTGGATTGAGTGTTAAGTAATGAACCAGAGGTGATTAGGGAGCTTAAGGTAAAAGAACCATTTGGAGGCAATGATCACAATATGATTGAGTTGAACTTGACATTTGATAGAAAGTGAAGTCTGACGTATTTCAGTGGAGTAAAATGAATTAGAGTGGTATGAAAGAGGACTTGGCCAAAGTAGATTGGAAAGAGATGTTGGTAGGGTTCAGGTGCAAGCCGTCACTTTTGAACAGGTCATACCTCCCCTCAAAGAGATCCCAATGATCCAAGAACCTAAAGCCATGCTCCCTTGCGCCAGTGGCAATGGCGTGAGTTTCTAGGAAAAAGGAGCAAGATGCAGGATAGATGTATTCCAAACACAAAGAAATACCCAAGTGTCAAGATAGTACAATCGTGGATGACAAGGCAAGTCAAAGCTAACGTAAAGAACAAATGAGAGGGCATACAACAAAAATTAATGGCAAGACATAGAATTGGAAAGCTTTTAAAACACTACAGGAAGCAACTGAAAGAATCATTAGGAAGGAAAAGGTGAAATATGAAAGCAAGCTAGCAAACAATATCAAAGTGGATAGTGAAAGCTTTCTCAAGTATGTAAAAAATAAGAGAGAGGTGAAAATGGATATAGAACCACTAGAAAATGAGGTCGGAGAAATAATAACGGGGGCCAAGGACACTAGCAGTATGCCAGATGTTGTAGTGTGTGAAGGAAGAGAAGTGAGTGCAGTTACTATTACAAGGGAGAAGAAGCTCAAAAAGCTGAAAGACCTAAGTTAAGAGCCCATGGCATTCCAAGGAAGATACTGGCATGGTCAGAGCATTGGCTGATTGGTAGGAGGCAGCGAGTGGGAATGAAATGATCCTTTCCTGGTTGGCTGCCAGCAACCCATGGTATTCCACAGGGGTTGGTGTTGGGACTGCTTCCTTTTATGCTGAATATAAGTGATTTAGATGATGGAATAGATGGCTTTGTTGACAAGTTTGCAGATGATACCAAGATTGGTGGAGGGGCAAGTAGTGTTGAGGAAACAGGTAGGATGCAGAAGGACTTAGAAAGATTAGGAGAATGGGCAAGAAAGTGCCAAATGAAATACAACGTTGGGAAATGCATTGAGAAATGTATGTGTAGACTATTTTCTAAATAGGACAGAAATCTGAGATTCAAAGGGACTTGGGACCTTGTTCAGAACACCCTAAAGGACAACTTGCAGGTAGAGTCGGTGGGAAGGAAGGTAAATGTAATGTTAGCATTAATTTCAAGAGGTCTATAGTACAAGAGCAGGGATGTGATGCTGAGGCTTTATAAGGCACTGGTGAAGCCTCACCTTGAGAACTATGAACTGTTTTGGGCTCCTCATCTAAGAAAAGGGATGATCCCGGGAATGAAAGCATTATCATGCAAGGAACATTTGATGGCTCTGGGTCTGTACTCGCAGGAATTTAGAAGGATGAAGGGAGATCTCATTGAAACCTTTCAAATTTTGAAAGGCCTAGACAGAGTAGATGTGGAATCGATGTTTCCCATGATGGGGGAGCCTAGGACTACAGGGCACGGCCTTATGATAGGAGGGCATCTATTTAAAACAGAGATGCAGATAAATTTCTTTCGCCAGAGGGTAGTGAATTTGTGGAATTTATTACCACTGGCAGCTGTGGAGGCCAGGTTGTTGGGTATATTTAAGGCAGTGCTTGATAGGTTCTTTATTGGAGATGGCATCAAAGGTCATGGAGAGAAGGCCGGAGAGTAGGTTTGAGGAGGGGAAAAAAGGTACAGCCATGATTGAATGACAGAGTGGACTCGATGAGTCAAAAGATCTAATTCTTCTCCTATGTCTTATGGTCTTATACAGTACCTTGAGATTCTTTACTTGTAGGCATATACAGGGACTAAATAAAGAAATGCAAGAGAATCTGAAAAAAACATATATAAATAAAAGCTGGCAAACAACCAATGTGCAAAAGGAGACAATTTTTACAAATAAAAAATACTGAGGATATGTGAATCAGTATGTTGTAGGATCAGTTTTGAGCTGTGGTTTTCAGAAGTTAGTACAAGTTCAGGGCCAGCATGTTGTGGTATGAAATATTAATCAGTCAGCAAAATAACATGCTGACAAGAGCAACCTAAACAACATGGTGGGTTGTTTAGTTATTCAGAGAAAAGAGAGCCACTAGACTGATCCCCAGCATCAGAGGAATGGATTATGAGGTTTGAACGTCAGGCCTTCACTATTTGACTTTGAAAGACAGAGGTTTCAAAGTGGTGTGAAGTTGTGGGAATAAGGTGATGGTTGGTAGCCAAGCATAATAATGATTGTTAAAAAGGACAAATTTGCTTCAGAAAGTAGCCAAAGGCAACTAGTTATCAGTACATGAAATAGACTTTGAAATTGTGATAATTAACATTAAAAACATCAGACAGAATTCCATATTAATAGAACAGTGGGCACTTTCTTGACTGTATTTAGCTTATACTTTCTTGTCCTTATTCCTCATTCGTGTTTGGGTATTGAAGCTTTTCCCAATTTCTTGAAATTGGTTTATCATTGTTTCATCTTTGAGGCTGGTGGTATATGGTTTTAGGCTTTTGTATCTTCTGTCCGATGGAAAGGGCAATATCAGTGGTAGGTGAATTGCAATGGGGTCGAGGTTGTTTGAGAGTTTGGAGTTAATGCACGTTATGACAAGCCTCTCAAAGCACGCTCAATTCCTCTTCCATAGGAATTCCAGCTCTAGTCCATGTCGTGCAGGTCTCCATTCAGTTTTCCAAAACCAAAACACCGAGTTCCTGAAAATCTGGAATAAAAATGGAAAATACTGGCAATATTCAAAGGTCAGGTATCATCTCTGAAGAGAAATAACAAGTTAATGTTTCAAATCAGTGTCAGGTCAATTACTGGACTAGATGACTCAACTCTCATGATCCCAAAACACATTCTGTAATACACAGATATATTTTTTTGGAGCATGACCCTACTTCCTTAGCACTATGTATTGATCTGTTGCCTGCACAAGCGCTGTTGTCTCTCTCGCTGCGCTGTGAATACACCAGTTAAGGACATCTCCTGTGTCCGTGCTTTTATTTAATTGATATATATTGTTGTGCACGGACACAACAAACTGGTGATGAGTACAATCCTGAATGTCAGAGAGTATCACCAACTGCACTGACATGTACTGGATAAAACAGTGGGAGTAAAACGGCATGAGAAGGCTGCCACGGACGCTAACAATCACATGAGTACAGTACATAGTAACAGTGAAAGACACACTGAATCCAAAGTGAAAATAATGTGGCGATGGCTTCAGTCTGGAAAGTTGACGAATTTGATAGTGCTAATGAAGGCTGGGAGTCATATATTGAGAAGATTGAACTTTATCATAATGTGGAGGTGCAAAAGAAAGCCCCTTCAGTCCTTAGCTTTATCATACAGTCTCTAATGCATCTTAGTAACCCCCACCTCTACAAAGCCAACAGGCAAGATGTTCAATGCAATTGTTACAAATTTTACAAAATCACTTGAGCCCTAATCTCGCAAACACGAGAAATTCTGCAGATGCTGGAAATTCAAGCAACACACATCAAAGTTGCTGGTGAATGCAGCAGGTCAGGCAGCATCTCTAGGAAGAGGTACAGTCGACGTTTCAGGCCGAGACCCTTCATCCTGATGAAGGGCCCCGGCCTGAAACGTCGACTGTACCTCTTCCTAGAGATGCTGCCTGACCTGCTGCGTTCACCAGCAACTTTGATGTGTGTTGCTTGAGCCCTAAGCTGCTGGCAAAAGCTGAGAGATTTAGATTTTACAAAAGGAACCAGTTTAAACATGAAGGCCTTTCTGAAAACATTGCAGAACAGCACACACTTTCCCAGTACGGTCACTTTGAAGATGGACCTTCTGATGCATTAAGGAGCAGGCTTGTATGTGATATGCACAGACAAAGCACCCAAAAGAGGCAACTGTCTGACCTTAGAATAGGCATTGACCGTTGCAATATCATTAGAGACTGCAACAAGGGATGCAGTGGAATGTCAGAAAAAGGGGTTAGAATGTCAAATGTGCAAAATATCCATGAAACAAGGAATGATCCAACAGGAATCTGAGATTTCGTATAGGCCTCATGAAACTAGATCTATGGAGGGAAGTGCAGAATAAACAGTTCAGCCAGTTGCCAAGTGAAGCAGCAAGGAGCTTCGAGATTGGACAGGAAGTCCTAGCGTGTCATTACCGAGAAGACAAGTGGAGACCCGATAGGATAGCTACAAGAACTGGACCACTGACATACACAGTGGATGTTGGAGATCAAACACGGAAACATCATGTGGACCAGATTCTGGATGCTCAACCGAAGAACACATCTGAGTCGACTGTGTTCATCAAGACGGGCATATTACAGTCACTGGACTTTCCTCTCAGTAATGATATCAGTGACAGCAATGTGACACCAAAAACTGAGAACGTTGCCTTTGACAAGGCCCCTACCAAACCTGATGCCACTCCATAGCTCCAGCTGTGCTATCCTGAAAGAAGTGGATTGCCACCCAAAAGACTGAACCCTTTTAGAACTGTGAAGCTAGTTGTGGACTATTATTACGAAAGCATGCTTATTTGGAATATGTATTTATGAAAGGGAAATTAAATGTTTTGTACATATACAATTTTATGTTGCATTATTGTGAAGAGGGATGAAGTGTACTGTAATGAGAGTAATGACCCCCTCCTTAGCTCTATGCATTGATTTGTTGCCTGCATGTGCTGTTTTCTAAGCATGTGGATTGTTCTCTCTCTACCTCTCTCATTGCAATGTGAACACACCAGTTAAAACCATCTCCCAAGTGTGTACATTTATTTAATTGATATGTAGTTGTGCATTGACAGAACACATTCTGCACAACCAAGAAAGCTCACCAATGCCTTTTCTTTCTGAGGAGGCTGAAGATTATGCACATCAATACTCACATTTTTCTACAGATGCGCAGTAGACAGCATCCTAATATGCTGCGTCAGTGTCAGGTATGAAACTGCACTGAGGCGGACAGGAAATCTCCACAACGGCTAGTCAAAATTACCCAATGCGTCACCAGCAGTCTGCCCGCTGTCAGTGACAGATATACCAAAAGTTGCTGGGAGAAGGCCAACAAAAACATGAAGGATCCCATCCACCCTGCTCATGGTACGTTTGTCCCACTCCCATCAGGGAGCATGCTATGTAGCAACCACCAGACTCGAAAAATTACTTCCCTCAAGCATCAACACCTCCACCCACTAACTCATCCCACCACACCCCCATACCACCACTTCTTTATCATTTCTTGTCAGAGTCACCTTGTGTACAGACACTCCTATGCCTAGCTTCAATTTATGGAAATATAATCAATCCATATCTATAAACTATCTTTGAAGTTCAAAAATTCAAAGTAAATTTTATTATCAAAGTACATATACGTCACCATATACAACCTTGAGATTCAATTTCCTGTGGGCATACTCTGCAAATCTATAGAACAGTAACTACAACATGATCAATGCAAGATCAACCAGATGGCAGAAGACAGCAAGCTGTGCAAATGCAAATATAAATAAATAGCAATAAATAACGAGAACATGAAATAACATGATAAAGGCTCCTTAAAGTGAGATCATTGGCTGTGGGAATATCTCAATGGATGGGCAAGTGAGTGTCGTTATCCTCTTTGTTCAAGAGCCTGATGGCTGTGGGGTAGAAACAGGTCTTGAATGTGGTGGTGTGAGTCCTGAAGTTCTTGTATCTTCTATCTGATGGCAGCAGCGAGAAATGAGCACGGCCTGGGTGGTGAGGATTGTTGATGATTTCTTATGGTCACATTTCATGTGGATGTGCTCAGTGGTTAGGAGGTTCTTTACTCATGACTGACTTGGCTGTATCCATTAGTTTTGGTAGGATTTTCTGTTCAAAGACTTTGGTGATTCCATACCAGGCCATGATGCAGCTAATCTATACAGACTTCCCAACACATCTATTGAAGGTTGTCTAAGTTCTCGATGTCATGCCGAATCTGCACAGACTCCTAAGGAAGTAAAGGTGCTGCTGTGCTTCCTTCGCAATTGCACTTACGTACTGGGCCCAGGACAGGTCCTCAGAAATAGTAGTACCCAGGAATTTAAACTTACTGACCCTCTCAACCTCTGATCATTTATATTCATTGTGTTTTTTTTTATTTTGTTTTCTTTATCTTGTTTTTTTTTGGTGATCTGGAATAACAATTGTTTTGGTCTCCTTCACACTTGTGTTCTGGAAATCACGCTAAACAATCCTGAACCTGACACAGAGACACATCTTCAAATCCCTCCATGCTAACTGTAGAACTTAGATTTCACTTTAAACAATTTATAAAATCTGGATTAAAATTTTAATTTTATAATACGACAGGACTCTTTATTTATTTATTTTTATTTATTTAAAGATACAGCGTGGAATAGGCCCTTCCAATCCAACAAGCTGTGCCACACGGCAACCCACCGATTTAAAACCAACCTAAGCTCAGGACAATTTACAATCACCAAATAACCCACCAGCAGGTATGTTTCCGGACTGTGGAAGGAAACTGGAGCACTCGGAGGAAAGACACCCAGTAAAATGGAGGAGGTACAAACTCTTCACAGAGGATGCTGGAATTGAACTCTGAACTCTGACGCTCCAATCTGTAACAGCACTGCACTAACCACTATACTACTGTGGCATAAAAAGTGTAGATGATCTTCTTCATGAAGAGGAAGCTTGTTTTTTTCGTAACTGCTTGGCTTATATTTGACTCCAGACACTCGAAAATAGTTGACTTTAAACTGTCCTCTGATGCAACCCAGCAGGACAGTTAGGATGTAGTGCATGAAATATATTGCCCGTATTTGCAACACGCGCAATTTAGATGAGATGGTTGAATAAGCCAGTTGCATGTGTTTGACAACTGTAATGCAGTTGGAGCCAAGCAGAACTGATGAATTTGAAATGGCGCGTCAGTGAGCAGTTTATTGCTGCCTGATAACATTGTTGACATTGCTTCATCACTTTGCTACTGTTTTGAGAGTAGTGTGTATGGCAATTAGCTAGTTTGGATTTGTCCTGCTCTACTAGGTAAGTTATACTCTACAGCTCATTTCCCAAAATTATTTATTTATTTACATTATTATTTGCCTTTATTTTGTATTTGCAAAGTTTGCTTTATTTTGCACATTGGTTGCCGTGTGTAGTTTTTCATTGATTCAATTGCATTTCTTGATACTGACTGTGAATGTCCAAAAGAAAATTAACTTTATGGTTATATACATTGACATACAACACTGTGCAAAAGTCTTACGATGTGGGAAGGCAGGGAGTCCCTGACTTCTACAACTACAGTGCCCTTGACAACTACAACTCTGAAAAGTGCATCCAGCTGCAGCTTCTAACAATCTATATCATGGAGTCAGAGCTGGAACTGGATGATCTCTGGATTATTTGGGAGGCTGAGAGAGTGATAGATGGGACATATAGAGAGGTGCAGAACACGGGAAACTGGGTGACAGTCAGGAAGGGGAAAGGGGTTAAGGTGCCAGTGCAGAGTACCCCTGTGGCCATCCCCCTCAACAACAAATCCATCACTTTGGATACTATTGGGGGGGGGGTGTTGATGTAACAGAGGAAAGCGACAGTGGTCGGATCTCTGGCGCTGAGTTTGCCTCTGTGACTCGGATGAGAAAGGGGAGGGGATGCACTCTGTGGTGATAGGGGATTCGTTAGTGAGGGGAATGGACAGGAGGTTCTGTGTGGGAGAATGAGATTCCCAAATGATATGTTGCCTCCATGGTGCCAGGGTCTGGGATATCTCAGATTGAGTCCTCAGCATTCTTAAGTGGCAGGGTGAACAGATGGAAGTCGAGGTCCATGTAGATACCAATGACATGGGTATGACGAGTGACAAGGTTCTATATAGGGAGTTCAGGAAGTTAGGTGCTAAGGTAAAGGGCAGGATCTCCAGGGTTGTGATCTCATGATTGCTACCTGTGCCAAGTACTAGTAAGGCCAGAACTAGGAAGCTGATACAGTTTAATACTTGGTGAAGGAGTTGCTGCAGGGGGGAGGACGTAAGATTTTGGATCATTGGGCTCTCTTCCAGAAAAGGTGGGACCTAAACTGAAAGGACAATTTACACCTGAATTGGACTAATGTCCTAGCAGGAAGGATCGCTAATGCTGCATGGCCTGGTTTAAACTAGAGTTGCAGGGGGATGGGAACCAAAGTGCCAGAACAATTAATGGAGAGGTTGTGGAGGCAGGTTGGGGACAAGGAAATAGCAGTTGAACCGAATAAGTATTGTGCATCAGTCTTCACTGTGGAAGACACTAGAACTACGGTGAAAGTTCCAGGTGTCAGAAGTCGTGAAGTGTGTGAAGTTAACATTAATAGTGAGAAAGTTCTTGGGAAACTGAAAGGTCTGAAGGTAGATAAATCATCCAGACAAGATAGTGTACAACCCAGTGTTTTTTTTTTTGCGTGTGCACGCGTGCGTCCATGATGATGTCTTCTTCATGGCTTTTACAAGGAGTGGAGCGAGGGAAAGACTGTGTGGCGCACCACACCTCACACAGATATTTTCGCAGTATTTTCCCTTTATTTTACGAGGTTGAGTTGTGATCTCGACACTCAACCTGGCACAGATGGAAAGCGTACTCGGGAGCAGACCCGACTGGTTTCGAACCTAGGAACCTCCGCTCCCGGGTCCGGCACCAATGTTGTTGTGCCACCAGCCAGCCCTCACACACACCAGTGTTTTGAAAGAGGTGGCTGAAGAGAGTGAAGAGGGAATAGTAATGGTCTTTCAAGAATCACTGAATTCTGGAATAGTTTCGGTAGATTGGAAAATTGCAAATTTCACTCTACTCTTCAAGAAGGAAGAGAGACAAAATAATGGAAACTATAGGCTAGTCAGTCTGATCTCGGTAGTTGGAAAGGTAAGGATGTTGATTATTAGAAAATAAGATCATAAGACATAGAAGCAGAATTAGGCCATTCAGCCCATCGAATTGGCTCTGTCATTTCATCATGGTTGATCCCGGATTCTATTCAACTCCATATACCTGCTCTCTCACCATATCCCTTGATACCCCAACCAATCAGGAATCTATCAACTTCCACTCTGAATATACCCATGGACTTGCCCTCCACCGCAGTCTGTGACAAGGCATTCCACAGATTCATTACCCTTTGGCCAAAACACATTAACTCTTTACTCCTGTTCTAAAATGTCGCACTTCAATTTTGAGTCTGTCCCCTCTAGCTCTGGATGCCCCCACTAAATGAAAGATCCTCTCCACATTCACCTTATTTAGTCCTTTCTACATTCAGTAGGTTTCAATGAGATCCCCACGCATTCATCTAAATTCCAGGGAGTACAGGCCCAAAGCTGCCAAACACTCCTCATATGTTAATCCCTTCATTCCCAGAATCATTCTTGTGAACCTTTTCTAGACTTTCTCAAATGATAACACATACTTTCTCAGATACAGTGCCCAAAATTGTTGACAATACTCCATGTTTTGGCCTGACTAGTGTCTTATAAACCTTCAGCTTTATCTCCTTGTCAGTTTATTCTATTGATGGCCACAAAGCCATCAATTCTATTATCCAAATTATTGACAAGCAATGTGAAAAGTAGCAGTCCCAATACTGACCACTGACGAAAACCACTTGTCACTGGCAGCCAACCAGAAAAAGCCCCTTTTATTCTCACTCACTGCCTCCTGCCTGTCAGCCATTTCTCTATCCATGCCAGTATATTTCCTGTAACACCATAGGATTTTATCTTGTTGAGTAGCCTCATCTGATGCACCTTATCAAATATCTTCTGAAAATCTAAGCAAAAACATCCGCTGCCTTTCCTTTTTCCACCCTGCTTGTTACTTCCTCGAAGAATTCTAACAGATTTGTCAGGCAAGTTTTCCCTTTACAGAAACCATGCTGACTTTCCCTTATTTTATCATTAGTCTCCAAGAACCCTGAAACCTCATCCTTAATAATGGACTCCAACACTTTCCCAACCACCAAGGTTAGGCTAACTAGCCTATAATTTCCTCTTTTTTTGTCTTCCTCCCTTCTTAAAGAGTGAAGTGACACTTGCAATTTATCCAGTCCTCCAGAACCATTATCATGATTCTTGAAAGATCATGATCAATGCATCTGTTATCTCTTCAGGACTCTGGAATGTATTCCATCTGGTCCAGCTGACTTATTCACCTTAAGACCTTTGAGTTTGCCTTGCACTTTTTCCTTTGTAGTAGCAATGGCACTCACTCCTGCTGCCTGACACTTACGACTGCTGGCATACAGCTAGTGTCTTACAAAGTGAAGACTGATACAAAGTACACATTAAGTTCATCTGCCATTTCTTTGTCCCCCATTATTACCTCACCAACATCATTTTCCAGTGGTCCAATATCAACTTTCACCTCCCTTTTATTCTTTATATAACTGAAAAATTTTTAGTTCCCTGCCTTATATTATCAGTGAGTTTGCCCATATATTTCATTTTTTCCCTTCTTATATTTTTTATGGTTCTCTTTTGTTGGATTCTAAAAGCTTCCCAAATATCCAACTTCCAGCTCACTTTTGCTAACTTATATGCCCTTTCCTTGGCTTTGATGCAGTCCTTAACTTCCTTTGTCAGCCATGGTTGTCTACCCACTGTCATTTGAGAACTTCTTCCTCTATGGGGCATATTAAGGATAAAGTCTCAGTGTACTTGAAGGTGCTTGATAACTTAGGCCACATTCAGCATGGTTTTCTCAAGAGAAAATCTTGCCTGACAAATCTGTTGGAATTCTTTGAAGAAATAACAAGCAGTATAGACAAAGGAGAATTGTTTGATGTCGTAGACGTGGATTTTCAGAAGGCCTTTGACAAAGTGCCATACATGCTAAATGGTTGGGGGGTGGGAATCAAATTAAAGAGGCTAGGCGAGAGGAGGTTAGTTCACAACAGGGGGATGGGAACCAGTGCAGAGAGACAGAGGGGTGTAAAGTGAGGGTAGAAGCAAAAAGTAGTAAGGAGAAAAGTAAAAGTGGCAGGCTGACAAATCCAGGGCAAGCATCAAAAAGGGACACTTTTCAACATGATTGTATAAGGGATAAGAGAGTTGTAAAAGAGCGCCTGAAGGCTTTGTGTGTCAGTGCAAGGAGCATTCGTAACAAGGTGGATGAATTGAAAGTGCAGATTGTTAGTAATGATTATGATATAGTTGGGATCACAGAGACATAGCTCCAGGGTGACCAAGGATGGGAGCTCAACGTTCAGGGATATTCAATATTCAGGAGGGATAGACATGAAAGAAAAGGAGGTGGGGTGGCGTTGCTGGTTAAACATGAGATTAACGCAATAGAAAGGAAGGACATAAGCCGGGAAGATGTGGAATCGATATGGGTAGAGCTGCGTAACACTAAGGGGCAGAAAACACTGGTGGGAGTTGTGTACAGGCCACCTAACAGTAGTAGTGAGGTCAGAGATGGTATTAAACAGGAAATTAGAAATGTGTGCAATAAAGGAACAGCAGTTTTAATGGGTGACTTCAATCTACATGTAGATTGGGTGAACCAAATTGGTAAAGGTGCTGAGGAAGAGGATTTCTTGGAATGCATGCGGTATGGTTTTTTGAACCAACATTTCGAGGAACCAACTAGAGAGCAGGCTATTCTGGACTGGGTTTTGAGCAATGAGGAAGGGTTAATTAGCAATCTTGTCGTGAGAGGCCCCTTGGGTAAGTGTGACCATAATATGGTGGAATTCTTCATTAAGATGGAGAGTGACATAGTTAATTCAGAAACAAAGGTTCTGAACTTAAAGAGGGATAACTTTGAAGGTATGAGTCGTGAATTAGCTAAGATAGACTGGCAAATGACGCTTAAAGGATTGACGGTGGATATGCAATGGCAAGCATTTAAAGATTGCATGGATGAACTACAACAATTGTTCATCCCAGTTTGGCAAAAGAATAAATCAAGGAAGGTAGTGCACCCGTGGCTGACAAGAGAAATTAGGGATAGTATCAATTCCAAAGAAGAAGCATACAAATTAGCCAGAAAATGTGGCTCACCTGAGGACTGGGAGAAATTCAGAGTTCAGCAGAGGAGGACAAAGGGCTTAATTAGGAAGGGGAAAAAAGATTATGAGAGAAAACTGGCAGGGAACATAAAAACTGACTGTAAAAGCTTTTATAGATATGTAAAAAGGAAAAGACTGGTAAAGACAAATGTAGGTCCCCTACAGAAAGAAACAGGTGAATTGATTATGGGGAGCAAGGACATGGCAGATGAATTGAATAATTACTTTGGTTCTGTCTTCACTAAGGAGGACATAAATAATCTTCCAGAAATAGTAAGGGACAGAGGGTCCAGTGAGATGGAGGAACTGAGCGAAATACATGTTAGTAGGGAAGTGGTGTTAGGTAAATTGAAGGGATTAAAGGCAGATAAATCCACAGGGCTGGATGGTCTGCATCCCAGAGTGCTTAAGGAAGTAGCCCAAGAAATAGTGGATTAGTGATAATTTTTCAAAACTCGTTAGATTCTGGACTAGTTCCTGAGGATTGGAGGGTGGCTAATGTAACCCCACTTTTTAAAAAAGGAGGGAGAGAGAAACCGGGGAATTATAGACCGGTTAGCCTAACGTCGGTGGTGGGGAAACTGCTGGAGTCAGTTATCAAAGATGTGATAACAGCACATTTGGAAAGCGGTGAAATGATCGGACAAAGTCAGCATGGATTTGTGAAAGGAAAATCATGTCTGACGAATCTCATAGAATTTTTTGAGGATGTAACTGGTAGAGTGGATAGGGGAGAACCAGTGGATGTGGTATATTTGGATTTTCAAAAGACTTTTGACAAGGTCCCACACAGGAGATTAGTGTGCAAACTTAAAGCACATAGTATTGGGGGTAAGATATTGATGTGGATAGAGAATTGGTTGGCAGACAGGAAGCAAAGAGTGGGAATAAACGGGACCTTTTCAGAATGGCGGGCAGTGACTAGTGGGGTACCGCAAGGCTCAATGCTGGGACCCCAGTTGTTTACAATATATATTAATGACTTGGTTGAGGGAATTAAATGCAGCATCTCCAAGTTTGCAGATGACACGAAGCTGGGTGGCAGTGTTAGCTGTGAGGAGGATGCTAAGAGGATGCAGGGTGACTTGGATAGGTTGGGTGAGTGGGCAAGTTCATGGCAGATGCAATTTAATGCGGATAAATGTGAGGTTATCCACTTTGGTGGCAAAAATAGGAAAACAGATTATTATCTGAATGGTGGCCGATTAGGAAAAGGGGAGGTGCAACGAGACCTGGGTGTCATTATACACCAGTCATTGAAAGTGGGCATGCAGGTACAGCAGGCGGTGAAAAAGGCGAATGGTATGCTGGCATTTATAGCGAGAGGATTGGAGTACAGGAGCAGAGAGGTACTACTGCAGTTGTACAATGCCTTGGTGAGACCACACCTGGAGTATTGTGTGCAGTTTTGGTCCCCTAATCTGAGGAAAGACATCTTTGCCATAAAGGGAGTACAAAGAAGGTTCACCAGATTGATTCCTGGGATGGCAGGACTTTCATATGAAGAAAGACTGGATGAACTAGGCTTGTACTCATTGAAATTTAGAAGATTGAGGGGGGATCTGATTGAAACGTATAAAATCCTAAAGGGACTGGACAGACTAGATGCAGGAAGATTGTTCCCGATGTTGGGGAAGTCCAGAACGAGAGGTCACAGTTTGAGGATAAAGGGGAAGCCTTTTAGGACTGAGATTAGGAAAAGCTTCTTCACACAGAGAGTGGTGGATCTGTGGAATTCTCTGCCACAGGAAACAGTTGAGGCCGGTTCATTGGCTATATTTAAGAGGGAGTTAGATATGGCCCTTGTGGCTACGGGGATCAGGGGGTATGGAGGGAAGGCTGGTGCAGGGTTCTGAGTTGGATGATCAGCCATGATCATAATAAATGGCGGTGCAGGCTTGACGGGCCGAATGGCCTACTCCTGCACCTATTTTCTATGTTTCTATGCGCCTGCTTAATAAGCTACGAGCCCATCGTATTTCAGGGAAGATTCTAGCATGGATAAAGCAGTTGGTAATTTGCAGAAAGCAGAGAGTGGGAATAAAAGGAGCCTTTTCTGGTTGGCTGCTGGCTATCAGTGGTGTTCCACAGGGATCTGTGTTGGGACCGATACTTTTTACATTAATAGTCAATGATCTAGATAATGGAATTGATGGCATTTTTTGCAAAGTTTTTAGATGATATGATGATAGGTGGAGGAGCTGGTAGTTCTGAGGAAGTAGAGAGCCTACAGAAGGACTTAGACTGATTAGGAGAATGGAAAAAATTAGTAGCAGATGGAATACAGTCTAATCACAAACAAGATAAAATCTGCAGATGCTGAACAATATGCTGGAGGAACTCAGCATGCCAGGCCAGGCAGCATCTATGGAAAGGATTACTGTCGACATTTCGTGCTGAGACCCTTCGTCAGAACTGGAGAAAAAAGATAAGGAATCCGTGTAAGAAGGTGGAGGGGAGGGGGAAGGAATAAACAGAATGTGATAGGTGAGACTGGAGGGGGGATTGGTGAGGCAAGGAGCTGGGAGATTGATTGGTGAAAGAAATACAGGTTTGGAGAAGGGGGAATCTGATAGGACAGGACAGAAGGCCAAGAAACAAAGAAAAGTCGGGAGGAGAACCAGAGGGAGGTGATGGACAGGTAAAGAGATAAGGTGAGAAAGGGAAATGGGAATGGGGAATGTCGAAGGGGGAAGGCATTACCAGAAGTTCAAGAAATCAATTTTCATCTCATCAGTTTGGGAGTGTTGTGGATAGTCTGGAGTGTTGTCAAAGGTTACAGTGGGACGTCGATAGGATGCAGAACTGTGCTGAGACGTGGCAGATGGATTTCAATCCAGATAAGTGTGAAGTGGGTTTACTTTGGTAGGTCAAATTTGAAGACAGAATATTTATTAACGACCTGGATGTGGGGGTAGAAGGGTGGGTTGGCAAGTTTGCGGGCGACACAAAGGTTGGTGGTGTTGTAGATAGTGTAGAGGATTGTCAAAGATTGCAGAGAGACATTGATGGGTTGCAGAAGTGGGCTGAGAAGTGGCAGATGGAGTTCAACCCGGAGAAGTGTGAGGTGGTACACTTTGGAAGGATAAACTCCAAGGTAGAGTACAAAGTAAATGGCAGGATACTTGGTCGTGTGGAGGAGCAGAGGGATCTGGGGGTACATGTCCATACATCCCTGAAAGTTGCCTCACAGGTCGATAGGGTAATTAAAAAAGCTTATGGGGTGTTAGCTTTCATAAATCGAGGGATAGAGTTTAAGAGTCGCGAGGTAATGATGCAGCTCTATAAAACTCTGGTTAGGCCACACTTGTAGTACTGTGTCCAGTTCTGGTCCCTTACTATAAGAAGGATGTGGAAGTATTGGAAAGGGTACAGAGGAGATTTACCAGGATGCTACCTGATTTAAAAAGTATGGATTATGATCAGAGATTAAGGGAGCTAGGGCTTTACTCTTTGGAGAGAAGGAGGATGAGAGGAGACATGATAGAGGTATACAAGATATTAACAGGAATAGACAGAGTGGATAGCCAGCACCTCTTCCCCAGGGCACCACTGCTCAATAGAAGGGGACATGGCTTTAAGGTAAGGGATGGGAAGTTCAAAGGGGATATTAGAGGAAGGTTTTTTACTCAGAGAGTGGTTGGTGCGTGGAATGCACTGCCTGAGTCAGTGGTGGAGGCAGATACACCAGTGAAATTTAAGAGACTACTGGACAGGTATATGGAGGAATTTAAGGTGGGGGGTTATATGGGAGGCAGGGTTTGAGGGTCGGCACAACAATGTGGGCCAAAGGGCCTGTACTGTGCTGTACTATTCTATGAATATAATATTAATGGTAAGACTCTTGGCAGTGTGGAGGATCTGAGAGATCTTGGGGTCCATGTCCATAGGACACTCAAAGCTGCTGCGCAGGTTGACGATGTTGTTAAGAAGGCATATAGTGTGTTGGTATTCATCAACCGTGGGATTGAGTTCAAGAGCCATTTTACAGCTATATAAGACTTTGGTCAGACACCATTTGGAGAACTGTGTTCAGTTCTGGTCACTTCACTGAACAGGAAGGATGTGGATACTATAGAGAGAGTGCAGAGGAGATTTACAAGGATGTTGCCTGGATTGGAGGGCATAGCTTATGAGATTAGGTTGTGCGAACTTGGCCTTTTCTCCTTGGAGCAATGGAGAATATTAGGTGACCTGATAGATGTGCATAAGATGTTGAGGGACATTGATCTTGTGGATAGCCAGGCACATTTTCGCAGGGCTGAAATGGTTAACACGAGTGGGCATAGTTTTAAGGTGCTTGGAAGTAAGTACTGAGGGGATGTCAGGGATAAGTTTTTCACACAGAGAGCGGTGGGTACATGGAATATACTACTGGCGGTGGTGGTGGAGGTGGATACAACAGGGTCTTTTAAGAGCCTCTTAGATAGGTACATGGAGCTTAGAAAAATAGAGGGCTATGTGGTAGGGAAATTCTAGGCAGTTTCTAGAGTAGGTTTCATGTTCAGCACAGCATTGTGGGCTGAAGGGCTTGTAATGTGTTGTAGATTTCTATGTTCTATGTTCCATGTTTAATTAGATCTGTACTTGATTATGGCTGTGTGGCTTATGGATCAGCTTCATCTTCAAATTTAAAATGTTTGGATGTGATACAAGCAGAGGTTTAAAGATTGTGTTGTGGTGCAGTAAGGTCGTCTCTTGTTTTGACTTTACTGGTTGAAATGAGACAATTACCCTTACAGTTGCAGATGTTGAAGTTGTTGTTAATATTCTGGATTAACTTGAGGAAAGATCACCCAGTTAAAGGTGTGTGGAAGATTGTTGGGAACATCACATAAAGAGTATTTTTAGTTTGGGGTGCCTGGGTTCTGACAATGCTAAGAAAATAGGTTTGCCGGATTACACAATAGTCCCATTGTAGCTTTTTCAGCAAACCCACCATGTGTTTTTTCAATGATTAGCTGATTTTCAGTGGCATAATTTAAGGATCCTGATATGCCTGAGAGTCTGTTAGTTCATCACTATGTTAAGGAAAACTGTGCTTAATTATTCCTTATATCTTGTTGGAAAACATCACTCCAGGGTGTGTAGGTTTTGTCATCATTATGAAACAGCTGAACTCATTCTTTCACAATGTGAAGTATGCAAGGTTGAAAGAAAACAAATGCAGGCTGCACTATTAGCTTTGGGGGTTGAAAGTTTTCACTAAGTTATGGAAGTGATTTTAATTTAATTCACAATATTGTCTTTCATTATTTACAATCTAAACTGCTCTTTGGGGTAATTTAGTTTTCATTTGATAAAGAACTAGTAGGGGTTTATTTCTTAACTCTTTACACCACACTCTAGTCCAGTCGGTGGTGGTAATGCTCCTTTAAGTTGGACTGCCAACCGCCATTAAAGTCAGAACAAGAAAAAGAAGAAGAGTTTTAGTTAATGGTGCTTCTTAGCCTAGTATATATTGTCTTCCTATCCCTTAAAACCCTGTTTGCACATTGAACTATCAACCCACTTCAGTGTCTCTTGCTTTGCACTTGGGCCATATCCAAATGAATTGACAGCAAGTCTCGACCACATAATGATGAACCCAGCACAGAGAGAACAGATGATCTTGGCCCTGAGATCCATTGGTCAAGTAGGGGACAAGCGACAGGCATTTGAGTCTGTTCTGGGTGAAGTTACTGAAGCAATGAGGCAGACAATCTCGTGCCGACAAGCACAGTCTCATCCGGAGGAACATATATCATCCTTTGTTGCAGCTGTTTAACAGCTCATCACTGACAATCGGAGTCAGCTGTCTGAGATTTCTGCTGTCACGGCTGCCGCCCACGGACTCACTGTGGACAGCTAGCGTCATCTGACAACCATTAGCGTTCTCACCAATGCAATTCAGCAGACTTTGGCTACGTCAGTCCCACTCTCAGTATCTCGCAAGTCCTTTGCTGCTGCCCTGACAATATCCGCCAGTAAGCTCCCAGTCCCGCGGCCAGACCAGAACTGACTCCTGCTTTTGGACCCCCACAGAATCCCTCGTCCGTACCGGAACCGAGTATTCACCACAAAGCAGATACTCTGGTGATTCCAAAGGCTGCAGGAATTTTATTACCCAGTGTGAGCTGACATTCCAAGCCCAGCCTGATCGTTTTAGTGATGATGCATGAAAAGTTGCGTACATGGTCAATCTCCTAGATTGATCTCCACTCAGCTTGTTCAATGTTTTACAGAAGCAAGGATACTCCATAGCCCAGTCATTCCAACATTTCATTTCAGAGTTAAGGAGGGTTCTTGACCTTCCAGTATGGGTTCAAGAGGCTGCCCACTGACTATTGGACCTATGCCAAGGCAGAGAGACGGTGAGAACCTTTGCAGTCAAATTCCCCATGCTTGCATTAGAGACAGGTTGGACTGAAACAGCTCTCATCACTGCCTTCCAGTGTGGACTGAATGCAGGGGAATGGCATGAGATCACTGTCCGTAGTGAACAGGATAGTCTGGATGACCTGATTAATCTGCCTATTCAAGTCGACGATTGGGTAACTGCATGGCACAGGAAAAGAATATCTCAAGTTTCCTACGCTCCGTCTGATCACTGTCTTTCCTCACCCTCTGCCTCACCACCCAGCACCCAGTCCACGGAGCAGTCTATGCAAGTTGGGCGCATGCACCTGTCTCAGGTGGAACGGGAGTGGTGAAGGAGAACAGGTTCTTGCCTCTATGGTGGCGATCCAGAATGTTGCGAGCTGGCATGTCCCAAGCAACCAGTCAACGAAGATACGCTTCAGAAGGGAGGGGAGTCCTGACAGGTCCGTTCTTTCTGCAGTCAGCTTCCCCCAAATGTGTAATGGTTGCAGCCTCCTTGACATGGAGGTCTTGGTCCCATGAACTTCAGACGTTTATCAACTCTAGTGTAGCCGGGAATTTCATGGAGATCTCTAACTCAAAGATGGGGAGTTCCAACTCAGGAATTAAGAGAAAAGATCAATGTCAAGGCCCTGTATGGTCGACCTCTGGGCAAGGCAACAATGGTGAAGAACTCTCCTCTAACTGATTGATTCGCCTGAACTGCCACTGGTGCTTAGTCTCCCCTGATTACCCCAATGTAACCCAGGGAGATGTCAGCTAAGGGCATGGGTCTGTCTGGGATTCCGACTGAACATGCAGATCTTCTTGAGGTCTTCAGTAAAAGGAAGGCAACCTTCTTGCCCCACACCACCCATATGACCATGCCACAGGACCTCCTACCTGGCATTAGTCCTACCCAGGTCTGGCTCTTTTCCCTCTCTTGTTCTGAAATGAAGGCCATGGAGGAATATATGAAAGGAGGTATTGGCCATGGGGTTTACCCATCTGTCAACCTCATCAGCAGGAGCAGATATCATTTTTGTGAGAAAGAATAATGGCAAGCTCCATCTCTTCATCGATTATCGGGCCCGCGTGATTATCTTCACACGGTTCGCTGTGAAGAACCGTTACCCTCTTCCTCTGCTACCATCTGCATTCGAACATCTCCAGACTACAAACATATATTCCAAAATTGATCTGCACAATGCTTACAATCTGGTTCGTGTGAGAGAAGTGGATGAGTGGAAGCCAGCTTTTAACACCTGGAATTCCGGCTCAGTCGTGGCTCCTGTAAATGCACTCACCAGGAGGACCTTGGCAGAATTCCATTGGACAGACAGTGCCAACCAAGCATTTTTGGAGTTAAAGCAACGTTTCACCATTGCCCCACTGCTTCAACACCCAGACCTAAAATTGGGAAGGGTATGGTCCTGAAGAACATTCTTGGATCCCAGCAAAGGACATCTTGGATAAGTCAATCATCCGAGCTTTCCAGCAGGCACAGGTCCGTGGTGCCTCAGCAGCTGTGCCTCGGGAGTGGGGCCCTGTCACAACCATGGACTCGACTGCTCAGCAGATTCAGCAAATGCACTCGTGAATATGCGAATTAGTATTCCATTGTCGCAGTATTTAACTCCCTTCTTTCCATTGTAACGCTTGTCGAGCCTTGAGCAAAGCATGGAAACGTTACGTTACCTGCTTGAATTTGGCCTTTCCTGAGAAAGTGGACTATTGAGTCAACTGATGCCGAAGACTAGCGGTATTAGATTTAGATTAAATATTCCTTTCAGCCGTGGGGCTGGCATCTAGTTTTCCATCTGAGTTTTAGTTAATATCACTGTTTGGCTTAGCATTTATTGTTTGCCTTTCCCTAAAACCCTGATTGCATAAAAGTCTTTGAACTATCCACCCACTTCAGTGTATCTCTCTCTCTCTCTCTCTCTCTCTCTCTCTCTCTCTGTCTGTTTGTGTGTGTCTCTCTCTCTCCCTCCCCACACTTGGGCCATGTTTGGATGAACTGACAATCTCAGCTGTCAATCACCCAGAGCTGCATTCATGAACACAAACAGATTGGTAAGAGCTTGGCAATGCAGACACCTTTCCATTGAGTATTTCTATTTCTGTTACCCTCGGGCATCAGTATTTGTTACAACACATACAGAACACTGAAGGAACTCAGCAGTTCAGGAAGTATCTATGGAAAAGATTAACCAGTTGACGTTTCAGGCTGAGACATTTCTGCAGGACTGAGAAGGAAGGGGAAAGGTGCCAGAATAAAAAAGTTGGGGAAGGGAAAGAGGCTAGCTGGAAGGTGATAGGTGAAGCCAGGTGGGTGGGAAATGCAAGGGCTGGAGAAGAAATATTCTGACAGGAGAGGAGAATGGACAATCAGAGAAAGGGGAAGGAGGAGGGGAACAAGGGGGAAGTAACAGTCAAGCGAGAAGAAGTGAAAAATCCAAGTGAGGAATGGAGGAAGGGTGGGGGGGGAGGAGAAAATGATATTCGTGTCATCCAGTTGGAGGGTACACAGGTATAAGGTGTTGTTCCTTCACCCTGAGACTGGCCTCACCTTGGCATGAGAGGAGGCCATGGATCAACATGCTGGAATGGGAATGGGAATGAAAATGTTTGGTCGCTAGAAAATCCCACTTGTGGCACATGGAGCGGAGGTGCACAATGAAGTGGTCCCCCAATTTACAAGAAGTCCCGTATTTGTTGTTAATGATGAATGGACATCTCCTTAACTTGGCACAAAAGGGTGTCAAAGGTTATGGGGAAGCGGTAGGAGAACGGGACTGAGATCAAAATAAATCAAACATGATTGAACGCTGGAGCAAACCCAATGGCCCAAATGGCCTAATTCTGCTCCCATATCTTATGGTCTACAAAGGAGTACAAAATTATTTCACAATAGTTCAGATTTCACAAGAAATATGTTAATATTACCAATATAATGATGTCCTTGTCTTTTGAGGTGGCACAGGTCGAGACTGCTCTTGTAAGGAGGCCAAAGATTTCTCAATGCTGCCATCTAGTTGGAAATGACTCTCGCTGCAAATCATTACGTCTGCTAGATGCAGAGTAGGTTCAGGGTTACTTGGAGCAATGGGCCACAGTGGACTCAACATGGAAGAGCATTCTTCGCAGTCCTTGAAGCACAACAAGCAATCTCTGTTCTGTATGTTGGAGCTTGAGAACAGAACCCATGCCGTTACTGATTAACTCACATGCTCCTCAGTCACACTTTATCTACTAGTGCACAGGGAAAACAGTATGGCCTCTGTAACCATCTGCTGACAAGTTTGAGCAAATAAATGACAATTTTATACAGAATTAACAAGATAGGTGCAGATATTAATCAATTAGTAACCTTGTGGATGTTCAAATTCCTTATTTGAATGATCACTTACCAATAACACTACGGTAATACCAGTATTAATAGCCAATAGAATCTGCACATTGAAAGCCAGTAATACTTCAGAATGAATAAAGTAGCTGACCAATAGTAAGTGTTCCCCTATAATCCTTCATTTACCTCCTCATCTTGTCTCCATTTGGAAAATGGCTCCAGTCTCCTGCTATGCAAAGGGAAGCTATGCCCTTCAAAGATCTCTCTCGTCTGGGTTGACTGCACACTATCTGTAAACTATCCTTGCCTGGACATTATCTTAACACTTGCCTTGCCTCAACTTCCACACCCAGCCTTGAGCCTTTTGAATGTAGTGACGGGAATATGATGCCCTGTATCTTAGGTCTGAAAAGTAGCATCAAGTCCCTCCTGTCTGTCTCCTGTGGCGGCTGGTCTTCAGCCTGGCCTCATCTGACAATAGACAATAGACAATAGGTGCAGGAGTAGGCCATTCGGCCCTTCGAGCCAGCACCGCCATTCACTGTGATCATGGCTGATCATCCACGATCAGTATTCAGTTCCTGCCTTATCCCCATAACCTTTGATTCCGCTATCTTTAAGAGCTCTATCCATCTCTTTCTTGAAAGCATCCAGAGACTTGGCCTCCACAGCCTTCTGGGGCAGAGCATTCCATATATCCACCACTCTCTGGGTGAAAAAGTTTTTCCTCAACTCCATTCTAAATGGCCTACCCCTTATTCTTAAACTGTGGCCTCTGGTTCTGGACTCACCCATCAGCAGGAACATACTTCCTGCCTCCAGCATGTCCAATCCCTTAATAATCTTATATGTTTCAATAAGATCTGCTCACGTTCCTCATCTAATTTCATGTAACCTCAGAGAATGCTTGTGATCATGAAGTCCTTTTTTTCAGGTGCTCCTAGAACTGAATTTATTTAAATCTTAAATCTGACCCACAACATGAGGGAGTAAAAATATTTGCGTTATGACTCCGTCGCAGTGTACAGATATTTAAAAGGCTAATGGCTGGTAGAAAGAAGCTGTCCGGTAGCCTGTTGGTCCTGGCTTTAATGCTGTGGTAGCGTTTGCCAGACAGAAGCAGCTGAAACAGTTTATGGTTGGGGTGACTGGTGTTCCCCATGATCTTCCAGGCCTTCTTTATGCACCTGCTGCTATAAATATCCTCAGTGGAGGGAAGTTCACATCCACAGATGTACTGGGCTGTCCATACCACTCTCTGCAGTGTCCAGCGGTCAAGGTTGGTGCAGTTTCCGTACCAGGCGGTGATTCAGCCAGTGAGTATGCTCTCAATGGTGCCACCTGTAGAAGGTCTTGAGGATTTGGGGGCCCATCCCGAATTTCTTCAGTCGCCTCAGGTGAAAGAGACGCTGTTATGCTTTTTTTGCCACACAGTCAGTATTTACAGTCCAGGTGAGATCTTCGGTGATATGTATACCGAGGAACTTGAAACTACTCACCCTCTCAACTGCCGACCCATTGGTGTAGATCGGGGAGAGCCTGTCTCCATTCCTCCTGTAATCCTCAATAAGCTCTTCTCTTTTTTGGACGTTGAAGGAGAGGTTGTTATCTTGGCACCACTGTGTCAGGGTGTTAACCTCTCTTCTGTAGGCTGTCTCGTCACCACTAGAAATAAGGCCGATCAATGTCATGTCATCTGCAAATTTGATCAGCAGATTGGAGTTGTGTGTGGGAGTATAGTCCTGGGTGTAAAGGGAGTAGAGAAGTGGACTCAGAACACAACCCTGAAGGTCAGAGGGGCAGAGATGAGGGAGCCCATCCTTACCACCTGTCAGCGAACTGATAGGAAGTCTAGGATCCGGCTGCAAGCTGAGGTCTCTGAGCTTCCTGTTAAGTCTAGGGGGAAATTATGGTGTTTAATGCTGAACTGTAGTCCAGGAACAGCATTCTAATGTATGCATCCCTCTTCTCTAGGTGAGAGAGGACAGTGTCTAGTGCTGTGGCTATGGCATCATCGGTAGTCCGGTTCCATTGGTAGGCGAATTGTAGGGGGTTGAGTGTGGGTGGTAGCATGCTGCGGATGAAGTCTTTAACCAGCCTTTCAAAGCATTTACTTATAATTGAGGTGAGTGTGACATGGCGTCAATCGTTCAGGCATGCTACCTTGGTTTTCTTAGGCACAGAAACAATGATGGATGATTTGAAACAGGAGGAAACCACACAGTGGGAGAGGGAAAGATTAAAATTGTCCATAGGCACACCAGCCAGCTGTTCCGCACACACTTTGAGAACCCACCCTGGGATGCCGTCTGGCCCCACTACCTTGTGGCTGTTAACACGTTGGAATATAATACATATCTCAGCCTCGGAGATGACCAAAGAGCAGGTCTCATCGACAGCTCTCCTCAGGGGTTCAGTCTTATTGACCACAAATCGAGCGTTAGAAACACTTAGCTCATCTGGGAGCCAGGCAGCAATGTTGGCTGCACTCTTGAAGTCCGCGATGGTGGGCAGTCCTTGCCAAATGCTGCATGTGTCATTGTCGCACAGTTGTGCCCAGGAAGGTGGAATAACAGAAGAGGTAAGAAATCAAAAACAGAATCATTATTACCAGCTTAAATGACCTGAAAGTTGTTGATTTGAGGCTACAATACAGGGAAAAGGCATAAGAAGACTATAAATTACAATTATAAATAAATAGAACATAGAACATTGCAGCACACTGAAGTCTTGGTACACATTGGCAGCAATGACATAGTTAGACAGAGTGAGATCCTGAAGAGAGATTTTAGGGAGCTATGTAGAAAGCTGAGAAACAGGACCTCCAGGGTAGTAATCTCTGGATTGCTGCCTATGCCACATGCCAGTGAGGGTAAGAATAGGATAATTTGGCAGATGAATGCATGGCTGAGGAACTGGTGCAGGGGGCAGGGTTTCAGATTTATGGATCACTGGGATCACTTCTGCAGAAGGTATATGACCTGTACAAAAGGGACAGATTACACCTGAAGCCGAGACGGTTCAGTATTCTTACGGCAGGTCGGCTGGAGTTGTTCAGAAGGGTTTAAACTAATTTAGCAGGGGTGGGAACTGCAGTGATAGTGCTGAAGATGAGGCAGTTGGTTTACAAACAGAGGCAATATGTAGTGAGACTCCTAGCAAGCAGGGGCTGATAATAAGGCAAAATTGCAGTCAACAGGGTGAGCTGCAACATAAAAGGTGGACAAAATTGAAATGGGGTGAATAAAGGACGAAAGCTGTTATATTTGAATGTGCGCAATATATGAAATAAGGTTGATGAACTTGCAGCACTATTCTAAAGGAAAGATGCCACAACCATGGATATTCAAAGCCAACATAAAAACCAAAGAGAGGGCATATAATTATTGGGAAGTTAGAGGATTGGGAAGTTTTTAAGTACCAACAGAAGGCAACTGATAATGTCATTAAGAAGGTAAAGATGGAATACAAAGGTAAGCTAGCCAATAACTATGCTGGAGAGTTAGTAATGGGGGGAGGGGAATGAAATGGTTTACAAACTAAATGATTATTTTTTGTCCGTCTTCACTGCAGAAGACACTAGCTATATGGTGGAAGTCGAAGGTGTCAGGGGTCATGAAGTGTGTAAAGTTACCATAACTAGAGAGCAGGTTCTTGGGAAACTGAAAGGTATGAAGGTGGATAAGTCACCTGGACCAGATTGTATACACCCCAGGGTTTTGAAAATGATGGCTAAAGAGATCGTGGAGGCATTAGTAATGATCTTTAAAGAATCACTAGATTCTGGAATGGCTCTGAAAGACTGCAAAATCATAAATGTCACTCCACTCTTCAAGAAGGGAGAAAGGCAGAAGAAAGGAAAGAATAGGACTGTTAGTCTGACCTCAGTAGCTGAAAAGATGTTGGAGTCGATTATTAAGGATGAGGTCTCAGGGTACTTGGAGGCACATGTTAAAATAGGAATAGTCAGTGTGGTTTCCTCAAGGGAAAATTCTGCCTGACAAATATGGTAGAATTCTTTGAAGAAATAACAAACAGGGCAGACAAAGGAGAATTGGTTGATGTTGTGTACTTGGATTTTTAGAAGGCCTTTGACAAGTTGCCACACACATGAGGCTGCTTAACAAGCTACAAACCCATGAAAGATTCTAGCATGAATTAACCAGTGGCTGATTGGCAGGAGGCAAAGAGTGGGAATAAAGGGAGCCTTTTCTGGTTGACTCAATCCAAACTGAGTGACCCTTTATTGTCAAGCAATGCTTATGGATGCTTTCAATACGCTAAATACCTTCTTAGCATCCATCCAACCCAGCTCTCATATAATAGCACCTATCTCAATAAAATGTTCAACAATACAATAATATCTCATTATTCTAAACTCTAGAGCAGGGGTTCCCAACCCAGGGTCCACAAACACCTCGGTTAATGGTAAGGCTCCACAGCATAAAAAAGGTTGGGAATTCCTGCTCTAAAGTATAAAAAAACTGATCAAGCCAACCTTTCCTCAAGGGAATTCCCTTTATCTCAGGAAGATTTACTGTACTGTTTATTGTTTACCTTTACTGCATGCATTTGAATTATATTTTATTAACTCTTTTATAGTATATTTTGGTTTAAGTGCTCTGTGTGAAATAAGTTGTGTGGGTGTATCATGGTCAGAAGGAACATTGTTCCATTTGGTTGTATATATGTGTAGTCAGATGACAATAAACTTGAATGAACCTTCTGTAGCTCATGTGACCACCTCCAAGACAAGAAAATCCTTCCTTAAATAAAAGGATTAAAACTGTATGCAATGTATCAACTGTACACCAGTGTATATTGTACACCAAGATGATGCCCCAAGGGAAACATAGGATTAGGTTTCAGGGTGGTAGCAGAGTCGAATAGCTAACAGAGCTGGTGCCTCACATCTCCAGTGAACCTGAGTTCAATCCTGCCATCCCTCACTGCTTGGAATTGGAAACAGAACTGGTTTATTATTGTTGCATGTACTGAGGCATAGTAAAAAATTTGTCTTGTATACAGTTCATACAGATCAAATCAATACTCAGTGCACTGTGATAGAACAAGGTAAAATGAGAACAATGAAGAATAAGGTGTTACAGTTACAGCGAAAGTGCTGTGCAGTTTGGCAATAAGGTGCAAGATTCCAGTAACCAAATTTCATGCCTTCCCCCGTTTCCCACTCTGACCTCTGCCTTCTTCTCACCTGTCTATACTTCCCCCTGGGTCCCCTGCTCCTTCCTTTTCTCCTATTTTGGTCCACTCTCTGCTCCTATCAGATTCATTCTTCTTCAGCCCACCTGGCTTTAACTATCACCTTCCTGCTAGCCTTTTTCCCCTCCCCCACCTTTTAATTCTCGCATCTTTCCCATTCCTTCTCAGTCCTGAAGAAGAGTCTCATCCCAAAACGTTGACTGTTCCCTCATTTCCATAGATACTGCATGACCTGCTGAGTTCCTCTAGCATTTTGTGTGTATTGCTACAAGATTATAACAAATTAGATTGTGGGAGCAGGAATCCATATTCTTGTACTAGGGAACCAAGTGATAGTCTTATACGGGGGCGGGGGGGGGGCGGAGTTATCCTTCAGCCTGGTCGTACATGTTTTCATGCATTTGTAACTTCTACCTGATTGGAGAGGGGAGAGTTTTCCACAACCAGTGATCTTACCTTAAGGACTCTTTTCTTGTTAATTCATGTTCTCATTATTTATTGCTATATATTTATATTTGCACTTGCACGGTTTGTTGTCTTCTGCACTCTGGTTGATCTATCAGTGATCCCATTGTAGTTACTGTTCTATAGATTTGCTGAGTATGCCCACAGGAAAATGAATCTCAGTGTTGTATATAGTGATATATACATGCACACTGATAGTAAAATTTACTTTGTACTTTGAACTTTGAGAGTGAGAAAATGTCCTGAGTGGGTGTGGTCTTTGATTATGCGGAATGTTTTACTGAGGCAATGAATGAGAAGTATAGACAGAGTCCATAGCGGGAAGGATCATTTCTGTAATGGGCTGAGCTGTGTCCGCAACTCTGCAGTATTTTTATGGTCACAGGCAGAGCAGTTGCCATACCAAGCTGAGGTGGTGGGGCCGGAGCCCGAGAGCGAAGAACAAGTGGAGGCTTGACTGAGGGGAGCGCCGGACCAAATTGGAAAAGTCAGGTATGGGCCGAATTGAGGTGGAGAGTTCATTGATGCAGCAGATACTAGGTTTGAGAGTGAGCAGATTTAAGAGTCGGCCAAGATTGAAAAGGTCAGGGTGTTGGGGCTGGAGGCGAGGGTCGAGCTGGTGTTCAGCTCTCTGCTTTGCAAGGTTTACTCCTCTCTGCGTTCAACTCAGGCTGTGGCCTGCAACTAACGGTCTCCTGGATCAGCCGCAGTGATGACCAGGTCCAAGGCTGTGGACTCAATTTTATGAATTTCAGTTCTAAATACTATTTGCTTACTTTTATTGTTTGCATGATTTGTTTTTTTTTTCTGTACATTGGATGTTTGATAGTCTTTTTTTAATGGGTTCTACTGGGCTTCTTTGTTTAGTGGCTACCTGTAAGGAGACAAACCTCAATGTTATATATAGCACATGTACATACTTCGATAATAAATGTACCTTGCAAATTGAACTTGATGCACACAGATAGGTTGTCTTCTATGGTGCATTGATGCAAATTCTCTGTGAATGTGTGTGTGTTTTTTCTCTCCTGGGTGTCCCAGTTTCCTCCCACATCCCAATGACACGTCTGTTGCTAGGTAAATTACCCCTTCTGTTGTTGGTCCTCTCAGTGCCTTTTGGCGCATCGGGTGGCAACTTGCTTTTTTTTAGCATCTGTCTCTTTTTCTTAATGAGGCGATGCTGCTAGTCCAACGCTCAACCCAGTATGGATGGAAAACATGCAAGGAGCTGGCCGGTTTCGAACCTGGGACCACTCACCTCATAGTCCCAACACCATTGGATGTCACTACACCACCGGCTGGCTACCCCTTGCATAGTGGAGGGGTAAAAGTCTGGGGAAAGTTAATGAGAATACAAGGAGAATGCAATGTGTGAGTGACAATGCGTACTTAACGGTAAGAATGCATTTGGTGGCCCAAGTGTCTGTTTCCATGCTGTTTGATTCCATCCTTCCCATCCATTTATTCTGTAGTGCTTGACGTATTTGTAAAAGTTCACTAACATCTGTACACTGATGTCCAAATCAAAATCAGTCTTTCAATAGCAACCACTGATAAACAAGACTGACTGTTCATTCATTATATCCTTCATTCATTGAAGTATTTTTACTGACAGAGAATGCTCGTAGCATACCTCATCATCAATGGGTTCAATACCAATTGGTTCTGATGTGTTTGGAGGCACTCTGTTTACATATGTCCGTATACAGTGTGCGTGATTGCGCTGACTGAGTAAGGACATCTGTTTTATTATTACGGGGATCTAGCCCCAGTATTAGGGTCTAGTTGACGTATCTACCTTCAGGCATTTCAACTGCCCAAGCACCTCTTCCTTACTCACCAACTGCACTCACTTCTGCCTCCCTTACACTCTTGAATAATTCTACTGTCTTTCACAGTGAAGATTGACTCAAATCACTTAAAAGTTCGTCTGGCATTACTTCCTCTCCAACATCATTTTCCAGCAGTCCGATAGCTACTCTCACCTCTCTTTTACTCTTTATATATCTGATAAAACTTTTGGTATCCTCTTTTCTTTCTTTCTTTCTTTTCAAATCTTTTTATTGTTATATTATACAAAAGGAATAACACGAGTACATTGAAGTAACAACACTTACAATGTCTCAAAAAAGACATTATCTTAAAGATTGAAAAAAATTTTGTGATAACAAAAAAAAACCTACTAAGCAGAAAAAGTGAGAGAAAAAGAAGAACCCATTAGGTGTACAACCCCGGAGCCATGCGTCATACAAAAAGCTTCTAAAAAATAAACATCAAACCACCAGCAAGAAAAGAAAATATACCAAAAAATTTACAATTAGATCATGGAAAAAATCTATCAATTAGCTCAAATGATAATAACGAGCAAATGAGCCCCATCTCTTCTCAAAATCAAATAAGGGTTCAAAGGTTCGACTTCTAATTTTCTCCAAACTAAGATATAGCATCACTTGAGAGAACCATTGTGACAAAGTGGGAGCTGATGTATCCTTCCACTTCAACAAAATGGCCCTCCTACCTATCAATGTAACAAATGCAATAACATGTTGGTCAGACACAAAAATACCATGAATATTTTGAGGAATTATTCCAAAAAGCACCGTTAATCTATTGGGTTGTAGATTAATTTTAAGTGCTTTAGAAATTGTTGAAAAAAACGACTTCCAGAACTGTTCCAATATAGAACAAGACCAAAACATATGTGTCAGTGTAACTATCTCAGTTTTACATCTATCACAATGACTATCAATATTAGAAAAGATTTTAGAAAGTCTCTCCTTCGTCAAATGATAACAATGTACAATTTTAAATTGAATCAATGAATGGCTAGCACAAATTGAAGAAGAGTTAACCAACTTCAAAATCCGCATCCAGTCCTCCATCACAAAAGTCAAACTGAGTTCCTTTTCCCAATCCTGTTTAATCTTAGATAAAGGACGCTTATCCTATTGTAATAATAAATTATAAATTCTTCCAATAGAACCCTTGATCAAAGGATTCGTACTTGTATTAGTATCTAACAGGTCAGCCTCCAATATGTAAGGAAAATTACTTAAATATTTTTGTAAAAAATGTTTAACTTGAAGGTATTGCAGAAAGTGTGAGTACGGAAGCGAATATTTATCAATTAATTGTTCAAAAGACATCAATCTATCTTCTTTAAATAAATCGAAAAAAGAACGAATACCTTTATTTTTCCAAAGTAAAAAAAAAATTGGATCACTCAAAGAAGGCTTAAAAAAGTAATTTTGAAAAATTAAACTACAAAGTTTAATTTTTTTAAGATTAAAAAGTTTGCGGAACTGGAGCCAAATTTGTAAAGATTACTTAATCACAGGATATAGGTTTAAATTAACAACTTTAGCTAATTTCATAGGTAAAGCAGCTCCCAATAATGAGGTTAGATAAAACTGTTTTACAACTTTCAGTTCCAGGTCCACCTAAATTGGCCAGCTTAAATTTGTACGTTATCTTTGCTCTCCTGATGGCATTTTATTAGTTGCCTTCTGTTGGTTTTAACAAGCTTCCCAATCGTCTACCTTCCTACTAATATGTGCTATATTATATGCAGAATGGGAATGAGAGGGTGAATTAAAGCAACAGATAACTGATCTTCTGCAAAGCAGTTCACTCAAACTGTATTTATTTTCTTCAGCGCAGAAGGGACCACATCGTGAGCACTGAATGCTCTAGATTGAAAGAACTTTAAAGATGGTGGGAAAGAAGACGTGATAGGATGAACATTGATTAATAAATATCTTCTCCTTTGACATCAGCAGAAATAAAAAAAAACAAGAGTAAACTTTTATCTCCCACCAACAGTCATTGCAAGTTAACTAGAGCAGAATTCTTTTATATATTTGAAAGACACTGATTATCAGCATTCCTTTCCCTTTCCTGCAGATTCTATTCAATCTCCTGTCCTTCAACGGAAAAAGCCAGGTACGCAGTCAATTTTCCTTCATGACTCATTGGGAGCTATTATTCCTTTGCTCTGTGTGTGAAGCTTGCGTACTGGATGTCATATTCTCCACATTATCCCTGAGCGACTGCAATAGCTGCCATCCATTTTGGAGGAAACAAGACAAAGACACAACATGAATGCAAGACTTTCCTTACACAGCCTTATAACATGCTATTTCTGTATGTAAGGTCTAAGCAGTTAATCAACAGATCTGCAAAGCCTACAGGCAGCTATTGTTGTCATGCTCCACTGAGGTTTCATATTTCCTACAGGTATGCTTCAGTGCTCACCAAAGTGTACATCAAAGTAAAACCAATATTTAATATATACCTGCCTGTGTACAGAAAGAATGAGCAATCGCAAATAGATAATACAGTCCTGACTCCTCGTCCTCTGAAGCTGAATCACTCTGGCATTCTGGCTTTACAAGCACAGAGATACTCACCTCCAACATCCTCCACTCCAGATATGGTGGTGGTATTTGCCAGTCTCCCAATCCACAGATTTACTAGCATTAAAAGGAGGCCACTTTGGTCATCAAGACCATGATGGTTCCCAAATGAACAACTCTATCAGTCCCACTGACATACTATCCCATGTCTGTACTTTGACAAGTCCGATCACCTGTCTGTACTCCTAGCCTACAGAAAATATTGAGGACCACAGCATCAATGATGAAGACCATGAAGTTATAGTCAAGGGAGGCAGAGGAGTGATTACAAGGCAGCTTTAAATCGTTGGACTGGACAATATTCGGGGATACATCTTCAATCTGAATGAATATGTCACAATTGCCACCAATTTCATCAAGACCCATGGATGGGTGTGTGCCTTCGAGACCATACCAGACATACCCAAACCAGAATGTATATGAACCAGGAGATTTGCAGACAGCTGAAGGCTAGATCTGTGCCGTCCAAGACTGGTGATCTAGAACTATATAAGAAGAGCTCATACAAACTACAGAAGACCTCTTTAAAAGTGATGAAGCAATTGCAATTGGAGTTACAGACAGAATTGGAAGCATGTCAGCTCTGGCAGGCTGTGTAGGTCATTACTTCCTACAAGGTGAAACCGAGCATCATAAATGATTGTGATGTTTCACTGAAATGAATTCAATACCTTTTAAGCAGGCTTTGAAATGCAGAGTAAACCTATGCCTGTGTGAACCTCTTCAGAATCTGGTGACCCTATGATCTCTGTCTCAGAGTCCAATGTCAGAACAACTTTCAAGAGCCCAGATGGATATCTGGTAGGGCACTGAAAATCTGTGCCAAGCAATTAGCAAGAGTGTTCAAGTACAGCTTCAGTCTCTCAATGCTACAGTTAGAGGATCCCTCCTGCTTCGAAAGGATGTCAATCACACCACTGCTCAAGAAGAGTAGGGTGAGTTGCCTGAACAACTATTACCCATCTACATCTCATCTACGGTGACGAAGGGCTTTTGAGATGTTGGCCATGACCAGAATTAACTCTGACCTAAGCAAGGTTCTGGACCTGATGCAATTTGCCTATCACCACAACAGATCAACAGTAGATGCAGTCTTACTGACTCTCCTCCCAGCCTTGGGCCCCTGAACAACAGCAAAACCTATGCCAGGCTGCTGCTATTACAACTCAGCGTTCAACATCATCATGCCCTCACTGCAAATCAACAAGCTTCAAATCCTGAACATCTGTACTTCCCTCTGCAATTGGATTCTTGAATTCCTCATTGAACAATTAATTTTTTTGTATTTTATAGTATGTTTCCTAACAGTTACAGTATGTATGTGCAGTTGTTCAGTGTGTCCCCTATTGTTTGAAATTCTTTGTAATATTCTGGAAAGTTCTGGAAGCTTCTCTAGTGTTGAATTATTTAAATAGTGGTTATCTGATTGGTTAACTCTTATCTACAAATTTGAATGGAATGTTGCTCATCCATGGGGTATGAGAAGGGCAGCATATTAGCTGCACCATCTTTTTAGTCTTTGTTCTGTTCCTTGTTTTTTCTCTCCCTGTTTGTATGTATCTGTTTCTTTGGGCACAAGGGCTCCCCTGGCACTACTTATCAACTGATAACTTACCCATTTGCATTGATCTGTTGTCCTGCGCATGCACCTTGTGCCGTTCTCTCACTGCAAGGTGAATATACCAGTTAACCTCACTTCCACCTGTGTGCTGTTATTTTAATGATATGTAGTTTCACAGGCACGACAAATTGGTGATGAGAACAAACCTGAATGTCAGCAAACATCACCAACTGCACCGAGAGTTATGAGATGACAGAATTTGGAGGAAGGGAGAGGAACAGTGAGAGGAAAGAGTGAATCAGTATGGAGAAAGCCATCACGGATGCTAGCTAGGGATGCATGAGTAAGAGTGCACAGTACACAGTGAGAGATGCGCATCTAGCAAAGTTAAAGTGAAAATAACATGACAATGGCCTTAGTCGGGAAAGTTAACGAATTAGATAGTGCTAATGAGGACTGGGAATCATATGTCAAGGGGTTGAACTGTATTGTAATCTGAATGATGTGGAGGAGGGAAAAAAGTATTCACGCTTCTCAGATTAATAGGTGATAAAATGCGCAGTCTCTTACACAATTTATTAACTCCTGGAAAATCAGCAAGCAAGACATTTGACAAAGTTGTTACAATTTTACAAAATCACATGAGTCCTAAATGAGTCATAGGTGAGAAATTTAGATTTCCCAAAAAGAACCAGTCAAAGGATGAAAGCATTCCTGAGTACATTGCAGAACTGCACAAACTTTGCCAATACCGTGACTTTGGAGATAGACTTTCTGATGCATTAAGGGACAGACTTCTATCTGACATGCCTTGTCAAAGCACTCACAAAAGGCTACTGTCAGAAAGTGACAACCTTAGAACAGGCATTGACCATTGCAATATCATTGGAGACAGCAGAAAAGGATGTGTTAAAACTACAGAAAAGGAGTTTAGAATGTGAGATGCACAAAATATCCCCGAATGGTGCAAAAAGCCAACAATGTTATTGATGTAGCAAATCCTCCAACGACGTAAATGACTGTTGGTTCAAAGAAAAAGTTTGCAGAAATTGTCACAGACAAGGCCACGTTGAGAGAGTATGCGAGTCAGACAAAAAGCACAACCAAAGAGAAAAACCACACAGAGTGAAAAGTCTCAAACACAAAACCAAACAAACGGACACAATGACTGAACATGAAACTGAATCAGATAACACAGAGTCTGACAAAGGTGAACAACATAGCATTACTGAAACACATTGCAAAATCATGGATCTCAACAGATGTGACTGGTGTAAAACTGAAAATTGAGTTGGAAACAGGGTCAGCTTTATCTATGATTTCAGAGGCTGACTACAACAAACTGTTTTCTAAGCCTCCATTAGAAAAGACCTCTGTGATGCTAAAAGCCTACACAGGCGAAAAAGTGTCTCCCAAAGGCAAACGGAATATAAATGTGACATATGGAGGCAAAACACAGAAGTTACAGCTTTATATGCTGAAAAGTGGAGGGCCAGCTCTTTTTGGACATGAGTGATTGGGAAAAATCCAAGCAGACTGGCACACAATCAAATCTCTCAATGTGTCATCAAAAGGCAACTACAACCCACAGACTATCACATCTGCTTAATTCTAATGAGAAGGTGTTTGAGAAAGGTATTGATAAACTCAAAGGCATGAAGGCCAGAATTGAACTGGATGAAGCAGCCACTCCAAGATTCCATAAAGTGTGTCCAGTGCCTTACACATTACGTCCTAAAGTAGATGCTGAACTTCAGAGCTTGGAGGTGTCTGGCATTCTGTCCAAGGTTGAGTGGAGTGATTAGGCCATGCCCATTGTCCCGGTGATCAAGAAAGCGAAAGGCGGAGCTATCCGATGTGCAAGGACTTACAAAGTGAGAACCAACCCTTTGCTGTGTACAGTGCAGTATCCCCTGCCATGAATAGAAGACAAGTTTGGGAGGTGGGGAGGGGATTTCAAAGATTGATATGTCACATGCCTATCTACAAATGGAGATCGAGGAATCAAAGCAGAAAGTTCCTCACACTCACAAGAGACTGTTCCAGCATAAATGTCTCTTCTTTGGAGTCACATCAGATTCAGTAATTTGGCAAAGAGCAATGGACCAAGCACTCCAAGATATGCCAGGAACACAACGGTACCTTGATGACATCATTGTGACTGGCAAGAATGATGAAGAACACCTCCAGAACCCTGGTAAAGTGCTTACCAGGCTGAGTGAGCATGGTCTGCATGCAAAGAGAGATAAATCTGAGTTTTTCAAGAATGAAATCTCATATTGTGGACATGTCATTGACAAGCGTGGCTTACATAAATCACAAGAGAAGACTGAAGCAGTGCTGCAGGCAGCCAAACCGGAAAATGTATCTCAACTCAGGTCATACTTGGGCCGGGTAAACCATTATCACTGGTTTTTCTTGAACATTGCGACAGTGCTGCATATATTGAATGCACTATTGCAGACAGGAGCAAAATAGGAATGGTCAGAAAGTGAAAAAGTATTCATGAAAACAAAGAGACTAATAATATGAGATAAACTGCTCACTCATTATGACCCATCTCTGCCCATTAGACTGGCTTACAATGCATTGATGCCGTTTTGTCACACACGATGAAAGATGGATCTGAATGGCTTTTGCTTCAAGATCACGGATTAGCACAGAATGCCACTGTGCACAGACCAACCGAAAGCTCCTTAGTCTAGTATGGGAAATAAAGAAGTCCCCCCACTATCTCTATGGACAAAAGTTTACTCTAATGACAGATTGATAGCCCCTTGTGTCCATGTTCAATCCCAGCAGTGGAATCACAGTAATGTCTGCTACCCGGTTACCACATTGGACAATTTTCCTAGGAACCCACTCTTATAACATTGAGTTCAAGGGTACGAAACAATACAGCACTGCTGCTGGCTTGTCATGTCTTCCACTGTTGGCAACTGAAGAAGAAAAGTCTTCATTCTGTGACCCAGCAAAGGTGTTCCACACAGCATTTGCCGATAACAAATTCCGAAATACAAAGCGAAACAAGGAATGACCCGACATTGTCAAAGGTCCATGACGTCACCATGCAAGGATGGCCAGCTCATGGTAATCCCATGTTTCTAGAGTACTCAGTGAGGCAAGACTAACCGCCCGTGTGTCAAAGAACCCTAACCCTCTAAATTGTGCATCAGAGTGTTAGAGGATCATGAAGGATTCTTGGGTACAATCAAGATGAAAAGCCTCACCTGGGGCTACGTGTGGTGGCCAGGAATAGACAGATTTACGATTTGACCAAAAGCTGTTCAGGATGCCACAAAGTTCAAAATGCACCTCCACAGGCACCCATGGCAAAGAGTACATATTAAATTTGCTGGGCCATTCATGGAATCCATGTTTCTGATTGCTGTGGATGCTCATTCAAATCGACCAGAGGTCATACCAATGAAGCTTACTTACCTCTGAAAAGACTGTTTCCACTCTAAGGACTATCTTCTCCAGAAATGGCTTACCTGAACAAATTATGAGTGAGAACGGACCACATACACGTTAGAAGAGTTCAGAATATTCATACAGAAAAATGGAATCAAACATTTCAAGTCAGCTCTTCAACATCCAGGAATGAATGGGCTAGCTGGAAGGTTTATCCTAACATTCAAAAACTCCATTAAAGCTATGAACAAGGAGGACATTTCTTTACAGCACAAGGTGGACAACTTTCTTTTTGGTATTAGAACTCTGTTCGTGTGATGACAAATCAAGCACCTGCAATGCTGTTCATGAGCAGGAATCTGAGATCTCACATAAACCTCCTGAAACCAGACTTCCAGAGGGAAGTGCAGAATAAACAGTTCGGCCAGTTGCCAAGTGAAGCTGAAAGGAACTTCAGGGTTGGACTGGAAGTCCTAGTATGTGACTACCAAGAAGACAAGTGGACTCCTGGTCGGATAGCTACAAGAACCGGACCACTCATGTACACAGTGGATTTTGGAGATCATACATGGAGACGTCACATAGACCAGATACTGGATGCTCAGGCAAAGAAAACACCTGAGTCGACTACATCCAACAAGACGGATAGATGGCATCCACCAGACTTACCTCTCAGTGATGATCATGTCACTAATAGCAATGTGACAGTGGCAACAGAGTAACTTGTCTTTCACAAGACACCTGACAAACCCAATGCCAGTTCACAGATCCAAAGGTTCTATCCTGAAAGAAACAGCACCACCCAAAAGGCTAAAACTTTAGTATAGTGAAGTTAGTTTTGGACTGTTATTGTGAAAGCATGTTTATTTGATAATGGTTTGTTGAAGGGAAATTGAATGTATTGTTACATATACAGTTTTATATTACATTAATCTAAAGGGGGAGGAAGTGCAATGTATGGATCTATTTATTTTAGCACAATGACTTCCCTAGTACCACTTACTGAGTGATAATTTACCTGTGGGCATTGATCTGTTGTCCGATGCACAAGTCTTGTGCCGTTCTCTCGCTGCAAAATGAATATACTAGTTAATTTCACCTCCACGTATGTGCTTTTATATAATTGATATGTAGCTGTACAGACACAACACTTCCCTTATCTTGGCCTGCCTTCTCTACACTTTCAATTCTTCTGTTCTATGAGAACATAATAAAGCAATCATGAAGCAACAAGTTTTATATTTCATTCTTGACTTCCAAAAGAACCTCAGATTAAAAACATCAGAATCCAATATTTTGGTGTAGTCAGTGAGAACGGTTGTGAAGATTTAAGGACCAGGTATATGCGCAAATGAAGTGGAAATTTTTAGCGCACAGACGATAAAGATAAGAGCTTCCTCTATTCCAAATTATCTAAGGAAAACGCTAGTTCTGGCTTCAACATACCTTTGGGTGGAGGTAGAATTGAGGAAACGACTGCATTGCTATTTTGAAAAAAAACAGACCTGTAAAAATTAAATACATGCATACTGGCGAGGCACGAAATATGTGCAAGTCAGTAGAGCATGGGAAAAAAATTAAATATTCATGAGCGGTGGGGGTAATTACATGCAAGTCAGTGGAGCGTGGAAAAAAATTAAATACATGCAAGAGGTGGAGTGTGAAATACGTCCATGCAATGGGACTGCACAAAATTATTCAATACATATAAGCAGTGGCGCTCAATACGTGAAAACTAGTGGAGTGCATGAGTAAACTTTGGTTGCAGGGCAACCTATTAAAATTTCAGTTGAAATCTAATAATATTTTGAGATTGTGTTCAAAGCAATAAATAGTAGATATAAATTCAGTGATACACAAGGCTGAATCAAGACAATGTCATGAAACCAAGCTTTTATCTGAATAAAACATCTCAGTTTGATAAAATTATTGAAAAAAATTGGATAAAAATACCAACAAGAAGTACCAAAAACATATGCAGTGAAACCAACAACTGGAATAATGGAAATGAAGTTAAACTCAGCTTTACAGGTGAACATACAACATATTTGAGAATGCAAGCTCAGTGCTCCATCTGGGAAAAATGCTTCTGGATAGAGAATGGTTAGAAGTTCCATAATTTGTTGAAAGTGGTGTTACAGGTAGATAGGGTCATATAGAAAGCTTTCAGCACATTGGCCTTCATAAATCAATGTATTGAGTACAGGAGATGGAATAAAGGTAAGAACTTTTGTAGGTGCTTTAATGCAAGAAACACACACAAAATGTTGGCGGAACTCAGCAGGCCAGGTAGCATTTATGGAAACGAGTAAATAGTTGATGTTTCAGGGCTGAGATCCTTCTTTAGGACTCATGCAAGAGATGCGATGTTATGCTCAAGTTTATAAGACATTGGTGAGACCTAACTTGGAGTATTGTGTGCATTTTAGTCACCTACCTACAGGAAAGATGTAAATAAGGTTGAAAGAGTACAGAGAAAATTTACAAGGATGTTGCTGGGTCTGAAGGACCTGAGTTATAAGGAAAGATTGAATAGGTTAGGACTTTATTCCTTAGAAGGTAGAAGATTGAGGGGAAATTTTTTTTTCTTTAAATGCAATTGTGAACAACAGCCAGATCAGAAATGCTGATCAAGTCAACTAGTTCCCAAAGGAAACTCTGATAGGCCAATCAGATGGTTCACTGCTGCTCAGCGATAGAACACAAAAAAATCATGTGTACAATTGAAAATAGTAGAAATACTGGAGTCATGATGATCATGATGAAGTCTGCTGGAGAGAGACATTTATACACATGCTGTCCTCCATAATTCAAAGAGATTGAAGCATAAGGTTGCAGGGTGACAAAACGTGGCAGGAGCACTTGGAACAGAAAACAAGTCCCTTCCGGGAGAAAATAGCACCCGTTCTTTCCGTACTGTTCTCCAGTAGTTTAAGGACTAAGTTCAGCCGGAACATAACTCACAGATGATCTTGAAAGTCAGATATTAACCCTACCTACCAACAACCAAGCATTGCCATCCTGGTCCCCTTCATGATAGCTTATGAAGAAGCATCTGACTTCCCTCCCAGAGATGATAGGTGTTTGTGCACTCGACTCTTGAAGGCTCGGACCCCATCGTCGCAGATGTTTCCAACCACAGCATCTGGAAGGCTGTTCCAAATTCTGACAGCACAGTGAAGGAAGCTTCTATCCAGTGTGTAGGTTCTCGCATCAGGCATAGAAATAGCATGAGCAGGCATAGATAAACTTGATCATGTGGTGCGCCGTCTCTCATAAGATGAAGAGTCTAAAATAAGATTTGACAGAGGTATACAAAACTATGAGGGGTATAGATAGGGTAAATGCAAGCAGGCTTTTTCCGCGGAGGTTGGGTGGGACTACAACCAGAGATCATGGGTTAAAGGTGAAAGGTGAAAAGTTTAAGTGGAAAAGTGAGGGGAAACTTCTTTGCTCAGAGGGTGGTGAGAGTGTAAAATGAGCTGCTGGCTCAAGTGGTCCATGCGAGCTCAATTTCAACATTTAAGAGAAGTTTGGATAGTAGGGTATGGAGGGCTATGGTCCCCGGTGCAGATCGATGGGAGTAGGCAGTTTAATTGGTAGGAGGACTTGTTTCTGTGCTGCACTTTTCTATGACTCTAAGTTATTGACTGTTGGTGTATGGGGATATGGCAACAGACTAGTGTCCCTAATTGCTTTCTTATCTGGCACAGCAGGTACACTCCCCAGGCACCCAGAAGTGCAAAAGATGATGAACAGATTCTCCCAGCAGTGGTGGAATCCACAATTCAGGGCACAAGCTCGATAAATGTATGAAAGATGCACGACATGCCAGAAAATGAATCCTGGAGCAGAATAAAAGCTACCACAGTTGAGTACCACACCTCGTCCATTTTTAAACTTACAATAGACTACATTAATTTGGCAGTGTCAAGGATACACAGACGTGCTGGTAATAGTGGTCAAGTTTTCAAGACGGGTGGAAACTATTCCAGCAAGGAAAGCCAGTGGCACACAAACAGCAAAATCTCAGATCAAGCACTACATTGATTTCACCATATATCATTAATTTATTTATTCATCAATTATTTCATGCCCCAGAACTAATTTTCTTGCAGTCATTCACTATAGATACAAAGAAACACAATGAACCCTCCCCAGCTCTGATCCTCTGAGGATCACTGGCTCATGGACCTCCAGATCTCTCCTGACATTGAGTGAGAGGTTGTTGTAACACCATTTGGCTGGATTTTCAACCCGCCGATTCATCACCACTTTTGATTCGGACAACAGTGGCATTGTCAGCAAACTTGAATAAGATAGAAACATATAAACATAGAAAATAGGTGCAGGAGTAGGCCATTCAGAACTTCGAGCCTGCACCGCCATTCAGTATGATCATAGCTGATCATCCAACTCAGAACTCTGTACCTGCCTTCTCTCCATACCCCCGATCCCTTTAGCCACAAGGGCCATATCTAACTCCCTCTTAAATGTAGCCAATGAACTGGCCTCAGCTGTTTCCTGTGGCAGAGAATTCCACAGATTCACCACTCTCTGTGTGAAGACGTTTTTCCTCATCTCGGTCTTAAAAGGCTTCCCCTTTATCCTTAAACTGTGACCCCTCGTTCTGGACTTCCCCAACATCGGGAACAATCTTCCTGCATCTAGCCTGTCCAATCCCTTTAGGATTTTATACGTTTCAATAAGATCCCCCCCAATCTTCTAAATTCCAGCGAGTATAAGCCTAGTCAATCCAGCCTTTCATCATATGAAAGTCCTGCCATCCCAGGAATCAATCTGGTGAACCTTCTTTGTATTTCCTCTATGGCAAGAATGTCTTTCCTCAAATTAGGGGACCAACACTGCACACAATACTCCAGGTGTGGTCTCACCAAGACCTTGTACAACTGCAGTAGTACCTCCCTGCTCCTGTACTCCAATCCTCTTGCTATGAATGCCAGCATACCATTTGCCTTTTTTACCGCCTGCTGTACCTGCATGCCCACTTTCAATGACTGGTGTATAATGACGCCCAGGTCTCGTTGCACCTCCCCTTTTCCTAATCGGCCACCATTCAGATAATAATCTGTTTTCCTATTTTTGCCACCAAAGTGGATAACTTCACATTTATCCACATTAAATTGCATCTGCCATGAATTTGCCCATTCACCTAACCTATCCAAGTCACCCTGCATCCTCTTAGCATCCTCCTCATAGCTAACACTGCCGCCCAGCTTCATGTCATCCACAGACTTGGAGATACTGCATTTAATTCCCTCATCTAAGTCATTAAAATATATTGTAATCAACTGGGGTCCCAGCACTGAGCTTTGCGGTACCCCACTAGTCACTGCCTGCCATTCCGAAAAGGTCCCGTTTATTCCCACTCTTTGCTTCCTGTCTGCCAACCAATTCTCTATCCACATCAATACCTTACCCCCAATACCATATGCTTTAAGTTTGCACACTAATCTCCTGTGTGGGACCTTGTCAAAAGCCTTTTGAAAATCCAAATATACCACATCAACTGGTTCTCCCCTATCTACTCTACTAGTTACATCCTCAAAAAATTCTACGAGATTCGGCAAACATGATTTTCCTTTCACAAATCCATGCTGACTTTGTCTGATGATTTCACTGCTTTCCAAATTTGGTATTATCACATTTTCCCCACCACCGATGTTAGGCTAACCGGTCTATAATTCTCCGGTTTCTCTCTCCCTCCTTTTTTAAAAAGCGGGGTTACATTAGCCACTCTCCAATCCTCAGGAACTAGCCCAGAATCTAAAGAATTTTGAAAAATTATCACTAATGCATCCACTATTTCTTGGGCTACTTCCTTAAGCACTCTGGGATACAGACTATCTGGCCCTGGGGATTGATCTGCCTTTAATCCCTTCAATTTACCTAACACCACTTCCCTACTAACGTGTATTTCCCTCAGTTCCTCCATCTCACTAGACCCTCGGTCCCCTACTATTTCCGGAAGATTATTTATGTCCTCCTTAGTGAAGACAGAACCAAAGTAGTTATTCAATTGGTCTGCCATGTCCTTGTTCCCCATGATCAATTCACCTGTTTCTGACTGTAAGGGACCTACATTTGTCTTAACCAATCTTTTTCTTTTCACATATCTATAAAAGCTTTTACAGTCAGTTTTTATGTTCCCTGCCAGTTTTCTGTCATAATCTTTTTTCCCTTTCCTAATTAAGCCCTTTGTCCTCCTCTGCTGAACTCTGAATTTCTCCCAGTCCTCAAGTGAGCTGCTTTTTCTGGCTAATTTGTATGTTTCTTCTTTGGAATTGATACTATCCGTAATTTCCCTTGTCAGCCATGGGTGCACTACCTTCCTTGGTTTATTCTTTTGCCAAACTGGGATGAACAATTGTTGTAGTTCATCCATGCGATCATTAAATGCTTGCCATTGCATATCCACCGTCAACCATTTAAGTATCATTTGCCAGTCTATCTGAGCTAATTCATGTCTCATACCTTCAAAGTTACCCTTCTTTAAGTTCAGAACCTTTGTTTCTGAATTAACTATGTCACTCTCTATCTTAATGAAGAATTCCACCAAGGGGCCTCTCACGACAAGTTTGCTAATTAACTCTTCCTCATTGCTCAATACCCAGTCTAGAATGGCGTGCTCTCTAATTGGTTCTTCAACATGTTGGTTCAGAAAACCATCCCACATACATTCCAAGAAATCCTCTTCCTCAGCACCCTTACCAATTTGGTTCACCCAATCTATATTTAGATTGAAGTCACCCATTATAACTGCTGTTCCTTTATTGCACGCATTTCTAATTTCCTGTTTAATGCCATCCCCAACCTCATTACTACTGTTAGGTGGCCTGTACACAACTCCCACCAGTGTTTTCTGCCCCTTAATGCACCTCTACCCATATCGATTCCACATCCTCCCGGCTAATGTCCTTCCTTTCTATTGCATTAATCTCCTCTCTAACCAGCAATGCTACCCCACCTTCTTTTCTTTCTTGTCTATCCCTCCTGAATATTGAATATCCCTGAATGTTGAGCTCCCATCCTTGGTCGCCCTGGAGCCATGTCTCTGTGATTCCAACTATATCATATTCATTAATAACAATCTGCACTTTTAATTCATCTACCTTGTCACAAATGCTCCTTGCATTGACACACAAAGCCTTCAGGCACGCTTTTACACTACTCTTAGCCCTTATACAATTATGTTGAAAAGTGGCCCTTTTTGATTTTTGCCCTGGATTCGCCTGCCTGTCACTTTTACTTTTCACCTTACTACTTTTTGCTTCTATCCTCATTTTACACCCCTCTTTCTCTCTGCACTTAGAGCAACAGAATTAGGTCATTTGGCCCATAGAGTTTACTCCACCATTTCATATATGCCCGATCCATTTTCCTCTCAGCCCCTATCTCCTGCCTTCTCTCTGTATTCCTTCATTCCCTGACTACTCAAGAATTTATCAACCTCTGCTTTATATATACCCAGTGATTTGTCCTCCACAGCAACCGGTGGCAATGAATTCCATGGATTCTCCACCCTCTAGTTAAAGATATTCCTCCTCATTTCTGTTGTAAAAGGACACCTCTCTAATCAGAGGCAGCGCCCTCTAGTCCTAGACTCCCCCCACCATAGGAATCTTCCTCTCACATCCACTCTATCATGGCCTTTCATCATTCGATAGGTTTCAATGAAATCCTCCCTCATTCCTGTGAATTGCAGTGAGTACAGGCCCAGCGTCATCAAATGATCCTCTTATGATAACCCTTTCATCGCTGGAATCATTCTCGTGAATATGGCACTGTGTTAAATATGGCAATATTCCTCTCCTGACCTGTCTTGCTGAGTTCCTCCAGTGCTTTGTGTGTTACTGAAATAACTGAATGTAGAGTTGGTCAGCAGCCCACCTGTAGCACCCTAGAACTAGCTGCACTTCCAGTTAAGTCGTTCCACTATCAGTATTACATTGGCACTTACCCAACAATATGCTGAATTGCCCCATTAAGTTTTATTCTCAAAAAGCAGGCAGCTTAATGACAGCTCTATCTGTCTTCCCTCTTATTTTTCTTTTCTCTTGCACTGCTGAAATTTACTGATGTGATGAGATAATCAGTATGAATGGAGGGCAAAACAAGTTTTCCACTGTACTTGGTTCCTGCTGCTGCCTGGAAGGAGATTTTTATGCTCCCTACGCTGCGTGGGTTTCCTCTGGGTGCCCTAGTTCCCTCTCACAGTCTAAAAATGTACCCTTGGTTGGTTATTTGGTCATTGTAAATTGTCCCTTGATTAGGCTAGGACTAAATCGCAGGTTGTTAGGTGGCATGTTTTGAAGGGCTGGAAGAGCCTATTCCATAGTGTATGTCAATACATAAATAAATATGTAACAATAATAAACCAATTTGCCTATTTTTTAAACTGTAATCATCAGGACAGACAAAGAAAGGTGCCACCGACACGTATGTTTTTAAAACTGGTCATTCTTTCATCTCCACCCCACCCCCCACCCCCACACCTCCTGGTACGGAGAAGATACAAGTGATTAGAGCACTGGGTTCAAGATCAGCTTCTGTCCTGCTGTTGTCAGGTTTAAACAGACATTTCAAAAAATGAATCTCCCCTGCCGTGGCCCTTGGACGTAATTGTCCATCTGCGTGGCCCTTTCACTGAACTCTAACTCCATATTCTGCATTCTGTTTTTCTTTCTGCTGCCTTGGTAAAAGTCTTCAATAAAAGATGGAGAAGGCTGCTAAAAGCAGTGGATACAGCAGAGCCACCAGAGACAAATCCCACTTCCACCCTCCCAAACATTGAGCGCACTTACAAGGAGAACTGCCGCAAGAAAGCAGCATCCATCTTCAAGAACGCTGACCATCCAGGGCACACTCTCTTCTCTCTACTATCATCAGCAGGAGGTACAGGATCCTTTTGTCTCACACCACCATGTCCAGGAACTGTCTGTTACCCTTCAGCCATCAGGGATCTGAACTGGCATGGATCACCTCAACACTGAACTGATTCCACACCCTGCAGACTTGCTTTCAAGATCTTTACAACTCATGTTCTCAGGATTAGTTTTTTTTCATTTGCATAGTTTGTCTTCTTTTGCAAATTGTTTTTCAGTCTTTGTTTATGTATAGCTTTTCATAAATTCTATTGTATTTCTTTATTTTCCTGTAAATGCCGGTAGAAAATGTATCTCAAGGTTGTAAGGTAAGATATACGTACATTGATAAAAAATTAACTCTGTCTTTGATTTACTTCCATTCGGAATAATCTCTCTGGATGGCACGCAAGCAACCTCAACATATGTGACAATAATAAACTGATTATTTGCTTACCGATAACATTCTTGTCAATACCCAGTTTGGGTTTCGCTGATCACGTAGTCCCACACCACCTCACACTTCGGCCAAACATGGCCAACAGAATCTGTTTGCCCTTGGTCGAGCCTCTACTGTCTGCACTACCTGAAGGTTATAAGTAAAGATAAAAGGGGAATATAGGCTGCCAAGTTGGGATTCATCTTCCTTCAGTGTGCTAAATGTACGATTTGGTGACCATTCCCAACCCAAATAGATCCCAAGATTGGAAATTTTTACTTCTTTAAATCAACTCTCCAGGATGGTTTTTACCCAGATTATTGTGTTAAAATATGGTCTCAATGGGCCTCAAGAACAGCCAGCCACCTGTGGCCTTAGCAGATGTCTTTGTCTTTGACACTAAGCATCAGCCTTAAAGAACTCCATGGCAACTAGAGTACAAAAGGCTGCCATGGCAGTAAGGGTAAACCACAAAGAATAGACAGAGCTGCAGTGTAGCCACACTCCATTCCCCATCGACCCTGCCATCAATGGAGCATACCTCTGTCAGTGGCCCCAAGTGACTGTAAAGCCTATATCAACACTTTGCAGAGTCTGCAGTGTGAACTCTGCTGTACACAGCTACAGTAAGCATTGTTACATCCTGCAATAATGTGGGGAATATGCAAAGTGTTTTTACTGGAATTGAAACAAAGGACATAAATTACACAAGCCTGTTCCAGTTTCGGTCAGAACCGTAGAGAAAACAAACCATCAGAAGCTTGGATAATGATGCTGCTTTCATGAATATGCCTAAAAAGTGGATGTGAGAGTATGTAAATATGTGTGTGTGTGTGTGTGAGAGAGGGAGGGAGGGAGGGAGAGAGAGAATGTGAGTGAGAGACAGATGGAGAGACATAGATGGAGATGGTGAGAAATGGAGCTAGAGATGGGAACATGGAGCATGGACAGAGACAAGATGAGGCAGGGATAGAGATGGGGACAGGGAGCAACAGAGGCAGAGACAGAGATGGAGAGAAGGAGAGAGAGATGGAAATAGGGGAGAAAGAAACAGAAAGGAACACAGACAGAAGGGGGAATCAGACAGAGGAGGAGAAAGAAATGGAAACAGTGGGAGAAACAGAAGGAGAGATGGAGAGGGAGACAGACAGTGAGGGAGGGACAGAGAGGGGGAGAGAGAGAGACATGAGGAAGAGAGACAGAGGGAGAGGCAGATCGAAATTAGTTATTCTCACTCTCTTGTAAAGTACTCGTGGAAAAAAAACTTTGAAGAGACTTAAATGCTTAAGTTACAGATGGGAAGGTTATCGTTGATTAGTGATTTTAATCCAGTGTAGGAGTACCAACAGCTGGTTGTCCTAGCCTACTCCACATCCGGTTACACTTGCCCTCTTCTCCTGTGTAATTTGCCCTTGACTTAGAAACTTGGTAAAATATTTGACCTGATCTTTTGACCTGCAAGTTGCACACTGTCAGGTCCACACTTGGAAATTTATTTATACCATATCTAGCTTCCTGCCACTTCCATAGACTGGCTGTGGCAGGGAGTGCAGATAGTGGAGGCCATCTACTGATTCAAGGGCAAAGAGATTCCATAAGGACACTAAGCACTACTCATTTGATCTCACCCTATCACAGGTATGGCCTTTGCTACACTCATGCCCCCCACAACTGCTCTGCAACTTAAAACTATTTTTTTTCCCTTTTCTATTTCTGATGAAATGTCTTTAACCTAAATCATGATTTTTGTTTCTCTTTCCACAGACACTGCCCAACCTGCTGGACGTTTCCTGCAGTTTCCATTTTAAATTTTTTAATTACTTAAGGTTCATCACAACTACGGATATGTTTATTTCCATCTACAGAAAAGCAAACTCACTAGATCAACAAGAGTAAGGCTGGGCAAATGAGTAGCCTTGAATATACAGGCTTAATCAAAAACATTTTGCCCTTTCTTTTTCCCCTGTGGTTTAATCTTCCATTCTCCTTCCCCTTCTTCTCTTCTTTCTCTCACATTGCATCTACGCTCAGTGGCCATTTTATTAGTTACACCTGAACACCTGTTCATTAATGCAAATATCTAACATTTAAGAGCATACAGATATCATCAGTTGTTGTTCAAATCAAACATCAGAATGGGGAAGAAATGTGATCAAAGTGACTTTGACCATGGAATGATTGTTGGTGCCATATGGGGTGGTTTGTGTATCTCAGAAACTTCTAATCTCCTAGGATTTTCATGCACAACATCTCAAGAGTTTACAGAGAATGGTGTGAAAGACAAAAAAAAAAATCAGTGAGCAGCAGTTCTGTGGGCAAAAACATCTTGTCAGAGGAAAATGACCAGATTGATGCAACCTGACAAGGTGACAATTACTCAAATAATGGCACGTTACAGGAGTAGTATGCAGAACAGCACTTCTAAATGCATAACATGTCAAACATTGAAGTGTTTGGGTTACAGCAGCGGAAGACCACAAACATACACTCTATGGCCACTTTATTAGGTACAGGAGGTATCTAATAAAGTGATCACTGGGTATAGATTTTTCCTCCCTCACTTTCCTTTCATCCTCCTCCAAAATTCTTTTTTTTTCCAACTATCCCACCGTTATTTCTTTATCTTTCACTCACACTCAGCTATAATCTATTGCCCCTAATGGACTTCTTTCTTAAAAAAAACTCCTCCAAAGACTTGTATTAAAAGGCAGATCCATCTCCAGTTCTGCCCTGTGAGCAAAAGTTCATTATTGTATCATCTTTTATTAGATTAATATTAGCAATGCAACCAAGTGAGGCGGACAAAACTAAATACATTTTTCACAAACTTTCTGTAATTATTTCACAGTCCGGGTACCATAACCAAGAGAGAAACTGATCTAATGATGCTGAATGGTAAGTGTAACAAATTAAAATTCGCAGCACAAGTTAGAGTTCTGGACACAACTCTGTCAATCACAGAAACCAGCCTCCACTCCATAGACCCTATCTACACTTCTCGCTAGCTCAGTAAGTAGCCAGTATAATCGTAGACCCCATCTATCCTGGACGTTCTCTCTTCTCCCCTCTCCCATCGGGGAGAAGGTATGAAAGTCTGACAGCAAGTACCACTGTGCTCAAGGACAGCTTCTTCTCCACTGTTATAAGACAATTAAAAGATCCCCTTGGACCCAAAGAAGGACCCTTGATTCACAATCTTGTAGGTTATTCTCTCTCTGACATACCATTTCTCTAAATGCAGCTTCATATTCATCAATCTGTAATTATTTCTCTCATGCATTGATGCATTGAGAATGGATGACACACAAAACAACGTTTTTCACGTGACCTCTGTACATGTGAAAATAACAAAGCAATTTAACTATTTTAATACCCCCCCATCATGCTGGACAAGCTAGATGCAGGAACATTGTTCCCGATGTTGGGGAAGTCCAGTACGAGGGGTCACAGTTTAAGGATAAAGGGGAAGCCTTTTAGGACCAAGATGAGGAAAAACTTCTTCACACAGAGAGTGATGAATCTGTGGAATTCTCTGCCACAGGAAACAGTTGAGGCCAGTTCATTGGCTATATTTAAGAGGGAGTTAGATATGGCCCTTGTGGCTAAAGGGATCAGGGGGTGTGGAGAGAAGGCAGGTACAGGGTTCTGAGTTGGATGACCAGCCATGATCATACTGAATGGCGGTGCAGGCTCGAAGGGCCGAATGGCCTACTCCTGCACCTATTTTCTATGTTTCTATCATACAGGACATCTTCTCTTCTCATTTTTACCATCAGGAAGGAAGTCCAAGAGCCTAAGGACACACATTCAATGTTTCAGGAACAGTTTCTTCCCTTCAGCCATCAGATTTCTCACTGGACAATGAACACAATACACTACCTCACTATTTTTTCTTTTCCCCTTTTTTTTTTGCTCACATTTTGCCAACTTATTTAATTCAATTATATATATTTGGATGAAAAGGGAAGCATATCACACAGATCACAGTGTACTGACACTGACTGCACAGACCAAATTTATTTTTGTGGACATACATGCCCAGGATATAGATGTCATAGAAAATTACCTTTCTGCTGCTACAGTACAATATATTACTAACATGAGAAACATAAGTTGCATAAACTCAAATCGACAAAGTTGATGTATAATGTACATAATTATTAAGGATAAATAACATACCATAATGTTATTTAATCTCAGTATTCCTGCAGCTGTTTGATTTTACATTTTACTTAATAACCTTTCCAACTTCCCAAGTTTTTGTAAAATTTTCTAATTGTACTTTTAACTTTGTACAGGCAGAGCTGACAGCACGATTCTCTTTCATAACATTTAATGGATTAATGTCTCCGTATGAAGGCAATGGGATGGTTCGGTGCGAGCACAATGGGCTTTTATGCGATGAAATGATTCTCAGTAAGTGGTGCAGTAATGTATGCACAAGACAATAATCAATATCAGTCTCTGACAGTGTCAATGTAACTGGTATTCGCATCTTCAAGAGCCACTCATCCATTTCTCTAAGCACTGCGGTATATATTGAGATTGAATGAATATTTTGAACCCCATCTATGGACAATATAATTATACAATACCATAATTGGTTCGTTGCTTCTAGTTTGTTTTGCATCTGTAGAAATTGCAATTATGCAGAGCAGATATTTGTGTCTGCTCCTCATTCAGAATTACAGTATGCAAATTTTACTTCCTTTGAATTATCCCTTCATTTGCCAGTTGAATGGGACTGTATCAGTGGCTGGGAATTAGCCAGGACAGCCATCAAAGCCGAAACTAATTCAATGCCACTTCTGCTGAGAATCCCTACTAAATGCATAACATGATCTGGAAAGTGTGCAAAGAAGATTTGTGAGAATTTTGCCAGGACTCAAGGGCCTGAGTTTGTGCTGGAAGTCTGGACAGGTTGGCACTTTATTGAAAGGAAGGTAGAAAACTGAAGTATTATAGAGCTCAAAGTGTATTTATTACCAAAGTAAGTATATATCACCATATGTGACCTTGAGAATTACTTTATTGCGGGCATTCAAAGTCAAGCAGAGAAATGCACTTGGTAGTGTGGGACCTAAGGATCCTGTACCTCCTTCCTGATGGTAGAAGAAAGAAGAAAGCCTAGCCTGGGTCTGGGGGTCCTTGATGATGGATGCTGCTTTATTGTGGCAGGGCTCCTCATAGATGTGCTCAGTGATAGGGAGGGCTTTGCCTGTGATGATGGGGCCAGGTCCTTTATTTTTCCCTAGCATAAGAGAGCCAATGGGTTTAGGATTAAGGTGAAAAGGGAAAAATTTTAAAGAGAACAGTGAGGCAACTTTTTCACACGGAGAGTGGTGTGTCTGTGGAAGGAACTGTTAGAGAAAATATGTGGGACAGATAAAATGACAACATTTAAATGTATATACAGTATTGTGCAAAAGCCTTAGGCACAAATACAGTATATGGCTAGGTTGCACAGCACAGTAGTAACTTTATGTACTGCACTATATGAATGCCACACAAAAAAAACAAATTTCACGACATATGTGTTGAAAGAAAATGGCAACAATGAACAACATGACCAAAGGCAATGTCCTTCAGGCAGTTCACAAAACTACTCCTTTTACTTCTTCATTCAAGTCTGATTCTGCTACTATTGGAAACTGTGATTTACTTTTTGTTTTTGGGTTAATTGAATGATCTTTCGCTTTTTGCTGTCTCCGAGGGATTTCAGTGATGTTTGAGTGGCGTGGGCGGCCCAGAGGCTAAGAAGCCTGGAGATGGGGTGTGAGTCCATGATCGACTCCGTTTTTCACTGATCTCACTGATCAAAGCACCGAGCAAGATTGCAGTCAATGAGGACACGAACTGAAGGCAAGCAGTGTTCAGCGCCATCTACCTGCATTTGACGAGCCTCACTCCCTCTCACTCACTGCTGCTGGAGCAATGCATTTGACCAGACGCTCTCTCCCTCTTGCTTGATGCTGCCAGAGTCTTGGGTCTTGGGCGAGGTTTAATTGATGGGGATTGTGAATTGTATTCTGCAGTTCCTATTTATCTGTTCCTGGTTCTGGTTACTCTTTTTTAGCTATATTGTGCGATTTTCAAGGGGTGGACTGATTCTGCAGCCTACTGTCAAAGAACAACACAGCGCTAAATTGGACTGAACTGAAGTAAACTGAACATTTCTAGAGTGCTTCAATGATTCTGTGGTTTGATGTTTAATATTAGATGTTTGTGCTCGCTTTTGCTGTTTGCGTGATTTGTTCTTTTTTGTGCATTGCGTGTTTGATATTTTTCTTTGAACGGGTTCCATGTTTGTTTCATGGCTGTCTGTGGGAAAACAAATTGCAGGGTTTGTATACTGCATACATACTTTGATAATAAATGTACTTTCAATCTTCGAACCTTTGATGATAAATCTGAAACCTGCCTTTATCGTGGACTGAGACTGGGAAGGCAACAGGGAGAGGGGAATCGTGGTTCAAAAAAGGGGAAGGAGGAGGGGAGAGAGCGGGAAGCACCAGAGAGACATTCTGTAATGACCAATCAAACAATTGTCCAGAATCACATGACCTTGCCTGGCATCTCAGAGCTGGGTGTGTTTGCCCGTGCCACTCCTACCCTTGGCACTCCTACTCCGTCACCTGTCCACCTGTCCCACACCCCTCCCACAACACTCCACCCTCGCCATACCCAACGTTCCAACATTTTGGGATTGAGTCACAAACTCAGTCGCTGCTCCACATTGATAAAAAACACTCCTGTGCAAAAGTCCTGGCACCCGAGCTACACACATGTGTCTAAGACTTATCTACATTACTGTGAAGTGCAGGGATAACAACCCTTTGGGAGGGATATGGGCCAAATGCAGGTAAATGGGACTAGGTTAGCCAGCCACCATTGTTTCCATGGAGAAGATGGGCTGAAGGGCCTGTGTCCATATTGTATTACGATGTGACGCTCTGACTGTAAGAGGCTGAGTTTACACACCAGCAGGCGAGTGTCACAGAGATCAGGACTTTAACTTTCTTCTTTGGTGATCACTGGGCTTCTCAGCCTTCTCTCCTGTGCCAGGTATTAACCACATGGATGTATAAATCGAACTATGCCTAGGACATGACATAAGAGCATCAGAAGAAGCAGAACTCTACGGCCCCTGGGGCTGCTAGGCTTTTTGGTCACACCACGGCCGACCTTATTGAGGCCTCTATTCCCCATCACCATTAATCTTGCAACATATTCAACATCTGGTCATTTCAACCTTCTATCTACCTAACGGCTCAACCTCCTTACTTCTTTCCAGTTAGGAACTTACATGGATCTATGGTCTCCAGATCTATTTCCATCTCATCGCCTTCTTAAGCATTTTTTTTAAGCAATGTGGCTTCTTAACCTTCAGTGACTGTTTTCTTCCTTCCCATTTTCTAAAAATAGAGGATGGGCTGTGTGGATAGGGAAAATCCAAGTATCAGAGGTGCAAAGGGACTTGGGAATCCTTGTGCAGGATGCCCTAAAGGTTAACTTACAGGTTGAGTTGATGGTGAGGAAGGCAAATGGGATGTCAGCATTGCAAACCATACAAATCTCTACACTGTGTTTCATGTACTACTTCTTGGCAAAGGATGCTAGTATCTTTCCTGTAATACCATGGGCTCTTATTTTGTTTAGCAGCCTGATGTGTAACACATTGTCAAAGGCCTTCTGAGGATCAATCCACTGACTCTCCTTTCTCTGTCCTGCTTGTTATTTCCTCTAAGAATTCCAACTGGCTTGTTGTTGATAGAGTTCCTCCGGCATTTTGAGATACTAGCATGGATAGAAGATTGGCTGACTGGCAGAAGGCAAAGAGTCAGAATAAAGTTGGCTCTTTCTGGTTTGCTGCTGATGACCAGTGATGTTCTGTAGGGGTAGTTGCTGGTTCTGCTGCTCTTTACGTTACGTAGTAATGACCTGGATGATGGAATTGAAGACTTTGTGGCCAGGTTTGTGGATGATACAAAGATAGGCGGAGGGGCAGGTAGTGTTGAGCAAGCAGGAAGTCTGCAGAAAGACCTGGACAAATTAGGAGAATGGGTAAAGAAGTGACAGATAGAACGCAGCGTGGAGAATTGTATGGTCATGCATTTTGGATGTGTGAGGGGATGTGTGATGTGTCAGCCTTCTCCCCTGTGCCAGGTATCAACCACATGGACGTATAAATCGACCTATGCCTCGGGCATGACATAAGAGCATCAGAAGAAGCAGAACTCTACGGCCCCTGGGGCTGCTAGGCTTTTTGGCCACACCACGGCCAAAGAAGATTACCTTTAGGGAGGTTGAGTCGGTAGTAAGGAATTGAAATACAATGCCAGCATTCACTTTGAGAGGACTAGAATATAAAAACAATACTCAGGCTTTATAATGCTTTGTTCAGAACACTTTTGGAATATCGTGAGCAGTTTTGGGCCCCTTGTCTAAGAAAAGATGTGCTGGCAATGGAGAGGGTCCAGAAGATGTTTACGGGAATGATTCCAGAAATGAAAGGACTAATGTATGCGGAGCATTTGATGGCTCTGGGCCTGTATTCACTGAAGTTTTAGTTGAGACACAGTGTGGAACAGGCCTTTCCGGCCCTTCGAGCCACACCGCCCAGCAGTCCCCCAGTTTAATCCTAGCCTAATCACGGGACAATTTACAATGACCAATTAACCTACTAAGTGGTACATCATTGGACTGTGGTAGAAAAGTGGAGCACCCAGAGGTAACCCATGCTGTCACACGGGGAGAAGGTACAAACTCTTCACAGGCAGTGGCGGGAACTGAACCTGGGTTGCCGGTACTGTAAAGCGTTGTGCTAACCACTACACTGCCGTGCCACCACCATTTGCTTAGAAGAATGACAGGTATCACATTAAAAGCTGTTGTACTGAAAGACCTAGTTAGATGTATTTAAAGCAGAGGTTGAAAGGTTTTCGATTAGTGAGGACGTGAGAAGTTTATGGGGAGAACTCTGGAGACTAGGGCTGAGATAGAAAATAAATCAGCCATGATCAAATGGAGGGACAGACCCTGTGGGTCAAATGGCATAACTCTGTAAGTCAAGCAGCACCTAAGGAGGGGAATACAGAGGTGACTGAGTTCTGCCAGCTTGTTGAGTGTCTGTGTCGCCCACCATCATATCTGAACTTTAACTGATTTTAAAAGGGAAATGAAGGATTTACTTGGAATAGAAAACATAACGTAATTTAAACACACTTTACTGCCTACATACTTGAACAGGTACTAATAGTACATCCCGCTCCCAGTTTGCATCTCATCCACTCCTAGTTCTTGCTGACAAATGATTGGATTAATTATGCCTTAATCACTGTCTCAGATCAGTAATTGTGGAGGCAACGATGCTTGACGGGCCTGAGATTGATTGCTGGCTCCATGTCACACCCGATTGAATGACAAATAAAATTTGTGGCAGCAGGCAATCTTTATTAAAGTGCAGTGTGCGGTGTTCCTGATAACACTCGCACTTAAGTTTGATAAAGTTACCAGGTGCTGGAGTTTTGGCTTTGCACTGAGCGCAAGCTATGCTGTCATCGGGGATGTTGTCACATATCTGGGGACTGCATGTATGCAACCCTTATAGTATATACAGCATAGAATAGTGCAATACAGTACAAGCTCTTTGGCTCACAATGTTATGCTGATTAATATAAAGCATAATAATATGCGGCGAAGGAGCAGAATTAGATCAATCGGCCCCTTGAATCTGCTTCACCATTCTATCATGGCTGATTCATCATCCCCCTCTACCCCATTCTCCTGCCTTCTCCCCTTAAACTTTAAACACCCTTATCAATAAAGAAATCATCAACTATTTTAAATATACCCAACAACTTTCCTTCAACAGCTTCACAAACCTCCAGCTAACTAAATTCCTTCTAATCTCTGTTGTAAATGGACGTCCCTCTGTTCTGAGGCTGTACCCTCTGGTCCAAGACTCCCACTCTATAGAGAACATCATCTCCACATCAACTCCACTTAGGCCTTTCAATAAACAAACAAATAAATAAGCAATAAAAATATCGAGATGAAGTGCCTTGGAAGTGAGTTCATGGGCTGTTGAAAGAAGTCAGTGATGGGGCAAGTGAAATTGAGTGAAGTTATCCACTTTGGTTCAAGAGCCTTATGGTTGAGAGGCAATAACTACTCTTGAACGGGGTGATATGGGTCCTGAATCTCCCGTACCTTCTCCCTGATCGCAGCTGAAAAGAGAGCGTGTTCTGTGTGGTGGGGGTCCCTGATGATGGATGCTGCTTTCCTGCGACAGTGTTTCATGGAGATGTGCTCAATGGTGTGGAGGACTTTACCCAATATGGACTGGACCATATCCTCTACTTTTCGTAGGCTTTTCCATTCAAGGGCATTGGTGTTTCCATACCAGGCCATGATGCAAACAGTCAATATACTCTCCACAACACATCTATAGAAGCTTGTCAAAGTTGTAGATGACATGCCGAATCTTCGCCAACCTCTAAGAAAGCAGAAGCGCTGCCGTGCTTCTTTCATAATGGCACTTACGTGCTGGGTGCAGGACAGTTAGTCTGAAATGAAAACACCAAGGAATTTAAAGATTCTGACCCTCTCTGCCTCTGATCTCCTGATGAGGACTGACTATGAATTTCTGGTTTCCTCCTCCTGAAGTCAATAGCCATCACTTTGATTTTTCTGACATTAAGTGAGACGTTGTTCTGGCACCACTCAGCCAGATTTTCAATCACCTTCCTATACGCTGATTCATCACCACCTTTGATTCAACCTATGACAGTGGTATCATCAGCAAACTTAAATATGGCAGTGGAGCTATGCTCAGTCTCACAATCATAAGTATAAAGTGACTAGATCAGGGGGCCAAGCCCACAGTCTTGTGCTCCTGTGTTGAAGGAGATTGTGGAGATGTTGTTGCCAATTCAAACTGACTGGGCTGAAATTGAGCATCCAGTTGCACAAGAAGGTATTAAGGCCAAGTTCTTGAAGCTTATTGATTAGTTTTGAAAGAATGATAGTATTGAATATCAAGGTATAGTCAATGAAGAATATCCTGATGTATGCATCTTTGTGTGTCCAGACTTTCCAGGGTTGAGTGAAGAGCCAATAAAATGGCATCTGCTGTTGAACTGTTGTGATGATAGATAAATTGGAGTGGATTCAAATTGCTTCTCAGACAGGACTTCATATGCTTCATCACCAACTTCTGAGAGCACTTTATCACTGTGGATGTAAGGGCTACTGGATGATAGTCATTGAGTCAGATTACTATGTTCTTCTTAGCCTGCTTGAAGCAGGTTGGTGCATAAGACTACTGAAGAAAGAGGTTAAAGGTATCAGTGAACACTTCAGCTGGTTGATCAGTGCTGGTCTTTAGTACTTGGCCAAGTACCCTGTCTGGGCCAGATGCTTTCTGTGGGTTTTTCCTTCTGAAGGATGCTCTCACATCAGCCTTAGAGACTGAAATTACAGGATCATCGGGGGCTGTGGGAGTTGGTGAATGTTCCTCCGTGTTTTGATGGTCAAAGTGAGCATAAAATGCATTGAGCTCATCTGAGAGTGAAGCTTGTTGGCACCCATTTCATTTGGTTTTTACTTTGTATGAGCTGCTGCATTCAAGCCCTGCCACAGCTATTCGCTGATTCAAGTTTGGTCCAGAATTTCTACTTCACACGTGAGATGGCTTTCCAGAGATCGTACCTGGACCCTCTGTATTCTTCTTGGTCACCAGACCTGAACGATACTGATCTGACCCTCAGCAGATTGTGGATCCCATGGTTAATCCAGGGATTTTAATTGGGGATGACTAAACAAGTTTGTGGAGAGACACTCGTCTATGATTGCTGTTTTAAGGTCTGTGCAACCATGGTGTATTGGTTCAGTTTCTCTGATGTGTCCTTGAACATGGCCCACTCTACTGACTGAAAGCAATCCCATAGCTGCTCCTCTGCTATCCATGATCACCTCTTTGTTGTTCTTATCTCTGGAGCTTTGCTCTTTAGCTTCTGCCTGTATGCAGGTAAGAGGAAATCAGCCCAGTGATCAGATTTCACAAAATGCAGTCTAGGCATGGATCAGTAGGCATTCCTAATTGTGGTACCCAAATGGTTGAATGTGTTGGATCCCTGGTATTGCAGGTGATACCTTGATGATAATTGGGTAGATATTTCTTTAAGCAAGCCTGATTTAAGTCCCCGACAATGATTTGAAAGGTGTCGGGGCAGGCTGTTTCTTGTTTGCTGATGCCAGCACTCAATATTCAAATGCCTGTTTAATATTGGTCTTTGGCAATATGTAAACTGTGGTCAGGATCATGGAGAAGAACTCTCTTGCTAAGTAGAATGGTAAGGATTTAATCTTTTTTTTGTATGCCATACTCTGCCAGAGCCTCGGCGACCACTTTTTCAAGTGGTTGGCTTGGACGAAAGATTCTGTGAGTGGTCCCCCACATCCTTCCAATGGTGCAGTTTTTTTAGGAAATTGTTAGTTCATTAAGACAGTTCAAAAGTACATTACTTAAAAGGAAATTACATGCAGCAGATTGCAGTGAGAGTAGTTCAAAAGAAGTATGTTCAAAAGTTTTGTAAGCTGCCCGTGACACGTCACTGTGGTTCACCAGAACCATCTTGAAAAAGGTGTATCAGATTCTACCATTACCCTCAACCCAAGCACTTACCACACTCTGTGGAAAAAAAAAGCTACCTCTGAAATCTCCCCAAAACTTTCCTCCACTCACCTGAAAATGATGTCTCCCTGGTATTATCTATTGCCACCCTGGGAAAAAAGCACTGGTTGTCTACTCTTTATATGCCTTTTACAATTTTATACACCTCTATTAAGTCACCTTTCATCCTCCTTTATCAAGATTACCTGTATACACCAACATGATAGGAGATATGTCAACAATATATAAAATTATGAGGGATATAGATAGGGTAAATGCAAGCAGGATTTTTACCACTGAAGTTGGTGAAATTGTAACTAAGAAGCCATAGGTTAAGGGTGAAAGGTGAAATATTTAAGTAGAACTTGAGAAGGAACATCTTCACTCAGAGGGTCGTGAGAGTGGGGAATGAACTGCTAGCAGGAGTGTTAGATGCTTTTTGATTTCAACATTTCAGAATCAGGATCAGAATCAAAATCAGTTTTAATATCACCAGCATAAGTCATAAAATTTGTTAACTTTGTGGCAGTAGTACAATGCAATGCATGATAATAGGGAGAAAGAGAAAATTGTGAATTACAATAAATACATATATATTAAATAGTTAAGTTAAATAGGTAGTGCAAAATTAAGAATTAAAAAAATAATATTCATAAGTTCAATATCCATTCAGAAATTGGATGGTAATAGGAAAGCTGATGAGTGTATGCCTTCAGGCTCCTGTACCTTCTTGATGGCAGCAATGAGAAGAGGGCATGTCTTGGGTAGTGGAGGTAATTAATGATGGATGTCACCTTTTTGAGGTATCACTCCTTGAAGAATGTCCTAGATATTATGGATGCTAGTGCCATGATGGAGCAGAATAATTTTACAAATCTCTATAGCTTACATTGATTCTGTTCAGTATCCCCCACCCCATACCAGTGATGCAGACAGTTAGAATGCTCTCCATGATACATCTGTAGAAATTTGTGAAAAATTGTAAGAATTGTAGAAATTGTAGAAATTTAAGAGAAATTAAGAGGATGGGAGGAAATGGTCTAGATGCGGGCCAGTGGTACTAGGCAGAATAACAGTTGTCATGGACTAGATGGGCCAAAGGTCTTCTGTGCTATAGTGCTTTGACTCTAACAGCTTAGTCCCCACTGATATCAGTTTCTTGAAATAACCAAATAACCTAAATAATGTTAACACTACTTGGACCCTGTTTCCTTTTCTCTCAACTTGGACCACTATTGCTATGTTTAGTTTGTTGTTCATTTTGATGCAGGTGTCAGTTCTGCATAATTTATGCTAATCTTATCGTAACTTATGTTTGTTATGTTTGTTAAGTACAGTGCTGCTGCAGCAAATGCCAATTTTCATGACATTTATATCTCTTATGTCAATAACAATAATAAACTTGAAAAGGTAACAGGCAGATCTTGGATCGTAGCAGGCCAGGCAGCATCTATAGGAAAAAGTACAGTCAATGTTTCGGATCGAGACCCTTCAGCAGGACTGAAGAGAGAATAAAAGTAGATTTAAAAGATGGGGGGGTGGTGGGGGAGAGAGAAACACAAGGTGATAGGTGAAACCGGGAGGGAGAGAGATGAGTAAAGACCTGGGAAGTTGATTGGTGAAAGAGATACAGGGCTGGAGAAGGAGGAGTCTGATAAGAGACAACAGAAGGCCATGGGGGGAGGAGCACCAGAGGGAGGTGATGGACAGGCAAAGAGATAAAGTGAGAGAGGGAAAAGGGGATGGAGAATGGTGAAGGAGAGGGAGGGGGTGTATTACCAGAAGTTTGAGAAATTGATGTTCATGCCATCAGGTTGGAGGCTACGCAGATGAAATATATGATATTATTCCACCAACCTGAGTGCGGCCTCATCACGACAGTAGAGGAGGCCATGGATTGGCATATTGGAATGGGAATGGAAAGTGGAATTAAAATGGGTGGCCACTGCGAGATCCCGCTTCTTCCCACCAGTTAATCCATGGACTCCTCTGCTGTTGCAATGAGGTCACAGGTTGGAGGAACAACACTTTCCGTCTGGGTAGCTTCCATCCTGATGGCATGAACATCAATTTCTCAAACTTCTGGTAATACACCCCTCCCTCTCCTTTTCCCTCTCAACTTATCTTATTGCCTGCCTATCGCCAGAAACATCGACTTTTATCCATAGATACTACGAGGCCTGATGAGCTGCTCCAGCATTTTGTGTGCGTTGCTTAGATTTCCAACATCTGCAAATTTTCTCCTGTTTGAGATCTTGGATCATGCTTCCTTAAAGTTTCTGTTCAAAAAAAGTGAAGATTTTCAAACCGAATCAAAACTCAGTTTTCTTTAGAAGTTTTTCTGTTGCTTATTTTCTTGGGAGAGAGCTCTCTATTTAATAACATATGTTTCAGGCAATGACCTACAAAAATATATAATAATTGCAAAAAGATGAGCAATTCGTGCTTCTGAGGTATGTATAAACAAATTACTGAGAAGAGCTTTGATGAGATTTCCCTAGGAGAAGAGAGACAGCGCCAGAAGTATTCCATGTAATGATGCAGCAGTGACAAGGTTCAAAGCAATAAGTAGTTAATTAGCAAGAAAATCAGAACCAGCTGAAGTCTCTGTTCATTCCAAAAACAAAGAATGAACACATTTTAAAGGGTCTTTCCTGTCCACAGACAATGCAATAGATAGAATCAATGAAAGACTGACCCAACTGTGTTTACAACCAATGTGCAAAAGAAAAACAAACTGTGCAAATACAAAAAGAAAGAAATAATAATAATAATCAATTCATAAGCAATAAATTTCAAGGACATGAGATGAAGTGTCCTTGAACTTGAGTCCGTAGACCAGAGGGCACAGCCTCAGAATACAAACACATCCCTTTAGAACAGAGATGAGGAAGAATTTCTTCAGCCAGGTTTTGAAGCTGTGGATTCCGTTGCCACGAACAGTTGTGGAGGCAAATCATTGGGAGTACAGACACTGTCTGGAAGAAGTTTGTATGTCTCTCCCGTGAAGGCCTGGTTTTCCTCTGGGTGCTCTGGTTTCCTCCGACAGACCAAGCACAAGTCGGTTAGTAGGTTAATTGGTCATTGTAAATTGTCCTGTGGTTAGGTTGTGGTTAAATAAGTGGGTAGGATCAGGAGGGCTTGTTCCATGCTGTAACTAAATAACTGAATAAATAAAATTGTAATTAACTGGCAAGAACTGAGGTGTGGCTAATCCTAATAGTCTTTCACTTCCACACCATCAACACGAGAATATTGACTGTTTAGATTCATTATAAGAAGACCATAAGACATAGGAGCAGAATTTGGCCATCTGGCCCATCCAGTCTTCTTCACCATTCCATCATGGCCGATCCTTCTTTTCTATCTTCTCTTCAACCCCAGTTCCCAGCCTCCTCCCTGTAACCTTTGATGCCATGTCCAATCAAGAACCTATCAATCTCTGCCTTAAATACACCCAATGACCTGGCCTCCACAGCTGCAGGTGGCAACAAATTCACCACCCTTTGGCTAAAGAAATTTCTCAGCATCTCTGTTTTGAAAGGGTGCCCCTCTATCCTGAGCCTGTGCCCTCTTGTCCTGGACTCTGATAAGCTGATAGTTCTTTATATTGTTCAGTATTTCAGACCTTTATGCTCAAAAAGCAATTCATCAGCTGACAGAAGTACAATCATTTTTATTTAGCTATCTGTGGAGTATTAATATTGCAAGGCTTAGACAGAGTGGACATGGAGAATATGTTTACAATAGTGGGAGACTCTCGGACAAAAGGGCACAGCTTCAGATTGGAATGATTCCCTTTAGAACAGAGATGAAGGATGTCTTTAACCAGAGGGTGGTGAATCTGTGGAATTCGTTGCCACGGACAGCTGTGGAGGCCAAGTCATTAGATGTATTTAAAGCAGAGGTTAATAGATTCTTGATTGGTAAGGACATCAAAGGTTAAGGGGAGAAGGTAGGAGAATGGTGTTGACAGGGAAAGATAGCAAAGAGCAGACTCTATTGACTAAATTACCTAATTCTGCTCCTTTGAACAATACCATTCAAAGTTATAATTCACCTCAGTAAAAGGGAGGCACAGAAGTTTTCGGGAATAATGTGCATTGCCAACAGTTTTCCATTAGCTCTGGTATATTTTCCGAGTTAGAAGTTATTGTGTATATTTAAAGTGGAGGTTGATAGGTACTTGATTAATAAGGCTGTCAAATGGTACAGGGAAAAGTCAGAAGAAGAAGATTGAGAGGGAAAATAAATCAACCATTATTGAATGATGGACCAGACTTAATGGACTAAATCGTTTAAGTCTGCTCCTCGACAGTATGGATTTGTTTCAGAGCTTCGGGTCCCATACCAACAAGTTGTGAAACTATTAGGCTCCTTAATAACCTCACTCACCAACACTGAACTGGAAGTGGGTGCTTGAAAGTAGGTACAGAGGAGATGTCAGGGGTAAGTTTTTTATGCCGAGAGGGCTGAGTGCGTGGAATGGGCTGCCGGCAGCAGTGGTGGAGGCAGAAATGATGGGGGTCTTTTAAGAGACTCCTGGATGGCTACATGGAGCTTAGAAAAAGGGCTATGGGTAAAGCCTAGGTAGTTCTAAGGTAGGGACATGTTTGGCACAGCTTTATGGGCCAAAGGGTCTGTTTTGTGCTGTATGTTTTCAATGAATTGATTTCACAACATGTAGATTCATTTTTAAGAACTCTACACACATCTTTCCAGGTTTATTTATGTATTTATTTGCATAGTTTGTCTTTTTTTGCACATTGGTTGTTTGTCAGCCTTTGTGTGTAGCTCTTCATTGATTCCATTTTCTTTATTTGTCCCACAGCGAATGCCTTTAGAAAATGAATCTCAGAGTAATATATAGTGACACCTACGTATTTTGGTAATACATTTATTTTGAACTTTGAAATCCATACCATCAAATAATGTTTATAAAAAGGTACACAGTAGTAGTCAAAACTACTTCTACAGCATCTCGGAATCAAAGCATGCATGGGGACATCTTCAAACCAGCCATCATCTTGACTTTGCTCCTATAGCAGTGCTGAGTCAAAGTGTTGGGGTCTCCCACCCCACAGCACAATGGAAACACTTCCAACACATTGTCTGAAGCAGATCAAGGTTGCAACCCACCACTAGTTTCCTTTTGGTCCCGGGTTTATTCGGTACAGGCCTGATTCACTGACTACACTCACCTATTGAAAATGATTAGAGACAAGTGCATCTGCATGGATGTAAATAACTATCTATATGACTCCAATGTAGACTTTTGTGTTCACCACATGAACAAGACAGCACACACATCTCCATTAGTAGCAAACTTGAAACTGGGGACTGATGCACAAAGAAAACTCAACATATTCTAATGGGCATCTCACACAGAGCACAAATAGACCAGTTAATTGTAATTCTTTGATCTGCTCCCCTTACACATTACCAGCTAAAAAGTGGCTATCATTCAATTAGTCTTGAAAGGTTCTCTACTACCTCAGGTCAAAGAACTAATAATAATAGGATTAACGATGAACTTCTTCCTTTATTGAAAATACTTTCACCTAATTTCAAAATGACCTAGTCAAGCACATGAGATCAATCTTGAATAATTTTCTGTGTTTAGGCTCAGTTTAGGTACTGTATGCTTTATTAATTCATTCTTAAGAGAGAATACTTGGAAAATGATTAAACAAATCCTACAGCACACAAATGAAGGGCTATATTTCACACTTGCCTGATAAAAGATATTTAACATACAACAGGCCTGTCAAGTTACAAGGACACATGGAAAGGGAGTGGGCCATCTGACCCCTCAAACCAATGCTTCCACTTAAGATGACATCTTATCCAACCCAGGCCTCGGCACTTTCTCTGTGCCAGATCTCCATAGACCCCATCCTAATATCATTCAACATTTTAACCACTTCTACTTCAACTATACCCAAGGTGTCATAATTATTGAGCTTCCACAACTCTCTGTGGCAGAAATTCCAGGGATTCACCACCCTCAACAAGGAGAATTTTCTGCACATTTTGGGTCAAATTGACCATCTCCTTATATTCTCTCATTCAGAGCTCTCACTGATAATATTTGATATCAATCCTGATATGCTCCTAATGAGTAGAATACCATCTCACATTTTTACAGAGTTTGCTTGGTGTTGTGTTTGCTTGCCTATAACTGCTGATGAGGCCCAAAGCCAGAGAACAAGGCTGGAACATGAAATAAACCTTTATTCAGTAAGACCACTGTAAGCTTTGATATTCTTCCTCATTTTCTACTACACCCTCAATCTTGGTGGCAGTCTTAGTCTTTTCTCCCACAAAGCCAATGTCTAATCCAGTCTATTACCTCATTTTGAATGCTAAGCGACTTAACTTTTTTGACCAATCTCCCATGACTTCTCTAACTTCCGTTAATGCCCCTCCTCCCCTTCTTACCCCATCGCTTATTTATTTACTTATTTATTTATTCCTTTTTTTCCCTCTTTTTTTTCTCTCTTTGTGCCCCTCAGAATAACTCCTTGCCTGCTCTTCATCTTCCTCTGGTGCTCCCCTCCCCCTTTCTTTCTCCCTAGGCCTTCCATCCTATGATACTCCCCCTTCTCCAGCCTTGTATCCCTTCTGCCAATCAACTTTCCAGCTCTTGGCTCCATCCCTCCCCCTCCTGTCTTCTCCTATCATTTCAGATCTCTCCATCCCCCTCCCACTTTCAAATATCTTACTATCTCTTCTTTCAGTTAGTCCTGACGAAGGGTCTCAGCCCGAAACGTCGACTGTACTTCTTCCTATCGATGTTGCCTGGCCTGCTGCGTTCCACCAGCATCTTGTGTGTGTTGCTTGAATTTCAAGCATCTGCAGATTTCCTCGTGTCTCAGTGTGAAATCTCTTGCTGCTGGTAATCTCTCTACAAATTTGCACCTCTAAATTCTGTGGACTTTTGGGTGGCCTATAATATAATCCCATTAACATGGTCACACCCTTCTTATTCCCTAGTTCTACCTATACAGCCACACTAGACAAGTTCTCCAGTCATTCTTGGCTGAGCATTACAATGATATTTTCCTTGACTCATAAATAATACCACCCCTCCCCCTTTAATCTCTCCTACTCTATCACGTCTAAATCTATGGAAACGTAGAACTCTGAGTGGTTAGTCCTGCTGCTCCTGCAACTAGGACTCACTAATGGTTATAATGTAATATTCCTACATCAGCAAGGGAGATGTGGTTGAGTACAGGGCTATGGTAGGAAACTTTGCAACATGGTGTGAGCAGAATTATCTGCAGCTTAATGTGAAAAAGACTAAGGAGCTGGTGGTAGACCTGAGGAGAGCTAAGGTACCGGTGACCCCTGTTTCCATCCAGGGTGTCAGTGTGGACATGGTGGAGGATTACAAATACCTGGGGATACGAATTGACAATAAACTGGACTGGACTAAGAACACTGAGGCTGTCTACAAGAAGGGTCAGAGCTGTCTCTATTTCCTGAGGAGACTGAGATCCTTTAACATCTGCCGGACAATGCTGAGGATGTTCTACGAGTCTATGGTGGCCAGTGCTATCATGTTTGCTGTTGTGTGCTGGGGCAGCAGGCTGAGGGTAGCAGACACCAACAGAATCAACAAACTCATTCATAAGGCCAGTGATGTTGTGGGGATGGAACTGGACTCTCTGACGGTGGTGTCTGAAAAGAGGATGCTGTCTAAGTTGCCTGCCATCTTGGACAATGTCCCCCATCCACTACATAATGTACTGGGTGGGCACAGGAGTACATTCAGCCAGAGACTCATTCCTCCGAGATGCAGCACAGAGCGTCATAGGAAGTCATTCCTGCCTGTGGCCATCAAACTTTACAACTCCTCCCTTGGAGGGTCAGACACCCTGAGCTGATAGCTGGTCCTGGACTTAGTTCATAATTTACTGGCATAATTTACATATTACTATTTAACTATTTATGGTCCTATTACTATTTATTATTTATGGTGCAACTGTAACGAAAACCAATTTCTCCCGGGATCAATAAAGTATGACTATGACTATGACTACATCCTGATCCATGCCCTAAATTCATCCACCTACAATACTCCTGGCATTATGCACAGTTCAGAACATTTATCCTCCCTTGTTTGACCATAGAAACCATAGAAAAACTACAGTACAGAAACAGGCCTTTTGGCCCTTCTTGGCTGTGCTGACCCGTTTTCTGCCTAGTCCCACTGACCTGCACACGGACCATATCCCTCCATACACCTCCCATCCATGTATCTGTCCAATTTATTCTTAAATGTTAAAAAAGAACCACATTTACTACCTCATCTAGCTCATTCCACACTCCCACCACTCTCTGTGTGAAGAAGCCCTCCCTAATGTTCCCTTTAAACTTTTCCCCCTTCACTCTTAACCCATGTCCTCTTTTTTTTTTCTCCCCTTGCCTCAGTGGAAAAAGCCTGCTTGCATTCACTCTATCTATACCCATCATAATTTTATATACCTCTATCAAATCTCCCCTCATTCTTCTACGCTCCAGGGAATAAAGTCCTAACCTATTCAACCTTTCTCTGTAACTGAGTTTTTCAGTTCCTTCTGATTCCTGACTTTGTATGTAGGATTAACATCTTTCTCCAGAACCACTCCACTATCTGTTCTAGTGCTCTACTTCCCATTCACCTGCAATTCTAGTTTAATCCCCACTCCATGCAGCACTAGCAAACCTTTGTTCTATGATATTAGTCCCCCTCCAGTTCAAGTGCAAACCACCATTTTAAAGAAGCAAATGGATGCCACCTTTATGAGACAGCACCTTTTGAAGATGCCCTTGATTCTGAGAAGGCCAGTCCCCATGATGGAGCTGGCTGAGTTTACAACATTCTACTGCTTTTTCCAATCCTGTGCAGTGGTCCCTCTATACCAGATGGTGATGCAACCAGTTAGAATGCTCCTCATGGTACATCTGTAGAAATTTGTGATTGTCTTTGCTGGAATCTCATGTGGATAGGGTGGTGCAGAAAGCTTTTGGTATGCTGGCCTTTATAAATCAGAGCATTGAGTATAGGAGTTGAGATGTAATGTTGAAATTGTACAAGGCATTGGTAAGGCCAAATTTGGAGTATTGTGTACAGTTCTGGTCACCGAATTATAGGAAAGACGTCAACAAAATAGAGAGAGTACAGAGAAGATTTACTAGAATGTTACCTGGGTTTCATCACCTAAGTTACCGAGAAAGGTTAAACAAGTTGGGTCTTTATTCTTTTGCGCGTAGAAGATTGAGGGGGAGCTTGATAGAGGTATTTAAAATTATGAGGGGGATAGATAGGGTTGATGTGGATAGGCTTTTTCCATTGAGAGTGGGGGAGATTCAAACAAGAGGACATGAGTTGAGAGTTAAAGGGCAAAAGTTTAGGGGTAACATGAGGGGGAAGTTCTTTACTCAGAGAGTGGTAGCTGTGTGGAACGAGCTTCCAGCAGAAGTGGTTGAGGCAGGTTCGATGTTGTCATTTAAAGTTAAATTGGACAGCTATATGGACAGGAAAGGAATGGAGGGTTATGGGCTGAGTGCAGGTCGGTGGGACAAGATGAGAGTAAGAGTTTGGCATGGACTAGAAGGGCCGAGATGGTCTGTTTCTGTGCTGTAATTGTTATATGGTTATATATGACATACCAATTCTCCTCAAACTCCTCATAGCTGTGGTTGTGCCTTCTTTGTAATTGCATCAATACGTTTGGGCCAAGAATAGATCTTCAGAGATGTTAACACTCAGGAACTTGAAACTGCTCACCCATTCCACTTCTGATCCCTCGATGAGGACTGGTGTGAGTTCCCTCGCCTTACCCTTCCTGAAGCCCACCATCAATTCCTTGGTCTTACTGGCGTTGAGTGCAAGATTGTTGCTGCGACACCACTCAGTCAGCTGATCTGTCTTGTTCCTGTACACCTCTTCCTTGACAAAATCAGATATTCTGCTAACAATAGTTGTGCCATCAGCAGATTTGTAGTTGGCTTTTGAGCTGTGCCTAGCCACTCAACTATAGGTGCCAGCCCAATCTTCTGCCGAGTCCCATCTACATGCACCCAGACCATATCCATTCAAACTCCATCGAAAATTTAAGTTTTATATTAAAGGCATTCAACAGGCTCTTAGAGAAGGATGTGAATCAGAGAATATCGACTTTATGTAGTTGGAAGAGATTTGTTTATTTGGGCAGTCGATGACTAAATTAATTAGTTATTCACAACTATTTAATATAAAAATAACAAGTTATTAGTTATTGGACCTGTTCTGTGCTATTTATTTATTGAGATACAGTGCAGAATAGGCCCTTCTGGCCCTTTGAGCTGCACCACCCAGCAAACCACTTATTTATCCCTAGCTTAAACTCAGGACAACTTACAATGACCAATTAATCTACTAACCGGTACATCTTTACACTGTGGGAGGAAACCGGAGCACCCAGGAAAAAAACACACATTCCACGGGGAGGACGTACAGACCCTGTACAGATGACACCAGAGCCGTAATAGTGCCGAGCTAACCTCTAGACTACCGTGATGATTCTGTTCTATGTTCGGTGTTCTATGTTTTCTATATTCTCTGCAAAAGGAATGGAAGTTTCACTGAGGATACTGCACTGTATAATGACTTTGGTATTGCCTTTGTTTAACTGGAGGACGCTTTGCAATGGGGGGATTGTAAGGGAGATATAGATGAAGCTGAGCTAAGTGTCAATGTTATAAATTTGCAGATAATCTCTATGAAGGACAGGTACATGGATTAGATATAGAAAAGTGTGCAAGCATAACGAACAATGAAAGTACAGAGGCAGAGACCATTGCAGAAGAATGATATGCATTCTTGAAGAACATTAAGAGCCCTGTGTGGTTTTATAGCAATTCCTGTATGAGTGCATCAATGATGTCAGCTTTTTAGAACATAGATCATAGAACACTATTACAAAGCACCGGGCTTTCTGCCCGTGATGTTGTTGCGACCTTTTAACAGACTCTAAGATCAACCTAACCCTTTCTTCTAACATAGATCTCCATTTTTCTATCATCCATGCGCCTATCTAAGAGATATTAAATGCCCCTAATGTATCTGCCTCTATTCCACCCTTTGTAGGGCATTATCTGTGTAAAAAAACTTATCTTTGACATCCCCACCTGTACTTTCCTCCACGCACCTTAAAATTATGCTTCCATGGTATTAGCCATTTCTTCTCTGGGAAGATGTCTCTGGTTATCCACTTGATCTGTATCTCTTGTCATCCTGTACACCAGAAAATTGTATTTTTAGATGAATTCAAATTCTGAAACTAAATTCAGATTCTGAAATTACATTCACTGGAGTATCTATCAGACAGCAAAGCCACTACAAGAAAAAAAAGCACACCTCCTGCTGAGTCCTGATCTTCCACAGATGACACGCATCATAGTTTAACAATCCATTCATGTAAACTTTGTTTGATCCACAAAGATTATTTTGTAAAACATTAAAATACTTATTTATTCTTGCAAACTCTACTTCTCTCCACAGAACCCAAGAACTGCTTACACAGAAAAATCAAAAGGGGATCAGCAAGACAAGGTGAGAGACAAGAGTTGAGTATCAGACACATACCAATAAACTCTTCTACAAGATTATTAGTGATCTTGGAGAATGCAATGGATGTTGGCAGCACCCATTATTGTAATGGTCACAGTTAAACTAAATCCCCTTTAACAGAGGGCTTGGATGTGCATGAGGAATTCTTTCTAAACTTACATGATTCCTCATGGTTGAGGTTCAAATGTTTAATCAACCTTAAACCCAGTAATAAACCACCACTGTAATTATACAATAAGCTCATTCAATTTGATTTCCTGCAGACCCAAGAATTCAGGTTGGGCTTCATTTAACATCAATTCCAAACAGATGGCATGAATATTGCTTTCTCCTTTCAGTAAAAATAAATTTTCCCTCCCCCTCCCCTCTTCTTCTGTTCCCCACACTGGCCTCTCACCTCTTCTCACCTCCCCTTGGAACCCTTCCTCCTTCCCTTTCCTCAATGTTTCACTCTCCTCTCCCACTAGATTCCTTCTTTTCCAGCCCTTTACCTTTCCCACCCACATAGCGTCACATATCACCTTCTAGATATCCTCCTTCCACTCCCCCATGTTTTCATTCTGACATCTTATAGAGTCATAGAGAAATGCACCACAGAAACAGTCCGTTTGGCCCATCTAGTCTATGCCAAAATCAGTTAAACTATCTACCCTCATCGACCTGAGCCGGGATCAAATCCCGCCATACCCCTGCTATCTATGTACCTATCCAAACTTCTCTTAAACGTTAACATTGAGCTCACATACACCATGAATTAAGCTCACGCACATCACTCCACACTCTTATGACCCTCTGAGTGAAGAATTTTCCTCTCATATTCCCTTTATCACCTTTCACCCTTGACGCATGACCTCTGGTTGTAGTCAAACCCGACTTCAGTGGAAAAGGCCTGTTGCATATACCCCTCATAATTTTACCTACCTTTATCAAACCTTCTCCCTATTCAATCCTAAGGTTGAAAAACAAGTAGAGAGAAAACTTACAAAGATGTTGCTGGGTCTGGAGGACCTGAGTTATAAAGAAAGATTGAATAGGTGAGTACTATTCACCTATCCAATCTTTCTTTATAACTCAGGTCCTCCAGACCCAGCAACATCCTTGTAAGTTTTCTCTCTACTTGTTTTTCAACCTTAGGATTAACTTCAATAGCACAAAACTACTCTACCATGCCAATGGCTTTTGGGACCACTTGGTAAAGGAAGCCATTGAAATAAAACTAGAGGAAAAGAATTTTAACAAAGACGAAGGTCTCACTTTGAGTAAAATCTGGAATTTGATTGTAATCAAGGAGGGAGAGCAGAAACCTGATTGGAAGAAGGACTGGAACATAGGGGTATAAATACCACTGGCCTATATATGCCCAGGCATCATCCCTGAAGAAGACGGCAGAGTTCGATATCAAAACATCAGATATAATCCATACCTGTACCCGGCTAGAAGCCCAAGAAAAGTTTATTCCTTCAAACTTGTTTACATTTTTCCTGCAGGTAGGTGACTAAAATTGCACACAACACCCAAATTAGGCCTCACCAACATCTTATACAGCTTCAACATAATATCCTATCTCCTGTACTCAGCACATTGATTTATGAAGGCCAATGTGCCAAAAGCACTCTTTACAACCCTCCCTTTCCCATGCTGAAGAAGGGTCTCAGCCTGAAACATTGGACAGTTTGTTCATTTCCATAGATGCTGCCTGACCTGCTGAGTTCCTCCAGCATTTTGTGTGTGTTGCCTTGGTTTTCCAGCATCTGCAGAATGTCTTGTATTCATTTAATATCAGATTGTCTTTTTCACCTTTCCTGTGGTTTCTATCAATACTGCATTTGTCTCACACTTTGAATTCAAGCCAAAATGCACAATTCTCAAAATTTGCAATGATCTGGTGTTTCTCCTGAATGGCTGTGGTTTAAGGTCTTAACTACAGTTTCCTTCTTGATACTACAAACAGGTACAGGCATCCTGGTTATTCATAAAACACAGAACAGTGAATAAGGACAGTACAGATTAGGAACAAGCCCCTCAGCCCACAGTATCTGCAGAGCCTTGGGTCTCACACTGCAAGGTTCAATCACCTCAATGGCTCACGGCTGCAGACTCATTTTTGGAGGGCTTTGCAGTTGATGTTTAATGTCCTCAAGCTGAGCTGTGGACTCAATTTCAGGGACTCTGCAGTTCATGTTCCAAGTGTTTTTGTTTACTCTTTTCTTTAATATTTGTGTGATTTGAATGAGGTACTTAGTCACGGAATTGGCTCTGTGCTCTGTGTCCAGTAAACATCAGCACAGTGCTGAACTGACTGACTTGGTAGCTGTGGCTTCTTTTGTCCATTTCAGAGACTCTGTAATTTGACGTTAAATGTTCTGTATGTTATTTGTTTGCATTTGCTGTTTGCAGAATTTGTTCTTTTTCTCACACATTGCTTGTTTGATAGTTTTTATTATGTGGGGCTTTTCTTTAAATGAGTTCTACGGTGTTTCTTTGTTTTGTTGCTGCCTACCAGAAGATGAATCTCAGGGCTGTATACATACTTTGATAATAAATGTACTTTGAAGTTTTGAAAATTATGATGAATTAAACTAAATCTTTTTCTGCTTGCACATGATCTTGGTCTTAATACCCTCTTGTGCAATTGGATCCACAATTTCCTCACTTCCAGACCCCAGTCAGATGAAACTGGCAACAACATCTCTTTCATAATCTCCATCCGCACAAGACCAAGAGACCTGTACAGGAGAGACGGGTTACACCTGAACTACAGGGGGACCAATATTCTTGCAGGGAGGTTTGGTGGTGCTGTTGGGGAGGGTTTAAATTAGATTTGCAGGGGCATGGGAACCAGAGTGCCAGAGGAGATAGTGGAGCGGGGGTGAAAATAAATGATGTCAAAAGTTCATGCAAAATCACAAATAGAAGGGTTGTGTGTGGTGGTAATAATCTTCTGAGGTGTGTCTATTTCAATACGAGGAGTATTGTGGGGAAGGCTGACGAGCTGAGGGCGTGGATTATCACCTAGAATAATGACATTATAGCTATTAGTGAAACTTGGCTGCAGGAGGAACAGGACTGGCAGCTTAATGTTCCAGGGTTCCGATGTTTCAGACGTGATAGAGGCAGGGGAATAAAGGGTGGGGGGTGGCATTGCTAGTCAAGGAATATGTTACAGCAGTGCTCAGGCAGGACAGATTAGAGGGCTTGTCTACTGAGTCCATATGGGTGGAGCTGAGAAACAGGAAAGGTATGACCACATTAATGGGGTTGTATTATAGACCACCCAATAGTCAATGAGAATTGGAAGAGCAAATCTGCAGAGAGATAGCAGACAACTGCAGGAAACATAAAGTTGTGATTGTAGGGGATTTTAATTTTCCACATATTGATTGGTACTCCCATATTGTTAAAGGTCTAGATGGGTTAGAGTTTGTAAAATGTGTTCAGGAAGGTTTTCTAAATCAATATATAGAGGTGCCAACTAGAGAGGATGCAATATTAGATCTCCTATTAGGAAACGAGTCAGGACAAGTGACGGAAGTCTGTGTAGGGGAGCACTTTGGTTCCAGTCATCATAATACCATTAGTTTAACTTGATCATGAATAAAGATAGATCTGGTCCTCGGGTTGAGGTTCTAAACTGGAAAAAGGCCAAATTTGAAAAAATGAGAAAGGATCTAAAAAGCGTGGATTGGGACAGGTTGTTCTCTGGCGAGGATGTGATTGATAAGTGGGAAGCCTTCAAAGGAGAAATTTTGAGAGTGCAGAGTTTGTATGTTCCTGTCAGGATTAAAGGCAAAGTGAATAAGAATAAGGAACCTTGGTTCTCAAGGGATATTGCAACTCTGATAAAGAAGAAGAGAGAGATGTATGACATGTATAGGAAACGGATCAAATCAGTTACCTGAGGAGTATAAAAAGTGCAAAAAAATACTTAAGAAAGAAATTAGGAGGACTAAAAGAAGACATGAGGTTGCTTTGGCAGACAAGGTGAAGGATAATCTAAAAAGCTTCTACAGGTATATTGAGAGCAAGGGTTACAATTGGTCCTCTTGAAGATCAGAGTCATCTGCTATGTATAGAACCAAAAGAAATGGGGGAGATCTTAAATGTTTTTTTTTGCGTCTGCATTTACTAAGGAAACTGGCATGGAGTTAATGGAAATAAGGCAAACAAGAGAGGTCATGGAAACTATACAGATTGAAGAGGAGAAGGTGCTTGCTATCTTGAGGCAAATCAGAGTAGATGAATCCTGACGACCTGACAGGATATTCCCTTGGACCTTGAAGAAGACTAGTATTGAAATTGCAGGGGCCTTGGCAGATATATTTAAAATGTCGGTATCTACGGGTGAGGTGCCGGAGGATTGGAGGATAGCTCATATTGTTCCGTTGTTTAAAAAAGGCTCTAAAAGTAATCCAGGAAATTATAGGCCGGTAAATTTGATGTCGGTAATAGGTAAATTATTGGAAGGAGTACTAAGAGATAGGATCTACAAGTATTTGGATAGACAGGGATTTATTAGGGAGAGTCAACATGGCTTTGTGCGTGGTAGGTCATGTTTGACAAATCAAATCTACTGGAGTTTTTTGAGGAGGTTACCAGGAAAGTCGATGAAGAGAAGGCAGTGGATGTTGTCTACATGTACTTCAGTAAGGCCTTTGATAAGGTCCCGCATGGGAGGTTAGTTAGGAAAATTCCATCGCTAGGTATACATAGAGAGGTAGTAAATTGGATTAGACATTGACTCAATGGAAGAAGCCAGAGAGTGGTAGAGGATTGCTTCTCTGAGTGGAGGCCTGTGACTAGCGGTGTGCCACAGGGATCAGTGCTGGGTCCATTGTTATTTGTCATCTATATCAATGATCTGGATGATAATGTGGTAAGTTGTTCAGCAATTTTGCTGATGATACAAAGATTGGAGGTGTAGTGAACAGTGAGGAAGGTTTTCAGAGCCTGCAGAGGGATTTGGACCAACTGGAAAAATGGGCTGAGAAATGGCAGATGGAGATTAATACATACAAGTGTAAGGTATTGTACTTTGGAAGGACAAACCAAGGTAGAACATACTAGGTAAATGATAGGGCACTGAGGAGTGCAGTGGAACAGAGGGATCTGGGAATACAGATACAAAATTCCCTAAAAGTGGCATCACAGGTAGGTAGAGTCGTAAAGAGAGCTTTTGGTACATTGGCCTTTATAAATCCAAGTATTGAGTATAAGAGCTGGAATGTTATGAAAAGGCTGTATAAGGCATTGGTGAGGCTGAATTTGGAGTATTGTGTTCAGTTTTGGTCAGCAAATTACAGGAAGGATATTAATAAGGTTGAAAGAGTGCAGAGAAGGTTTACAAGGATGTTGCCGGGACTTGCGAAAATGAGTTACAGAGAAAGGTTGAATAGGTTAGGACTTTACTCCCTGGAGCGTAGAAGAATGAGGGGAGATTTGATAGAAGTATATAAAATTATGATGGGTATAGATAGAGTGAATGCAAGCAGGCTTTTTCCACTGAGGCTAGGGGAGAAAACAAAACAGAGGACATGGGTTAAGGGTGAAGGGTGAAAAGTTTAAAGGGAACATTGGGGGGGCTTCTTCATACAGAGAGTGGTGGGAGTGTGGAATGAGCTGCCAGATAAAGTGGTAAATGCAGGCTCGCTTTTAACATTTAAGAAAAAAATTGGACAGGTACATGGATGAGAGGTGTATGGAAGGATATAGTCCACGTGCAGGTCAATGGGACTAGGCAGAAAAATTGGATCGGCACAGCTGGGAAGGGCCAAAAGGCCTGTTTCTGTGCTGTAATGTTCTCTGGTTCTATGCACCACAAAGCTGTGTGCTTAGCCCCCTGCTCTAATTGCTTTACATTTTTTGACTGTGAGGCTAAGCAGAACACCAATGCCATACTTAAGTTTGCTGACTGTTGTTGGCCTAATCAAACGTGGTGACAAATCAGCATCTAGGAGGGTGACTGAAAATCTGGCTGAGTTGAGCCACAACAACAACTTTCTCAAAGTCTCCAAGACCAAGGAGCTGATATTGATTTCAGGAGGAGTAGAATAGATACAGAGTCCTCACCAGGGAATCAGAGGTGGAAAGAGTCAGTAAGTTTTAATTTCTCAATACTATGATTTCAGAATGTTATATTTGTTCTTCCTAAAGATAAACAGCGTGCGTAAAAAAAAACTACCGCATTGTTTATTTACAGAATGGCTTCAGCTCAACCAAATTTTACTCAGGACATTCCAGCATGCCCAGAGCATGTGTGACCCATTCACTAACATCACTCCCAGTTCCAGGTGAACCATCCGCATTGCATACTGGGAACTGAAATTCGTTATTATGTACACAGATAATAACACTTCTTCCCCTTTTAAAGAAAGCAAACATAATAGTATGTCCTCATAAACATGCAAGACACAATAATACTTTCCAACAAAGATAATTATATTAATTTCAATTGTAATAAGCAAATACTGTCCCTTATTCACTCTGCTACTTTCAATCCAGCTCTGTGATGGTTGAATTATCCCTTTTGGTCTGCAAATTATTTCCACAGATGTATAGCTTTAATTTTCTGTGTTTGGGGTCTGTTTTTCTTGCTGTGTGACCATTATTCACTCCCCATGCATCATAATGGAATCCTGGACTACATCCATGCAGTCTGTGAATCTTTGTTCAAGTTCCAACTGATTTTGTCTCAATTCACAGAGCTCCTTCTGTTGCCCTCCTATCATAGATAGCAACTCCTCCTGTTGGTCCTTGATGATCTGTTGCTGTTCTTCTCACCTTAGGATCAGGGTGTTCTCCCCATCTTCCTTTTTATTTTTTCCACTTCAAAGTCAGAGTAGATCATGGAAATATTTTTGATTTCTAGTCTCTAACTGAAAATTGATGAGAGACAGATTTTTAACCAACATTGCATAATGTGGAAGCAAGACTGGCAACTTCCTCATCATAATTTTTCAGTTCAGTGTTGGCATCCGGACAGTCAAACTGGTGTAGCTGGTATGGATGTTTACAGAACGTGGAGTTCTTGTACTTCTCTTGCATAACCTCTCTGCAGCTCTTGTGGATGCAGTTATGAGTTTCTTGAGCTATCTCAGATAAACATCTGAGCTCCTCAAAGACACCTATGTACACTTCCATGAATGTTGCAAAGTCACCTTTGGTCTGTGAGGCAACTAGAAAAACTCTTTCCATCAAGTTGAGCTTTTTACATGCAGTCAGACCTAATATTGGCTGTACTTGCTTTCCAGCAATCAGTAGCTGTGCCTTCAGGTGCTGTTTCCTGTGCATGAAGGTCACTATTTACTGGAATGTTCTCTCCAGCATAGCCTATCACTTTTAATTTCACTGAGTATATCTTGCTCTTCAAGAATCTTCTAATCAACCATGGATAACAGATTCACCTGGGCTCTGATGTCAAGCTTGAATGGAATTATTATCTCATTCACAGTCACTGGAACAATCCATTCTGTTTCACCAGCACCAGCAGTCTGTAAAGAATCTACTTAGACTTCGTATTTCCTCAGCAACCGTGTGCACCTTTCTCTTGATAGCCCCAGCTTTGGCAGCACTTTGAAAAATGATTCTTCTTCCCACAATTATTGCAGGACTTTTCAAAAGCAGGTCTTGTCCTTAGCATGTGCTTACTTCCACATTTTCGGCATTTGCTATTTGAATAAGAAAAACAAATTATACACAATTTTTACAAGAAATGACTGAAGTAGAACAAAAAGGAACTGAGTTTATTGCAGTGCAAAGTGCTCAAAATGGTCATAGTGATGCTATGCTGAGATATTGATAGGAGCTGTGCAGGTCGTTTCAAAAGCTGAATGGTTGAAGGGAGGTAACTGTTCTTAAACCTGGTGGTGTAGGACTTCAGCTTTCTGTACCTCCTGCCTCATAGAAGCTGTGAGAAAATGGCATGGCCTGGATGATGGGGATCTTTGTTGATGGATATTGCCTTCTTGAGGCAGCACCTTACAGAGGCCTTGGCACAGTTCTGTATTTGTCAATGTGGAGCAGAGAGCGAGTTTGTAAATCTAGTGGGAGCAAAGCATATTGGGAATGGCGAGGGTGAGGTGCTGCGGGAAAGGTGTGAGACAGGTGGCAGAGAAGGTGTGCAGGTGATGGTGTGAGTGCGGACACACCCAGCCCTGAGACACCAGGCAAGGTCAGTTGATTCCAAGCAATTGATTTGTTGATTATTACAGAATGTGTTTCTGCTGCTTCTCTCTCACTCCCCTCTCCCTTCCTCTTTTTCCAACCATGATTCCTCTCTCCCTGCCATCTTCCCACTCTCAGTCAACAACAGAGACCCATATCACAATCAGTTTTATTATCAAATACATACGGCAAAAAATTTACTTCTTTATGTGGCAGCAGTACAGTGCAATGCATAGAATTACTATAGTGTTCTGCAAAAGCCTTAGGCACCCTAGCTATATATATTGCCTAAGATTTTTGCACAGTATTGTGTATGCTTTCTATCCATAAAAACAACCAAGTTGTCCCTCTGTTCAGTTTGTGATCTTACACTGCTTGGTTGTTGGAAAAGATCTCTACGGTGCAGAGTACATTTATTGTGTGACACCAATTGTCAATTCTGATAAAGTACTGCATATACTGTAGGTACGTCTGATAGTGGTGGTGGGGGGCGTTGAAGTACCTATGCTGTATCAGTCTGAGACCACTACTCTCTGCAGCTGAATGTCCTATCTATTTCAATTACTCTACCAATCCATGATGCAACCAGTTTGGATACATTCAACTGTACCTCTGTCGCACAATTTCAGACTCTGGAAAGAGACTGTAATAAAAGAAATCAAACTAAAGGGGAGTACACTATCCATCAGTCTACTTTCCTGTTAGTTACTACAGGATTTCACAGCAGAGAAGCTGCATTATCACTCCTCCTGTTCTATAGAATGATGGTTATACAGCACAGAAACAGGCTCTTTGGCCCAACTCGTCCATGATAACTAACTCACCTGTGTGTAGTACAGCAGTCTTCTCTACCTATAGTCTACCTGAGCTGGCTAAATTTGCCTGCATTTAGCCCAGATCCCTCGAAACTTTTCCTATTTATGCATCCATGCAAGTACCTTTTAAATATTGTTGAAGTATCTGCTTGAAACACTTCCTCTTGTAGTTCATTCCATGTTCCCACCACCCCGTGTAAAAAGGTTTCCTATCTTTCCCTTTCCATTTTTAATCTATGCCCTCACATAAGCCAGGAATAAGACTTTGGTTATTCACCTATTTTAGGTGAATATATTGTATAAGATCACTCCCTCGCAAGCTATAAGATCAGAAGAACATAAGATATAGGAGCAAAATTTGGCCATTTGTCCTATCGAGTCTTCTCCACCATTTCATTATGTCTGATCTTATTTTTTCTCAGCCCCAATCTCCTGCCTTCTCCTTGTATCCCTTCATGCCCTGACAAATCAAGAATTTATCAACCTCAGCCTTAAATACACCCAATGATTTGGCCCCCACAGCTGTTGTGGCAATTAATTCCACAGAATCACCACTCTCTAGCTGAAGAAATTCCTTCTTATCCCCGTACTAAATGGACATCCTTCTATTCTGAGGAATGTCCTCTGGTCTTAGACTCCCCCACCACAGGAAACATCCTCTGCACATCCACTCTCACTCTCTCTCTTTCAACATTCAATAGGTTTCGATGAGGTCAACGCTTATTCTTCTGAATTCCGGTGAGTACGGTACTAGAGCCATCAAACACTCCTCATATAACAAGCATGTCAATGCTGGAATCACGTTTGTGAATCTCCTTTGAACCCCCTCCATTACCAGCACATGCTTCCTTAGATAAGAGCCTCCTGCCTCCAGGAGAAGAAGTCCAAACCTATCCATCTCACTCTACGTTACGAACCAGCAGCAATAAATATGAAACTGAAACAGGGTTATAAAAAAACCACCAGATTTATTAACCTCTGCTCAAAAACATTGAAAAATAAACAAACCACTAACTTAACCAGAAGTTAACCGTTAGGCGGCTATATCGAACAAACAGTCAAACTGTTCTTAACAAGTTTTCATCCAAGCACAGAATTAAAGTGATAAATTCAAAAGTCCATGTGATTTATACAGTCATTAAGGAAAGACTTTCCCGAAACAACGATTCATTCAAAGTAATGACGAATCTGCTGATCACAGCCGGGAGATGCCTTGTCCGAAGAAGTGAAGTGAACTGACCTTTTGGCTGGAGGGTGGTCACTGCACAAACCTCCCCGACCTTGCAGCGGTTTAACTCAAATGTGCATGCCACAATTCCTGAACGAAAATTCAAAAAGGTCGATCATTCCCAAGTCGCTGAACGACGTTAACTTTACCCAATCCTTTAGGTTTGGATAACGCTGGTAACGTCTTCACTCTCCGATACTGGACTGTAAGGGGAAAATAAATGTGCAACAAACAAAACGGGTGGCGTCTCCAAAGCATCCGACCGGCACCAACAACATTGCATCAAAAATTAAAATGAGAACTGCATCACCATGGCGGGCTTTTTCTTTAATACCATGCCATCACATGACATTACATCACTCCTCTATCATGAGACAATTACATCATGCCCAACACAAGATAATGACATAATGCTCACTAGATAATTACCTCATGCTCACGGGATATGAAACACTATAAATTCAAACCCTCAGTGGAGATAACATCAAGAATCTTTTTTGGACGCTTTCCAGGTTTATAGCATTCTTTCTATAACATGTCAATTAGAAGCACATGCAGTACTCCAAATGTGTTCTCACCAATGTTGGTACAGCTGTCTTCTCTACCTGTAAATTTGGCCTTAAAAGCAAATTCTTAGAACAAATGTTAAGAGAGTTAAGGAAGAATCAATTAAAGGAACAATCCAAAGGCAGTCTTCAAAGACTGAACCTTAAAAAACACTTGAGAGAGAATGGGAATGTTGCCTGTATCTATAGATTGTCATGCTATAAATGTCACTTCTCCACTATCAGCTTACTATTCTTCAACCTTGTGGTAAACTATAATCCTTGAGAAAATTTAATGTACAGCTTAGATACATAAATATAGCTGGTAGTGCTTAAGACTTTTTTGTTACTTTTGTTACCATTTTTACAATGAGAGTGAAGCTTGGTGTGTGATTCACTCGGGAGGCATTTGATCTTATTACCACAGACAGCTGTTCTAGTGTTGCATCTCAACCTGGTACAGCGACAGCTCTGTTGTGGATTATCAGAACTCCAGAGAACAATAAGCACTGTCCAGTCCAACACAGGCTCATCACTTCCTTCTGTCCAGTCCATCTTCACTGTCTGTTGCATTATGAGGGCTAACAGTAATGTGAAGAATGTCTGCCAGATTGGCCATTTGCTTCTTGGAAAAGATACAGGATTTTAATTTTTTTAATTTATTTATTGAAACACTGCATGGACTTGGTCCGTCAAGTCATGCCACTCAATGATCCTCCTGATTTAATCCTAGCCTAATCACGGAACAAGTTACAAGACCAATTAACCTATGTCTTTGGACCATGAGAGGAAGCTGGAGAACCTGGAAGAAACCCACGCTGTCACGGGAGAACGTACAAATTCCTTACAGGCAGTGATGGGAAATGAACCTGGGTCACCAGTAAAGCATGGTGCTAACCACGATGCTACCATGCTTGAAACCCAGAAACCAGAGTCAAAAATAATTTCATCCCTATTGCTAACAGACTTCTGTACCAACCGTCTTCCGCATCCCCTTCCCTGTAATGCTGCCACATTTTTGAATCATTGGTTCCATCTTTTCCCTTGTGTTACTTTAGCAATTCTCTTTGCTCTATATTTTCACGATGAAAAGTTGAGCAAGCTAAGGCTTTTCTCTTTGGAACGAAGGAGCACAAGATATGACTTGATGGAGGTGTACAAGATGATAAGAGGTATAGGTGGAGTGGACAGCCAGCTTTTTTTCCCCCTAGGGTAGCATTGCCTAATACCAAAGTACATCCTTTTAAGTGTTTTGGTTGAGTGGAGGAAGGTTTAGGGGAGATGCCAAAAGTAGGTTTTTTTTACACGGAGAATGGGAAGTGTCTGGAACGCATTGCTGGGGTGATGACAGAGGCTGATACATTAAGGACATTTAAGAGACATTTAGATAGGAACATGGATACAGCCATTAGAAACAGGAGCAGAATTAGGCCAATTGCCCCATTGAGTCTGCTCCACCATTTCATCATGGCTGATCCATTTTCCCTCTCATTCCCAATCTCCTGCATTCTCCCTGTGTCCCTTCATGCCCTGACTAATCAAGAACCTATCAGCCTCTGCCTTAAATATATCCAATATCTTGGCTTTCACAGCTGCTTGTGGAAACGAGTCCCATTGATTCACCACTCTCTGGCTAAAGAAAGTCCTCCTCATCTCCATTCTAAGAGGACCCCCCTCTACTGTGAGGCTGTGTTCTCTGGTCCTAGACTCCCCAACCGCAGGAAATATCCTCCTCACATCCACTCTATCTAGACCTTTCAACATTCAATAGGTTTCAATGAGATTGTGGCGACCCACTTTCTGCCACACATGAACCGGCTCACAACGGCGCGCGCAGGCAGAGGGCCGGCCCCAAAAAGGGCGCCAGGCCATCTTCACCAGCAGGGGGAAAATCCCGCGCGCAGAAAGGGTCTGGGAATATGCATTCCCCACAGTAGTCCCGCCCCAGGGAGGGCGGGAACAGGAAGGCTTTAAAGCAGGCCGTGAAGTTTGAATAAATCTCTTTCATCGCAACTCTAACTCACCGACTCCGTGTGGTTATTCTAGCGCTGTGTGTAGCACACCACTACAATTGGTGACCCCGACGGCCCAAACAATATTTGGACCAGAGATGACCGACGCTGCATCTGTTCACGCAGTTTCGTTAAAACTGCCAAGCTTCTGGACGCTGCGATCCCAATTATGGTTCGAACAAGCAGAAGCACAATTCCACATTTGGCAGATAACCTCGGAGTCCACTCGCTACTACTATGTGCTGAGCTCACTCGACCAGGAGACAGCTGCACAAGTTGAGGAGTTTATACAGTCGCCCCCGGAGAACGGCAAATACACAGCATTCAAAGCCCTGCTCATAAGGACTTTCAGACTCTCACGGCGCGAACGAGCACGCCGCTTAATGCACCTGGATGGTTTGGGAGACAGGCCGCCGTCAGCATTAATGAACGAGATGCTAGCCCTGGCTGAAGGACACAAACCCTGCCTCATGTTTGAGCAGGCGTTCCTAGAGCAACTGCCCGAGGACATATGCCTGCTGCTGTCCGACGCAGATTTCAGCAACCCCCGGGAGGTGGCGGCCCGAGCAGATGTGCTGTGGAATGCCAGGAAAGAGAGAGGGGCATCCGTCGCACAGATCACCAAGCCGCGTGCCCAACGACAGACCAGACCAGGCCCGGCAGCAGAGCCTACAAAACCCGGCGACAGGAGTGAGGAGCCCAACGAAGAATTGTGTTTCTACCACCAGCGGTGGGGCACAGAGGCCTGCCGCTGCAGACCATCCTGCAAATTCCCGGGAGACGCCAGGGCCCAGCCGCCGCTGATGGCTACGGCGGCTGGCCATCAGGACAGCCTCCTGTACGTCTGGGACAAGCAGTCGGGATGCCGCTTTCTGGTCGACACCGGAGCGGAGATCAGCGTCTTACCTCCAACGAGTTACGACACCCGCAACAGAGAACCAGGACCCACCCTGAGGGCTGCAAATGGCAGCACAATACGAACCTACGGCACCCGCACAGTGCGGCTACAGTTCAGCTCCAGCCGGTTCATGTGGGACTTCACACTGGCCGCTATGGCCCAACCACTCCTGGGAGCGGATTTTCTACGAACCCTCAGCCTGCTGGTCGACCTGCAAGGGAAGCGATTAGTCCACGCCAAGACTTTTCAAATGTTCTCCCTGGGTGAAGCACAGTTGCCAGCCCCACACCTGGACTCCAGCACGCTGTCCGACGATGAATTCACCAGGGTCCTGGCGGATTTCCCATCAGTACTGATACCACAGTTCACGGCAGCTATGCCCAGACACGGAGTACAGCACCACATCCCGACCCAGGGACCACCCCTCCACGCCCGTGCTCGAAGGCTTCCCCCGGACAAGCTCCGACTGGCGAAGGAGGAGTTCAAGAAGATGGAGGAATTGGGGAATCATACGACGGTCCGACAGCCCATGGGCCTCCCCCCTTCACATGGTGCCCAGGGCAACGGGGGGCTGGAGACCATGCGGTGACTACCGCAGACTGAACGAGGCTACAACGCCAGACCGCTACCCTGTGCCGCACATTCAAGACTTTGCAGCAAACTTACACAGCGCAAGGACCTTTTCCAAGGTAGACCTCGTCCAGGGATACCATCAAATCCCTGTACATCCGGACGACATCCACAAAACAGCACTTATCACCCCGTTCGGACTTTTCGAATTCCTTCGAATGCCGTTTGGTCTAAAGAATGCCGCACAGACTTTCCAGCGGCTAATGGACACGGTGGGACGCAACCTGGACTTTGCATTCATCTATTTGGACGACATCCTCATAGCCAGCAGTAGTCGGCAGGAGCATCTGTCCCACCTCCACCAGCTCTACTCCCGCCTGAGCGAATTCGGCCTTACAATCAACCCAGCCAAATGCCAGTTCGGACTCGACACCATCGACTTCCTGGGCCACAGGATTACTAAAGACGAGGCAACCCCGCTGCCCGCCAAGGTAGACGCGGTCCGCAACTTCCCCCGACCCAACACAATCAAAGGCCTGCAGGAATTCGTGGGTATGGTGAATTTCTACCACCATTTCCTCCCCTCAGCAGCCCGAACCATACGACCCCCGTTCACTGTAATGTCGGGTAAGGGCAAGGACATTACCTGGGATGAAGAGGCCGCAACGGCTTTCGTTAAAACCAAAGAAGCCTTGGCAAACGCCGCGATGCTAGTGCACCCCAGAATAGATGTTCCTACTGCCCTCACGGTGGACGCATCCAACACAGCGGTCGGTGGAGTGCTGGAACAACTCATTGAGGGTCGCTGGCAACCCCTGGCGTTCTTCAGCAAACACCTACGACCACCTGAACTCAAATACAGTGCTTTCGACCGGGAGCTATTGGCACTATACCTGGCAATCCAGCATTTCAGGTACTTCTTAGAAAGTAGGCCCTTCACTGCGTTCACAGACCACAAACCGCTTACCTTTGTGTTCATGAAGGTGTCCGATCCCTGGTCGTCCCGCCAGCAGCGACATCTGTCCTACATCTCCGAGTACATGACGGACATCTGGCATGTCTCGGGAAAGGACAACGTCGTGCTGGATGCACTATCCAGACCTACCATACAGGCCCTGTCCCAGGGGGTGAACTATGCAGCGCTGGCAGAGGCACAGCAGGCAGACGCTGAGATCCCCAGTTACAGGATTGCAGTCTCCGGTTTGCAGCTCCAAGACCTCCCCGTAGGCCCAGGTGAGAGGACCCTACTATGTGACGTAGCTACCGGCCAACCCCGCCCCGTCGTCCCAGCAGCCTGGCGGCGGCGAGTTTTCGAGTCCATTCACAACTTAGCGCACCTCTCCATCAGGACAACCATCCGGCTGGTTCCCAACAGGTTCGTGTGGCATGGACTTCGTAAGCAGGTCAGTGAATGGGCCAAAACGTGCATGCAGTGCCAAACGGCCAAGGTGCAGCGGCATACCAAGGCTCCGCCGCAGCGGTTCGAACCCACCCGCCGGAGCTTCGATCACATCCATGTGGATATCGTGGGGCCCCTGCCAGTGTCGCGAGGAGCGCGGTACCTCCTAACTATGACAGACCGGTTCACCAGATGGCCAGAGGCAGTCCCGCTCACCGACACCACCTCCGAATCTTGCGCCCGAGCACTGATCGCAACCTGGGTAGCACGCTTCGGGGTACCGGCCCACATTACCTCTGACAGGGGAGCCCAGTTCACCTCCAGCCTGTGGTCGGCTATGGCCAGCCTTTTAGGATCGCAGCTAAACCACACAACTGCCTACCACCCACAGTCGAACGGACTAGTGGAGCGCTTCCACCGTCACCTGAAGTCGGCTCTCATGGCCCACCTGGAGGGGCCTAACTGGGTGGACGAACTTCCCTGGGTCCTGCTCGGAATCCGCACGGTGCCCATAGAGGATCTGCACACCTCGTCGGCTGAGTTGGTGTACGGCGCACCCCTGGTCGTCCCAGGAGAGTTCATACCAGCCCCAAGGGGGCAAGAGGAAGAACCCACAGCAGTCCTGGACAGACTACGGGAGAGGCTCGGTAACCTGGCCCCCATCCCCACTTCACAGCACGGACAGAGCCCGACCTGCGTACCCAAAGACCTGCAGAACTGTAAGTTTCTTTTTGTACAACGGGGCGGACACTGGGCACCGCTACAGCGGCCCTACGAGGGGCCGTTTAAGGTGATCAGGAACAGCGGGTCCACGTTTGTGCTGGACATTGGGGGGAGAGAGGAGGTTTTCACGGTGGACCGACTCAAACTGGCCCATGTGGACTTGGCGCAGCTGGTCCAGGCTCAGGCACTGCAGCGCAGGGGCAGACCTCCCAAACAGAGGCCGATCCAGACTGTGGACATTGGGGGAGGTATCGCCGGTTCTGGGGGGGGGGGGTTATGTGGCAACCCACTTTCTGGCACACACGAACCGGCTCACAACAGCGCGCGCAGGCAGAGGGCCGGCCCCAAAAAGGGCGCCAGGCCATCTTCACCAGCAGGGGGAGAATCCCGCACGCAGAAAGGGTCTGAGGATATGCATTCCCCACAACAGTCCCGCCCCAGGGAGGGCGGGAACGGGAAGGCTTTAAAGCAGGCCGCGAAGTTTGAATAAATCTCTTTCATCGCAACTCTAACTCACCGACTCTGTGTGGTTATTCTAGCGCTGTGTGTAGCACACCGCTACAAGATCACCTCTCATTCTTCTGAATTGCAGTGAGTCCCAGCACCATCAAATGCTCCTCATATGACAAGCCTTTCAATCCTGGAATTATTTTTTGTGAACCTCCTTTGAACCCTCTCCAATGTAATACTCCGTGAGGCTTCATTGGTGACATAAAGAATTATTCTCCTGTTTTAGCCAGTTCTCAGGTTATAAATTAAACCTACATAAAAGCGAACTTTTCCCTTTGAATAATTTGATACCAACAAATTCTAACCTTCGTTTTAAAATTATAAACCAATTTACCTACTTAGGTGTAACAAGTACTAAAAACTATAAGCGTCTATTTAAAGAAAATTTTCTTCCTCTATTGAATCACGTAAAGAGGAGACTATCAAATTAGTCGCCTCTTTCATTATCGCTGATTGGTCGAATTAAAATTAATATATTAACTAAATTTATATATCTTTTTCAGGCATTGCCTGTTTTTATTCCTCAATCTTTCTTTGATTCTCTTTACACTATTATATCTTCTTATATATGGAAGAATAAGTGTTCTAGATTAAATAAAATTCATCTTCAGAAAGATAAAAAATGGAGGATTAGCGTTACTAAACTAGATTTTATTATTGGGCAGTTAATATAAGAAATCTTACATTTTGGTTATATTATATTAATTGTGAGGATTGCCTGATGTGGGTTTTTTTAGAAGCTAACTCTGTTAATAAATTTTCTATTATTTCTCTTCTTGGATCCTCACTTCCTTTGTCTCTGAGTAAGTTAACTGATAATCTAGTAGTTAAACAGACCATGAGAATTTGGATACAATTCCGAAAATACTTTGCCTTGTTGAGATTTTCTCTTTCGAGTCCCATTTTTTCTAATTATCTTTTTAAGCCCTCTATGATTGATGTGGCTTTTAAAGAATGGGATAAACTAGGTATTAAATGCATTCAGGACTTGTTTGTAGAGGGAAGTCTCTTTTTGTTTGAACAACTGTCAACTAAATATAGTTTACCCAAAACTCATTACTTCGATACCTACAAATAAGAGATTTTTTACGGTCTTAAATAAGTAAATTTCCTAAAAGTCTTGATAAGAATCTACTAGATGTAATTTTAATTTGAAAATTTTTATAATGGATCTATATCTGATATTTATAATATGCTGTTGGGAATGAGAAGTGTTCCTTTAGATAAAATTAAAAATCTTTGGTAACAAGATTTACAGACTTCAATTTCTGAGGAAACTTGGAATCAAATTTTTTAATTGATTAACACTTCATCATTATATGCCCGTCACTCTCTCCTGCAATTTAAACTGGTCCATAGGGGCCATATGACTATGGATAAGTTGTCTCATTTTTATTTAGATATATCTCCATATTGTGATAAATGTAATAATGGAGAAGCTTCACTCATTCATATGTTTTGGATATGACTGAGTCTTGGAAAATATTGGAAAGAAGTATTTCAAACTTTCTCGATACTTTTCAAACTAAACTTTAAGCCTAATCCTTTGACCGCTTTATTTGGTATTGTTGGAGGAAAGGATATTATTTTGGAATCATCTGACTTGCTCATTTTGGCTTTTATTTCTCTTATGGCCAGAAGGACGCTCTTCCATAAATGGAAGGATGCGCCCCCTCCTATTCACGCTCAATGGTTATGTGATGTGATGTCATGTTTAAATTTAGAGAAGATTCGATGTTCAATCGCTGAATCTAGCCAAGACTTTCAAACATTGTGGGGATTTTTTTGAATTATTCTCAAAACCTTTGATTTGCTGTTAAAGCACAGATGATGACTAATTTTTTTTTTCCTTTTTCTCTTTACTAATCAGCTTCGGTCTTGGTAGTGGGTTAGATATTTTTTACATAATAAAATTACTATATTTCAATGTTACGAATTAACTAATCTGTATGAATATAGGGTAAGGAGTCTTTATATGTGATTTAGTATAATGTATTGATATATTTTTTTCTTGTGCTCTGTATTCTTATATGTAAAATTAATAATAATAAAAATATTGGAAAGAGAAGAATTATTAAGGGCTGTGTAGGAGGGAAGAGTCAGATTAATCATGGAGTAGGTTAAATTGTCACCACAGCTTCATGGGCCACAGGGTCTGTAATGTGCTGTCATGTTCCATGTTCTACAATTTATGTTTAATAGGAAGGGAAGAAGTCAAATACACACTGCCAGGAGAAGTAAAAAAAAATGATAGTGTTGAGGAGTGAACCAGAGCTTCCAAGAGCTTCATAATGAAGAAAGGCTAAGAATAGGCTATGTGGGAAAGAAGAGTTAGGTTGATCTTGGAGCAGGGTAGAACTTGGTAGAACTTGGTACAACATCCTGGGCCAAAGGATCTCTACTGTGTTGTACTGCTCTTTCGTTCTACGTTCCTCAGTTTGAACTGCTTCCTTTGCACCATTCTGCTGTTTTTTTGTGTCTGTCTCTGAATTTATTATTACCAGGTAAAGTGCTTAGACTGTGAACTTTGTGCAAGCAAGGAATTTCGTCGCACCCTGGGTGTACAACTATAAACTAATCTGATTCTGTTTCCTTGTGTGCTTGTGTCCCGCTGCAGATAGCTAAGAACAGAAGAATCAATCAAACAAGACCATTCATTCTACCATCCATTAATTTCCTTGCAGGTATTGGCCTAGTATCTCCATAAACCTTGACTGCTCTTTGACTAAAAACATCAAATATTCCTAACAATTCTGCACTCACTGATCTCCAGGGTCGAGAATTTAAAAGATTCATTGAGATAAGAAATTCCTCTTCATGAGTGCCTTCATGATGCTATGTTAAGGTGTTTGTTCTCTCCCACACTTTGCTGAAATGGTTCTGAGTAAAAAATGGGATTGAGTGCAGTCCTGAAGGAATATTGCAAGGCTGGGGGGGCGGCCCCTTCTGAATAAGATGTCAGACCTAAACTAGTGAATGTGATTGATCACAAGGAACTATTCTGTAGGGAACAGAGCAATATCATCTCAATATTTATCACCCAAACAAGAGCATAAATACAGGATACCTGTTATGGTTGCTTGTGGGAGTTTCTCTGTACAAGTAGTCACTTCCACAAGACTACATTTCAAAACTACTTTATTGCATCACAGTATGAGCAGCATGTAATGTCACAGAACACTTACAATGCCAGTAACCAGGGTTCAATTATACCACTGTTTGTAAGGAGCTTGTATGTTCTCCTCGAAACTATGTGGGCTTCCTTTTGGTGCTCCAGTTACCTCCAACATTTCAAACGTGCGGGTTAGTGGGTTGATTAGTGACAAGGGTATCATTAGGCAGTTTGAGTTCATTTGGCTAAAAGGGCCTGATACTGTTCTATAACTCTAATTAAAATGATAATGTCGCTAGAGCCATTGACTTACAGCCCCAGAGACCCAGGCTCAGTCCTGAATCTGCATTTTACCTCTGTGGAATTTGCACATTTTCCCAGTGACTGTGTGCATTTCCTCTGGATCATCCAGTTTCCTTCCACATCCAAAAGACATGCTGGCTGATAAGTTAATTTTCTAATATAATTTCCTCCTAGTAAGCAGGCATGTTGTGGACTGTGTTGAGTGTACAGAGGGAACGTAGTGACCAATCCATAGAATCCTTAAATTTGCCAAGCAAGTTGAGAAGAATCTGAGTTGGCCTTCATTAGTCAGGGGATTCAGTTTAAGAGCCACATTGCAGTTCTATAAAACTCTGGTTAGACCATACTTGGAGCATTGTGTTCAGTTCTGGTCACATCATTATAGGAAGGACATGTTAGGGTACAGAGGAGATTGGCCAGGTCAACTGAGCTAGGGCTTTCCTTGTTTTTGTTTAGATTGGTATTTATTTATTATTGTCACATGTGCCAGGATACAGTGAAGAAATTTTCTTGCTTACCGATCAAATCATTACACCGTGCATTGAACTACAGTAGATTAAGTTAACAGAATAACATTGCATAATAAAGTGTAAAAGCTACCAAAAAAAGTGCATTGCAGGTAAACGATAAAGTGTAAGAACTTAAGTACATTGTAAGCCCAAGAGTCAAAAGTGAAAAGCTATAACAGAATGCAGAATAGAGTATTACAGTTCAGAGAAAGTGCAATGCAGGGAGACAGTAAGGTGCTAAGACCACAACAAGGGAGATTGAGAGATCGAGAGTTCATCTCAGAAGGACCCAGTGTAATAATTATTTTCTTCTCCTTAAACTTGTGTACAGGAAATGACGTTGAACAATCCTGAATCTTGAATCTTGAATATTCTCGTGCAAGAGGTCTATTCAAGAGCCTTAGGATAGTGGGACAGAAGCTGTACTTGATGGTACATATTTTCAAGATTTTGTTGCTTCTGCCTGAAGCAAGGGGCAGAAGAAAGAATGTACAGCTGAAAATAGTTTTGGATGTACGGGACACTATTTGAAAGGTTCAAAGTTCAAGGTAAGTTTATTATCAAAGTCCATATAAGTCACCATATACAACCCCGAGATTTTTTTCTTGCGGGCATATACAGTAAGTCCAAGAAACACAATAGAATCTCTGAAAGTCTACACCCAATGCAATGGTCAGACAGCCAATGTGCAAAAGACAACAAGCTGAGCAAATACGAAAGAAAAAAAACAACAAATTTCAAAAACATGAGATGCAGCGTTCTTGAAAGTGGGTTGTGGGAACAGTTCAATGATGGGGCGAGTGAAGTTATCTCCTCTGTTTCAAGAGCCTGATAGTTGAGAGGTAATGACCTGGTGGCTCCTGTACCTTCTTCCTGATGGAGGCAGTGAGAAAAGAGCATGGCCTGAATGGTGGGGATCCTTGATAACGGATGCTTCTTTCCTGCAAAAGAAGGAAAGAGCTTCACCATTGGTGGGTGGGCTGTAGCTATTATTTTCCATTCAAAGGCATTGGTGCTTCAATACCAGGTCATGATGCAACCACTACATAAATGCAAGCTTTCCAAAGTTTAGCCTTATAGAGAACATATTGATCACATGCAAATTTTTCACCCCATTTCAGACGCTAAGGAAAATATGAAAGCAAGAATTTTCTTGAAACTCAGAACCTTTTGCAAAGCAGGTGCATGTAAGGAAAGCTTCAGAATATCAAAGGATATAGCAGCCAGTGCATCAGCTTGGGTCCACATCATAACAGCTGGACCATCCTAAATGAAGGGTATTTCCCACTCCCTACACCCAAGGACTGAAAAGGGAAACAAAGATAAAGAAAGAAAGAGGCAGAGGGTGGTAGAATTAATCTGGAAATTTTCTCTCCATTTCTCTCAGGCAATCAAAGCTTGACAGGAAATTACTTGAACCAAATTTTGTCAATGACATCCGTCAACAGTAAAAGCCCAAAATAATTCAGAATCTTTGGCTGTTACCAGTGTATCCCCGAAAACCTAGTAAATGGGGTATGCATCTGTGGTGACATGGTCTAGGCTTCAAAATAAAGCTCAATTCACTCAGTGTACAACATCCAGTTTTCCTTGTGTAATCATAAACATCTATTTTTCCAATGTAGCCAGCCATTTCTACTCGTCTTTTATTTATGGTTATTATCACCTGATTCTCACTGTTTATAAACCTATGAATTTCATCTATTTTCTGCCTTTTTTTAACTGTCATCTCATCTCAGTCGCTTCTTGAAGAAGCACTTGCTGTGATTTTTTTTTACTCAACTGTTTCTCTGTGCTGTTATGTTTAACTCAAATGTCTATCTATGCTTCAACATGGAGCAAGTGATAAACATATACGTTTTCTTTCTCTTTAGTGAGGTGTGCATTTGTAACATGATGCCATATGCCATTCACGTACCTTTATATATAACCCATAATAAATTATGAAAAGAACAAAAATGGTTAATCGAACAATATATTAACAACAGCAACAAACACGAAATGCTGGAGGAGCTCAGCAGGTCAGGCAGCTTCTATAGAAAGGAGTAAACAGTCATCATTTTGGGCTTAGGCCCACAATATAACTGAAATATTAAATGCACAACACCAAAGGTCACACGAAGCACACAATAATGATAGCATAAAACATACTGTTACAAAAAATATATAAAATAATAACATAGCCCAAGTCCCTGCCTTATGGCCTGTAGATTGATAGTGTATGGATGTTCAAAGTTCACAGGAAAATTTATTGTCAGAATACATACCTGTCACCACATACAACCCTGACTATTTTTTTCCTGTGGGTATACTTAGCAAATCTATACAACAGTAACTGGAGACTGTAAATATCAGGAACTGTTAACTGTAAAACAACTATGCAAATGCAGATAAAAATAAATAGCAATAAATACCGAGCATGAAATAACAATACTGTGTAACAGAGCCCTTAATTGAGTATAGCTAACCCCTTTTGTTCATGAGCCTGATTTTAGGGGTAGTGGCTGTTCTTGACCCTGATGGTGCGAGTCCTGAGGTATCTGTACCTTCCACCTGATGGCAGCAGTGAGAAAAGAGCATGGCCTGGTTGGTGAGGATCTCTGATGATGGATGCTGCTTTTCTACGGCAATGTTTCATGTAGATATGCTCAATAGCTGGGAGGGTTTTACCTGTGATGTATTGGGCTAAATCTGCAATCTTTTCTAGGATTTTCCATCAAAGGCATTTGTGTTTCCATGCCAAGCTATAATGCAGCCAGTCAGTACACTTTCCACCACACATCTATAGAAGTTTGCCAAGATTTTCAATGACATGCTGAACCTCTGCAGACTCCTGAGGAAGTAGAGGCGCTGCTCTGTCATGCTTTCTTCACAATAACATTTATACAATGGATCCAGGACAGGTCTTCTGAGATAGTGATGTCCTGGAATTTAATGTTACTGACCGTCTTCACCTCTGATCCACCGATGATCCTCTGGCTCATGGACCTCTGGTTTCCTTCTCCTGAAGTCTACAATCAGTTCCTTGCTCTTATTGACATTGAGTGAGAAGTTTTTATTATTACACCACTCAGCCAAATTTTCAACCTCCCTTCTGTATGCAGCCCACAACAGTCAGCAAACTTGTAAATGGTGTTGGAGCTGTACTTAGCCACACAGTTATAGGTACAAAGTGAGTAGAGCAGGGAGCTAAGCACACTGCCCTGCTGTGATGGAGATTGTGGAGGGGCTGTTTTCGCCAATCCAAACTGACAGGGGTCTACAAAGTGAGGAAATCCAGGATCCAATTGCACAAGCGGGTATTCAGGGCGAGGTCCTGGAGTTTACTGATTAGTTTTAAGGGGATGATGATGTTAAATGCCAAGCTGTAATCAATAAAGAACCTCCTGATGTATGCACCTTTACTGTTTAGATCTTCCAGTGTTGTGTGAAGAGCCGATGAGATAACATCTGCTGTAGACCTGTTGCTTTGGTAGGCAAATTGGAAAAGATCGAAGTCACCATTCAGGCAAGAGCTGAGACGCTTCAACACCAGCCTCTCATAGCACTTCATAGCTGGGCGATAGTCATTTAGCCAGTTTACCACAGTTTCTGTCTGGATCATTGGCACAGTAATAGCATTACTCTAATCACGATGCTACCATGTTGCTTCCAGAAACAAACGTTATCCATTACAGATGTGTCTATTTATGTATGCATTCAATTGACATATATTCACACTCAGCATTTTATGAACAGCTTCTTCTCCTCTGTCATCAGACTCCTGAATGGACAATAAACTAATGAACGTTAACTTACTGTTTTTGCTCCCTTTTTGTACTAATTGCTTAATTTTAATTTTATAATATATTTATTGTAATTTATAGCATAATTTATTTCATGTATGATGCTGCACTGTACACAAAACAACAAATTTCACAACATACAGTATGTTAATGTTAGTAAATCGAATTCTGATTCTAATATCCTTCGGGACATTTAAGTGCAACACTGACCAATATTCTCAAGATTATCAGTTTATGAATATATTTTCTTAATAATAATAATAATACATCTTAATCAGGTCCGCTGCTCTAGAATAATGCAAATTTAATCTACTTTCGGAGCTGTGATTCATCCAATGCATGCGCATCCAATCAGCATAATCTCTTAATTTACACCTTTTTGAAACTTGTTCCTTTGAACTTGCTGATCTGTAATAAAAAGAAGGTTTTGTAATGTTAAATTCACATATGAATTGTCCCTTGCTTGAAAGCTTTGATCTAATCCCACTCTCTAGTTGGCTGAACATACAACTGGGTCCCTGCTGAAATTAAGCTCTTCGAGGTACATGACTCAAGAATGATCCAAAGTTCAGGCTGGAAACTTTGCATTCTAAAAAGTAATTTGCCAATGTCGTCATGGCCCAGTGATGCCTTGAATGGTTTTTGGTCAATTGCAGTTTGAAGAGATTACCCAGTGCTTTTTTCCTAAAAATACCCTGCAGCCAGCGCCAGAAATGTCTTTCTTCTCCAATGATGCATCATGTTATTGGGGAACATTGACACATATGTCACATGTAATAATTTTCTTTTCTGGATTTTTGACACTCACCCAAATTTAATCGCTTAGTCTTTGACAGCCATGACATCTGCTCTCAAAATGTTGAGAAGTTAGAGCAGGAAGGTCGCGAGAGAGGAAGAAGAAGTACAAGGTGGTAGGTGATGGGTGAACCCGGGAGAGGGCGAGGAGTGAGGTAAGGAGCTGGGACATTGATTGGTGATAGAGATAAAGGGCTGGAGAAGGGGGAATCTGATAGGAGAGGGTGGAAGATCAGGGGAGAAAGGGAAGGGGAGGGAGAACCAGAGGGAGATGATGGGCAGGTGAGAGATGGAAATGGGAATGGGAATGGTGAAGGGGGGAGTGCAATTACAGGAAGTTTGAGAGAATGATGTTCATGCCATCAGTAAGATGAAAGAGCTGATTGTGGACTTCAGGAAGGGTAAGACAAAGGAACACATACCAATTCTCACAGAGGGATCAGAAGTGGAGAGAGTGAGCATTTTCAAATTCCTGGGTGTGAAGATCTCTGAGGATCTAACCTGGTCCCAACATATCGATGTAGTTATAAAAAAGGCAAGACAGCAGCTATACTTTATTAGGAGTTTGAAGAGATTAGGCATGTCAACAAATACACTCAAAAACTTCTATAGATGTACCGTGGAGAGCATTCTGACAGGCTGCATCATTGTCTGGTTTGCGGGGGAGGGGTTGGTGCACAGGACCAAAAGAAGCTGCAGGGGGTTATAAATCTAGTCAGCTCCATCTTGGGTACTAGCCGACAAAGTACCCAGGACATCTTCAAGGAGCAGTGTCTCAGAAAGGCAGCATCCATTATTAAGGATCTCCAGCACCCAGGGCATGCCTTTTTCCCACTGTTACCATCAGGTAGGAGGTACAGAAACCTGAAGGCACACACTCAGCGATTCAGAAACAGCTTCTTCCCCTCTTCCACCCAATTCCTAAATGGAGATAGAACCCTTGGACACTACCCCACTTTTATTTAATATACAGTCTTTCTGTTTTTTGCACAATTTTAAAATCTATTCAATATACGTATACTGTAATTGATTTACTTGTTTATTTATTATTATTATTTTTATTTTTTTCTCCCTTTTCTATATTATGTATTGCATTGAACTGCTGCTGTTAAGTTAACAAATTTCACGTCACACGCTGGTGATAATAAACCTGATTCTGATTCTGATTCTGATTAGGTGGGAAACTACCCAAACGGAATTTAAGGTGTTGCTCCTCCAACTTGAGTGTGGCCTTATTGTGGCGGGAGAGGAGACCATGGACTGACATGTTAAAAAAGGGACTGAGAAGTAGAATTGAAATAGGTGGCCACCGGGTGATCCCGCTTTTTGTGGCAGACGGAGAATAGGTGCTTTGTGAAGCGACTGCTTCGGTCTCCCAAACTACGTCAGGTCTCACCGATATACAGGAGGCCATACTAGGAGCATCGGATACAGTATGTGAACCCAATAGACTCACAGGTGAAGTGTCACCTAACCTCAAAGGACTGTTTGAGGCCCTGAAAAAAATGAGGGAGGAGATGTAGGGGCAGGTATGGTACTTGTTCCGCTTGCAAGGGTAAGTACCAGGATGTGTCCTAATTTAGGGTTTCAACCTGAAACGTTATTTTCTTTCCTCTTCCAGAATATTGCGTGTTGGTCCAGTTTGGACTTTCTCCATTGGCTCCACATCCTTCTTATAACAGGGTGACCAACATTGAAGGAAACACTGCAATGGCCATCTAGACAGAGTTTTATAAAGATAAAACATAATTTTGTGACTCCTAAATTCAGTACCTCCACTAATAAAGCTAAGAATGCCATACACTTTTACTTCCACCCTACCAACCTATTCAGTCACTTTCAGGGAGCTGTGAACTTGGACCCAATGATCCTTCTGTACTTCAATGCCGTGATGTGCCTTGATGTAAAATTTTACTTGATAATGCTCCTGGGAGAGATGTTTTGTGACCTTATTGTTACCACATTTTTGAATAAATGACCATAAGACATACAAGCAGAATTAGGCTATTCAACCCATTGAGTCTGCTCCTCCATTTAATCATGGCTGATTTATTAACCCTTTCAACCTCCTCCTGCCTTCTCCCCATAACCTTTGAGACCCTGACTGATCAAGAACCTATCAACCTCTGTTTTAAATATACCCTATGACATGGCCTCCACAGTCATACGTGGCAATGAATTCCATAGATTTACTACCCTCTAGCTAAAGAAATTTCTCCTTACCTCCACTGTAAAGGGACATCCTTCTATTCTGAGGCTACCTCCTCTAGTCTTAGACTCCCCCTCCATAGAAAGCATCCTCTCTACATCCACTCTTTCAAGGCCTTTCAATATTCGATTGGTTTCAATAAGGTCACCCCCCAACCCCTATTCTTCTAAACTCCAACAACAAGTACAGGCTCAGTGCCATCAAACGTTCCTCATACTGTGAATCATACAGGACAGATACAGGTCCTTTTTCCCACAATGCCCATGTTGTATCTATCTGTAATAATCTCATCAATTCTTGCCATATATTAATGTCCTTTTTATGCATTCCTCTGTGGAGGCTGGTCTGGCACAACGTTTGCCTGTCTCTATATGTGTTCTTTCTCTCTTGCTCATCTCTCACTAACCCATTAACCAAATAACTTCAACATCATCTCATCGCAATGACAACTCTGGCCTCATCCTACCAGGATATTCCCTTTGTCCCACCCTTCCAACCCCCATTCCCTCTGTAAACGAAAATCCACTTATTTGTCGAGATCCGACGAAGCCTAAATCATTAACTCTATCCAGTGACAATGCCTAACCTACTGAGAGTTTTGAGCATTTTCTGCTTTTCTTTCTGAGATTTTTTTTTGTTAGAAAGCCTCCTCATCTGACCTTCAAGACCTTAGCTCTTAATGGTTGGGCTACAGCCCTCAGTTCAGGATAGAACAGAACGCTTAGATTTTCTTTGCTTATGCCTAAAGGTCATTTAAATCACTTCTTCATCTTTGGTAGATAGAGGAATAAAGAGATACCAACACTGTGATTAGGATTGGGCAAATGTGATATGACCGAAGTGCTAGTTACTAATTCCGTTCAAATGAGCACGGTACATTGGGTGCCAACAAAAATTAAAATTGAGTGGCAAATCTAGAAACAAAATAGGCCACAAGAGCTGGGATGAGATATCAAAGATAAAATAGCAAGAGAATAAGGAAAACAGAGAATGAGGACAAAGCAAAAAACGCCCTTATTACATTTCATTTATTATCAAAAAGGTATGCAAAGCGCAGCAAGACCACTGTATAGCTGTTGCAGATCAATGCAAAATTCTCAAAGTAGAATCTAACACCCTTAGAAAGATATGATAAAACTACAGTTGAGATAAAGAATCAGATTTTTGAGTGGTCCATGAACCCTACCTAGTCTTTGGTTGCACTATATATTTTATGAAATTATGGATTTTTATATCTTTGCACGGAACTGCTGCCGCAAAACAACATATTTCATGTCTTTTGTCAATCATAATAAATCTGACTCTGATTCCACTTCTCATTAAGGTAAAGCCATATTGTTTATTAAGAATAAAAGTAGAAAATGCTGGAAACGTTCAGCAGATCAGGCTGCATCTGATGAACAAGAAAAAAAGATTTAATATTTCAAGTGGTCAGATGAGTGTCTTTTTAGTCACTGAGGATCTGTATATTGATTTGTTTATTGTCAGTCCTGATGAAGGGTCTCAGCCCGAAGCATTGGTGGTTTATTTATTTCCATAGATGCTGCCTGACCTGCTGAGTTCCTCTTGCGCTTTTTGAGGGTTGCTTTGGATTTCCAGCACCTGCAGACTTCTCGTGTTTATTTACTCAAAAAGAGTGTTCTATCTCATGTTGGTCTTAACCGCACGATTTTGGTTTCAAACGATTTGGTTTCACACGATTTTGGCAGCAAGGTGACGTAGTGGTTAGCACAATGCTTTACAGTACCAGAGGCCCAGGTTCAATTCCCGCTGCTGCCTGTCAGGAGTTTGTACATTGTCCTCGTGTTTATATCTTTGCACTGATCTGCTGCCGCAAAACAACATATTTCATGTCTTTTATCAGTGATAATAAATCTGATTCTGATTCCACTTCTCATTAAGGTAAAGCCATATTGTTTATTAAGAATAAAAGGAGAAAATGCTGGAAACGAAGGGTCTCGGCCCAAAATGTCGACTGTACCTCTTCCTAGAGATGCTGCCTGGCCTGCTGCGTTCACCAGCAACTTTTATGTGTGTTGCTTGAAATTCCAGTATCTGCAGATTTCCTCGTGTTTGCGCTCCCCGTGATTTCATGGGTTTCCTCCGGGTGCTCTGATTCCCTGTTAATTGGGCATTGTGAATTGTCCCGCGATTAGGCTAGGATTAAATCGGGATTGCTGGGGGGCACAGATCAAGTATTTCAATAAATGAATAAATAAACTTGATCTTGAAGGTCGAGTAATTGTGATTAGTATAATTAACTGTATGTAACCACATTGGTGTTTTCACCGAGACCAGTCCAACAATTCTACTTGAGGATTTCTTTCTACTGTTGTTTCAGAGCAGGTTGTTGATGGTATCCATCACTGATTCAGATTAATTTATTGTAATTTACACTGGGGTGCAATGAAATTCCCTGCTTGTCTAAATCTCACAGAGTAAGCAGAACACAATATAATAAATGCAGCAGCAATTACAGTGATGAGTGCAAAATAACAGAATGGTGTAAATATTGCAATGCAAGTAATGTCAATGGATATGACAAGCTTGATACTTATGGCCCCCCCAACCCCCGATCCAAATGATTAATTAGGCTCTGAGAGGAGATGTTACAGATACTAGAATCTGGAGTAACAATCTGTTGAAGTTCTGATGCAAGGTTTCCATTTAAACATCAAAACACTCGCAAATTTCTACAGGTGTCCCGTGGAGAGCGTTCTAACTGGCTGCAACACCATCTGGTATGGGGGAAGGGGGGAAGGCACTTCACAGGATTGAAATAGGCTGCAGACAGTTGTAAATTCAGTCAGCTCCATCATGAGCACTAGCCTCCGTAGCGATGGAACGATGCCTCAAAAAGGTGGCATATATTATTAAGGACCCTTAGCACACAGTTCATGCCTTGTTCTCATTGCTACCATCAGGATGGAGGTACAGGATCCTGAAGGCACACACTCTGTGATGCAGAAACAGTTTCTTCCCCTTCTGCCAGTTTCTGAGTGGTCATTGAACACTACCTCACTACATTTTTTTTCTATTTTTGCACTACTTATTTAATTGAACAATTTAATATATATACGTACTGTTATTCATAGCTTTTCCCTATTAACATGTACTGCATTGTACTGCTGCCGCAAAGCAACAAATTTCATGACATACTGTATGTCTGGTGATATTAAACCTGATTCTGATCACAATCCCTTCCTGTCTACACAGATTCTGCTTGACTCACTGAGTTCCTTCAAGAGATTACTTGCGTCTCTTTTATGGGAGAGTTAAGAGTTAACAACATCAGTAGGGTTGGAGCAAGTATCCATGCCAGATCAGCTAAGGGCAGCAGACATCCTGTCCCCAGGACATCGGTGAAACAAAAAGTATTGGCTGCCATTTCTAAGAGTAGCTTTTCATTCTCTTTTCTCACATCTTCTCTCAAATTTTCCATTTTTTCCCACCACTCAATCCTGCAGGCTGTTTCATACTTTGGAAAAGTATCACAATCCTCACTTGGGGCACATGGAGGTTATTTGCAAACAGTGGACAAAGTGTACCAACTCAAAGAAAACCCATCCACCGCAGTATTAAAGCCAGGACCAACATGCTACGGGACAGTTTCTTTCTACAAGCCATTAGACTTTTAAATTCACATGTCGGTACATTGCAACAGAGTCATAATGTAATGATTTTTACTCCCTCATGTTCTGGGATGAATGTAAGTAAGATTTTAATTAATTAATTAATTAATACAATCACCTGCCCTACCTGTGACAGATTCTGCAGGACTAAAATTGACTTCATCAGCCACCACTGAACTGAAATTGAGCAAGTCTTCCTTGACTCCGTGAGACTGATTATGAGGAAGACAGCCTTTTGAACTTTCTGCCTTCCTTTAATCCTATCCAACGCTTGGGGTCTGGACGTCCTGCTCAGAGTATCAGTCTGACTTACTATTTACTTTTCTTTCAACATTGTTGTTCCTTACATTAAACAGATCAAACTGAGGTCGGATAGGATGACATCCTTGTAAACACCGCCCACAATCATATTACATCTTTTATTCGCCTTATGGCTTTTCTAGTTGTCATCTGTATGTTTTTAAAAGCTTCCCAATTCTCTAACTTCCAACAAATTTTTGCTATATTGTATGTCCTCTCTTTTGCTTTTTTGCTGCTCTTGTCAGCCACAGTTGCATCATCATTCCTGTAGAATACTTCTTCTTTGGGATGTATCTATCTTGCACCTTTCATGTTGCTTCCAGAAACTTTGGCCATCATTGTTTTTACTCTCACTAATGGCTAGTGGAAGCCTTCCAGTATTTCCTGTTTCACCTTAGATGTCCAGCAGCTGGAATATTTTGCTTCTCGATAAAGTTAGTTGTTGGCTATTGGGTTATTATTGTCCGATGTACCAATGCACTTGTTGTACATGCCATCCATACCAGTCATTTTGTCACATCGGTGCATTGAGGTACAAAGGGAAACCAATCGCAGAATGATACAGAGACAGAGAAAGTGCCATGCAAGTAGACAAATAAGGTGCAAGGCCTTGACAAGATAGATTGTGTGTCAAGAGCCCATCCTATCAGTTCAATAGTCTTACAACAGCAGGATGCTGTCTGACTGCACTCAGCAGCTTCATAGTAAACACAATAGGTCAGTCAATAAAATGGAAAAATTGATCATCAAGATTCAAGATTGTTTAATGTCACTTCCAGTATACACGTGTACTGAAAGAAAGAAATAATAGTTATTCCAGATCTGATACAGCACAAAGGATATCCAATAAGATAAAGAACACAATCATTAAAAAAGCACAATAAATATAAGTACATTAGGTAGCTTATATACACAGATTGATTGTATGTCCATAACATAATGCTAGGCACAGGAGTGTCTGTACATAATGTGGTTCTGACAGGAAGTGATAAAGTAGTGATTGTGTGGGTGTGGAGGGGTTCATTGGTGAATGGGTATGTTGATCTGCCTTACTGCTTACTGGTTAGACTATAAGACCAGAAGACTTAGGAGTAGTTCATTTGAATTGAATTGACTTTATTTCTTACATCCTTCTCATACGTGAGGAGTAAAAGTCTTCATGTTACATCTCCATCTAAATGTGCAATGCGCAATCATAGTAATTTGTAATAATTTATAATAATAAAAGTCCATGTAACATAGAAATACACTCAAATCAGGGTGAGTTAATCAGATTGATGATCTGGAGAAGCTGTCCCAGAGCCTATTGGTCCCAGCTTTTATGCTGTGGTACCATTTTCCAGATGGTAGCATCTGGAATAGACCGTGGTTGGGGTGACTCAGGACCCCAATAATCCTTCGGGCCCTTTTCTCACACCTGTCTTCATAAATGTCCTGAATCATGGGAAGTTCACAACTACAGATGTACTGGGCTGTCCGCACCACTTTCTGCAGAGTCCTGCGATTAAGGGAGGTACAGTTCCCATGCCAGACAGTGATGCAGCCAGTCAGGATGCTCTCAATTGTGCCCTTGTAGAAAGTTCTTAGGATTTGGCGGCCCATACCAGACCCCCTCAACTGTCTGAGGTGAAAGAGGTGCTGTTGTGCCTTTTTCACCACACAGCTGGTGTGTATAGACCACGTGAGGTCCTCGATAATGTGGATGCCGAGGAATTTAAAGCTGTATACCCTCTCAACCCCAGGTCTATTGATGTCAATAGGGGTTAGCCTGTCTCCATTCCTCCTGTAAACCACAACCAGCTCCTTTGTTTTTGCGACATTGAGGGAGAGGTTGTTTTCTCGACACCTCTGTGTCAGAGAGATGACTTCTTCCCTGTGAGCCACCTCATTATTGTTTGAGATTAGGCCAATCAATGTAGTGTTGTCGGCAAATTTAATTAGCAGATTGGAGCTGTGGGTGGCGGCACAGTCATGGGAATACAGGGAATAAAGGAAGGGACTTAGTACACAGCCCTGAGGGGCTCCCGTGTCGAGAGTCAGAGGGGTGGAGGTGAGGGAGCCCACTCTTACCACCTGCTGGCGATCTGACAAGAAGTCCAGGATCCAACTGCACAAGGCAGGGTCAAGGCTGAGGTCTCTGAGCTTCCTGTCGATCCTGCAGGGAACTATGGTGTTGAATTCTAAACTGAGTCCAAGAACAGCATTCTCACATAAGCATCCTTCTTCTCCAGATGTGTAAAGATGACATGTAGAGCTGTCGATTGTTGTGAATTGTAGGGGGTCCAGTGTGGGTGGTAGCAAGCTGCAGATGTAATCCTTGACCAGCCTCTCAAAGCATTTGCTTATTATTGATGTGAGTGTGACAGGACGCCAGTCGTTCAGGCACGTTACCTTGGTCTTGTTTAGTACAGGGACAATTTGAAGCAGGAGGGCACTCTACACTGGGAGAGGGAGAGAGTAAAAATGTCTGTAAACACACTTGCCAGATTTGCTGTGCACATCCTGAGTACTCGCGATTGAGCTCATCTGGGAGAGAGGCCATGATGTTGGCAGTACCACTACATTTGGCTTTGAAGTTTGCAATGGTATACAACCATCACCACAAGTCATATGTGCTATTCGTTGTGAATCTTGTCCCTGTAATGTTGTTTCACAGCCTTGATAGCTTTGCACAGATAGTGGCTGCTTTTCTTGAGATCCTGCTGATTGCCGGTACATAAGCTCTGTGTCGAGTGGTAAGTGATGCTCAAATGGAAATATTGATCCAGGGTTCCTGATTCAGGAAGACCCTGACCGACTTCTGAGGGGCAACATTGTCAATGCATTTCTGGATGAAGCACGTGGCTCGATACGTGAACTCGGAGAAATCTTCATCATGGAAGATATTCCAGTCCACGTCATCGATGCAGTCCTGCAGCTTGGAGACCGATTGGTCGGACCAACAGTGGACGTTTTTAACTATGTCTGCCTCTGGTTTCAGCTTCTGCCTGTACATCAGCAGAAGCAGGATCCATGAGCGCCCACCTCCCCCTCGTACCCGATCAGTTATTTATTTATCTATATACACACATTTTTTTTCTCTCTCTCCTTTTTCTCCCTCTGTCCCTCTGACTATACCCCTTGCCCATCCTCTGGGCTTTCCCCCCCTCCCCCTTTTCTTTCTCCCTAGGCCTCCTGTCCCATGATCCTCTCATATCCCTTTTGCCTATCACCTGTCCAGCTCTTGGCTCCATCCCTCCCCCTCCTGTCTTCTCCTGTCATTTTGGATCACCCCCTCCCCCTCCCACTTTCAAATCTCTTACTAGCTCTTCTTTCAGTTAGTCCTGACGAAGGGTCTCGGCCCGAAACGTTGACTGTACCGGTTCCTAGAGATGCTGCCTGGCCTGCTGCGTTCACCACTACTTTTATGTGTGTAACTTGAGGGCATGCACATTTGAGGGGTGGCACCAAGCGTTGTTGACCATGAAGCCTACCCCTCCTCATTTACTCTTCCCAGAGAGGTTCTTTGACCTGTCTGCCCAGAACAGGGAGAACCCAAAGGGCTCGATAGTGTGGTCCGGTATCTCCTCCGTCAGCCAGGTCTGACAAAGCACAAAACGTTGCACTCCTTCATTTCCCGCTGATAGGATGTTCTGGCTGTCAGTTCGCACAGCTTGCTGTCCAGGGACTGAACATTAGCCAGGAATATGCTATGGAGCGGTGGCCGATTAGCACGCCATCTCAGCCTCACCAGGACGCCAGCCCTTCTTCTTCGCCAGTGGTGCTTCTTCTGAGGTAGTGGCGGTATAAGAAATGAATCTTCCATGGAATGCGCAAGCAGGGGTTTCCAGTGTAGGAAAGGTGACACATAGTGGGTAAATGCCATCTTTCCGACGTTCAGAAGGGTAAGTGTATCGTATCTGATGTGACTATCAGCTACTTGAACAGAAGACGCTAAGAAAATTGTACAAATTAGTAGTATACAGTAGATTTGCAACGAAGCTCGCAACACGGCCACTATATACGGTGCATTCTTGAATTTGGCCCATCAAAACTGCTCCGCCGTTCAATCATGGCTAATCCTTTTTTACCCCTCCTCAGCCCCACTATCCGCTCTTCTTCCTGTAACCTTTGATGCTGTGTCTAATCAAGAACCTATCAAGCTCTGCCTTAAATATAGCCAAAGACCTGGCCTCCGTAACTGCCTGTGATAATAAGTTCCACAAATTCACCATTCTTTCTGGCGAAAGAAATTTTTCCGCGTCTCTGCTTTAAATGGATGCCCCTCTATCCTGAGGCTGCGTCCTCTTATCCTCGACTCACCCACCATGGGAAACATCCTTTTCATATCTACTTTGTAGAGGCCTTTCAACATTTGAATGTTTCAATGAGATCCTTCCCTCATCTTTCTAATTTTCGGTGAGTACAGACCCAAAGCTATCAAATGTCCCTCATATGATAACCCTTTCATTCCCAGAATAATCCTTGTGAACCGTCTCTGAACCCTCTCCAATACCAGCACATCTTTTCTTAGACGCAGAACCCCGAACTGTTCACAATGCTCAAGGTGAGGCTTCATCAGTGCCTTATAAAATCTCAGCATCATATCCCTGCTCTTGTATTCTAGACCCCTTGAAATAAATGCTAATGTTGCATTTCCCTTCCTCACCACCGACTCAGTCTGCAAGTTGTCCTTTAGGGTGTTTTGCACAAGGACTCCCAAGTCTCATATTTTTGGATTTTCTCCCCATTTAGAAAATAGTCTGCACATTTATTTCTTCTATCAAGATACATGACCATGCATTTTCCAACATTCTATTTAATTTGCCACTTTCTTGCCCATTCTCCTAATCTGTCTGTCCTTCTGTGGCCTACCTGTTTCCTCAACACTACCTGCCCCTCCACCATTCTTTGTATCTTCTGCAAACTTGGCAACGAAGCCATCTATTCCATCATCTAAATCATTTATATACAGTGAAAAAAGAAGCAGTCCAAACACCGACTTCTGTGGAACACCACTAGTCACTGGCAGCCAACTAGACAAGAATACTTTTATTCCCACTCACTGCCTTCTACCGAGCCGCCAATGCTCTAACCATGTTTAGATTATGAAGACACACAGTCCTCTTTTATTGTCAGTTAGTAATGCATGCATTAAGAAATGATACAATATTTCCTCTGGTGTGATATCACAAAAACACAGGACAGACCAAGACTGAAAAAGCTGACAAAACCACATAATTATAACATATAGTTACAACAGTGCAACAATACTAAACCTTGATGAAGAAGTCCATGGGCACAGTAAAAGTTCAAAGTCTCTTAAATGTCCCACATCTCACGCAGATGGGAGAAGGAAGAAAAACTCTCCCTGCCATGCCCGACCACAATCCGTCTCTGAGTCATCCGAAAACTTTGAGCCTCCGAATCAGCTCTCCAACACCGAGTACTGAGCGCCATCTCAGCCGAACGATTCAACCTCAATCTCGATCGCCAATAGCAAGCAAAGCCGTGGATTTTGAGGCCTATCCCCCGGAAGATTCCCGACCACGAAGTAACAACAGCAGCGAACTGGCGTTTCAGAAATTTCTCCAGATGTTCCTCTGTGCTTTCACGTCTGTCTCCATCAAATCAGAATTGTCCACGGCCCCTATTTAACAGATACAATATCATTTTTCACCGGAGGGTTGCGCACACCCAGTGCGCTGCTCACTCTCCTCCCGCCGAGTTACTAACCATGTTGGTAACTTTCCTGTAATACCACAGGCTCTTAACTTGGTAAGCAGTATCATGTGTGGCACCTTATCAAAGGCCTTCTGGAAGTCCAAATATACAACATCCACTGCATCTTTATCTATCCTTCTTGTAATCTCCTCAAAGAATTCAAACAGGTTTGTCAGGCAAGATTTTCCCTTAAGGAAGCCATGCTGATTTTGTCCTATCTTGTCCTGTGTCACCAAGTACTCCATAACCTCATCCTTAACAATTGACTCCAGCATCCTCCCAATCACTGAGGTCAGGCTAACTGGTCTATAATTTCCTTTCTGCAGCCTTCCTCCTTTCTTAAAGAGTGGAGTGACATTGGCAATTCTCCAGTCCACAGGCATCATGCCAGAGTTCAATGAGTTTTGAAAGATCATTACTAATGCCTCCACAACCTCTACTACTACGTCTTTCAGAACCCTAGGGTGCAGATTATCTGGTTCGGGTGAATTATGTACCCTCAGGTCTTTCAGCCTTTTGAGCACCTTATCCCTTCTAATAGTGACTGCACTCACTTCTCTTCCCTCACATCCTTCAACATCTGGCACACTGCTGATGTCTTCCACAGTGAAGACTGATGCAAAATACTCATTTAGTTCACGTACTATCTCCTTGCCCCTGTTATTATATCTCTGACCCCATTTTCTAGTGGTCCTATATCCACTCTCATCTCTCTTTTATTTTTTACACACTTGAAAAAGCTTTTACTATCCACTTTGATATTGTTTGCCAGCTTGCTTTCATATTTTTTTTCCTCTTAATGGTTCTTTTCGTTGCTGTCTGTAGGTTTTTAAAAACTTCCCAATCCTCTGTCTTACGACTATTTTTGCTTTGTTGTGTGCCCTCTCTTTTGCTTTTCCATTAGCTTTGATTTCCCTTGTCAGCCACAATTGTACTATTTTGCCATTTGAATATTTCTTTGTTTCTGGAATACATCTATGCTGAACCTTCCTCATTTTTCCCAGAAACTTATACCAATGGTGCTCTGCTGTCATCCCTGCCAGCAGCTCCTTCCAGTTTACTTTGGCCAACTCTTCTCTCATACTTTCCTTTACTCCCCTAAAATACTGCTATGTCAGACTTGATTTCTTCCTATCAATTTTCAAGTTGAACTCATCCGTATTGTGATCACCTCCTCCAAAGGGCACTTTTATCTTAAGCTCACTAATCGGCTCCAGTTCATTACATAACATTCAATCCAGTATAGCTGACCCCATGGTAGGCTCGAAAAAGCCATTTTGTAGAAAGTCAACAAACTCACTCTTTTGAGATCCATTACCAACCTGATTTTCCCAATTGATCTGCATGTTATAGTTTCCCATGCCCTTTTGACACGCCTTTTCTATTTCCCATTGTAATCTGTGGTCATCACCCCAGCTAATGTTAGGAGGTCTGTATATAACTGACATCAGGGTCCTTTTACTCTTGCAGTTTCCTAGTTCAATCCACAAGGATTCAACTTCTTCTGATCCTATGTCATTTCTTTCTAATGATTTGATGCTATTCTTTGTCACCAGAGCCACGCCACCTCCATTGCCTACCTTTCTGTTCCTCCGAAACAACGTGTAACCTTGGACATTCAGCTCTCAAATACAACCATCCTTCAACCATGATTCAGTGATGAACACAACATCATACCCGAAAATCTGTAATAGTGCAACAAGATCACCCACTTTATTTCTTATACTCTGTGCATTGAGATATAACACATTGAGTACTGTAGTTGCTACTCTTTTTGATTCTCCATTCCTATTGCACTGATACTCAACAAGCTGGCTGCAATTTTGTCCCATCTTCTGCCTGCCCTTCCTAACAGTCTGACTGCACACTTTCTTTGCTTTTTTTTGCCGTCTGTCCTGAGAATATTGGTCTCCCACAGGTTCAGATGCAACCGGTCACTTTTGTACAGGTCATACCACCCCCAGCAGAGATCCCAATGATCCAAGAACATGAAGCCCTGCCCCCTGAAGCAGCTTCTCAGTCACGCATTTAACTGGCAAATCATCTGGTTGCTACCCTCACTGGCGCATGGCACAGACAGCTTTTCCTTCCTATGTCATTGGTACCAATATGTACCAAGACATCTGGCTGCTCTCCCTCCCTCTCCAAAATGCTGTGGACGCAATCTGAGATGTCCCTGACCCTGGCATCAAGGAGGCAACATACCATTCAGGCGTCCCATTCACGCCTATAGAAGCTCCTGTCTGATGCTCTGAATAATGAGTCCCCTATCACTACCGGTCCTCTCTTCTCCCTCCTTCCCTTCTGCACTACAATCAGCCAATAACTCCAGTTTAGAGGCACTTTTGAAATAGAATCAGGAATTCAGGTGTTCATTGTCCAAAGAAAGCAGGAGGGAAGATGAGTCCAAAGGGGAGGTGTCAAGGTGTGTGTTAGCAATGGCTGAACCTAAGTGTGGAAGAATGACAAACTCCCATGGGGAGATGGTGAACAGGGTTTATAAATAAGAGTTCCAACAAAACATCGGTGGCCCAGCTGAATGACACCACAAGATGTAACATTCCCAAAACGATAAGCACTAATCAGGCATCCGCTTAAATAATGACAGTATTTGGAATACCTGAGACAGTCAAAATAAATTTAACAAGATTAAACAGGAAACACCTTATTCGTCCATCGTTGACCTCGATGAGGACCTCAACACCATTAGGATGGTGTCGAGACTAGGGCGTGATTTGGATTTAAGTGAGGGAGAGTTGCGCAACAGGAAACACTAGAGATAAACCGCTCTCATCAACACAGCAATTAGTCAAACTTTGGTGCTTGAAAACCTTAGAACCCAACATCCTCCAGCTCCACACACAGGCTCGGAGAGCTCATTACAGTGGGTCTATGGAAGGAATCGTGAGCTTGTGAGATTAAAGCCTGATTTATACTTCTGCGTCAACTGGACGTCGTAACCTATGCAAGTGACCGACATGCGTTGTGAGCATTTATACTTGTGCGTTGGTGTGTCTGTGTTGCTCTGCAAGTTGGGCACGTCGCACATGCGCACACCCCTGCCCGTGCAAGGCTTCATGGTCATGGTATTCTTTCTCGGGGTAAATAAGAAGTGAGCGTTTTTTTTCATAAAAGCGAAATGTGTCCTCCATAATTTCGGAGGTCTGTAAAGCTTTATGGAAAGGATTGCAGCCAGAGTTCCTTCCCTGCCCTTCAGTCGCCCAATGGGAAGCTATTGCAGCGTAGGATGACATGCAATGCTACTAAGCCGACCAATCACAGCTGTTGCATTCTGCGATGCCGCGACACACAGTTACATTCTAGGAGAGGTGCACGTCAGGCTGCGGCGTAGGGTTTGCGGCGACGCAGAAGTATAAATCAGGCTTAAGTAGTAATGCAAGGTGTTTTCAGTAATATTTGAGTAATCTTATTTGCTTAATGTTTTGATGTTACAAAGCATAGCACAAGGAGGAAGGTGGCAGTAGGAACAGTAGTCTGTCTGGGGAAGACATTAAAGTGTAATCTGAAATCAGAATAAATATGAAATCTAAAGACAAAATGCTGGAAACGTTAACTATCTGAATTTATTAAATTGAGTACTTTTAGTCATCGGCACCCCAGCACATCCATTCACCCTTCACATAAGACCATTAGGAAATCAGGATGAACTCTCCATATTGTTGGACCCTAATGCAAGAGGAAACCAAAAGAAACAACAGTTATGGTAAAATGAAGTATTAATGCAAGAGACAGGCAAGGTGAATAGTCACAAATTTTTGTGCCAGAGAAGGGGAGTCTCAAACTGCAGGGTGCAGGTTTCAGGTGAGTAGAGCAGCACGGTATCATAGCAGTTAGTCTAACACCTTCTCCAAGTGACACATTTAGGTGGAGACGTAACGTAAAGGTTTTCACTCCTCATGTATATGAAGGATGTAAGTAATAAAGTCAATTCAATTCAAGTGACCACATGGGTTCCTCTGGGTGATCCAGCTTCCTCCCGCATTCCAAAGGTGCATGTTAACAAGGGTTGGTAAGTTGTGGACAAGTGACGTTAACACCAGAAGCACCACTTGCAGGCTGCCCCGCAGCACATCCACGAATTCTGTTGGTCACTGACATAGATGCACTTCACTGTATACTTTGATGTTTCCATGCACATGTGACATATAAAGCTAAACTTTCTTCTTTAACTCTTTAACGGGAATGCGATAGGCAAGTTTTTTACACAGAGGGTGGTGAGTATCTGGGACAAGCTGCCAGAGGAAGCTGTACAGGTGAGTGCAATTACAAAGTTTAAAAGGGATTTAGACAGGTACATAGATAGCAATGGTGTATCAGGAGACACAAGGGATTGCAGATGTCTGATTGTTGGATGCTGTTGTTTACACAATTACTCTGTGACCATGCGGGTTTCCTCCAGGTGCCTTCATTTCCTTTCAAATCCCAAAGACCTGTGGGTTGGCAGGTTCTTTGGCCACTATAAATGTTTTCTAACCTGTCTGGGAGTAATTCAGTCTGGGGAGAAGGAGAAATAGGATGAGTGTAGGATTGGTGAAAGTGGTCATCACAAACTCTGTGGCCTGAAGAACTAACGGTGTACGTACTGTACCCCTATACGGCTCTGTGGTTCTGATTGAAGTGAGAGCAGGATGAGAACAAAAAAAAACAGGAACCCAGTTGCCCCTCAAGTCTCCTTCACCATCCATTATGTTCATGGTTAATCTCATATTTGGATGCCATTTTCTCACACGATTCATACACTGCTGGACTCATTTAATGTACATTAATTTAACAGTTTTGGTTTTGACAGAACACTATTTATTGAGATACAGCATGGGATACAGCCTTCTAGCCCTTGGAGCAGTGCAGGCAAGCAACCCTCAATTTAATCCTAGCCTAAACACAGGACCATTTATAATGACCAATTAACCTACTAACTGGTACGTCTTTGGAAACCGGAAAAAGTTGATGCATTCCACGGGGAGGACATGCAGCTGTCCAGATGTCTACATATGTTATCAGGATTGAACTCAAGACTCCAATGCTCCCAGTTGGAATACCATCGCGCTGTTGCGTTACCATGGCAGCTGATAATGACTCAGCATGCATAGCCCTCTGGGATAAAGAATTCCAGAGATTAACTCCCTCAGAGTGAAGGAATTTCTATGCAATTCAATCCTGCACAACCCTTACTCTGATGCCTCACGGCTTGGTATGGCAACAGCTCTGCCTGTGACCACATGGAAGTGCAGGGTTGTGGACACACCACATCCCATCATGGAACAGCTTACCACATCTGCTTGCCCCATTATAAGAAGGACGTTGAGGCTTTGGAGAGGGTGCAGAAGAGGTTTATCAGGATTCTGCCTTGATTCAAGTGAATGTGCTATAAGCAACACACATAAAAGTGACTTTGTCCTGACGAAGGGTCTCGACCTGAAACGTCGACTGTACCTCTTCCTAGAGATGCTGCCTGGCCTGCTGCGTTCACCAGCAACTTTTACGTGTGTTGCTTGAATTTCCAGCATCTGCAGAATTTCTGTTGAATGTGCTATAACATGGGTTTGGACAAACTTGGGTTGTTTTCGCTGAAGTGACAGAAGGTGAAGGAAGATCTAATAGAGGTTTATAAGATTATGAGTTGCATAGAGTAGACTGATAGTAACTTTTTCTCAGGGTCAAAATGTCTAATACCAGAGGTCATGTGTTTAAGATGAGGGGAACGTCTTTTTTACACAGAAAGCGGTGAGTGCCTGGAATATGCTGCCTGAGAGGTGGTAGAGGCACATGGGACCTTTAAGAGACACTTCGATAAGCAGATGAATGTGAGGAAAATGGAAAGATATGGGCATTGTGTTGCGTAAAGAATTAGGTTAGGTGGCAGTTTGATTTTTAATTTAGTTGGTTCAGCATAACTTTGTGGGCTGAAGGGTCTTTCCCTGTGCTGTACTGTTTTAAGTTCTATGTTCCATTGTTACAAGAGTATTGAATTGTCCCTTAGTATGATAAGATGGTCTCTTGACCTTACAATCTACCTTATTATGGCCTTGGACCATATAATCTGCACTTTCTCTGTAGCTGTAATACTTTATTCCACTCTCTGTTATTGTTCACTCTGTACTACTTCAATATACTGATGTGGTGAACTGATCTCTACTAATGGCATGCAATACAATGGTTTTCACTGTACCTCGATCCATGTGACAATAATAAACCCATTTACCAATTAGTTTTGATGAGCCTGAAGTGTCAGTCCATAGCTCCATTAAGTTTCACTTGCACAAATTATCAATAGAAGTGATTACTTGTGATTTTGTAAGTTAACTCTCTTAACTGGACTCCCATGGTGAAACTGACAGCCTGTGTTCTTAAGAGACAATGATGTCTGATTACTGTTGCAAGTGACATGACAGCAGGTTTCTTTCCCCTTCCGAGACAAGTTTTAATTTGAATTTAATAATATTTATTATTCGTTCATATGGGTTTTGTTCATATATATGGATCTTAGTAACCTGGGCAGGGGGTTGACAGCATTGTCACTAATGCAGCAGAAATAAAGGTCTCGGGCGAAGGAGTTAGAGTTATGGTGATATAGTGGCAATATTATCAAACTAGCAATGGAGAGATACATGGACAAATCCCCCTGAAATCCTCCGAGTGGGGAATCCAGAACCAAGGCACGTGTGGGATAGATAGATGGAAGTGGCATGGTAGAGTAGGGGTTAGCGCTTTGCTTTTCAGGGCCAGAGATCACTAATCAGGGTTCAATTCCCACAGCAGCCTGTAAGGACTTTGTATGTTCTCCCCGTGACCACATGGGTTTCCTCCAGGAGCTGGTTTCCTCCCACGTTCCAAATACGGGTCAGAGATAGTTATTTGCGGGATGCTCAGTATATGATTTCACACAAAAGATGCTTTCCAATGTACACGTGACAACAACCTAATTTCTCTCATCACCCAGGCAAGAGGTTCAGTGAGATAGTCAACCTCTCCTTTGCCTCTGTGCAAAGCTAATTGAGAAAATAATAGTGAAATGCAATCATATATTTCAAAGCATTATTACTTCAGCTTTTCCTGAAGTCAGAGTATTGGACGGCACTTCTCAGTGTCTGATATAGGCATTAGTCATTTCTGCAAATTAGTGAATTATCTGTCATGAACTGCATTTACTGTTTTGTAAAGCAAAGCATTTCTGAAGGTGGAATTGGAGCTAATTTTGTGTTTTGACCACACAAAGTGGCTTCGTAAAAAAAAACATTTGGAATTGAGTTAATTTCAAAAATTCTGCAGTAAATCACTGATCTGAATGCTAATTTATGCGGCTGAAAGGGAGCAGGGTGAGCGTAATGGTTTCCATCAACCACTGTGTCGAGATGGTGTCAAACAGAAGTATTTGAATTCTTAAGGTATTTTTCTTTTGCCTATTATCTTAGATCAATTAACTCTGCCTTTCTGACAGAAGAAAACCTTCCATCAGCTGCAGTAATGTTGAAATGTTCACTGCTACTGTGTTTTTACTACTCTATTCAAATAGAGATCTCTGCTGAACTGGGCTCCTGGTAATTCAAGAGGCAATAATTAAATTAGAACTGATGTTGTATTGAGCAAAGGTTGAATGGTCCGTGGGGAGTGGAAGAGGGCCTCCCAAGTTCCAGTAACTTAGTTATCACATAGCTAGTGTATTGCATCGAGTGCTGTGAAGTGTGGATGTGAAGGTCTTTAAGATTAATTAATTAATTTATTTATTGAGATACAATGTGGAATAGGCACTTTCTGCTGTTTGATCCATGTCATCCAGCAGCCCCTGATTTAACCCTAGCCTAATCACAGGACAATTTTCAATGACTAATTAAGGTAACAACCGATACATCTGTAGACCACGGGAGGAAGTCCACACGGCCACAGGGAAGATGCACGAACTCCTCACATAGAGCAGAGAGAACCATAGAATGATTCTATAATAAACAGGAGAGATTCTGCAGATGCTGGAAATCCAGAGCAACACACACAAAATGCTGGAGGAACTCAGCACGTCAGGCAGCATCTATAGAAATGAAAGGGTAGATGCTAGAATAAAAAGGTGGAGGGAGGGGAAGAATGGTAGCTAGAAGGTGATAGGTGAAGCCAGGTGGGTGGGAAAGTGAAAGGGCTGGAGAGGAAGGAAACTGAGAGGAGAGCAGCGTGGACCATCGGAGAAAGGGAAGAAGGAGGTACTCAGGGGGAGGTGATAGGCAGGTGAGAAGAGGTAAGAGGCCAGAGTGGGAAGAGTGGGACGAGGGGAAGGTGAGGGGAAATATTTTTTCCAAAGGAGAAATCGATATTCATGTCATCAGATTGGAGGCTACCATCAGATTGGAATTTAAGCTAGAAGCTTAGGTTGTAGAAAATGTGGTTGTTCTCCTTGAAATAAATGAGATTGGGGTTTAGAAACTTGGTGGAGTTGTTGAAAATTAAAGCAAGTGCAGGGGACTTCAGACACTGGAATCTAGACCAATAAACAATCTGCAAGGAAACTCAGTGTGCCAAGCAGTATTTGTGAAGGGAAAGGAACTTGGGGTCAAAACCTTACACCAAGGCTGTGTATGGAGAGGGGAGAAAGCTGGAATAAAGTAGAGAGAGGAGTGATGAGACAGGGACTAATGGGGGACTGGGGACCAAGGGAGGGTGAAACCTCATGAGCAGATGGGGCCAGATCGGGGAAGGGGAACAGTGGAGTTATAATGATTAGCTTTATTTGTCACATGTACATCAACACATAAAGTGAAATGTTGGCATCAAATCAATCAGCGAGGATTGTTTTGGAAACAGCCCACAAGTGTCATCAGCTTACAGTGCCAACATAGCATGCCCACAGCTTAATAACCCTAACCCGTAGGTCTTCTGAATATGGGAGGAAACCAGAGCATCTGGAAGAAGTCTTACATGGTGACAAGGAGAACGTAGTAGAAGATTCTTACAGACAGTTTTGGTAATCGAACTCTGATCTTGTAGCTGGCATGGTAACAGAGTTATGCTATCTCCACTGACCTCTTTCATTAACGAGGCAATTTCACCCATAGAAATGCCGCTCAGTGGATGTTTTCATTGCATAATTTTCTATAATATCTAGAGATTGTTGTGCGTGAAAGTCCCAGGAGGTCACCAGTTTCTGTGTTACTCAAATCACCCTGTCTGGCAAAAACAATCATTCCAGGGTCAAAGTTACTTAGATCACAGTTTTTGCCCATTCTGATGTTTGGTCTGAACAACCACAGAGCCTCTTCATCATACATTGAGTTGCAGCCACGTAATTGGCTAACTAAATATTTGCGTTAATGGGCGGCTGTACAGGTGTACCTAATAAAGTGGCCACTGAGTGTGTATTTCTTATTGTACTTTATAATATATTTTATGTTTTGCTGCCACTAAGCAACAAATTTCATGACATATGTCAGTGATAATAAACATGATTCTGAAGCTTTAGGATGCTGGATTATGTGTTTCCATAAGGAGACATATATTAAAGAGGGAGACAGTGGGTAAGAAAATAGCTCAGGGAGTAAATTCTGCAGACTAAGGTCTGAGCTCAAGAAGGCAAAGCCACCAAAGTAAAGTTTAGGAAACCAATGCGTGTTCATTCCATGCCAGTTTAGGAAACTTGCCATCTCAGGGCGTATCCTGATGAATTTTCACTCAGCCATTATTGAGAGTATTGTGACCACATCCATCACCGTTTGTTTTTATGCCGCCTCCTCCCTCTGCAAGTCCAGGTTGCAGGAAGTGATCCGCTCAGTGGAGAAGATCAATGGCCATCATTAAAAGACCTGTCTATCACCAGAGCAGAAAAAAATTACTGATGACTCCACCCACTCTAGTAGTCACATATTCACCAAATTGCTGTCAGGTAGACGCTACAAGTCCACCTCCACCAGGACTACACGTCATCTCCAACGATTCTTTCCTGTAGCTATCCAGCTTTTCAAAAGACCTCACTCAGATGTAATTCCCTAACCATCCCTGCACACCGTGCATTAAATGGCCTTTCCTGCTCTCCTGGTTCTGTTGATAATTATTGAGTTTGTTCATACTTTACATTTATTTAAGTTTTATTATTGACAATGCACATGTGACCGTTCTGCTAATTGATGATTGGTCATGACTGTTTGCACTTTTGTTTTGTGAATTGTTGGTTGCTATTGTGTTTTCTGTTATGGTATTGCCCAGTGCTTGGCAATGAACCACAATCAATTCTGATATGTTTCACATATTGGCAAAAAAGTGATTCTGATTCATAGTCATAATCTGAGGAAACAAACAATCTGCTGGAGGAACTCAGAGGGTCAAGTAGCATCTACGAGTCCTGATTCAACCCAAAACTTTAACAATTCCTATCACACCACCCCACTCACCCAGCCCCACAGATGCTGCTCGGCTGAGTTCCTCCAGCAGATTGTTTGTTGCTCCAGATTCCCAAATCTACTGTCTCTTGTACCTCCATGAGGGAGTTTACTTACTTGATGAGCAATTTAGTTGCATTGGAGGCACTTTGGAAGTTACCCAGGTTCAATGAAGGATTTTTCACGATGAAAGGCTGAGCAGGTTGGCCTTACATATTTCAAAGTTTAAAAGAATGAGCGGTAATTATGCAGGTTTCAGAAGGAAATTAACAGTATAGATGCTGATTGGATGTCTTTCCCTCACAGAGGAGTCCAGAACTTCCGGATGTAGTTTTAGAATGTGGGCTCAGGTGTAAGACAGTGATGAAGAAGAAGTTCTTCCATCAATGAGGTTATGAAACTTTAGAATCCTCCACTCCAAGGAGACTAGTCATGATCATAGTGAATGGTGAAGCAAGCTTAGGAGGACTACTTACAACTCTTATATTCTTATGTTTTTCTCTGTATCATAAATCTTTCAAGCACCCTTGCTTTCTTAGTCCCGTCATCTGTAAGAAATCTATCAGTCAATGCCTTGAAATGTCTACTTCAGCCTCAACAACTTTTCAGGAAAGCAAGATAAACATTTATTGTCCATTTCTAATTACCCTTGAGAATCTCCTCTGCTGTAATTATCAATTGTTTTGGAAGCAAAGACAACTGATAGCCTAAAAATATGAGAAGAACCCAGTATTAACCTTGTTAACTCGTTCCTCAGTGAGTGGTTCTTCAGTGTGTAGATGCCCTATGAGTTGTGGTAACCTTGAGGCCAGAACAAAGAGCTACCAGCTTCACATACTTCTCCAAGAAAGATGAAAGTTTACACGATAAATAGCAAGGAACGTAGGTTAGAATAATCACTCATTTCACAGACTTACACTTGAAAATAATGTTACCTAAGTAATGTGTTGTTGCAGCACGGTAGCATAGCTGTTAGTACATCCCTTTACAGCCTCAGTCAGTGATCACAAACAGGGGTTCGATTCCCATTGCTGCCTGTAACTGCATTGTTTTCCTCCGAGTGTTCTGCTTTCCTCCAGTATTCCAAAGATGAACGATTAAGGGTTTGTGAGTTGTGGACATGCTATGTTGGCATCGGAAGCGTAGCAATACTTGCACAATCCTCGCTGATTTGATTTGATGCGACACAAATGGCACATTTCACTGTATGTTTTGATCTGCATGTGACAAATAAAGCTAATCTTTCTTTATCTTTTATGTCTTGGTACTCCTTCAAGGAGACAGAATCTTCCACAGGCAGAAAAAATTAGTGAGAAGAATAACTTTTGTTGTCACAGCTAATTTATATAACATTCTAATGCTTTTGCATTTCTCAATGTATCTCAAGGATTTCCAGCAATGAAATTAATCCTGTCTACGTTATACAGTGTATCTCAATAAAGTTCATTCAATAACATTTTATTAAAACTATTACCTGAATTGTTCTTGTATTTTTTTACATAAAACATAATTTTGGCTGTATTTAAGGCAATGTAATACAAGATGCAACATGGTATTGCATGAGGTGAGAAATATTCACTGTTTTCCAATAAGTTAGTGATGTTTATATTATCACCTCAAGGCTAGGCCACTACTTTACAGTTTATTGACAAATGAAATCTCACTTTTATTAATATTCATTGAGGATATGTTTCTTCCTTTGCTGCTTTACAGATGGAATTATAATCTAATCTGTTGATTATTCAGGAAGAACTACATTTTTTTGCCTTTTGCCTTTACAATTTTTGAAGCTGAGAATACAATGCAAGATGAAAGCAACGCTGGCTGAAAAAAAAATCAGATTTTCAATATTCTAACGATTGAGTGGTAGGTGTGTTCTGCAATGGAGATCATGGCCTGTGCGTCTGGGAGAACTCTCCTGGGATATAAGTTCAGGAGCAACCTCCTTGGCTTTCTCCCAGGGAACATTTCCCTGGGCCATAGGTTTGTGAGTCTGTCTCACTGGACAGTGTGTCTGTGAGTATTCTCTTTAGATTTGCAAGGCAGTCCTATGCTTAGGTAATACAGAAAAATTACTAGGCCTCACATACCAAATGTTGGAGGAACTCAGCAGGCCAAGTGCTGAACGAAGCAGTCTTCCAATCTATGTTGGGTCTCACTGATATACAGGAGGCCACACTGGGAGCACCAAGCACAGTATATGACCCCAACCGACTCACAGGTGAAGTGTCGCCTCACCTAGAAGGACTGTTTAGGTCACTGAATGGTAGCGAGGGAGGAGGTGTAGGGGCAGGTGTAGCACTTGTTTCACTTGCAAGGATAAGTGCCAGGAGGCACCGCACCAAGCACCTACACTCCATCTTCCAGAAAAAGTGGGATCTCCTCGTGTCCATCCATTTTCATTCCACTTCCCATTCACATTCCGATAAATCCATCCATGGCCTCCTCCACTGTTGTGATGAGGCCACACTTAGATTGGAGGAGCAACACCTTATATTCCATTTGGGTAGCTTCCAACCTGATAGCAGGAACATTGATTTCTCAAACTTCCAGTAATACCCCACCACTTCCTCCCCTTCACCTTTTCCCTCTCTCATCTTATTTCCTTGCCCACCCATCACCTCCCGCTGGTGCTCCTCCTCCCTTTTCTTTCTTAAATGGCCTTCTGTCTCTTTCACCAATCAACTTCTCAGCTCTTTACTTCATCTCTCTCCCTCCAAGTTTCACCTATCATCTTGTGCTTCTCTCTCCCTACCCCCATCTTTTAAATCTACTCCTCAGCTTTTTTCTCCAGTCCTGCTGAAGGATTTTGGCCTGAAACGTTGACCATACTCTTTTCTAGATAGGGTGTGGGCACGTGGCCAAGTGGTTAAGGCATTGGACTAGCGACCTGAAGGTCGTGAGTTCGAGCCCCAGCCGAGGCAATGTGTTGTGTCCTTGAGCAAGGCACTTAATCACACATTGCTCTGCGACGCCACTGGTGCCAAGCTCTATGGGTCCTAATGCCCTTCCCTTGGACAACATTGGTGTTGTGGAGAGGGGAGACTTGCAGCATGGACAACTGCTGGTCTTCCATACAACCTTGCCCAGGCCTGCGCCCTGGAGAGTGAAGACTTCCCAGGCGCAGATCCATGGTCTCGCAAGACTAATGCCTTATATATTACTCTTTTCTATGGATGCTGCCTGGCCTGCTGAGATCCTTCAGCATTTTGCGTGTATGTTGCTTGGATTTCCAGCATATGCAGATTTTCTCTTGTTTGTGACAGGAAAATTACTGCAGACTTTGTCAAAATTGTGATGAGGTTTTTAAATGTTTTCAAATTTAGCAGCAGGAGGAGAGGAGCCTTTGGATTCTGTCATCCCTGGAGTGTCGGACAATGAGGGGGAGCTTTGTTAGAGGTATACAAAATTATGAGGTAGGATAAATGCAAGCCGGTTTTTTCCCACTGAGTTTAGATGAGCCTGGAACGAGAGGTCATAGATTAAGGGTGAAAGGTGAAATGTTTAAGAGGAACATAGGTAGGACCTTCTTCACTCAGAGCATGGTGAGAGTGTGGAACGAGTTGACAGTGGGTGTCGTGGATGTGGGTTTGATTTCAAGATTTAAGAAATGTTGGATAGGAGAGGTATGGAGGGTTATTGTCCATCTGCAGGTCGTTGGGACTAGACAGAATAATTGATGGCATAAACTGGATAATTGGAAGGGTTTGTCTCTGCTGTAATATTCTTTGACTCTCTGACTCCATATGTCTGTCTGAGGACAACAAATACTAGACAGCATGTGATTAGTGTGTGTGAGAGAGAAAGGTTAACAAAGATGGGGTGTGTAAATTTAAAAACACAAACATGAGGAAATCTGCAGATGCTGGAATTTCAAGCAACACACATAAAAGTTGCTGGTGAACGCAGCAGGCCAGGCAGTATCTCTAGGAAGAGGTACAGTCGAGACCCTTCTTTCAGTTAGTCCTGACGAAGGGTCTCAGCCCGAAACGTCGACTGTACCTCTTCCTAGAGATGCTGCCTGGCCTGCTGCATTCACCAGCAAATTTTATGTGTGTTGGTGTGTGGCAAGTTTTTGTTTTACGGAGAGATTGGTAGGTGCCCAGAATGGGTTGCCTGGTACAGCAATAGAAACAGATACAATGGTAGCATCTGAGAAGCTTTTAGGCGGGCATGAATATGCAGGGATACGGAATATGTGCAGGCAGAAGGTACCTTATTTAATTTGAGGTAATGTTCAGCACAAACATTTTGAGCTGAAGGGCCGGGTCCTGGGCTGCACTGTTCTATGTTCCATGTATAAAGAGAGAGTTTCATGAGGTACAGAAACAGCCCCTTTGGCCCACCATATCTGTACTGGCTGCCATGTGCCTGTAGCCACTAATTCCATTTGCTAGCTCTCAGTCTGTAGACTTCTATGCCAAAGCAGCTTAGGTGCTAACCTAAATTATTCTTCAATGTTGTGCAAGGGCCTGCCCCCACCACCCAGTCAGACCATATACTCCAGATTTCAGCTTCTAGCTAGGTGAAAAGGTTCTCCCCAAATCCCCTAAAATCTCCTACCCCTTCCTTCAATCTGTGCCTTCTGATTATGGACATTTCCAAAATTTTCTCACCATCAACCCTATCCATGACCCTTCAAGTTGTACATACTTTAATAGGCTTCAATAGGTGTCAATAGATACATTTAATGTCAGAGAAATGTATACTATATACATCCTGAAATTCTTATTCTTTGCAAACATCCACGAAAACAGAAGAGTACTCCAAAGAATGAATGACAGTTAAATGTTAGAACCCCAAAGCCCCCCCATCTCTCCCCTCCCACACACAAGCAGCAGCAAAGCAACAATCCACCCACCGGCAAAAAGCATCAGCACCCTCCACCGAGCACTCAAGTGTGCAGCAAACCATCAATAAAGACATATACTTGCAATACCCCAAAAGCTACTCATTCACCCAGGAATTTGACATAAAATGGGCTCTCTCTCTCCCTAATAAGGGGAATAGAGGTATCCCCATCTCACAGCAAGAGGGGAGACATAACAAACAACTCACTGATTTAGATGTTAAAATTAGTTTCACCCCTCAACCTCCTCCACTCCAAAGAAAATAAGTCCGACCTATTAGTATTGCATTTCTCCATCCCTGGCACCTCCCTGGTTAATCTCTTCTACACCCTCTCATCCTTCCCAGAACCACGCTTCATACTCCAGCTGCGGCCTAAATATTATTTTATGTGATTGCATTATAACCTCCTTTTTCACGCCATTGTGGGCACGTGGCCAAATAGTTAAGGCATTCAACTAGCGATCTGAAGGTCGTGAGTTCGAACCCCAGCCGAGGCAGCGTGTTGTGTCTTTGAGCAAGGCACTTAATCACACACGGTGACACTGGTGCCAAGCGGTATGGGTCCTAATGCCCTTCCCTTGGGCAACATCAGTGTCGTGGAGAGGGGAGACTTGCAGTATGGGCAACTGCCGGTCTTCCATACAACCTTGCCCAGGCCTGCACCCTGGAGAGTGAAGACTTTCCAGGTGCAGATCCATGGTCTCGCAAGACTAATGGATGCCTTTATTTACTTTACCCCAGCTAACGAGTATCCTAAATAACTTTCCGAAGCCTCTCATCTCTGTCTTCTGCCATCTTAAAAGATCGTCGGACACGTACATCAAGGTTCCTCTATTCCTTAATACTTGCTCAGGTTTTAGCATTTAATATGTAGATTATGGCTGTAATAGAACATGTTTATCAGGGTTAAATTCCATATGTCTTTGCATTCGCCACTTTACCAACTCTTGCAAGTTTGGTGGCAACATTTAAGAGAAGTTTGAATCAGTACACGGATAGGAGGTGTTTGGAGGCTATGGTCCAGGCACAGGTTGATGGGACTAGGTGGAATAACAGTTCAGCACACAGACTAGATGGTCCAAAGGGCCTGATTCTGATTTCCAGTGCTCTATGACTCTACGACTCTATCAATATTGCCCTGATTCCAAAAACTACCCTCCTCACTACCATCACCAGTTACTTTGTGCAATCTCCAAATTTACTCAGCATATGTTTTATGATCTAATTTAGATTGTTAGTGCATATAAGAAACAGGAAGGGGCCCTGTACTGATCGTAAACAAAAATAATCTGCAGATGCTGGGGTCAGAGCAACACCCACAACACGCTGGAGGAACTCAGTAGGTTGGACAGCATCTGTGGAAAAGATTGGTCGACGTTTCCACGGATGCTACCCGACCTGCTGAATTCCTCCAGTGTGTTGTGGGTGTTGCCCAGTACTGATACCTGGGGTACACTCCTAGTGGCAGGCTTCTAATCACAACAGCAATACTTCACCATCACCTCTACCTCCTGTTAGCAAGCCAACTTTGCAACTGCTTTAATTCCTTCGGACTCTATCCTTTTGTACCTGACTTCCATGTGAGACCTTGTTAAAGGGTTTACTGAAGTCCTTGGAGAGTACGTCAGCCACACTGTTCCTCATTCTCAATCATCATCATCATTATGTGCCATGTTGCATGACATAAGTGATTATGGTCTCATGACCATGATTGCTCTTGGCCAATTTTTCTCAGAAGTGGTTTCCCATTGCTTTCTTCTGGGAAGTGCTTTTACAAGCCAGGCGACCCCAGTTATTATCAATATTCTTCAAAAATAGTCTGCCTGTCATCAATGGGGGCATAACCAGGACTTGTGATATGCACTAGCTGCTCATACGACCATCCACCACCTGCTCCCATGGCTTCATCTGACCCTGATCAAAGGGCTAAGCAGAGGCTACACCTTGCCCAACGGTGACCTGCAAATTAGAAGAGGGAAGGAGCACCTTACATCTAGTTTTGAAGAGACGTAGACCGCACCACCTAGATCAATAATAACCCATCAAGAATGTAATTAAATTTTTGGATAGTCAGAGGCTTTTTCCCAGGGCTGAAATAGCTTTCACGGGAGAGCACAGTTTTAAGGTGCTTGGAAGTAGGTACAGAGGAGATGTCGGGGTAAGTTTTTTACAGTGAGTGAGTGGAATGGGCTGCCGGTGACGGTGGTAGAGATGGATATGATAGGGTCTTTTAGGAGACTCTCGGATAGGTACATGGTGCTTAGAAAAATAGAGGGCTATGGGTAACCCCAGGTAATTCTGAAGTAAGTACATGTTCGGCACAGCATTGTGGGCTGAAGGGCCTGTATTGTGCTCTAGTTTTTCTATGTTTCTACAATTATCCACACTGCCATTCTTCAATAAGGGTTTCACATTTGCGGCATTCCAGTCATTTGGCACTTCATCTGTGGCCGGTGAAGATTTCAATATCTTCCACATGGCCACAGATAGCTCTTCCTAATTCTCATTGCACTCTGGGCTATGTCAAAACGGAGTATCTAGATCTATCCCACTTTATGCCCACAAAGACACCTAATCTCTTCCTTTATACTCTTAATGTGCTTAAAAATTTCACATTCCCAAGTAAAATGCCTAACTTCAATGTTATTCTCCTTGGTGAATATAGACGAAAAATATTAATCTCAGGCCTCACCATATTACAGGGAAGATTCTAGCATGGATAAAACAGTGCCTGACTGGCAGGAGGCAAAGTGTGGGAGTACAGGGAGCTACTTCTGGTTGACTGAAGAATTTCTTTAGCCAGAGAATGGTGAATCTGTGGAATTCATTGCCATAGGCAGCTGTACAGGCTAGGTATTTATGTATATTTAAGGCATGGGTTGATAGATTCTGGATTGATCAGGGCATGAAGGGATATGGGAAGAAGGCAGGAGATTGGGGCTGAAAGGAACATTGGATCAGTCATGATGAAATGGCAATAGACAACAGACAATAGGTGCAGGTGTAGGCCATTCGGCCCTTTGAGCCAGCACCACCATTCACTGAGATCATGGCTGATCATCCACAATCAATACCCTGTTCCTGCCTTCTCCCCATATCACTTGACTCCACTATTTTTAAGAGCTCCATCTAATTCTCTCTTGAAAGAATCCAGAGAATTGGCCTCCACTGCCTTCTGAGGCAGAGCATTCCACAGATCCACAACCCTCTGTGTGAAAAAGTTTTTCCTCAACTCGTTCTAAATGGTCTACCCCTTATTCTTAAACTGTGACCCTGATTATGGATTCCTCTAACATCGGAAACATCGGCAAAGCAGACGCGATGGGCCAAATGTCCTAATTCTGCTTTTATATCTTGTTGTCTTATGGTCTTATGGTAATATCTCCATGGGTACATTCCCTTTAGGTCCACAATGGGCTCCATTCTTTTCTTGTTTTGCTTTAATATATTTAGAAGATATATTCAGATTTCAAATTTAGACGTAGTGATCACATGTACATTGAAACATGCAGTGAAATGCGTCATTGATAAGCAACACACTTAAGGACATGCTGTGGGCAGCACACCAATGCCATCAGACATTCCAGCGGCAACATTATGTGTCCACAATGCTGAGCAGAACAACACAGAAAACAACAAGCACCAAAACAACAACAAACAAGCCCCTTTCCTCCAACCCACGCACACACACAGACAGTCCTCCAACTTCAGGAAAGACCTCCATGCCAGCAGTCTCCAGTCTCTAGGCTTCACCCATCAAGCTTCAACCTCCATCCCAAAGCTCATTTAAATCTTCGGTGTCAACCCTGGACTATTGGATGACGGGACCCTAAACTCTAGGCTTGAGCACCGAGTGTGCCAACTCACCAGCCCTTGTCGCTCCTCATGCTTCCTGTTTATCTGGACATCAATCCTGGGACCCAGCAAACTGGGCCAACCCGACCTCCACGGATGTTCTTTGTCACCCGTCTACATTGCTGGGCTTAGAGAGCAGAGCGGAGGCCTGGACACCAGATGACCTTCATCCCATGTCCGTGCTGAGATTTTTCTTAATTTCACTTTTGCAGTGATAATTAGTGTTCCCTCTTTCCAACTCTTTTTCAGTACCCTAGCCTCCTCCATCCACTTCTGAAAGACATTCCCATTTTCAATGATGCCTATACTTTCTTTCTTTTCTTTATCAAACCCCTTGATATCCTGGGACATCTAGTTTCCTTGAACTTGCTGCACCCTCACGGGAACACCTTGCCCCTGAACTCTCACGATTTTACTTTTAAGACTCCTGTTGTTGGTTCAGCCTGCAAGTAGTTGTGTCCTGTCTATACTTACCATGTTGTGTCTAATGATGTTGAAATCAACTATCCCCTACCATCACCCTGTTCAAACTGAACACTGAGTTATGGTCACTATTCTCAAAGTGCTCACCTATAACACTTCAGCTACTTGGCAGATTAATTCCTTAGAATTATGTGTAGACAATTTGTAAAACTCCAATACACTTACACCAGATTGATAGTAGATTATACAAGGAGTGCAAGCACCTTATATTGGCTCCTGAAGAAGGGTCTTAGTCTGCAATGTTGACTGTTTCTTCATTTCCATAGATGCTGCCTGACCTGCTGAGTTCCCCCAGCATTTTGTGTGTGTTGCTTTAGATTTCCAGCATCTGCAGATTTTCTCATGTTTCTATTAGTGTACTTAGAGTGGAAGTTGATGTGTTTTTGATTAGTCAAAGGTTACAGGGAGAAGGCAGGAGAATGGGGCTGAGAGGGATAATAAATCTCCCATGATGGGCTGAATGGCCTAATTCTGCTCCTGTGTCTTACACTCTTATGGTCTACCTTACAGAGCTATCTTGCTTCAACCCAGGCTCATGCAGAACTGGTATTAAAATGAAAATAAAAGGAGTTATTAAATAGCAAGACACACTGAGTCAAAATGTTTTTTTTAATTTATCACTGAGGTTTTGCCACTGTCTCAGATGAGAGGGTAAATCAAGAGACCATTAGCCTGCTTAGCTGGGTGTAAAGGATCCAGCAGGATTGTTTGAAGAACACGAGAGTTTGCCTGAAAATGTCAGTCATTTTTCTCACTGTTGTGTGAGGGATAACAGACATTTAAAGTCAAAGAGCTTATAAATGTTAGTTTTTTTTCATCGATTGTTTATTACATAGAACATAGAACATTACAGCACAGTACAGGTTCTTTGGCCCACAGCGTTGTGTGCACTTTTTAATCTACTCCAAGTTCAATCTCACCCTTCCCCCCTATATACATACCCTTCCATTTTCTATCATCTATATGCCTGCGAGTCTCTGAATTGCCCTTAATGTATTTGCCTCTATGCAAAAAAAACATACTATTATCTAGAGGGTAATTGTTGTCACCACCCATCACTGAATGATTATCTCAGTAATCAGAAGCCACCAATCTCCGAGTTTTTAGGTATCATTCCGTTTCCATGCCACTATTCATTCGGTTACAATAATCCCACAACTTTAATAGGGAACAGCAGGGATAATTCTGATATCTGGCGTAATGCTGGAGAGTTTAATAACATTGTAGTTGAAATTACTGGACTTGTATTAAGAAGTCCAGATGATTGGAAAGAAAATAAGATTTAATCCTAAATCAGATTCTGTGACTGAAAATATGGTGAGGACTTCCATGAAAATTGTCATCTTCAATAGTGTCTTTCAGGATAGGAAATCTACTGTCCTAATCAAGTCCATTTGACTTCAGACATACAATAATGTGACTTTCTCCAACAGGCATTGTGCATCAGTGACAATCTGGGTTGGAAAACACAGACATCCCACCTCTCCCGGAAGTTCCGGGGGTCTCCCGCATATTAATAGTGGCTCCCTGATGCCAGCAAATTATACACAATATCATGGAAATCAATTTTTTTTGAGAGCGAACGAGGCAAAGCAAGAGAGAGCGCGAGAGCAACCACGAGAGAGAGTACGCAGGCGAGAGAGAGCGCAAGTGAGAGCGCGCCATGGCAGAGTGTTCCAAAAAAAAAACGTATGTCAACCCAGACTACACTAAAGTGTACCCCTGCCTAATAGGGGTCAAAATAATGACAGTGTTGCTCGCTGCACTGTTTGCAACAGTGACTTTTCTGTTGCCCATGGTGGGTTAAGACTGTAAAAGACATGTTGAGGTGAGTTTAACAGGTGTCATTCATTCATTAGCATAGCTAACGTTATTTAAACTAGCTGGCCAGCTGCTAAGGAGCTACCCTATTGCAGACACCCCACCTCTCCCGGGAGTGTCCTGCAAATTGATGGTGCTACCTCCCTGAAATGAGTTTTTGCAGGGTGGGATGTCTGAAAACATATGGTAGCAAAGGCAATGATATCCACATCGAATGGCAAAGTGGCACAGCATTTAGCATAATGCTTCACAGGGCCGGTGATCTGGGTTCAATTCCTGCCGTTGTCTGTAAGGAGTTTGCATGTTCTTCCCATGACAATGTGGGTTTCTTCTCGGTGCCGCAATTTCCCCCTACATTTGAAAGACGTACAGGTTAAGATTAATAATTTGTAAGCATGCAAGTTTGGCACGGGAGCACAATGACACTTCCAGGCTGCCCCCAACAATTCTCAGATGTCTTGGTCATTGATGCAAATGAAGCATTTCACTGTATGATCATTAAAGCTAAACTTTAATCTTCGTTCTTGTGGATGTTCAGGAAAAAAATATATAAACTTAATTTGGATGTCAGTGTTAATTTTAATGATGACTTTGACCTTGCTGGCCATGCTATTTGTATTTTGCAGTGTTCAAGTTCCAGAGTGATGAATGGAATTGTACTGTTCCCTCCTCTGTAAAAAGACGAGTGGCATTTCTGAAGGCATATTGGAAACATGAACATTGTCCCCTTCAGTTGCACGGGGAGCCACTTAAACCCGGCCCACCACCCCTGTTGATCAAAACTTTTCAACTTCATTTAAAATCAAGCAGAGAGTTTTAAACAGGGTGCTTTAACCAGGGAAGGGGGTCAGAAACTAGAGGGCATAGCTTTAAGGTGAGAGGGAACAATTTAATAGTGATATGAGAGGTAAATCCTTCATGCAGAGGGAGATGAATATATGCAATCACCTAACGGAGAAGGTGATTGAGGCAAATACAGTATCAATACTTAAAATAATTTTGGATAGCCACATGGATAGGAAAGGTTATGGAAAACATGGCAAATAGGATTAGTTTAGGTAGGCCCCCTGATTAGCATTGGCTAGTTGGACTGAAGGGTGTGTTTCCTGTTTCTCTTAGGAGACGTGGGGGAATAAAATACAGGAGTATCTGGCGGAGGGGCGGGAGAAAATTTAAATTCCATACAGATAGCCACAGAAGTCAAAATCAAACCCAAGTCCTGGACAATTTCATTAGGAGATTGAGGAAGTTTAGTATGCCAGCAAAGACTCTATAGCAAATTTCTACTAGTGTCCTACTGAAAGCATTCTAACTGGTTGCATCACCATCTGAGATGGAGGCGCCAATGTACAGGATCCGTGTAAGCTAAAGAGGGTTGTAAATTCAGCCTGCTCCATTAGGGGCACTAGTGTCCCCAACAGCAAGGTAATTTTCAATAGGTGATGCCTTAAGAAGGCGGAATAAATAATTAACGTCCATCAAGATCAAGGCCATGCCCTCTTCTCATTACTGCAATAAAGGAGAAGGCAGAGGAGTCTGAAGACTCAGTGTTTGAGGAATAGCTTCATCCTCCCCGCCATCATATTTCTGAACAGACCGTGAGCCCATAACATCAGCTCAATTTCTGCTCTTTTTGCACTGTATCTTTCTGTATATTTTTTATATTTCTCATTGAAATCTGTGGCAATTTGTTTTATGTATTACACAGTACTGCTGTTGCAAAACAACAACTTTCATAGCATAGGTCGACAGTAATCAACCTGTTTGTGAAACAGGATCAGAATCAGGTTTAATATCACCGGCATGTGTCGTGAAATTTGTTAACTTAGCAGCAGCAGTTCAAAACAACACATAATATAGATGAAAAAAAATCAATCAATTAATTAATAACTGTATATGTATATTCAATACATTAAAAATTGGCAAAAACAGAAATAATATATATTAAAACAGTGAGGTAGTGTGCATGGGTTCAATGTTCATTTAGGAATCGGATGACAGAGGGGAAGAAGCTGTTCCTGAATCGCTGAGTGTGTGCCTTCAGGCTTCTGTATCTCCTACCTGATGGTAACAGTGAGAAAAGGGCATGCCCTGGGTGCTGGAGGTTCTTAATAATGGACGCTGCCTTTCTGAGGCACTGCCACCTGAAGATGTCCTGAGTACTTTGTAGGCTAGTACCCAAGATGGAGCAGACTAGATTTACAACCCTCTGCAGCTTCTTTTGGTCCTGTGCAGTAGCCCCCGTCACCCCCCAAACCAGAGAGTGATGCAGCCTGTCAGAATGATCTCCACGGTACATCTATTGAAGTTTTTAAATGTTTTTGTTTACATACCAAATCTCTTCAAACTCGTAATGAAGTGTAGTCGCTGTCTTGTTTTCTTTATTACTGCATCAATATGTTGGGACCAGGTTAGGTCCTCAGAGATCTTGACATGCTGGAGCTTGAAATTGCTCACTCTTCCCACTTCTTATCCCTCTATGAGGATTGGTAGGTGTTCCTTTGTTAAACCCTTCCTGAAGTCCACAATCAGCTCTTTCGTCTTACTGACGTTGAGTGCAAGGCTACCATTCCACTAGTTGGTATTTCTCACTCCTGTATGCCCTTTCATCTCCATCTGAGATTCTACCAACAGTGGTGTTACCATCAGCAAATTTATGGATGGTATTTGAGCTATGTCTAGCCACACAGTCATGGGTATACAGAGAGTAGAGCAGTGGGCTAAGCACACATCCCTGTGGTGTACCAGTATTGATCATCAGCGGGGAGGATATGTTAGCACCAATCTGCAGAGGCTGTGCCCTTCCGGTTAGGAAGTCGAGGATCCAATTGCAGAGGGAGGTACAGAGGCTCAGGTTCTACAACTTCTCAATCAGGATTGTGGAAATGATAGCATTAAATGCTGAGCTATAGTCAATGAACAGCATACTGACGTAGGTGTTTGTGTTGCCTAGGTGGTCTAAAGCCGTGTGAAGAGTCATTGAAATTCATCTGCCGTTGACCTATAGTGGCGATAGGCAAATTGCAATGGGTCCAGGTCCTTGCAGAGGCAGGAGTTCAGTCTAGTCATGACCAACCTTTCAAAGCATTTCATCACTGTAGATGTGAGTGCTAATGGGTGATAGTCATTAAGGCGGTTCACATTATTCTTCTTAGGCACTGGTATAATTGTTGCCTTTTTTGAAGCAAGTGGGAACAGAGTTCGAGATGATTTGTAGGGATGGAATACAAAATCCTTACAAAGTCTCTGAAGCTCAGTCCCTCCTAAAGTGGTACCTCATCATTGCAGCTCCTCAGTCAATCCCTCCTTTGTCTGTCCTGCAAGAATTCAGTCTTAATTTACACATGGATAAGTCAAACTATAAATAAATGTCCAATAAATGCACCTTTACAAGACCTAAGTGAAGTGACATATCAGTCAAGCAAGCAAAACAATGCAGTGTAAAGTGTTTGATACAGAGTTAGTGAATGCCTTTTGTCTGCATTTGTGTGTTAATGCTAATGTGAAGTTTAATCACTGTAACAGATTGGAATCTGTTGCAGCCATGAATTGAACATGATTGGATTGTGCTATAAGCAGCCCTAACAAGCAGGACCTGGGTGTTCATATAGCAGCCCTTCAGCCCAACAAATTGCTACCAACCTTCATGTACCCAGTTACACTAAGATCAGTCTATTTTCTCTTCATTCCTCTCAATGCTCCATGAATTCTAGTTCTCAGCCTCAACAGAGGGGAAACTTACAGTGGCCAATTAAATTCAAAGTAGAATTTATTCTCATATTTATTTTTTTTTAATTTAGACACACAGCTCGATAACCAACCCTTCCTGCCCACTAAGCCCATGCTGCACAATTACATCCATGTGACCAATTAACCTACTACCCCAAATGTCTTTGAATATAAGAAATAGGAGCAGAATTATGCCATTTGGCCCATCGAGTCTGCTCCACCATTTAATCATGGCTGATCCTTTTTTGCCCTCCTCAGCCCACTCCCCGGCCTTCTCCCCATAATCTTTGATGCTGCATCAACCCAAGAACCTAACAAGCTCTGCCTTAAATACACCCAACAACCTGGCCTCCACAACTGCCTGTGGTAACAAATTCCATAAATTCACCACCCTTGCCTGAAGAAATTTCTCCACATCTCTGTTTTAAATGGATGACCCTCTATCCTGAGGCTGTGCCCTCTTGTCCTAGACTCCCCCATCATGGGAACCATCCTTTCCACATCTACTCTGTCTAGGGCTTTCAACGTTTGAACAGTTTCAATGAGGTTCCTCCCTCCCCCCAGTTGTTCTAAATTCCAGCAAGTACAGACTCAGAATAAGACCATAATATATATGGAATGGGGGAAACCATAGTATCTGGAAAAAAACACAAATATGAGGAAATCTGCAGGTACTGGAAATCCAGAGTAATGCATGCAAAATATGGAAGGAACTCAGCAGGTCAGGTAGCATCTATGGAAATGAATAAATAGTTGATGTTTCGGTCTGAAACCCTTCTTCAGGACTGGAGGAAAACCATGTGATCACAGGGAGAATGTACACACTCCTTACAGAGAGCGGTGGAACTGAACTTGGGTTGCTGGCACTATAATAGTGTTCGTCTAATCACCACCTTAGCAGGCTGTCCTAATGTGCACAAGTACGTGTATACACAGGTGCAATCAACAACTAGCAGCCCCATCACTGGCATGTTTTTTTTACAAGAATGGACACAATTAGAACATAAAAATGTCCGTTTAGTGCAAAGTGATCAAAGTGGTTTGAGAAAAACTTGCAGCAGCGTCACAGGCTCATCACATCTTGCAAAAAGCATAAATTATATACATTATTTTACAAGAATGAACATAAAAAGTCCATTTTAGTGCCAAGGGTTCAAAGTGGTCATAGTCTCACTGAACTGTTTTGTCAGTTGGTTGAAGAGAAGCAGATATTCTTGAAGCTGGTGGTGTTGGACTTGAGGCTTCTGTATCTCCAACTAGATGGTAACTGTGAAAAGATAACATGACCAGGCTGGAGGGGGTCTTTGATGATAGACCATGCCTTCTTCTTGCAACACCTCCACCAGATGATGCAATTAACCCTCCAATGCATACAGGGAGAATGTGCAGACTTTGCACAGTCAGCACCCAAAGTTAGGGTTGAAGCTGAGCCACCATGGATATAAGGCACCAGCTTTACTAGCTGTAGTGTGGAGCCCTGCTCGTTGTCAAGCAGGTCGAACAGGAAGACGTCTCCCCACGTCCAAATTTATCACTCCCAAAACACTGGGCCATAGCCAATGTACGATCACTCTCATCACCTCTATCTCACTGTCTTCCTGGAAATGACCATTGTGAAGTTGCCTGTCAATCATATACATCATCAGTAATGTGGGTGGGGCGATCTTTCACCCACAGAATGCCAAGCAAGCTGCAGATGCTGTGATTCCGAAACAAAACCAGGCAGCACCTAACAAGTCAAGAGGCATCATTGGGAAGAGAAACAAAGAGAGGCTGGCATCAAATATCCTTCATCAAAACTGGAAATAAAGTAAAAAAAAATGTTAGTTTATAATAAGAAATAGATTGGAGAGTGCAAAAATCAATCAAGGTAAGAATTACTTAAAAAAACTGGTTGCTGGAGACAGAAAAGAAAAATGAAGCAAACTGAAACAGAAAAGGAAAATTACATTTGCGGTGAGAGGGCAAAAGTACTCTGCCAACTTCAATATTAATTGAAAGACTGAAAGATTAGCTTGATTTGTTACAAGTACATCGCCCAAGGACCAACATGATCCAAGAATGTGCTGGGACTACATATAATTTACATATTACTACTTAACTATTTATGGTTTTATTACTATTTAATTACGTTTGTATTTATGGTGAAACTGTAACGAAAACCAATTTCCCCCAGGATCAATAATGTATGACTATGACTATGACAAGTGCCATCATCCTTCTGGACCAACATGATTTACAGCACCAGAGATCACCGATTGGCGTTCATTTCCCACGGTTATCTATAAAGAGTTTATGTCTTCTACCAGTGCCGTGTAGCTTTCCTCCAGGTGCTCTGGTTTCCTCCCACATTCCAAAGCCATGTGGTTAGGATTAGTGGGCTGTGGCATTGGCAGCAGAAGCATGGTGATACTTGCAGACTGCCCAGGACAATCCTCTCAGATTTGATTTGACACAATAAAGCCATTTTCACTCTATGTTTCAATGGACATTTGACAAATAAAGCTAACCATTACAAAAAAAATTAATCTTTCCAAGATCACAAGAATCTTCAAACGATTCCAGGGTTTCTCTCATCACAGGCGATCCTGCCGGCACTGAGATCGCATCTGTAACCAGAAAAATATTCACCACAAAGATTGTTCTGTGACTGAGACGGCTGGATGAAAACCAGAATTCAAAGCAAAGCGAAGCAAGGGTTTTGTAAACAGCAGCAGAGTCAGCAGAACAAGCTGTTGATTTTCGAGGAAAAATGAGAACAAGCAGCCTTCATTTGCGCTTGTGTTATGGCACGGTAGCATCGAAACATAGGAACACAGATACCTAGAAAACCTACAGTATAATACAGACCCTTTGGCCTACAAAGCTGTGCCGAACATGTCCCTACCTTAGAAATTACTAGGGTTACCGATAACCCCCTATTTTTCTAAGCTCCATGTACCTATCTAAAAGTCTCTTAAAAGACCCTAAACGTATCCGCTTCCACCACCGTTGCCGGCAGCCCATGCCGTGCACTCACCACCCTCTGCGTAAAAAACTTAACCCTGACATCTCCTTTGTACCTACTCCCACGCACCTTAAATCTGTGCCCTCTTGTGGCAGCCATTTCAGCCTGGGAAAAAGCCTCTGACTATCCACATGATCAATGCCTCTCATCATCTTGTACCCCTCTATCAGGTCACCTCTCATCCTCAAGGAGAAAAGGCCGAGTTCACTTAACCTATTCTCACAGGCATGCTCCCCAATCCAGGCAACATCCTTGTAAATCTCCTCTGCACCCTTTCTATGGTTTCCATATCCTTCCTATAGTGCGGCTACCAGAACTGAGAACAGTACTCCAAGTGGGGTCTGACTAGGGTCCTATATATCTGCAAAATTACCTCTCAGCTCCTAAATTCAATTCCATGATTGATTAAGGCCAACACACCGTATGCCTTCTTAACCACAGAGTCAACCTGCGCAGCTGCTTTGAGCGTCCTGTGCACTCGGACCCCAAGATCCCTCTGATCATCCACACAGCCAAGAGTCTTACCATTAATACTATATTCTGCCATCATATTTGACCTACCAAAATGAACCACTTCACACTTATCTGGGTTGAACTCCATCTGCCACTTCCCAGCCCAGTTTTGCATCCTATCAATGTCCCACTGCAACCTCTGACAGTCTTCCACACTATCCACAACACCCCCAACCTTTGTGTCATCAGCAAACTTACTAACCCATCCCTCCAGGTCATTTATAAAAATCACGAAGAGTAAGGGTCCCAGAGCAGATCCCTGAGGCATACCACTGGTCATTTGACCGGTCTACAACCACCCTTTGCCTCCTGTGGGCAAGCCAGTTCTAGATCCACAAAGCAATGTCCCCTTGGATCCCATGCCTCCTTACTTTCTCAATAAGCCTTGCATGGGGTACCTTATCAAATGCTTTGCTGAAATCCATATACACCACATCCACTGCTCTACTTTCATCAATGCGTTTAGTCACATCCTCAAAAAATTCAATCAGGCTCCCAAGGCACGATCTGCCTTTGACAAAGCGATGCTGACTATTCCAAATCATATTATACCTCTCCAAATGTTCATAAATCCTGCCTGTCAGGATCCTCTCCATCAACTTACCGATCACTGAAGTAAGACCCACTGGTCTATAATTTCCTGGGCCACCTCTACTCCCTTTCTTGAATAACGGAACAACATCTGCAACCCTCCAATCCTCCGGAACCTCTCCTGTCCCCAGTGATGATACAAAGATCATCGCCAGAGGCTCTGCAATCTCCTCCCTGACCTCCCACAGTAGCCTGTGGTACATCTCATCCAGTCCTGGCGACTTATCCAACTTGATGCTTTCTAAAATTCCAGCGCATCCTCTTTCTTGATATCTACATGTTCAAGCTTTTCAGTCTGCTGCAAGTCATCACTACAATCACCAAGATCCTTTTCCATAGTGAATACTGAAGTGAAGTATTAATGAAGTACCTCTGCTATTTCCTCCGGTTTCATACACACTTTCCCACTGTCTCACTTGATAGGTCCTATTCTCTCACGTCTTATCCTTTTGCTCTTCACATACTTGTAGAATGCCTTAGGGTTTTCCTTAATCCTTCCCGCCAAGGCCTTCTCATGGCCCCTTCTGGCTCTCCTAATTTCCTTTTTAAGCTCCTTCCTGTTAGCCTTATAATCTTCTAGATCTCTAACATTACCTAGCTCTTTGAACCTTTTATAAGCTTTTCTTTTCTTCTTGACTAGATTTACTACAGACTTTGTACACCACGGTTCCTGTACCCTACCATAACTCCCTGTCTCATTGGAATGTACCTATGCAGAACTCCGCACAAATATCACCTGAACATTTGCCACATTTCTTCCGTACCTTTCCCTGAGAACATCGGTTCCCAATTTAAGCTTCCAAATTTCTGCCTGATAGCCTCATAATTCTCCTACTCCAATTAAATGCTTTTCTAACTTGTCTGTTCCTATCTCTCTCCAATGCTATTGTAAAGGAGATAGAATTATGATCACTATCTCCAAAATGCTCTCCCACTGAGAGATCTGACACCTGACCAGGTTCTTTTCCCAATACCAAATCAAGTACAGTCTCTCCTCTTGTAGGCTTATCTACATATTGTGTCAAGAAACCTTCCTGAACACACCTAACAAACTCCTCCCCATCTAAACCCCTTGATCTAGGGAGATGCCAATCGATATTTGGGAAGAATAAAATCTCCCACCACGACAACCCTGTTATTATTACACCTTTCCAGGATCTGTTTCCCTATCTGCTCCTCAATATCCCTGTTACTATTGGGCGGCCTATAAAAAACACCCAGTAGAGTTATTGACCCCTTCCTGTTCCTAACCTCCACCCACAATTCTTCCATGACATCCACCTTTTCCGCAGCCGTGACACTATCTCTGATCAACAGTGCCACGCCCCCACCTCTTTTGCCTCCCTCCTTGTCCTTTCTGAAACATCTAAAACCCAGCACTTGAAGTAACCATTCCTGTCCCTGAGCCATCCAAGTCTCTGTAATGGCCACCACATCCAAGAACATAAGGCTATGCCACCACCAGCTGTACGATCAGGGTTCAATTCCCACTGCAGTTATTAAGGAATTTGTACATTCTCCCTGTGACCAAGTGGGTTTTGTCCGGGCACTCCCATTTCCTCCCATGTTCCAAAGATCAACGGTTAGAGTTAGTGAGCTGTGGGCTTGCTATGTTGGTGGACTGTCCCGGCACATCCTTGGACAGAACTGGTCATTGACATACACAATGCATTCCACTGTATGATTCAATGATTCAATCGATAAATAAAGATAATATTAAATCTTATCTTAATCTCACTCAGGTTTCACTCATCTTTTGTGTCAGTTCTTCTCTGCCGAAATCTCTCATTCCCTCATTGAGGCTTTGGAGAGGATACAGAAGAGGTTTAACAAGGATGCTACCTGCTTTTGAGGGCATGTGCTATCATGAGAGGCTGGACAATCTGGGGCTGAGGACTTGCAGGATTATGAGAGGCATAGATAGAGTAGATGGGGAGTATATTTCTCCCAGGCTAGAAATGTCTAATACCAGTTGGCATGCATTGAAAGTGAGAAGGGGTAGGTTCATGTGTTAAGGTTTTTATTCAGAGAGTGCAGGATGCCTGGATTGTGCTGCCTGGTGTGGTGGTAGAGGCAAATACATCAGAGGCTTTTAAGAGACGTTTAGATAGGTACATGTATATGAGGAAGATGGAGGGATATGGACATGGTGTAGCAAGGAGGGATTAGTTTTTGGGGGATTTTGATTTACATTTTAACTGGTTCAGCACAACATTGTGGCTGAAGGACCTGAGCCTATGCTGTACTGTTCTATGTTCAATATTCTATTAGAACAGCTCTGCTCACAAGCATGAGCTGTTCACACAAATATCCCTGCAATGAGGCTGCTTATGAGAAAGCCGGAAATTTACAGCTAAAAGTGCAGACGCAGAAAGAATATAATCTATATTTTTGTTTTGTGACAGGCTTTATTTTTAAAGCAATAATTTTTACTCCTCATTACCGAAACCCAAATGGTATTTTCTATTCCAATAAATCAGTTTCACTTTAGCTTTATGAATTCCAGCAAAAGTTAAAAACTTCTCCGAATGAATTCTCCAAAGCCACAGTGACTGATATGCATAATAATAAGTACAAAGCTGGAGGAACTCAGCGGCTCAGGCAATATCAGGTAGAGAGAATTGGACAGTTGAATATGGGTTGAAACATTGAATGCAGAAGGCTACAGCCAGGAACAGGCACTTTGGCCCATGATAGTGTGCCAAACTAATTAAGTTAATGTGCCTAATTAAAGTAATCCCTTCTGCCTATACGTAGTCTATATTGCTCAATCCCTGATATGCATGTGCCTCTCTAAGAGCCTTTTAAAAGCCTCTATAGTATCTGCCTCCACCAAAACCCCCAGCAGCATATTCCAGATACCAACCACTCTCTGTGTACATAAACCTTACTCTGAACATTTTCTTTCAATTACCACTCTCACCTCTAATATTAAAGTTTATCTTTATTTGTCACATGTACATTGAAGGAATGAAGCATACAGTAAAGTGATTTCTCCTGGTAAAATATCCTTCCTCCTTCCCTCTTTTTCTTTCCCCACTCTGGCCTCTCACCTCCCCCAGCAGTGCTCCTTCCTTCTTCCCATTCCCTCATGGTTCACTCTTCTGTCATCTCAAATTCCTTCCTATTCAGCCCTTTACCTTTCCTATCCTCCTTCCTCTCCCCAACCTTTTTGTTCTGGCATCTTTTCCTTTTCTTTCCAGTCCCGAAGAAGGGTCTCAGCCTGAAACATTGAGTATTGATTTATTTCCTTAGATGCTGCCTGACCTGAAGAGTCTTTTGTGTGACCAGCATTGGATTTCAAGCTTTTGTTTATGATATACAGTAAAGTGCAGTAATTTTGCATCAAATACCAATAAAGTCTGAGGATTATTCTGGGGACAGCCTGCAAATGTTGCCATGCTTCCAGTGCCAAAATAGTATGGGTACAATTCCATCATTCTAACCATATGTTTTCGGGATGTCGGAGGAAACTGGAGCACCTGGAGGAAACCCATGGGGGTCAGAGAGTGCCCCGATCAGTGTTCATTCACACTGCAAAGTGTTGCATTAACTACTACGCCGCTATAGCATATTTGCTCTCTAGTATTAGACATTTCAACCCTGAGAAGAAAATATTAGCTGTCTTCTTTATCTATCTTTCTCAAAATTTTATAAACTTCGACCAGATCTGCCCTCAACCTCTGCCAGAATATAGAAAACAATCCTGGAGGCCTTTCACCTAGAATCTAAATCTTCAATTCTAAGTTTCAGTAGACTGAAAACATTGGCTATCCGTTTTTCTCTACAGCTTTTGTTTGACCACGAGGGTACCTCCGACATCTTGTTTGTTGATCTAGATTACAGCATTTGCAGTCTCTTGTGTCTCCACACATAAGTAATTGGGTTGAGTCCAGTCTTGGCAATTTAAGTTCACTGATGTTGTCTCCTCATATGGTGCTGAAATGTAAAAAAAAATTCAAATTGCCACACAACCAATTAACAGTGAGATTATGTCCCCACATGACAAATGAGTTTCCAAGATGCTGACCAATCAGCTGATTGATAGGTATATAAAGGCCAAGCTTTCAGAGGACACAATTAACGGTGCACTGACGACAAAATATAAAAAATAGCAAGTAAATTTCCAAAACTGAAGAACAACTCAACTACCCGACCTACATATTTTCCGAATTATTTCCAATAGTTTGCTTGTTTTCTTCCAGGTGCATCAGGACAAAAGTATGATCTTGTGACCTTCTTTTTATTATTGCTTACTGAAGTACACTAAACCTATGTTGGTTTCTATAAACTGGGGCAGGCTAATGAAATATTAGAGCAAATTAATGATGTCAATTGTGCTGTGTCTTGCCAGTTACTTTGTTTCAGGAATGTGGTGAATATATTGATAACAGATACTTAATATTTAAAAATATTACAATAAAAACATGCCAGTTGTAAGTAGTTAGGAATGGAAAGCCACAAAGTTGGGCAAAATCTGTGTGGAATCTTAGGTCATACAGGGATATTGGTTATTGTTAACAAGCCAGTGAACATGTTCACTGGAACGGAAAATCCCACAAAAAGTAATGGATATGCCCCAGTCCAGCATGGGTAAAGCCCTCCCCACCATTGAGCACATCTACATGGAGTGCTGTCACAGGAAAGCAGCATCCATCATCAGAGACCCCCACCATCCAGGCCATGTTCTCTACTCACTGCTGTCATCAAGAGGAAGGTACAGGAGTCTCAGGACTCACACCACTAGGTTCAAAACAGTTAGTATCCTCAGCCATCAGGCTCTTGAACCCAAGGGGATAACTTCACACAACTTTACTTGCCCCATAATTGAAAGGTTCCCACAACCAGTGGACTCACTTTCAAAGAACTTATTGCATATCATTGTTGCATTGTCACCTGGGCTTGATGTGCACCGTTTTGCCAAGACAGTGCACCATCCAACAAACGGAGCGAGTGATTGTCTTGATAATTTTTATTGTGATTGCAAGACCATGTTGGACATTGGTAACAATGAATACTGCAGATCTGGTTCACTGGTTCATTGGCGAGACCAACAGCAGGGAAGCTATGTTGCCTCGGTAGTGGCAAGGACTAGACCTATGCCTCTGGGTTGTCTCAGACTTAGCACCCTTTTACAGTCGCCCAGAGCAAAAGAGCCGGGGTGTTGTGGGAAAGAGCAGGAGCTTTGGCTGGGTGCTCAGGAATCCATGCTGGCTTGGGGGCTGGCCCCTCCAGTTAGTGCTGCTGTCCAGTGCACACTCAGTGCTGCCCTGGAACATTCACTTAGTGCTGCCCTCTAGTGCTTACCCAGTGGAAGAACAAGCTGGACAAGGGCAATCTACTGTGATGTCACTCAGAGAGTTTGGCTATTCCAGTTTTCAGTTTGATGTGTCCATCTACAGGAAATTGCAAGCAAATGTGGCCATAGCTCAGTGCATCACAAAGAACAGCCTGCCCTCTATGGCCTTCATCTATACTTCCTTCTGCCACTGGAAAGCAGCCAGCATAATCAAAGACCCCTCTATCCGTAATTGTTCACTCCCTTTCCATTTGGCAGGAGACACAGAAGCCTGAAGATATGGAATGCCGAGCTCAAGCACAGCTTGTTATAAGACAATTGAATGGATATCTTGTACGATAAAGATAAAAGGCATAGATAGAGTGGATTTGGTGAGGATGAGGGAGTCAAGGACTGCAGGGCACAGCCTAAGGATAGAGAGATGTCCTCTGAATCTGTGGAATTCATTGCCACAGGTGGCTATGGTGGTCAAGTCATTGGGTATATTTAATGCAGAGGTTGATAGATTCTTGGTTAGTCAGGGCATGAAGGGATATAAGGAGAAGGCATGAGATTGGGGGCTGAGAGGGATAATGAAATAGTGGAGCAGAATTGATGGGCTCAATGGCATAATTCTGGTCCTATAACATGATCGAGTTGTCAAACTCTTGATCTCTCAATATAATTTGTGACGTCCTTCTACTTTATATAAAGAAGGCGGAGCATAGGAGGGATAATGGCGCCTAACGGCGACTGCTTCGCTTGCATCTTCAGAAACAGCTCTATTTCCACCTTTAATATCTTTATTTTTCCCTTTCAGGGTCTTTTGAAGACCCTGTCCTGGAGTTACATGCAGGTTTCGGATCTTTGCGGGAATGGGACCCGTTCTCAGGGTTTCACGACTGGCCGTTATTCGACATGCCAAGGGTTTGGCCTAAGGTCTCGGGGCTCTGGAGATGGGCGGATCGAGAGTCAGTGGCACAGCTGGAGACTCGTGCGTCGTCGGGGAGGCCGGAAAATCTTTTGCTGTGGGCCCGAAGACCTGAGGTCTTTGCGATCTTCAGACACAGAGCTTGGATAAAGTGATGATACAGATTTTTAACATTGTAAACCAGTGGGTTGTTGTTCTGTCTCCCGCTCGCTGTGAAAATGGGGTCACCTCCCTCTCCCTTGCAAGGGAGAGAGAGAACCTGTGATTTGTCGAATGTTGGATGAAATGTGAAGCCTTTGGGATAATTTTGGTCTTTGTCTTTGCTATTGCTTAGCACACGCTTGGGCTCGGTGATGGTACTGATGCACTTTTTTTGGCTATTGGAGGCAGAGGGGATCGTTGCTGCTGCTTACACGCGGGAGGGGGGATCTGAGGGGTGGACTTTGGGGTTCTCACATTTAACTGTCGTTCATTCTTTGGAACACTCCTCTGTTTTCTTGGATGTTTGCGAAGAAAAAGCATTTCAGGATGTATATTGTATACATTTCCCTGACATTAAATTCAACCTTTGAACCTTTGAATCTTTGTCCATATGAAATACACTTTTTCTGTAACCATAACTCTATGTTTTGCATTTTGTTTGTTCAACTTTCGTATTACCTCAATGTACTTATGCATCAAATGATCTGTCTGAAAAGCACACAAGCAGAAGCTTTTTAACTGCATCTCTGCACATGTCTCAATTACAAGCCAATTAATTTTAAATACAGAGCCTACAATTGGTTTGTCACCAAACAAAATATCACATCAAACCAAGTGTGGGGTCAGGGACTCGCGCCTGTTTTTGGTGTAATTGTCTAGTTGCCATCTTCAATCACGCAGCGTTGCCAAGAATCTGAGTGTGATATGATATGAAAGCACACAGAGATCCTTTCACCAACTCCGCCACTGAGGGAACTGAAGCCTGCATGGGGAATGAGATGTGCTGTGGATTATGAAGGAAGCTGCCGAGAAAGAACTGGAGAACAAGCTTCAAAGGTTCAAAGTTCAAAGTAAATTTGTTATCAAAGTACGGTACTGTTCAAAAGTCTTGGGCGCATACGTATGTATGGTATGAGGCACCTTGGTGCGGAGGAACGGTGGTATATGACAATAAACTTGTACTTGAACTTGTCTTGGTGGGGGTCCTCGGTGTTGGAGGCTGCTTTCTTGTAGCATGGTATCAATCAGGGAACAATGTTAGGAGAGAGGCCGTGACAATAGTATCAGCTATGAAGCACTTGAATCGGTACTTGGAGAGTTGGGGCTTGGAGGGATAAGGACTGAACACAGGAAATTGGGACTAGTTAGATGGGCACCGTTTTCTGCATGAACTTGTTGGGCCAAAGGCCTGCATCTGTGCCGTATTGCTCTATGATTCTATGAGGACATAGAATGCGTTGAGGGATTGGGACAATGGAAAAATGAATTCCCTAATTTGAGATTTTGAAAACCATGGACACAATTAGTCCAGATTCTGACATACAAACAAATAACATCCTAAAGGCTATTTCGAGCAGATGTGAACATAGAAGCAGGGATATAATGCTTAGGCTTTCTAAACCATTGGTTTGACTGCATTTGGAGTATTGTGAGCAGTTTGGGCTCCTTATCTAAGAACTGATGTGCTGACATTGGAGAGGTTCTAGAGAATGACACCAGGAACAAGAGGGTTACTGTATGAGGATCATTTGATGGCTCTGGCCCTGTACTCACTGGAGTTTAGAAGAATGAGGGGCAACCTCATTGAAATCTATTGAATATTGGAAGCCCTATTTAGAGTGGATAGGGACAACATATGTTCCATAGTGGGGGAGTTTAGGACCCATGGGCACTACCTTAGAACAGAGATTATCGGGAATTCCTTTAGCCAAAGAGCAGAGAATCAGTGGAATTCATTGCCACAGGTGGCTGTTGAGGTCAGGTTATAGGGTATATTTAAAGCAGAAGTTGATAGATTCTTGATTAGTAAGGGTGCCAAAGAGATAGCAGGAGAATGGGGTTAAAAGGAAAACTTAAATCAGTCTTGATGGAATGATGGAGCAGACTCGATTAGGTCCAAATGGATTAATTCTGCTCTATGTCTTATCGTATTATAGTTTTATGTTCTAAACAATGAAGGTGCTTGAAAAAATAACATGTCTATGAAAACATAGATACCTTAAACACGCTGTTCATAGAACAGGTGATTATGGGCTTCTTAACTAAAATAAAAGCGCTCCAGTTAAGTCTTCTAATTAAATAATTTTGCATGAGCACAATCAAAACATACTACTCACCATTTGATGTCATGTCACAGACCGGGTTTGGTATGTCACTAAAGTCTCCAGCAAATTTCTACAGATGGAGAAAATTCTGACCAGTTTCATCACTGTCTGGAACGGAAGCTGCAGAGCACAGGATTGACAGGCTGCAGACTCAGTCAGCACCATCATGGCAGAAGTCTCTACACCACTAATGACATCTTCCAAAGACAGTTTCTCCTGAAGTTGGATTACATCACTATGGACTCTTACCATCTGGAACATGCCCTCTTCTCATCACTACCAGCATGGAGGAGATACAGGAGCCTGAAAACCCTCACTCTGTGTTTCTCAAACAGTTTCTTCCCCTCCATTATTGGGTTTGGAATGGTAAATGAGCCATGGATACTACCTCATCATTCCCTTTTGAACTACTTATTTAGATTATGAGGACACACAGTCCTCTTTTATTGTCATTTAGTGACGCATGCATTAAGAAATGATACAATATTCCTCCGGTGTGGTATCACAAAACACAGGACAGACCAAGACTGAAAAAAACTAACAAAACCACATAATTATAACATATAGTTACAACAGTGCAACAATACCATAACTTGATGAAGAAGTCCATGAGCACAGTGAAGTTCAAAGTCACTCAAATGTCCCACATCTCACGCAGACGGAAAGAAGAAGAAAAACTCTCCCTGCCATACCCGACCACGGTCCGACTCTGAGTCATCCGAAAACTTCGAGCTCTGATCAGCTCTCCGACACCGAGTACTGAGCGCCATCACCATCTGAATGATTTGACCTCCTTCTCGGTCACCAACAGCAGACAAAGCCGGGGATTTTGAGGCCTACCATCCGAAAGATTCCGGACCGCGCAGTAACGACAGCAGCGAACGGGCATTTCAGAAATTTTTCCAGATGTTCCTGTATGCTTTCACGTCCATCTTCATCGAATCAGAATTGTTCACGGCCCCATTTAACAGATATGATATCATTTTTCATTGGAGAGCTGCGCACACGCAGGTGCGCTGCTTCTCTTCTCCTCTATTTGTTTGTTTGTATGTTTATTTATCATTCATTCATTTATTTAATTTCTTATTGTAATTTATAGTAATTTTTTAAGTCTTGCAGTGTACTGCTGCCACAAAAAAAAAGCAGATTGCATAACATACACTCAGTGGCCATTTTATTAGGTGCACTGGTACACCTGCTTGTTAATGCAAATATCTATTCAGCTAATCATGTGGCAGCAACTCAATGCATAAAAGCATGCAGACATGGTCAAGAGGAACAGTTGTTGTTCAGACCAAACTTCAGAATGGGGAAGAAGTGACTTTGACTGTGGAATGTTTGTTGGTGCTGGACAATGTGGTTTGAGTATCTCAGAAACCGTTGATCTCTTGGGATTTTCAGGCACAATTCTCTCCAGAGTTTACACAGAATGGTGCGAGAACTAAAATTATCCAGTGAATGACAGTTCTGTGGGCAAAAATGCCTTGCTCATGAGAGCAGTCAGAGGAGAATGGGCAGACTGGTTCATGGTGACAGGAAGCCAACAGTAACTCAAAGAATCACTCATTACAACAGTGGCATGCAGAAAGGCATCTTTGCATGCACACGTTGAACCTTGATGTGGATGGCCTACAGCAGCAGAACATCATGGACGTACAGAAATACACCCAGAAAGCTGGCACAAGCACCAGTAAATGCATCCAAATGAACAGGGGAAAAGTAAGGCGAGCTTTTTACTTGATTGAATCTAGTTTATTTAAAAATCTCCTCCTATTTATCTACTAAAGTGGCCACTGTGTGTATGTCAGTGATAATTAAGCTGATTTTGATTCTGAATCTGAGAATGTGGTACGTAATGTGACACACAAAACTGAAATGGATGTACCCTTGACCAAGTTCAGCAATCACTTTTTTGGCAAACTCCTTTTGAATATCACAGAACAGTGTAAATTTACCATGAATTGCTGATTTTGTCTCTCTTTTGCAACTGAGCCAATAGCTGCTTTGGGTTTTGACGGCTGATGGGACCGCTGACCTTTTGCACGTACGATGCTCCAGAGCTTTATGCCCTCAGACACCATTCAAACCGTGCAGCGAAACTCCCCTACAGAGCAAGAGATGACAGAAAAGGAATCTGATAGCTCTCAATACTAAGGGATCTGCGGCAGCAATGATGTAGCAGCACAAAAAAATGCATGCTTGTTCTGAGTCCTTTTATGCTTCCCTTGATGCTGGGGATGTTTGCAGAAATTGAGTACATCTGTAGCTTATGACGATCATCAGTCATGCCCCATTGGGTGCAAGGTGCCAGTTCCAAACAGGAGCTGGCTGTGGCTCTATCGTGGATTGTTAATGCCTTTAAGAGCGAGGACATTGGCCACTATTAAAACTAGCCCACTCATTTCCACAGGCAAACACTAATTAGGTAAATGGCGAAGAGACAATCGTGAGCTCGGGCCCGTTTTAGGTGTGTGTTATTCATGAGGGGAGCTGCGAAAATCACAAGCGGAGATTTCTTTCAAGCCCACTGAATGTAATCAGTTTTCACATCATACCACAATCTTATTAATACACTCCCTTCTAAAGAACATGCTTGGTAGTTGGATATGTTGGAAGAGATTGTCTCTTGACGAGACATTTCACTTCTCTGCAACACAGGAAATTAGATATCTCTCTTTTGCAGGCACACAGCTGCAGAAAGAATGTCTCTAATATATGAAACAAAGCAAGTCCAATATGTGATATTGACAATGTGAAGAGTTTTATTCTAATGTTACATGACTTTAACACATCTTGTAAATTAGCATCAAATATAAAAGAAGGAAGATTGAATCCGAAAATGTATGCTTTGTGATGCCAGCACTGAATGTGCTTATATCATTCCTCAGGCAGATGTGTTAGACAGTAGTGAGAAAAAGGTTTGTAATTCTCCAGAGGAAGGCACACAAAATACTGTAGGAACTCGGCAGGTCAGGCAGCATCTATAGAAGGGAATAAATAGATGTCAGTTTGGGCCAAAACTCTTCATCAGGACATAATGTCTTTATCTCTTGTGTTTATATTTATCCAGTCCCTTACTGACCTCATGAAGTTCCAATATGATTTATTACCAATAAGGTTATTTTGAAGGACAATGAGTGTAGTGGGAAATATTGTACTCCATTTGTATACAGGAAGATCCCATTAACAACAATGTGATAATGGCCACATCATAAATGCAAAAGATTCTGCAAAAACTAAAAATCTAGAGGAGCCCCCACCACCTAGGACATGCTTTTTTCCCCATGTTTTCTACGTTGGGGGACTCTAAGACCAGAGGGGACAGCCTCAAAACAGAGAGAGGTCCATTTATAACCGAGATGAGGAGGAATTTCTTTAACCAGAGTGATGAATGTGTGGTATTTGTTGCCACAGGCAGCTGGGGAGGCCAAGTCATTTGGGTACATTTAAGGCAGAGGTTGATAGATTCTTGATTAGTCAGGGCATGAAGGGATATAAGGAGAAGGCAGGAGACTGGGGCTGAGAGGGAAATGGATCAGTCATGATGAAATAGCTGAGCAGAGTCAATGGGTCGAAAGGCTTAATTCTGCTCCTATAACTTATGGTCTTCAGTCTTACAAAGAATGGTAACTTGAAAAACATGGCAGCTAATTTAGACAAACCATCAGCAGCAGATCGATAACGATGGGACAGAGACAAGTTAACACTGGCAATAAAAGAAGGCGAATGGAATTTTAGCATTCACCTTGAGAGGTCAGGAACAGAAAAGTAAGGAAGTACCGCTGAAGCTTTATACGATATTGGTCAGATAGCATTTGGAATATTGTGACCAATTCTGGCCCTTGTGTCTGTGGAAAGATATGCTGCCCCTGGAGAGGGTCCAAAAGAGGCTCACGAGACTCGTAATTTACTAGGAGCACTTGATGTTTTTGGGCTTATACTTGATGCAGTTCAAAAAGATGACGGTGGGAATTTACTGAAAATTACCCAGGTCTGGATATAGTGGTTTTGGAAAGGGTATTTCCATTAGCTGGAGAGTCTGGGATCCAAGGGCACAGCCTCAGAATCATCCAGTGGTGAATTTGTGGAGCTTGCTGCCACAGAGGCTGGGGAGTCCAAACCATTGGGTGCATTTAAGACAGAAATTATTGGATTCTTTATTGATAAAGGAGGTAAAAGGGCTGGTAAGAAGAAATCTGCCATAATTGAGTGGCAGAGAAGATTCAAGGGGCCAAATGGCCTAATTCTTCCCCTATATCTGGTGATTTTATGGAGATTACCTATTTTGGGTGATCTTTGGTGGGTAAAAACTAGCCAAAATAACAGAAGATCTTCCAGCTCTTCTTTAGCGTGGTGCAATTGGACTTAATTGGACAGCTCAGGGATCAGACAGAACAACAGTCTGGCACCTCTGACAAGTGGCAACTTCAAAGTTCAAAGTTCATAGTAAATTTATTATTAAAGTAGTATCTCCAGATTCATTTTCTTGCAAGCATTTACAGGAAAAAGAAATACCAAAGAACTTTATGAAAATCTAAAACTGACAAACAAGCAAGTTGCAAAGAAGACAAACTATAAAATAAAATTAACACTGAGAACACAAGTTGTAAAGATTCCTTGAAAGTGAGTTAGTAGGCTGTGAAACGAGTTGACAGTAGTGGTGAATGAAGTTATCCACGCCAGTTCAGGAGCTTGAAGAGCAATTTCTTTGCAGTGCCAGCAAGGATTTGATTCCCTCCTCTATATATAAGGAGTTTGTACCTCCTCCCTCTGACCATGCAGATATCCTCTGGGTGCTCTGGTTTTCTGCAACATTACAAAGGTGTATGGGTTAGGCTTAGTAAGTTGCGGGCATGCTATGTTGATGCCAGAAGCATGGCGACAATTGTGGGCTGCCAAGTGCATCCTCACTGATTTGACTTGATGCAAAACGATGCATTTCGTTGCATGTTTCCATGTATATATGACAAATGAAGCTAATCTTTAAGAACGGTTCCTAAACCTGATGGTGTGGGACCCAAGGTTTCTATACCTCCTGCTTGATGGTAATAGTGGGAATTTTAGTAATAGTCAGCATGCTGAATTCCACAACTCATTGAGTTGAAAATTTTAAATGTGCATTAAACCTTATGTCTGAAAGGAGAGAGGTGCCTCCTGAGTCACAGGTGGAACAAAGACTTTGCAAATACCAATGCCCTTGAACAGAAAATCCTCCAAAAAGTAGTGGATACGGTCCAGTCAATCACGAGTAAAGCCCCCCCACCGTTGAACACATCTACACGGAGCAGTATCACAGGAAAGCAGCATCCATCATCAGAGACCCCCACCACCCAGGTCATGCTCTCTTCTCATTGCTGTCATCAGGAAGAAGGTACAGGAGCCTTAGGACTCACACCGCAGGTTCAGACACAGTTGTTACCCCTCAACCATCAGGCCCTTGAATCAGAGAGGATAACATCACTCGCCCCATCATTGAAATGCTCCCACAAACTATTGAGTCACTTTCAAGGACTCTTCACCACATGTTCTTGATATTTATTTCTTATTTACACATTTATTTATTTATTTTGTATTTGCATTTTGTTGGCTTTTCCAACATTGCTTGTTTTTCCATCCCATTGGGTGTGGCTGTTCATTGATTCTATTGTGTTTCTGGGATTTACTGTATATGGTCATAAGAAAATGGGTTGTACCTGGTGACATACTATATATGTACATTGGTAATAAATTTTCTTTGCAATTTGAAGAGCTGAACTAACTAGTTGCTGTACTCTCAGCCCTCTTCCTCTCTGTATCAGCCTTCAGTTCTGGCATTATGTAGATCCATGGGTTTAATCACACTCAGTTATGAATTGTTAACTAACTTTTAAAATATTACATACAGAATTCTTGCAAGCATGACCAGAATATGAAAAGTGTATTTCCAGTTTCCTGGCAACCTTTCACAAGTTTCTCATTCATCACTAAATTGAACAGTTTCAGCGTTAAGTTAGACCAGTTCATTTGTTAGTCCTGCAGAGCCGGCACTGATTAGAAGTGCACATCAAGGGCAATGTGTCTGTGCTTCTCTCAGAAGTGAAGATTAGGCTGATACCTTGACCCTCACGTTTGCAGCAAGAGTAGAATACTGAGGGATCAAATTAATTTACATTATTTATTAGTGAACAAAGGAAGATGGTTGTTTAGGAAGTGCGGTGACAAGAATAGTCATACAGAAGTGCAAAGGCTGTCTCCCTGGCTAAGCAAGGGCAATGGATGGGAAAGCACTGGGAGGAGGAAAATCAGCTGGAAGGACACATGGGAGATGGAAGCAAACACACTTAGCTTTCTCATCAGAGCTACATATGATGTGTTTCCCTCCCAAAAAAAACGTCCACCAGTGGTCTGGTGAGAACCCAACTTGTGCCCTGTGCCTGATTCTGGCAACTCACAAGCATATCCTGGCAAGCTGCAAAGCCAGCCTCACTCAAGGCAGATACACGTGGCTTCACAACCAGGTCTTGAAGAGTCTGGCAGAGGCAACTGAGACCAAGAGGATAGCAACCAACTCCTTACCCCCTAGAATGACTAACGCTCCAACACCAGTAGCATTTGTCCTGGACTGAGGGAAAAGGACATCTAATCTCCCTCCTAAGTCAGAAACAGGACAGCCGAACATGGCCCATGGCTGGAAAATGCTGGTGGATGTCATTAATCAACTCACCTTTCCACAGGAGATTGCGACCATCAACCTTAGGCCAGACTTGATTCTCTGGTCTAATTCATTACAGATTGTCTACGTCATGGAACTCACAGTCCTGTGGGGGGATTCAGTGGCTGAAGTGTATAAATGCAAGAGACTACGCTATGCAGATCTAGCAGCTGAAGCGCTGCGATGGGGCTGGAAAACCAAAGTTTGTCCTGTGGACGTGGGTTGTAGGGGATTATAGCCACATCCACCAACAAATTGCTGAAAGAGCTAGGGATCCATGGTCAGACTCTATGACAAAACATCAGAGCCACATCAGAGGTGACAGAAAAAAGCAGTCAATGGTTTTGAATCAAGCGAAAATACCTCTCCTGGGCTCCTGGATAGCATCAAGAGTGTGAGAAGACACAACAGGCGGTGACTCTGGGACACCAGAAGTCATCATCGAGCCCTCCAGAGGTGTAGTGGGCTAATTGATGCAATATATCAAGGAAGGAGGGAGCCCATTTAAAAACCCCTGCATGTTAACCCTATGCTATTTCCAATATCATGGGAGTCTCAAGCAAGTGCTAATGACCCGTTGGCACTAGGGATATTAACATCTTATCCTGTGTTTTTGATTTTGATTTTGTTCATGAGAATGTGTCTTTTGATATCTATTCATCATTTATGTTATGTGCCCTGTCATATGACGTGGGCAATCGTCGTCTTTCCATGGTAATGATTGTTCTTAGCAATTTTTTCTGCAGGAGTGGTTTGCCATTATAAATACTCTTCAGAGATTGACTGTCTGGCATCAATGGTCACAAAACCAGGACTTGTAATATTCACCAGCTCTAGCTGGAGGCAAATACATTAGAGGCATTTAAGAAACTCATATACAGGCACAGAGATGATAGAAAAATAGAGGGTAATTGAGAAGGAGACGGTGCAATTGATCTGAGAGTAGGTAAAAAGATCGTCAAAGCATCGTAGGCTGAAGGGCTGGTTCTGTCCTGTTATGTTCTATGTTCTATTGCTCTCTGCCCATGAGGAAGACTGGGTCTGTAGCCATGTATGAGCCAGCTTAGATAAGGTTGGCAGATTTCTTTCCAGTAATATTTTTGAACCAGATGGGTTTTTATAACATTCCAACAGTTTCTTGGCTGCCACTATCTCCTTCTCCTGCCCTTGTAATTTATTGATTTAATTGCTTGAAGCTAGATTCTTCAGCTACCACAATGGGTTGTAATTACTCATCCTATTGGCCATAGCAGAAAGTCATGGAATCTAAAGATATAGGTGCAGAATTAGACCATTTGGCCCATTAAATCTGCTCTGTCATTTCATCATGGCTGATCCATTCCCAATCTCCTGCCTTCTCCCTGTATCCCCTCATCCCACAATGCTATCAAGAATCTATCCTCCTATGGCTTAAATATACCCAATGACGTGGCATTAACAATGGATTCCATAAGTTCGCCACTCTCTGGCTAAAGAAATTCCTCCTCATCTCAGTTCTAAATGGACGTCTCTCTATTTATATGTCATGTCCTCCCATCTTACACTCCTCCACCATAGGAACCGTCCCCTCCACATCCACTCTGTTGAGGCCCTTCACCATTTGGTAAGTTTCAATGAGATCCCCTTTCATTCTTCTGAATTCCAGTGAGAAGAGATGCAGAACCATCAAATGCTCCTCAGTATCATTTAATTCCATCATGGATACTCGCCTCCATAGTGTTCAAGACATCTTCAAGGAGCGGTGCCTCAGAAAGGTGGCATCCATTATTCAGGACCCCCATCACCCAGCGCATGCCCTTTTCTCATTGTTACCATCAGGAAAGAGGTATAGAAACTTGAAGGCACACACTCAGCAATTCAGGAACAGCTTCTTTCCTTCTGCCATCTGATTCCTAAATGCTCATTGAACCCAAAAACACTACCTCACTTTTTTGTTTTTATATTATTTCTGTATTTGTACTATTCTTAATTTAACTATTCAATATACATATATTTACAGCAATTTTTTATTTATTTTCTACATTATCATGTATTGCATTGTACTGCTGCAACTAAGTTAACAAATTTCATGACATGTGCCGGTGATATTAAACTTGATTCAAGTTCTAATATGATAAGTCTCTCAATTTGGGAAATATTTTTGTGAACCTCCTTTGAATTAAATAACACAGAAACAGGCTCTTCAGCCCATCAAATCCATGCTGATTATCAAACACCCATCTACATTAATCCCATTTTCTCCTTCACCCATTCCTATCAACTGCACCAGATCCTGCCCCTCACCTTCATCATAGGGGCAAGTTGCAGCAGCCAATTAACGTACCAACCCTCAGGCCTTTGGGATATGGGATGTGGGATGAGAGAGGAACATTATGGTCACAGGGAGAATGTGCAAATTCCACTGAGATACACTCTGTGAACACTTTATTAGGTACATCTGTAAACCTGCTCATTAATGCAAATATATAATCATCCAATTAGGTGGGAGCAACTCAATGCAGACATGGTCAAGATGTTCAGTTGTTGTTCAGATCAAACATCAGAATGAGGAAGAAATGTCATCTAATGACTTTGACCATGGAATGATTGTTGGTGCCAGAGAAGGTGCTTGAGTGTCTCAGATACTCCGGATCTCCTGCGACTTTCATGCACAACGGTCACCAGAGTTAACAGAGAATGGTACAAAAAGCATTCAGTAAGCTGCAGTTCTGTGGGCAAAAGCACCTTGTTAATGTGGGAGGTCAGAGGAGAAAGGTCAGATTAGTTCACGCTAGCAGGAGGTCGACAGTAATGCAAAAACCACACGTTACAACAGTGGTGTGCAGAAGAGCATCTTTGAATGCTCAACACATTGATCTCTGAAGTGGGTGGTCTACAGTAGCAGAAGACATACACTCAATGGCCACTTTATTTGGTACAGGTTGGAGCTGATAAAGTGTCCACTAAGTGTAGTATTGGAGTGTAGATTAAACCAGGTGACCAGGGTTGTGATCCAGCAGCTTTAGTGACAGTGCTATTGTGCAGAGCAACTGTAGTACCTTATGTATCAACAGAGACGATTAGCAGCTTCTTTTCTTCTGTGCCTGTTATGCCACTGGCATTCAGGGCAGCAGTTGAGGTCCTCCATCTCTGACAGTGTTCAGGGCTTCCTTCACTGTGTCAGTAGCTTCCTCTCAGTGTTCAGTACTGTCAGTTCTGCAAGTCCCAGATAGAGGCTCAGGAATACCATCACACTCGATGTAGAAAGATCCTTTCCTACTATTTCCATAACTATTTTGTTTTTACTAATTAGCATTGTTAGCCTCAAGTTGAACCCCTGAACCTGGAGGACCAGTGGGCCACTCTTATTTTGGCCTTGACCTTTTGACTTGTTTGGCATGAGTGACCCTACCATGAGCCAAAGCATAAACCCCTGACTCCAGCCAACATGGCTCTCTGGGTCATTGAGGCATTCAAGCCTCCAAACAAGGTGTGGTCCTCTTGGAGGTAGGTTACCAGCATGCATGCAAAATGCCCTTCCCAATGAGTAACCGCAGGGCAACAGAGTTTGCTAAGCGGGAGGGACAAAGACTTCCTTATCTTTGGGCTATGGTCCTTGGTCTGTGTTCTATTTTAGTTGGCCATTTGATTACTATCTTAATTGGTTTGGCACAAAATTTGAGCCAAAAGACCTGTTTCTGTGCTGTACTGGTCTACGTTCTATCTGAATTAGAACAATCCATCCAAGGATACAACCCGTCAGTGAATGCTTTCCAGGGATGTGTTTTCACAGCCTAGTTCAGAAACGAGCAATTTCATTTCCCAATAGTCTTTTTCTGCAGGACTGGGCAGCAAATCATTCCTAATGTGGTTATCACAGATAATTTGGGGAGCTCCTGACAATTTATCATTGGACATTATGCCAGTTTCGATGGCTGGCTTCTGCTTGCTTGTGGACGCGGATTAAACATCACACCAGTTCTGCTGTAACACACACAAAATGCTGGTGGAATGCAGAAGGTCGCTGTGGAAGGAGCGATATCTGTCTCTTCCTTGTCAGCGAGAGAGAGAACTTATGGGATGTCGGAGTGTTGGAGTGAACAGTTCGTTTTTGATGGACCGTAGACCATGATCTCTCATTGGGGACTTTGCTTTTGCTTGCATGGTGGGTGATGGGAATACTGATGCTTTATGCTAGTATAAGTGGGGGTGAGTGGGAAGGGGGAGGGTTGATGCTGCACGCTACTTCTCGTGCGTGTGAGGGGGCAAGGGACTTCGGGTTCTTACATTTTTTTCTGTCGTTCATTCTTTGGGGGTCGTTCTTCTGTTTTGAGGATGTCTACAGAGATAAGAATTTCAGATTGTATATTGTATGCATTCTCTGATATTAAATGGAAGTATTGAACTATTGAATGATGGAATGTCAGGCAACACCATGGAAGGGAAAAAAGAGCTGATGTTTCAGGCAGAGAACCTGCATTAGGACTCCAACACCAGTTATGTTGCACAGCTTCCAAGGAATTGAGCATTCTATAACCTAAGGAAAGTCTCACGGAAACCAAATTCTCAAGTCAGACCACGTCCAGTTTGTTCCCAGCCTGATCTGGAGAATAAATTCATGGAGAATATTCCCCTTGGAACTATGATGAAAAATAAATGCATGGCTAAGCAGCAATGGCAATAAATTTACAAGAGTACAACATTAATTCAAATTTTGAAAAATTACTGGCATGATATTAATTTCCAGTTTCTTGAAGCCTTATCTGCATCTGTTCTCAGAACGCAGTCACTCCTGCAATATGTTTTCACAGAATATCACACAGTCCAATTACCTTTTGTGGATTCTTTGATGAAAAGTAAAGCTTTATGAAAGGTATTGTCAGAGGAGGCCAGAGTATTCCATTCCATTTAATCACAGCTGCAAGTACTGAAGGTCTTCTTCAAAGAGCTTTACTGCATCAGCTTGTTAAGAAGATGGACCCTAAGGATATTAAAGGTGCATGTATTTACTTATTACAGATTTATTTCAGTGTCTGATCATGGGGAATCTAACAATTTGTGCAGCTGTACTGACTGTTAATAAAAGGCTTAAGTGAAGTCATTCTGTGCATAGGAAGAGCCATTAACCATCAATGAGACGCCTAGGTGGTATAGATTGTAGGAGCTATGTTAGGTGCAGTACTGTGACAAGGTTTTAGGCACATATATATAACTAGGGTGCCGAGGACTTTTGTACAGTACTGTATTTGTCAATTTGGAGCAGAGATTGAGTTTGTTAAACTGACCAAGCAAAAGATGCTGGGAATGGTGAAGGCAGAGCACTGCGGGAGGGGTGTGTGAGAGGTGGGAGAGAAGGAGTGCCAGGGGTTGGGGCTGGCAGGCTGGCAAGTGGCACAGGTGAAGATGCATCCAGCCCTGAGACACCGGGCAAGGTCATTTGATTCCAAACAATTGGTTTATTGATTAAATCAGAATGTCTCTTTGGTGCTTCCCGCTCCCTCTCCTCCCTCTTCCCCTTTTTCCAACCATAATTCCCCTCTCCCTGTCCCCTTCCCACTCCCAGTCCACCATAGAGTCCCATATCAGAATCAGGTTTATCATCACTCACATGTCATGAAATTTGTTTATAATTTTTGCGGCAACTGTACAGTGCAATATGTAAAATTACTACATACTGTGCCAAAGTCATAGGCACCCTAGCTATATGTGTGTGTGTGTGTGTGTGTGTGTGTGTGTGTGTGTGCCTAAGAATTTTGCACAGTTCTGTACTTACATGAACATTGGGTAAAGAGCACAGAGACCATTTAGCCCAACCTATCTAAGTTAGAATTTATGCTCCACTTACCTTTCTCCCTTCATGAAAATTTAGCAGTGGACTCCTGGACCTCATTTCCTTGCCTGGCCTCCTTTGTATTTCCTCACTTTTAGACCCCAGTCAGTTTAGATTGGCTAAAACATCTCCTCCACAATCTCCATCAGCACAGGAGCACCACAGAGATGTGAGCTTAGCCCCCTGCTCTACTCGCTTTACACCTGTGATTGTGTGGCGATGTACAGCTCCAACGTCATATACACATTTGCTGATGAAACCACTGTTGTGGGTCATATCAACGGTGGTGATGAATCAGCGTACAATGTCAGTAAGGCCAAGGAACTTATCTTAGACTTCAAGAGAGGGAAATCAAAGGCCCATGAGCCAGTAATCATCTGTGGATCAAGGTGGAGAGGGTCAGTGACTTTAAATTCCTGGGCATCCCTCTCAGAGGACCTGTCCTGGCTCCATCATATAAAGATAATTGCAAAGAAAGCACGGCAGTGCCTCTACTTCCTCAGTAGTCTGTGGAGATTTGGCACGTCATCAAAAACCTTGGCAATCTTCTATAGATGAGTGGTGGAAAGTGTGCTGACTGGCTGCATTATAGCCTGGTATGGGAACACCAATGCCCTTGAGTGAAAAATCATACAAAAGGTAATGGATTTGGCCCAGTACATCACAGGTAAAACCCTCCCAACCATTGAGCGCACCTACATAAAACATTGCCGCAAGTAAGCAGCATCCATCATCAAAGATCGTCACCATCCAGGCCATGATCTTTTCTCGCTGCTGCCATCAAGTGCCTCAAGAACAGATACTACCCCTCAACAGTCAGGCTTTTGAAGAAAAAAGAATGAGTACTGTTATATAAGCAAACAACAGGAATTCTGCAGATGCTGGAAATTCAAGCAGCACAACTCAAAGTTGCTGGTGAACGCAGCAGGCCAGGCAGCATCTCTAGGAAGAGGTACAATCAACGTTTTGGGCCGAGACCCTTCGTCAGACTGTACCTCTTCCTAGAGATGCTGCCTGGCCTGTTGCGTTCACCAGCAACTTTTATGTGTGTTACAGTTATATAAGGACACTTTTATCTTGTTGTTTGATGCTCATGTGACGAAAAACCAAGTTATCAGAAGATTGATGCGGATGAGAGAGATAAGAGAGACAAAGAGAGAAATGTTCAAAATGTTAATGAGAGAGCAGAGAGATTAACGAAAAGAAACACAGTCCCGAGTATTGACAGACCGGTTACTCTGAACCTGAACTGTTTGAAGTTTGATGGACAGGCAATACCCCAGCAGGGGGATAAAAGGAACAGGTTCGCTAAGGCAAGACAGACACCAGGAGATCATGAGATAACGAGACCCTGGAAGTGTGGTGTGCCCCCACAAGTTGGTGGAAGTTATGGAGGTCTGGTCGCAGGACTGACCATAGACGCACAGGGTGAAAAGGTACGATCGGCGGGAACCTGATGTGTGTGTCTGCCCTTACCTGGGTGCTGGGTTCACCGCGGAAGGACGATCGTATCCAGAACAGAGGGGTCACAGTCGGTGACCTCAGAAGACATTAAAAAAGGGCTCGCCCAAAATCCAACTGCGGAGAACATCAAGGTCTGTCTGAATTCGATTTGCATATCATCCTTCTCCCTCTCTCTCTCTCCAACTGCACAACAGCGATTGCTGCGAACTATACTCAGCTGAACTGAACTCTGCGTCACTTGAGACTGATCATTTTACCCCTAGACTGCGATAGAGCTTGATTGATTCCTATTATCCTAGTTCTGTGTACATGTGTGTTTTATCGTTGCTAACCTGTTGCATTTATATCCTTACGATTAGAGTACTGTGTTACTTATTTCTTTAATAAAACTTTCTTAGTTCCAGTAATCCAGACTCCAACTAAGTGGTCCATTTCTGCTGGTTTGGCAACCCAGTTACGGGGTACGTAACACTCATTATTTATTTCTCTTTATTCCTATTTTCACTTGCAGTTTGTTATCCATTGATCCTGTTTACAGTTACTGTTCTATAGATTTGCTAAGGATGCACGCAGAAGATGTCTCAGGTTGTATGTGGTGACGTGTATGTACTCAGCTAATGAATTTTACTTCAAACTTTGAACTTTAAAATCTTTTATAATCTCTGCCTCAAACTGTGGTCCTGATTTCCACGTTCTTATTACTCCCAAAGTAAAATATTATTTTTTTTGCGAATCACCTTTTGGATTTCTCCATGAATGTCTTACATTGGCAGCATCTCGTTATTCCACGCAAGTTAAACATTCTTCTTGCATTCTCTCCATAAAACCATTCAATAGGCCACCCACCACCTCTAAAGAGAAAAGAGACTTTTAGATAGATAGATAGATATACTTTATTGATCCCGAAGGAAATTGGGTATCGTTACAGCCGCACCAACCAAGAATAGAGCATAAATATAGCAATACAAAAACCACAGACAATCAAGCAACAAAATGAAAACTATGCCAGATGGAAATAAGTCCAGGACCAGCCTATTGGCTCAGGGTGTCTGACCCTCGACGGGAGGAGCTGCAAGTTCGATGGACACAGGCAGGAACGACCTCCCATGCCGCCCAGTGTTGTATCTCGGTGGAATATGGCCGAAGTCCAACAGCAAAAAGTTCAATATCCGGTCTACAAACACGTTCCTCGATCGTAATATGACCCAGATTGCACCATCCGTTGTTAACCAGAACAGTAATATACTGTACAGTACTAATTTCCTGATATACTGTACAGTATCACCCTGAGGTTATGGTACCGTCTGTTGCAACTCTGTGCCTACTTGAGTGATTCTCGATCCTGATAATATGGAAGGTAAAATCACATGCAATAGTAAAAGTGATCAAACTAAGGTTCAATACTGGTTTTACAAACATTCTTGCTTTTCATTTCTATCCTTCTAGAAATAAATTCCAGACTTTGTTTTTCTCTTTGTAATGGCTTTGTTTATACATGGCTCAGAAATCTGTGTATCCAGACTTCTGTGCCATGTATATCACAGTCTTACCAGGTGAGGCATCACTCCACCTGCGAATCTGCTGGGGTTGTCTATTGTGACCGGTGCTCATGATTCAGTCTCCGCTACATTGGTGAGAACCATTGTAAATTGGGGGGCAGCTTCATCGAGCACCTCTGCACTATCTGCCACAAGCAGGACTTCCCGGTGGCCAAATATTTTAATACCAATTCCCATACCCGTTCCAATATGTTGATCCATGGCCTCCTCTTGTGCCAAGGTGTGGCCACCCTCATGGTGGAGGAGTAACACTTTATATTATGTCTGGCTAGCCTCCAACCTAATGGCATGAATACCAATTTCTCTTTCTGGTGACCAAATTTCACCCCCCCCCCACACCGCCTCCTCTATTCTCCACTCTGACCTTTCACTTCTTCTCACTTCCCTATCATTTCCCCCGGGTTCCCTCCTCTTTCCCTTTCTCCAATGGTCCACTCTCCTCTCCTATCAGATTCTTTCTTCTCCAACTCTTGATCTTTCCCAACCATCTGGCTTCATCTATCACCTTGTAGCTATTTTCCTTCTCCTCCCCCCACATTTTTATTCTGGCATCTCCCCCCTTACTTCTCCATCCTGAAGAAGTACCTCAGCCTGAAATGTTGACTGTTTACACTTTTCCATAGATGCTGTCTGACCTGCTAAGTTCCTTCAGCATTTTGTGTGTGTTGTTTCAGCATATTTTTGCTTACTTATTTTCCTCAATCCCTGTGTTCTTCTAACATTGATTTCTCCAACTTCTGGTAATTTCTCCTCCTTCTCCTTCTCTCTTTTTTCATTCCCCATTCTGACTTCCTTCTTACCCCTTCTCTTCTCCTCATCTGCCCATCACCTCCCTCTGGTGTCCCTCCTCCTTCCAAATGAGGAGAGGTAATATAACCTTTGAAGTTTAGAAGAATGAGAGGAGATCTTTAATTACTCCATCCTCTGCGGTAGAGAATTTCAAAGGTTTGCAACTCACTGAATTTCCTTTTCAAATTTCTCTTCAAATCTGCATTAAATGGGAAATCCTCCACATGGAAATCATACTTCCCAGTTCTGGATTCTCAACTAGAGGAAACTTTCTCCAACCTTCTAACCTATCAATCGCCACAGAAACTTCAAATAGGATCACCCTGAATCTTCATTTCCCTAAGCTCCGAAATAGTACTTTGAGTCTCTCTGCCTATCTACATCTTCCTACTTCATTCTTCCCCTCTGCTATCAAATTTTTGAACAGTCCATAAACTCAAGAAGACTACCACACTACTCCCCTTTTGCACTAATTTTCAGAATTGACCCTTCCAGACCTTCAAGCTGTGTAGCCCAGCAACACCCGATTTAACACTAGCATAACCTTGGTTCAATTTACAATAATCAATTAAGTTACTAACCGGTACATCTTTGGACTGTGGGAGGAAATTCCATAGGGAAGCCATACAGACTCCTTACAAATGACATAGGGATTGAATGCTGAATTCCAATGCCCTGAGCTGTAAGATGCCCTATTGTATCCTATTCCATTTTTTAAATGTCTTGATCTGTACAACAGCTACAAAAAAAAACAAATTTCACAATGTATGCCAATGATAATATATCTGATACTGATATACCTTTGATTTGGCATTTGATCATCCTGTTCATTTTACCTTTATACCTCATTTGAGAAGAGTCCGTTGAATCTCTTTGCCCCTGTTATGTGTACAGAGTCAAACAGTACTACAACACAGAAGCAGGCCTTTCAGCCCATCTAGACCATGCCAAACTGTTATAACACTATATAAATTTAAGTTGTTCCTAAGACCATTAGACCATAAGATATAAGTGCAGAATTAGGCCATTTGGCTCAACAAATCTGCTCTGCCATTTCATCATGGCAGGTCCAATTTCAATCTCAGCTCCAATCTCCTGCTATCTCCCTGTATACCTTCATGCCCTGACTAATCAAGAATCTATCAATCTCTACCTTAAATGTACCCAATGACTTGGCCTCCACAGCTGCCTGTGGCAACAATTTCCACAGATTCACCACTCTCTGTCTAGAGAATGAAGGCCCTGGGTGATCCTACTTAAAGTTTCTCCTCATCTCCATTCCAAAAGGATGCCCCTCTATTCCGAGGTTGTGTCCTCTGGTCTTAGACTCCCCACCATAGGAAACATCCTCTCCACATCCACTCTATCAAGTCCTTTCAACTTTTGATAGGTTTCAATGAGGCCACCGCCATCCTTCTGAATTCCAGTGAGTGCAGGCCCAGAGCCATCAAACACTCTTCATATGACAAGACTTCCACTCTCAGAATTTGCAGGATAAGGCTACTGCGTGAAGCCTTCCAAACACGAGCCTCTCAGATGTACTAATATTCACGCTACAAGTACAAGATCAAAATTTCTCTTACATCAGGCTAACATGGTTGCATAGTTCTAAAAACAGAGACCTTTCAATCTCCACACCCAGTGCTAGATGCGGTAAAAAAATAATCTGCAATTTCTTCTGAGACAACAGATGTGTTGGAAGAAAGACTGAATGTTTCAAAGGATTCACTGACTGCTAAATTCTTTCAGCATTTCAACCCGCACTGAGCTTCGAGAGCTCGGTGTGTGCCAGCCTTCCCTTTGATCTCCAGGATTCTTTACTGTTATTTAGCACGGCTGTGTTCACTCTCTTGGGATATCAGTCATTAAAGCAGAGAACTTTTCATTAAGGTAGAAATGAAGGTCTTGGAGAATAATTTTGGGATGGATGATTGTTTGCCGAGGTGTCCTGGTTATTTGCTTCTGTGAATGCTCTTTTTGGTTACCGCTGCCAGCACTATCTCCAGGAAGCAATAGATACTTAATGCAGGATGAAATGTTATATTAATCACTGCCTGCATTTAGCTATAAAGGATAAATATTAAAAGGAATAAGAGAAGCAAGGAATGGCATAAAAGTTAAACTTCCTGTTCGAATCTTCCGAGACTCCACTTGCTAAAAAGAACTAATTGAAAGTAGCAGCATTTTTGACACTCCTGAACGATTGCTATGGTGTTGTTGGCTTGCAAGTGGGTTTGAATTACATTTGGACCAACCCACAGTGCAGAAATCCCACCACAACAAGTCTCCAGGGTAATTGAATAACTGAGCAGATAAGCACATCGGCTCACAGTTTCATTATGAGCTTCAAGCATCGTCACAAGTCAACGTAGTCTTCCATTTTGCCTATTTAAAAATAAATATGGAGCATTGAATGGAGAATCTGCATAACAGAACATTCAAATAAATGCATAACCTTAATTCAGCCTGGAGAAGACTGTGATTAATCCACTGCCTAACCATCGGTGGCAGCAAAGCAGAGCTGGCTCAGAGTATCTTTGTCAGAAATCAAATCTTTGCGTTGGGGACAAGGAGCTGGAATCTGAGAAATTAATACCTAGATATAAGTCTCTTCTTGTCTTCAGGGCTGAGCGAAGTTCTCATCTGGAAAATAACAAAACCTGCAGCATAATTTTCTGCCTTTATACATCGACAGTTAGGGAATAATATATGTAACAAATTTGCCTTCATTTCCCTGGCAGGGTAAGATGAAAGAAATCAAGGGAAGAAGCTTCCATCTGCTAAATAGTTCAAGGACCACTGGACAACAGCTTAAAATCACAAGATCACAAGACCACATGACAAAGGAGCAGAAGTAGGCCATTCGGCCCATCGAGTCTGCTCTGCCACTCCACCATGAGCTAAACCGTTCTCCCATCTATTTCTAACTTCCGGCTTTTCCCCCATATCCCTTAATACCCTGACTAATTAGATACCTATCAATCTCCTCCTTAAACATCCTTAATGATCGGGCCTCCACAGCTATATGTGGCAATGAATTCCATAAATTCATGACACTCTGGCTAAAAAAATTTCTCCCCATCTCTGTTTTAAATGGGTACCCTCTAATTCTAAGACTGTGGCCTCTTGTCCTGGACTCACCCACCAAGGGAAACAACCTTTCCACATCTACTCTGTCCAACCCTTTCAACATTCGAAATGTTTCTATGAGACCCCCTCTCATTCTTCTATACTCTAATGAATACAGTACAAGAGCCGACAAACACTCCTCATATGTTAGCCCTTGCATTCCAGGAATCATCCTCGTAAATCTTCTCTGAACTCTCTCCAACATCAGTATATCCTTTCTAAGATAGGGGCCCCAAAACTGCACACAGTATTCCAAATGAGGTCTCACTAATGCCCCATAGAGCCTCGTCAACACCTCCTTACTCTTATACACTATTCCTCTTGAAATGAATGCCAACATAGCATTCGCTTTCCTTACCGCCGATCCAACCTGGTGGTTAACCTTTAGGGTATCCTGCACGAGGCCCCCCAGGTCCCTTTGCACTTCCAATTTTTGAATTTTCTCCCCATCTAAATAATAATCTGCCCAATTATTTCTTCTTCCAAAATGTACAACCGTACATTTCTCAACGTTGTATCTCATCTACCATTTCTTTGCCCACTCTCCTAAACTGACTAAGTCTCTCTGCAACCTTTCTGTTTCTTCGACACTTCCTGCTCCTCCACCTATCTTGGTGTCATCTGCAAATTTAGCCACAAAACCATTTAATCCATAATCCAAATCATCGATATACATTGTAAAAAGATTCGGCCCCAACACCAACCCTTGCAGAACACCACTAGTAACCGGCAACCAATCAGAATAGGATCCCTTTATTCCCACCCTTTGCTTTCTGCCTATCAGCCAATGCTCCACCCATTTCAATATCTTTCCTATAATTCCATAGGCTCTCATCTTATTAAGCAGCCTCATATGCGGCACCTTATCGAAGGCCTTTTGAAAATCCAAATACACAACATCCACAGCCTCTCCCTTCTCAATCTTATTTGAGATTACCTCAAAAAATTCCAATAGGTTGGTGAGGCAGGATCTTCCCTTCATGAAACCATGCTGGCTTGGGCCTATTTTGTCATACACCTCAAGGTATTTCATAACCTCGTCCTTGAGGATTGACTCCAATAACTTTCCAACTACCGATGTCAGACTAATAGGTCTGTAATTTTCCTTTTGCTGTCTCCCTCCTTTCTTAACAACAAAACTATATTTGCGATCTTCCAGTCCTCCGGAACCAGGCCAGAGTCTATTGATTCCTGAAAGATCATTTCCAATGCCTCCACAATCTCCAAAGCCACCTCCTTCAGAACCCGTGGGTGTACCTCATCCAGGCCGGGAGACTTATCTATTCTTAGTCCATTTAGCTTCCCAAGCACTTTCTCTCTAGTAATCTTGACTGTACCTAATTCTATTCCCTGAGACCTCTGGCTACCAGGTATGTTGCTAATGTCTTCCACTGTGAAGACTGATGCAAAATACTCATTTAGTTCCTCTGCCATCTCTTTGTTACCCATTATAATTTCTCCAGCATCATTTTCAATTGGTCCTATATCTACCTGTGTCACTCTTTTACTCTTCATATATTTTTTAAAAACTCCTAGTATCCTTTTTTATGTTAATTGCCAACTTCCTTTCATAATTCATCTTTTCTTTCCTAATGACTTTCTTAGTTTCCTTCTGTAAGTTTCTAAAGTCGTCCAGTCCTCAGTTTTCCCAATAATTTTTGCTTCCTTGTACATCATCTCTTTTGCTTTTATTTTAGCCTTAACCTCTCTCATTAGCCATATTTGTGCCATTTTTTCATTCATGATTTTCTTTTTTCTTAGAATATATTTTTCCTGCACTTTCCTTATTTCTTGTAGGAATTTCGTCCAATTTTGCTCTACCGTCCCTCCACCTAGCTTACTTTTCCAATCGACTTGGACCAGTTCCTCTCTCATACCACTGTAATTTCCTTTGTTCCACTGAAATATCGATACACCTGATACCAGCTTCTCCTTTTCAAATTTGAAACAGAACTCAATCATATTATGATCACTACTTCCAAGGGGTTCCTTTACCTCCAGTTCCCTAATCGCCTCAGGTTCGTTACACAGCACCCAATTCAAAACAGCTGATCCCCTGGTGGGCTTCTGGACAAGCTGCTCCAAAAAGCCATCCTGTAGGCATTCTACAAACTCCCTCTCCTGAGATCCAGTACCTTCTTGACTTTCCCAATCCACTTTAAAATCCCCCATAATTATTTTGACATTTTCCTTCTGACACGCTTTTTCTATTTCCAGATGTAACTTGTCCACATCTCGGCTGCTGTTTGGAGGCCTGTATATAACTGCTATTTGTGTCTTTTTACCCTTGCCATTTCTTAACTCGACCCATAAGGATTCTACCTCTTCTGATCCTATGTCCCTTCTTTCTAGTGATTTGATATTGTTGCTTACCATCTGGGCCACGCCACCCCCTTTACCTACCTTCCTGTCTTTCCTATACACTGTGTATCCTTGGACATTCAGCTCCCAATCACATCCATCATTTAGCCATGTCTCGGTGATGGCCACAATGTCATATCTTTTAACCTGTCGCTGTACGACAAGGTCATCCACTTTCTTTCTAATGCTGCGTGCATTTAAGTACAGTACATTTGGATCAGTATCTGTTACCGATTTTGCTATATTTCTATCACACAGCAAATTATCCTGTCTATTCACCTGCCTGTCCTTCTTGCCATCTTTGGTGCACGGTATCTTTGACTTACTTCTATTTTCCTTTTCCTTGACCCTAACATCCTGGTTTCCTTCCCCCAGCCAACTTAGTTTAAACCCTCCTTAACAGCTATATTAAACAATAAAGTAAATTAAAACAATCCCGCCAGGATATTAGTACCCTTTGAGTTCAGGTGTAACCCATCGTTTTTGAATAAGTCATAACTCCCCCAAAATAGATCCCAATGATCCAAGAATTTGAAGCCCTGCCACCTGCACAAGTTACTTAGCCACACATTCATCTGCTTAATTCTGCTATTCTTACCTTCATCATCGCGTGGCTCAGGCAGTAACCCTGAGATTATTACTCTGGAGGTCTGGCTTTTCAATTTTCTTCCTAGCTCCCAGTAATCTTCCTTCAGGAACTCAGCAGGTCGGGCAGCATCCGTGGAAACGATCAGTCAAAGTTTCGGGCCGGAACCCTTCGTCAGGACTGTAGGGGGAAGGGGCAGAGGCACTATAAAGAAGGTGGGGGGGAGGGTGGAAAGGAGAAGGCTGGTAGGTTCCAGGTGAAAAACCAGTAAGGGGAAAGATAAAGGGGTGGGGGAGTGGAAGCAGGGAAGGTGAAGAAGGAATAGGGGAAAACACAAAAGACAGCTCATCAATTTCATCGACTTTACTTCAAACTTCCACCCAGCCCTCAAATTCACTTGGTCTATCTCAGACGCTTCTCTCCCCTTTCTCAATCTCTCGGTCTCCAGCTCTGGAGACAGACTGTCCACTGCCATCTTCTACAAGCCCACTGACTCTCATAACTACCTCGACTAAACCTCTTCCCACCCTGCCACATGCAAAAACGTCATTCCCTATTCCCAGTTCCTCCGTCTCCGCCGCATCTGCTCCCAGGATGAGGCTTTCTGTTCCAGGACATCTCAAATGTCCTTTTTCTTTAAGGATCGTGGTTTCCCTTCTGCCGTCATCGATGATGCCCTCACCCACACCTCCTCCATTTCCCGCACTTTGGCCCTCACCCCATCCTCCCGACACCATAACCGGGACAGAGTTCCCCTTGTCCTCACCCACCACCCCACCAGCCTTCAGATCCAGCACATTATCCTCCGCAACTTCCGCCACCTTCAACAGGACCCCACCACTAAGCATATCTTTAATGTGCTCCACCTGTCCCTACACCTCCTCTCTTGCCACCATTCAGGGCCCCAAACAGTCCTTCCAGGTGAGGCAACACTTCACTTATGAGTTTGTTGGGGTCATCTATTGCATCCGGTGCTCCCGGTGTGGCCTCACCTACATCGGTGAAACCTGACGCAGATTGGGGAACCGCTTCGTCGAGCACCTCCGCTCCATCCGCCACAACAGACAGGATCTCCCGGTTGCCACCCACTTCAACTCTGCTTCCCATTCCCATTCGGATATGTCCATACATGGCCTCCTCTACTGCCATGATGAGGCTAAACTTGGGTTGGAGGAGCAACACCTCATATACCATCTAGGTAGTCTCCAGCCCCTTGGTATGAACACAGAATTCTCCAACTTCCAGTAATTCCCTCCCCCTCTATCCCTATGTCACTCTGCCCCCTCCCCCAGCTGCCTATCACCTCCCTCATGGTTCTGCCTCCTTCTACTACCCATTGTGTTTTCCCCTATTCCTTTTTCACCTTTCCTGCCTATCAGCTCCCTGCCTCCCCTCCCCCACCCCTTTATCTTTCCCCTTACTGGTTTTTCACCTGGAACCTACCAGCCTTCTCCTTCCCGCCCATCCCCCAGCTTCTTTATAGGGCTGCTGCCCCTTCCCTCTTCAGTCCTGATGAAGGGTTCCAGCCCGAAACGTTGACTGATCGCTTCCACGGATGCTGCCCGACCTGCTGAGTTCCTCCGCCGAAAAAAAATCAACCTCATCAAGACTGAAGGACTCGAGTTACCTGAAGGCCACATACCAGATGTAAAAGGAGTGAGTGAGTGAGGCCTCCACGAGTTAGTGTTGACTATAAATGTTGTGTCCTCGCTATCTAGATACACAAGCCTGGGCAGTACGATATGGAGGGCAAGATGTTGCCCTAGTAGAAAACTCAACGCGTCTGAAGAACCCAAAGGAACAGCAGAGACTGATACAGTTTGGTACCATCAGCGTCACAGGAGTTGCCAGTCAGCTGTGAACTCAGCATAGAACTGCCTTAGGGACTCCAGCTCCAGATTTTCCCTTGGGATTTACTCCCGAAGCCTTTCCCATGAGTGGGTATAGCCACAAGGCAGCAGAGGTTTGAGATCAGTGTTTTTCTTCTCCTAGATGAGCTGCCAACCATAGCTGACAAACCCCTCTGCCCAAGTGACTGATTTCACCATGCTAGAAACTCGCCTTCTCCCCTTTTCCTGTCAGTAGAAATGGTTCTGCCGGGATAAGCCACATGTGAAGGCCAGGAACTGAGGCACATGCCATTGTGAACATTTAATAGGTAGTGGGAGCTTGTCCTCATTACCACCTCAGGCTATAACAATCATAAGGAACCAGATGAACTGGACAGCTACAAATACCTGAGGATCCTGCAGGCGCATGGAAGATACGATGAAGACGCAAGGAAGACTGCAACATCTACCTACCTCCAAAGAGTGGGACAGGTCCTAAAAGCCATCCAAGTATCCTACCAGTCCTCAGATACCCAACCGCAACAATGTACTGGCCAAGGAATGAACTGGAAACCGTAGACGTCAAGACCAGGAAACTACTAACAATACATGGAGGATTCCATCCAAAGTCCAACATTGAGTGACTATACAACCTTCGGAAGAAAGGAGGACGGGGACTTGGAAATGTCAAGACCACAGTTCTGGAAGAAATGCAAAATATCCATGAATATGACAGCAAGGTGGCTCCTAAAGGTAACCTGCTAGGAGAGTATTCCAGACAGCAGGCAGGGGATATGGAAATGAAAGTACTTTCAATTGCCGGAATCAACTGGAGATTGATGGGCGTATTAGAAAGATAAGATTGCTGGAAAATAAGTGGGGGAAGGGCACTGGTGATACTTGATGCAGACTCAGTGGGCTAAGGGCCTATTTCTGTGTTGTTTCCATGTTCCAAAAGTTTAATGGCCTCGTTTCATACCATAAGGAAATAGAAGGAAGCTAATTGTCCTTTAGAAATCAATGAAACTATTCCTCACCTGGATCCACCTATCACTTGCCAGCTCTTCCTCCATTCATTTACGTATTTGTATTTGCACAATTTGTCATCAGCGATGGCTACAGAGGCTACTGGCCACCATCATGGACAACCTCAAGGAGCAATGCCTCACAAAGGCAGTGTCCACCATTTTGAACCCTATCAGCTTGTCCTCATTGCTGCCATCTGGAAGGAGGTACAGAAACCTAAAGGCACGCACTTAAATATTCTTCCCCTCTGCCATCCATTTTCTGAATGGAAATTGAACCCATGAACACTACCTCACTAATTTTTTTAAATTCTATTTGGCACTATTTGTTTACTTTTATTTTGGATATATATATATATATATATATACAGTTTCTTCAACTCCTTTCGCATCACAAGAACACAATCTTGTTGTCCTCTATTTTATTGATTCAATTCTAGATTCAGGCTTGCCACCTTCTGAACTTTTTTAATTTATACATGGAGGTATTTCTCTTTCCATCGCTCATTGCATCAGAGTTACTCATTTCATTACAGTTTCACTCCTCAAAGAGAAAGTTGCGCTTTGGCTTATATTCTGCCTTTCCTATCTTCAGTGCATTCCAAACTGCTCCACGTCCAACAAAATACTTCTCAAAATGCACTAGCTGCTATAGCCTGGGAAATAACAGTCTGTTACAACAAGCTCCTCAGCACGACAAAGAACCTGTCTTTAGTGCTGTTTGCAGGAAAAGGATTACTTAGGACATTAGGGAGAAAACTGTTTTTGCACCTCTGTGAGGGGGCAGATAATGATAATTTCATCCAAAAGATAGAACTGGCCAGCACTCTTTCACCAGAGTACTATCCAACAACTTAGACCATAAAACCATAAGACCATAAGACAAAGGAGCAGAAGTCGGCCATTCGGCCCATCGAGTTTGCTCCGCAATTTTATCATGAGCTGATCCATTCTCCCATTTAGTCCCACTCCCTGGCCTTCTCACCATAACCTTTGATGCCTTGGCTACTCAGATACCTATCAATCTCTGCCTTAAATACACCCAATGACTTGGCCTCCACTGCTGCCCGTGGCAACAAATTCCATAGATACACCACCGTCTGACAAAAAAAATTTCTTCGCATTTCTGTTCTGAATGGGTGCCCTTCAATCCTTAAGTCATGCCCTCTCGTACTAGATTCCCCCATCATGGGAAACAACTTTGCCACATCCACTCTGTCCATGCCTTTCAACATTCGAAATGTTTCTATGAGGTCTCCCCTCATTCTTCTAAACTCCAAGGAATACAGTCCAAGAGCAGACAAACGTTCCTCATATGTTAAACCCCTCATTCCCAGAATCATTCTAGTGAATCTTCTCTGTACCCTCTCCAAAGTCAGCACATCCTTGCTTAAATAAGGAGAACAAAACTGCCCACAGTACTCCAAGTGAGGTCTCACCAGTGCCTTATAGAGCCTCAACATCACATCCCTGCTCCTATACTCTATTCCTCTAGAAATGAATGCCAACATTGCATTTGACTTCTTCACCACCGACTCAACCTGGAGGTTAACCTTAAGGGTATCCTGTACGAGGACTCTCAAGTCCCGTTGCATCTAAGAACTTTGAATTCTTTCCCCATTTAAAAAATAGTCTGCCGTTTATTTTTTCTGCCAAAGTGCATAACCATACAATTTCCAACATTGTATTTAATTTGCCACTTCTCCGCCCATTCTTTCAATCTATCTAAGTCTCTCTGCAGACTCCCTGTTTCCTCAGCACCACCGGCCCCTCCACCTATCTTCGTATCATCAGCAAACTTAGCCACAAAGCCATCTAGTCCATAATCCAAATCGTTGATGTACAATGTAAAAAGAAGCGGCCCCAACACAGATCCCTGTGGAACACCACTGGTAACTGGCAGCCAACCAGAATAGGATCCCTTTATTCCCACTCTCTGTTTCCTGCCAATCAGCCAATGCTCTATCCACATATGTAACTTTCCCGTAATTCCATGGGCTCTTATCTTGTTAAGCAGCATCATGTGTGGCACCTTGTCAAAGGCCTTCTGAAAATCCAAATATACAACATCCACTGCATCTCCCTTGTCTAGCCTACTGGTAATTTCCTCAAAAAATTGTAATAGGTTTGTCAGGCAGGATTTTCGTTTAAGGAATCCATGCTGAGTTCTGCCTGTCTTGTCATATGCCTCCAGGTACTCTGTAACCTCATCCTTGACAATCAACTCCAACAACTTCCCAACCACCGATGTCAAGCTAACAGGTCTATAATTTCCTTTTTGCTTCCTTTCCCCCTTCTTAAATAACGGAGTGAAATTTGCAATCTTCCAGTCCTCCAGAACCATGCCAGAATCTATCGACTTTTGTTGATAGATTGTCTGCGAGATGGCTTTTTAGAACAGCTTGTTGTTGAGCCTACTAGGGGATAGGCTGTACTGGATTGGGTATTGTGTAATGAACCGGAGGTGATTAGAGAGATTGAGGTGAAGGAACCCTTAGGAGACAGTGATCATAACATGATTGAGTTCACTGTGAAATTAGAAAAAGAGAAACCAAAATCTGATGTGTCGGTATATCAGTGGAGTAAAGGAAATTACAGTGGCATGAGAGAGGAACTGGCCAAAGTTAACTGGAAAGGGACACTGGCGGGAAAGACAGCAGAGTAGCAGTGGCTGGAGTTTATGTGAGAAATAAGGAATGTGCAAGACAGGTATATTCCAAAAAAGAAGAAATTTTCGAGTGGAAAAAGGATGCGACCATGGTTGACAAGAGAAGTCAAAGCCAAAGTTAAAGCAAAAGAGAGGGCATACAAGGAAGCAAAAATTAGTGGGAAGACAGAGGATAGGGAAGTTTTTAAAACCTTACAAAAGGAAACCAAGAAGGTCATTAAGAGGGAAAAGATTAACTATGAAAGGAAGCTAGCAAATAATATCAAAGAGGATACTAAAAGCTTTTTCAAGTGTATAAAGAGTAAAAGACAGGTGAGAGTAGATATCGGACCAATAGAAAATGACGCTGGAGAAATTGTAATGGGAGATAAGGAGATGGCAGAGGAACTGAATGAGTACTTTGCATCAGTCTTCACTGAGGAAGACATCAGCAGTATACCGGACACTCAAGGGTGGCAGGGAAGAGAAGTGTGCACAGTCACAATTATGACAGAGAAAGTACTCAGGAAGCTGAATAGGCTAAAGGTCGATAAATCTCCTGGACCAGATGGAATGCACCCACGTGTTCTGAAGGAAGTAGCTGTGGAGTTTGCAGAGGCATTAGCGATGATCTTTCAAAAGTCGATAGATTCTGGCATGGTTACAGAGTACCTGGAGGCATATGACAAGATAGGCAGAACTCAGCATGGATTCCTTAAAGGAAAATCCTGCCTGAGAAACCTATTACAATTTTTTGAGGAAATTACCAGTAGGCTAGACAAGGGAGATGCAGTGGATGTTGTATATTTGGATTTTCAGAAGGCCTTTGACAAGGTGCCACACATGAGGTTACTTAACAAGATAAGAGCTCATGGAATTACGGGAAAGTTACATACGTGGATAGAGTGTTGGCTGATTGGCAGGAAACAGAGATTGGGAATAAAGGGATCCTATTCTGGTTGGCTGCCGGTTACCAGTGGTGTTCCACAGGGCTCAGTGTTGGGGCCGCTTCTTTTTACATTGTACATCAACGATTTGGATTATGGACTAGATGGCTTTGTGGCTAAGTTTGCTGACGATACGAAGATAGGTGGAGGGGCCGGTAGTGCTGAGGAAGTGGAGAGTCTGCAGAGAGACTTGGATAGATTGGAAGAATGGGCAGAGAAGTGGCAAATGAAGTACAATGTTGGAAAGTGTATGGTTATGCACTTTGGCAGAAAAAATAAACGGGCAGACTATTATTTAAATGGGGAAAGAATTCAAAGTTCTGAGATGCAACGGGACTTAGGAGTCCTCGTACAGGATACCTTTAAAGTTAACCTCCAGGTTGAGTCGGTAGTGAAGAAGGCGAATGCAATGTTGGCATTCATTTCTAGAGGAATAGAGTATAGGAGCAGGGATGTGATGTTGAGGCTCTATAAGGCGCTGGTGAGACCTCACTTGGAGTACTGTGGCAAGTTTTGGTCTCCTTATTTAAGAAAAGATGTGCTGACATTGGAGAGGGTACAGAGATGATTCACTAGAATGATTCTGGGAATGAGAGGGTTAACATATGAGGAACGTTTGTCCGCTCTTGGACTGTATTCCTTGGAGTTTAGAAGAATGAGAGGAGACCTCATAGAAACATTTTGAATGTTAAAAGGCATGGACAGAGTGGATGTGGCAAAGTTGTTTCCCATGATGGCGGAGTCTAGTACGAGAGGGCATGACTTAAGGATAGAAGGGCGCCCATTCAGAACAGAAATGCGGAAAATTTTTTTTAGTCAGAGGGTGGTGAATCTATGGAATTTGTTGCCACGGGTAGCAGTGGAGGCCAAGTCATTGGGTGTATTTAAGGCAGAGATTGATAGGTATCTGAGTAGCCGGGGCATCAAAGGTTATGGTGAGAAGGCCGGGGAGTGGGACTAAATAGGAGAATGGATCAGCTCATGATAAAATTGCGGAGCAGACTCGATGGGCCGAATGGCCGACTTCTGCTCCTTTGTCTTATGGTCTTATGGTTTTATGGACTCTTGAAAGATCATCGCTAATGCCTCCGCAATCTCCACAGCTACTTCCTTCAGAACACGTGGTCCAGGAGATTTATCTACCTTTAGACTATTCAGCTTCCTGAGTACTTTCTCTGTCGTAATTGTGACTGCGCACTGTTACGTACCCTGTAACTGGGTTGCCAAACCAGCAGAAATGGACCACTCAGTTGGAGTCTGGATTACTGGAACTAAGAAAGTTTTATTAAAGAAATAAGCAACACAGTACTCTAATAGTAAGGATATAAATGCAACAGGTTAGCAATGAATAAACACACATGTACACAGAACTAGGATAATAGGGTCAATCAGCTCTATCGCAGACTAGGGGAAAAATGTTCAATCACAAGTGACAGAGTTCAGTTTAGTTCAGTTCGCAGTAATCGCCATCGTGCCATTGGGGAGAGAGAGAGAACGATTGAATAAGCAAATCGGATTCCACACAGACCTTTGATATTCCTCGCAGTCAGCTTTCAGGAGAGCCCTTTATACTGTCTTCTGAGGTCACCGACTGTGACCCCTCCGTTTCAGATACGATCGTTCTTCAGTGGTGAACCCGGCACCCAGGCAAGGGCGGACACAGACCAGGTTCCCGCCAACCGTATCTTTCCACCCTGTGCGTCTATGGCTGGCCCCGCGACCAGACCTCCAAACTCCCACCGACTTGTGGGGGCGCACCGCTTCCAGGGTCTCGTTACCTCGTGGTGTTGTGTGTGTTGTCTTAGCGAACCTGCCCCTTCTTATCCCACTGCTGGGGTATCGTCTGTCCATCACACTTCAAACAGTTCAGGGTTCAAAAGAAGCCGGTCTTGACAATATTCAGACCAGTGTCTCCTTCCGTTAAACTCTCTCGTCTCTTCATTAACATTTCCAAATGCTGCTCCATTGTCTTACTTATCTCTCTCTCCTGAAGACAGGTGGCAGATCAACTGTTGATCCTACTGGTGCTAGCACAGGACAGTTAGCATCTTAGTCTATGTGTACTTTTGTCACCCTGTTTCGTCACAGCACACTTCTCTTCCCTGCCATCCTTGAGTGTCCGGTATACTGCTGATGTCTTCCTCAGTGAAGACTGATGCAAAATACTCATTCAGTTCCTCTGCCATCTCCTTATCTCCCATTACAATTTCTCCAGCATCATTTTCTATCGGTCCTATATCTACTCTCACCTGTCTTTTACTCTTTATATACTTGAAAAAGCTTTTAGTATCCTCTTTGATATTATTTGCTAGCTTCCTTTCATAGTTAATCTTTTCCCTCTTAATGACCTTCTTGGTTTCCTTTTGTAAGGTTTTAAAAACTTCCCTATCCTCTGTCTTCCCACTAATTTTTGCCTCTTTGTATGCCCTCTCCTTTGCTTTAACTTTCTCTTTGACTTCTCTTGTCAACCACGGTTGCATCCTTTTTCCACTTGAAAATTTCTTCTTTTTTGGAATATACCTGTCTTGCATCTTCCTCACTTCTCGCATAAACTCCAGCCACTGCTGCTCTGCTGTCTTTCCCGCCAGTGTCCCTTTCCAGTCAACTTTGGCCAGTTCCTCTCTCATGCCACTGTCATTTCCTTTATTCCACTGAAATACTGACACATCAGATTTTGGCTTCTCTTTTTCAAATTTCACAGTGAACTCAGTCATGTTATGATCACTACCTCCTAAAGGTTCCTTCACCTCAATCTCTCTAATCACCTCCAGTTCATCACACAATATCCAATCCAGTACAGCCGATCCCCTAGTGGGCTCAACAACAAGCTGTTCTAAAAAGCCATCTCGCAGACATTCTACAAATTCTCTCTTGAGATCCAGTGCCGACCTGATTTTTCCAATCCACTCACATGTTAAAATCCCCCGCAATTATCATAACACTGCCCTTTTGACCAGCCTTTTCTATTTCCTGTTGTAATTTGTAGTCCACAGCACTGCAGCTGTTTGGAGGCCTATAAATAACTGCCATCAGGGTCCTGATAACTGCCATCTGGGAACTTGAGCCTGAATCTTCCCCTTTCCTACAGAGGGTGAGTGAGCAAGGAAGAGAAAGAGAGAGGGAAGTTATTGTATTGTCTTGTGATTTACCCATATCATTATTGTTTTTCAATTATCTACTATTATTTGTCTTTGATGATTTTGTTCCAGATTTAATTTCCATCCCTAATTGCCCATAAGAAGATGGTATTAGGCCACCTTATTGAACCATTGTGTCCTTCTGATGAAGGTGCTCCTGCAGCATTGCTGGGTTCTAGGATTTATACTAAACATTCAGCTTCAGATTCATTATTTAACACACGTACATCAAAACATCCAGTGAAGTGTATTGTTTGCATTCATCAATCTACACACACAAGAAGGTGGTCCGGTACCAATGTAATATGTCCATAATGTTCAGCAGAACAACAAAAGCAGCAACAACACAACAAAACAAGACAACAACAGCAACACAAGCCCCTCTCACATCCTCCCATCCACCCACAGGCAGGCCTCCAACCCCAGAACAGGATGTATTTGGGCTTCCAGTTCTTGGGTCCGGTCTCCCAGGCAGGTCCCAGACTCTCAAATTAACCTCGAACTTCGAGTCACCACAGACTCACATAGTTGGGGAATGATGCTATAGTTCAGGAGGCCTTGTAGGGTCTGTATAAGTAACTACAATGCATTTTTCAGATGATACACACTGTCAACACTGTGTGCTACTGGGAGAGTGAATGAAGATTTAATGTGCTGGATGGGGTGCCAATCAAAATTGTCCTGGATGATGTTGAGTTCCTGTGTTTTTGGAGCCGGCTTCATCCAGACAAGTTGGAAGTGCTTCTTCGTGTTCTGATTTGTACCTTGTTGAAGTGGTAAAAAAAACGAGGAGTCTTACAAGTCCCACAACGTTGCTGCTCAATTTGATGGTGGGGGGGGGGGGTTAAGATGGCATATGGTGTGTTGGCATTCATTAGTGGGGGATTGACTTCAAGAGGCATGAGGTAATGTTGCAGCTCTATAGGGCTCTAGTTAGGCCACACTTAGAGTATTGCCTTCAGTTCTCTTCGCCTCATTACAGGAAAGATATGGAAGCTTTAGAGAGGGTGCAGAGGAAATGTTGAGAAAGGGATTTTTTCTTCGGAGAGAAGGGGGATGAGACGTAATTTGATAGAGGTGCATAAGATGACAAGATGAATAAATGGAGTGGGCAGCCAATGAATTTTTCCTGGTATGGCAATGGCTCATGCAAGTGGATATACTTTTAAGGTGATTGGAGGAAAGTATAGGTGGGAGTATGTTGGAGGTACGTTCTTTACACAGAGATTGGTGGGAATGTGGAAAACAATGCTGGGAGTGGTTGTAGAGGCTCATATTAATAAGGACATTTAAGAAACTCTTAGATAGGCACATAGAGGCTGATCCCCATGGGAGGTCGTGCTAGGTCAGAGGTTGCTCCCCATGGGAGGCTGCTTCTTGGCAGATGAAGGCCCCACGGAAGGGCTGAGTTCAAACTGTTGCTCTCATCGATGCTGATGGAAGATGTTTACAGTATTCTGAGACAATGTGATTATTGGTGTTGACTGTAGTTTATATTGGTCTCCTTCAGATTTTCTGTATTTTTTTCTTGATCCTGATTGACAAGTGGGAGATGTGTTGTTTTTGGGTGGGGGAGGACATGGGTGTTTGATGTTATTGTCATTGCTTTTCTGCTTAGGAGGAGTTTGGGGGTTAGGAGTTTGATATTTTAGCTCCCATGTCCTGGTGGGCAACCTGTTAGTTTCTGTGTGAGGGAGAGGTTAGGGGTTTGGGGTTGGATGTTTTAGCTGCTGCATCCATGGTTGGGTGGGGGTGGGGTCTGTTAGATTTTGTGCGAGGGAGAGGTTGTGGGTTAGGAACTTGATGTTTTAGCTGTCATGCCCGGATGGGCATTCTGTTAGTTTTTGTGTGAGGGATACGTTGAGGGGTTAGGGGTTTGATGTTGTAACTACTGTGTCCATGTGGGTGATCTGTTAGTTTTGTGTGAGGGTTAGTTTGGAGGGGGGGGGCTAGAGGTTTGATACTTTAGCTACTGTGTCCGTGGCCAGGTGGAGGATCTGTTAATTTTTGTGTGAGGGATACGTTGAGGGGTTAGGGGTTTGTTTCTTTTTCTTTTTTGTGTGTGAGGGGAGCCTCAATGACTTCTATGTTATGACTATCTGGAGAAGGTGAATCTCAGAGTTGTACTCTGCATACATACTTTGATAATAAAATGAAGCTTTGAACCTTTTTTGAACCTTTGGATGCAAAAAACAGGTTTGGATTGATAGTGGATTTTGCTTATATAGATTGGTACAATTTTGCAGGAGAGGGGTGTGGTTGAGGCTGAAGGCTCACAATATGTGGTACTGTTTTATGTTCAATTTTCTAAGATATATATTGGCTCATTTTTGGAGCCAGAGAAATCTTTACTGCACAGTGAGACTCAAGCAGTGTATATATACGCTGGGGAATTATACTTGGGCCTTGTATATAGCTGCTGAAGTGATGGATTTGAGGAGTAACTATTAACTTCAACAACAAGTCTGATTGCAAACTGCTCTATTTTCAGCATGAGTGCAATGAAATTATCTCCAAACCACAATAGCTTATCAAGATGAGATCTCAATTATTTTGGCATATTGACTCCTTGTATCAAACTGCAGATTCAGAAGGAATACTACAGTCTCATCATGACTTTACAATTTATACTATTATAAAAAATGTATGTTTCCATCTATCTATTATTGTCCACCTCTCTGAAGATTGTCACTTGGCTATGGCAGAGGGACTTGCAGGTTCCTGAGATTCTGAGATCAGTGCCATCTGGCGATTACCATCTGGTGCTTCGCTCCTTGTAGGGTCATCTATGGCGATAAGGCAAGGAGGAGGTTCGAAAAAAGAGCGATCCAACCAAAACCTCATCAGAAGAGCTAGCACAAGATGATGACACATCACAATGGTGGTAAAGACAGAGGAAGGCTACAGTAGTGAATGGTCCCCAGTTGTCTTGCATTCCCTCCCTCTGGACCGTGACCCTGATCTGTCAAGGACCATGTGGTGGCTGCCCATATATCAGGTTCCTCACATAACAAGGTCATGCACTGGCATTCTCCATGAAGAGAATCCATCCTACAGAATATGTAGATCCAACGATTGGCCTCAACAGCCACTCAACATCCAAACAATAGACAATCCTTTAGGAAGACATCATACTCGACTCAAATAATCTCAATACTACTACTACTACTATTGCCTGATTTCACCTATGCCTCGTGCTAAATCCTTCATTCATGCCTTTGGTACCCTAGACTTGTCTACTCTTGACCAAGATCCTTTTCCTCTAGTCTCCATAATGAAGCTGATAGAAAATTGCCCATCCTGATGTCACTTTCCTTTTTCATTTCAGTGCTGATGCTCTACGCTCAATCCGGGATAGGCAGGACTGACCGAATATTAAAACTCTCCTCATCGGTGTTTCTTTGGCTTCATGTGTCTGTCTTCAATTAATGGAACAGTGGGACAACAACTAGAGGTTATGGGTTAAGGGTGAAAAGTGAAAGGTTTAAGAGAAATATTAGGGGAAACGTCTTCACTCAGTGGATTGTGAGAGTGCGGAGTGAGAATTCAGCACAGGTCGTGGATGCAAACTTGATTTCAACGTGTAAATGAAGTTTGGATAGGTACATAGATAGCAGGTGCATGGAGGGCTGTGGTTCAGGTGCAGGTTGAAGCGAGCAGGCAGTTTAAATGGCTTGGCACAGACTGGATGGGCTAAAGACCCTGTTTCTGGGCTGTACTTGTCTATGATTCTATGTAGAAATGTATCAGGAAGAGTTGAGAAAGCTGATCAATTTAGGACTAGAATAAGTTACCATCAAAAAAGAGGAACTAAATATCTCTGAGAGCAAAAGGAAGGTGAATCCCCAGGGCCTAATAAGGTGTATCCAGGTTGCTATGGAAGGCAAGGGAGGAGACTGCTGAGGCGCTGACAGAGGTCTTGTCTGAAGGACACTAAATGCACTGCCTTTGTTCAAGAAGGCCTACAAAGATAAGCCAGGTTGAGATATGAGCCCAATATCAGTGATAGGGAAACCACCAGATACGGTTCTGAGGTATAAGATTAGTCTGGATTTGGAGAGAGGCAGGATTTAAGTCAAGATTAGCCAGCATGAGTTTGTTCAGGGAGATCACACCTGATTCAGTTGATTGAGTTTTGCTGACATGCCTTGGTCTGTCATTGAGGGTAGGGGTAGTGTGATTTGGACTAAATAGATATAGTAAGATCTTTGATAGGGTCCCAACACTGGTCTATTTGGCTAAACAGTGCAGCATCTTACAGGCCCTTTAGCCAGTGTTGTTGTGCTGACCCTTTAACCTGTTGAACTCCAAGATCAATCTATCCCTTCCCTCCCAAATATCCCTCCATTTTTCATTCAGCTGTGTACCTATCTAAGAGTTTTTTAACTGTTCCTAATGTATCTGCCTCTACTACTGCCCTTGAGGGCGCATTCCAACCACCTACAACACTCTGTTTAAAAAAAAATACATCTGACATCTCCCTTATACTTGACGAATATCCAGTATACCAGTCCCTCTATCTGCATTAATTCCATATCCCTCCATACCTTACTCATTGAAATACCTGTCCGGAGGCCTCTTAAATGTTGTTTCTGTTTCTGCCTCCACCATCTGTCAAGGTATCAACTACACACTGGGTGAAAATTTTACCCTTTAGGTCACTAGATATCTATAATGTTTTTCCCCAAATGATGAGGGGAAATACAAAGTTTTGAAGATTTTTCTTTCTTAGTTGAGGGTATTTGATTTATTTATTTAGTGATACAGCACAGAGTAGGTCCTTCTGACCCTTCAAGCCACACCTCCCTAGCAACTCCTGACAAACCCAATGAACCCTAACCTAATCATGGGACAACTTGCAATGATAAAATAACCTACTCCATATGTCTTTGGACTGTGGGAGGAAATCTGAGCACTCAGGGAAAACACACGCATTCCTTATAGAACAGTGCTGGAATTGAACTCTGAACTCCAGAATGGCCCCAGCTAACCGCTACGCCACCATGGTGCCCAAACTATGTCAAAGTATAGATATTGGGTGAGGTTCAAGCTAGCTCTGATCCAATCTGCATTCTAATGCAGCCCATGTGACAGCTAACATATGTACTTGTATGTCCGTCCTGTAAAATAGTGTTGACAACTTTATACCTCAAGGCTAAGGAGTTACGAATGTAGGCTGCTGCCTTGTGCAGGGTTTCCAATGTTTGCAAAGTCTGAATATCAGAATGCAGGATTCTTCGTGGTTCCTGAGTCCCCATGAAGAGGGTTTTGATGTGGCAAGTTCCCCTTTCAAAGTTCAAAGTAAGTTTATTATCAAAGTAGACATATGTCACCATATACGTAACCTGAGATTCATTTTCATGCGGGCATTCACAGTAGAGCGAGCGACAGAATCAATGAAAACCTAATTCAGGCAAACCGATGTGCAAAAGGAGAATCTGGGCAAATGCAAAAAATATATATTAAATACACAGTAATTGTATGAATTGCACTGTACAGCTGCAAAAAAAAAAACAAATTTCATGACATATCAGAATCAGAATCAATTTTTTTATCACCAGCATGTGACGTGATATTTGTTAACTTAGCAGCAGTAGTTCAATGCAATACATAACCTAGCAGAGAAAAAATTAATAAATAAATAAGTAAATCAATTACAGTATACTTATATTGAATAGATTAAAAATCATGCAAAAAAATCAGAAATATTATATATTTAAAAAGTGAGGTAGTGTTCAAGGGTTCAATGCCCATTTAGGAATCAGATGGCAGAGAGGAAGTGGCTGTTCCTGAATTGCTGAGTGTGTGCCTTCAGGCTCCTGTACCTCCTGCCTGATGGTAATATATGTGAGTGATTTTAAACCTGATCCTGATATGGGTCTCCATTGTGAACTGATCATGGGAAGGAGCAAGGAGAGAGGCATCATGGTGGGGAAAAGGGGAAGGGAGAAGTGAGGAAGTGAGAATCACCAAAGAGACATTCTATAATGATCAATAAGCCAGTTGTCTGGAATCAAATAACCTTGCCTGTTCTCTCAGGGTGGGCGTGTCAGCACCACCACCCCTTCCCAACCACCTCTGGCCCTTCTTCTCCGTCACCTGACCCAAACGCTTCTGCAGTGTTCCACCCTCGCCATTCCCAACATCCTTTGCTCCTGCCAGATTCACAAACTCGCTCTCTGTTCCACATTGACAAATACAGTACTGTGCAAAAGTATTATGCACCCTAGCTTTATATATGTGTGATAGACTTTTGCACAGCACTGTAAATAAATAAATATGTAATACTGTGACTATGAGTTACAGAGTCCTGGAAAGTGAGTCTATAGGCTGTGGGATAGCTAACACTGTACTCATGCTCTTTAGCTTACAGGAGCAGGCTGTTCTTTCTTCTGCCTCCGGAAAATTCCTGGCTATTAGGTCTCTAACAACTGGGAATCGATTTCTGTAGCAATGGAAAATCAAAAGGGAGATTGGTTGTGGTATTGGAACTTGGTTTATTATTGTCCCATGTACCCAGATGAAATGTTTGTCTTGCATATCGTTCATACAGATTAAATCATTGTACAGTTCATTGAGGTAAAGTAAGATAAAACAATAACAATGCAGAATAAAGTGTAAAAGCTACCAAAAAAGTGATAGTAATCCCCTATCAATTTAGAACTTTTGTTTTCTTTTCTCCCTGTTGAAATAAGGATATTCTCTTGTAATACGGGACTGTTGGCAAGTCAGTACCGTGGAGAAAACAGACAGCGCAGAAATGAGAGTTATTACACAATATTGATCTCTATTGTCATGCTGTCAGGGAAAATGTGGTAAACCTTTTTGAATGGATGTACAAAAAAGTAAGTTGCATGGGTGTGATCCATGCAACGCATTGTGAGGTGAGTGGGGTTCACCACAGCATGAAGGCTGAATGTAACTGATCTAATTGTATTGGAATAGCAGTTTCAAGGGCAGAAATGTTCCATTCTGGTTGATAAAAACTTTAGAAATACAAGAAATATTAGTAGTAGTGCTGTCCTTGAGTTGATTACGGTGTTCACCTAAGAAGTTAACCTGGGTTGTTAGGGTGGATCCCTTAATGAAGGATGCCTGTGCGAGACTCTTACATGGACAGCCGCCACATGGTCTTAGGGTTCAGTGGCATGAAATGCAAGACTAGAGACTCTGCACTTCCATAGCCTTCTTCCGCATTTATGGCTGCTGTAATGCGTCATCATCTTCTGCCAGATCCACTGTTGAGGTCGTGGTTGGATCGCTATTAGCAGCTGAGGTGAAACTTAATAACATTATGACTGATATTTTGCCGCAACATCATAGTCATAATCATAGTCATACTTTATTGACCCTGGGAGAAATTGGTTTTCGTTACAGTTGCACCATAAATAATAAATAGTAATAAAACCATAAATAGTTAAATAGTAATATGTAAATTGTGCCAGGAAATTATGAAGTAAGTCCAGGACCAGCCTATTGGCTCAGGGTGTCTGACCCTCCAAGGGAGGAGTTGTAAAGTTTGATGGCCACAGGCAGGAATGACTTCCTATGACGCTCTGTGTTGCATCTCGGTGGAATGAGTCTCTGGCTGAATGTACTCCTGTGCCCACCCAGTACATTATGTAGTGGATGGGAGACATTGACCAAGATGGCATGCAACTTAGACAGCATCCTCTTTTCAGACACCACCGTCAGAGAGTCCAGTTCCATCCCCACAACATCACTGGCCTTACGAATGAGTTTGTTGATTCTGCTGGTGTCTGCTACCCTCAGCCTGCTGCCCCAGCACACAACAGCAAACTTGATAGCACTGGCCACCACAGACTCATAGAACATCCTCAGCATCAACTAATCTCCCCTATTTCTTTTAATATTGTACTTAAAACTCTATTATTACCCAATATTAATAGGAGCCAGTGCAATGCACTCCATACAAAGAAAAAGCACATCCAGTGCCAAGTTTAGTAACAAAATGAACATCTCCGCTCGACCCTAGTTCTTTCCAGACATCTCTGTTTGAGTTCTGCTTGTCCAACTGTTAGTGACCTGATTTTGTTTCCTCTTACACTGATGTAATGCAAAGAGACAGACTGCATCAACTAATAATTCAATATGAAGCAGTAAGCGAGGCAAAAAGAAAGCAATCTATAATACACATGCGAGCTACACTTCAATGCCACTCGAAAAGCCTCCCGCAGCCCAGAGAATAAAACAATGCTCAAATTGTTTAATGAAGAAGTAGAAGGGTAAAATTGCATTCCGAATTCCCAGTGCCCCAAACTCATCAAGTGGTTCCTTAAACCTTTTGGTTCACCTGCCCTTACCAACTGTTAAATAAGGAGAGAGTCGGGGAACTACAGACTTCTTTCATCAAGTCATCAGCTGCAATTTTCTCCATGGTACAGAAAATGACCTTTCTTAGGAGAGAAAACTGCTGATGTGGGAACACCCTTTTGCAACGCAGGCTGATTGTGGAGTAAACATTTTACTGAGTGATTTCTGATTCATCTCCCTACAGTGTTGTGATTTATTTTCTTGATTTAATCCACCGTTTTCCTCTCCACTGTACTGCCTCTGCAATATACTGCAGCCACATAACAACAAATTTCATGACGTATGCTGGTAATTTTAAACCTGATTCTGATTCTAATTCCACCCCCCTCCCCTTGCACAGAACTGTGGTATATGTTATCGGCTGAAATGCAATTTTTCCCCTTTTTAAATAAATCAATTATAGCGAACAAAAGATACTTTATTCACAGTAATTGGCAAGGCGTGCAATGGCCCTGTTGAGAGGACAGTTCTTGGACTACTCTTCGTGAATGAAAAGGCCTCTAAACTGCGTTGTCTGCCAATCAAAATGTCAGAGTATTCAAATTCTTTCAGCTTATTGTCTTTCAAGAAGGACTGAATGTCCCCCATCTCAGGAGAGTGGTTCACTGTGGCACGTGTGAAGCATACAATTCATCCTTTTATGCTTGCTTCATTACCGTGACACAGTGGTTCAGCTTGTAGGGCTACAGTCTTACAATGGCGTAAACTTGGGTTCAATGCTGTCTTTCGGAGCTGATGGAATGGGTTTGCAGATTCTCCCAGTTTCTGTGTGAGTTCCCTCATGTGTGTCGGTAGGTTAATGGGCCGCCTCACAGGGTTGTCTGTTTGTAGCTGCCTCGGACAGCAGCATCAGTATTGGTGCCGCAGGTGGTGTGGCATGGCATCGATGCTGGAGTAGGTGCTGCCCTTCAGCGTTTGCTCAGCAGAAGACAAGCTGTATTGTGTTCGACTGCAGACTGCTGCAACATTCATGGACCCTGGGACTTAGACTATTTTTTGACTGTCTTTTACTATTATCTTAAATGTGTCTTGTGCTGTGTTTGACGGTTAGTTCTGTGTTTTGCACCGTGGCCTTGGAGTAACGCTGTTTTGCTTGGCTATACACATAGATATTCATATGTTGCTGAATGACAATTAATCTTGAACTTGAACTTGAAATTGCGCTTAGTGTTGATTGTGCAGGATCTGTAAATTCAGAATATCACGTACAAAATGCATACGTCGAGCAACATCTATGGAAAGGGCTAGTCAACATCATGAACCTTGGCCCAAAATGTCAACTCTCTATTTCTTTCTATTGATGCTGCCTAACCTGCTGAGTATCAACAGCATGTTGTGTGTTGCCTTGAATATTAGGTGAGGGGTAGAACCTGCGGGGATGGGGGGAGTGTTGACATGGGATTGTGGGGCGAGAAAAGTAGGATTACTGTCGCAAAGAACAGCCTTCTGGAGGAACTCAGCAGGTAGAGAAACATCAGTGTGTAGAAAGGAATTGTCAATGTTTTGTGATTTCATTGCCTCACACAGATGTTGCTTGAACCACTGAGTTCCTCCATCAGGTTCAGATCCAGCATTTGCAGCCTCTTGTGTCTTCTCTAGAATGAATATAGGAGTATAAATGGATGGTTAATGGTTAGCATGGACTCAGTAGGCTACAGGGTCTACTTTCATGCTGTAATTCTCTGTGACACCATTGCAGAAGTGGCCACTTCAGCCCATTGAAACTGTGCCAACACCTAACAGAAGAGTACAATCAGTCCCATTATGTCTCTAGACTTCTGTTAGAAGTCCACTTGATTCTTTTTCCACGTACCTACACAAAGGAGAAATCTACAGGATTCTGTGAACCCTCCATAGGTGTTCGAGATGCTGGAGGAAACCCAGCAGAATTCCACATAAATGATGTGCAGCCTCCTTACATCTGAAGTCAGGAATGGGCCCAAGTCCCGAGATCTGTGAATCAGCAGCACTAACTGCCTCATCATGGTGACAGGTGAAGATCAAGTGTTCCTCACGGGTGAGAAGACCTCCAATGCATAGAGGGGCACCGTATTAGTGTGATGCTATTACAGCTCAGGGTGTTGCAGTTCAGAGTTCAGTTCTGACACCGTCTGTAAGGAGTTTGTACATTCTCCTTATGAACACATAGGTTTCCTCTGGGGACTCTAGTTTCCTCCCAAAGATGTACCACTTAATAAGTGAGCTGGTCATTGTATGTTGTCCTGTGATAAGGCTAGTATAATAGGTTGGTTGCCACCAGTAGGGCCTGTTTCACTCTGTATCCCTAAATAATATTAAATAATCAGTTTCTTCTCTGAGGAATATTATCCCTCCATCTCTGAATAATAATCATATAAGACATAGAGTTTGATTAACTTACTGAGTTTAGAACCTAGTACAGCGCAGGGAGAGGACATTTGGCTCACAATGTCTGTGTGTAACACAATGACAGGTTAATCTAAATTTCTTCTGCCCGCACCAGAATAATATCCCGTCAATTCCTGCATATTCATTTGTCAGTCTAATGGCCTCTTAAATACCTTTGTCATGTCTGCTTCCACCACTGAAGTTGGGTGAGACTAGAACAAAGTCGTAGGTTAAAGGTGAAACATTTAAAGGGAGCCTGATGGAAAACTTCTTTAGTCAAAGAGTGGTGAGAGTGTGGAACCAGCAGAAGTGGTAGATGCGGGTTCGATTTCAACATTGAAGAGAAGTTTGGATCAGCAGACTCTCTGGGAGTATCACAACTTCATTGTAGGGTTTGGAGGCTTGTGTGTCTCAATCACCCAGAGAGCTATGTTGGCTGGGGTCAGGGCTTTATGCTTTGGCTCTTGGTAGCGTCACCCATGCCAAACAGGTCAACGGGTAGAGGCCAGACTAAGAGTGATGCACCAGTCTTCTAGGTTTGGGGGGTTCATCTCAGGGCTAACAACACTGACTGGTCAAACAGAACCGTTATGGAAATAGCAATGAAGAATCCTTCTACTTATGTGTGAGACAGTTTTCCTCAGTCTCCACCTGGGACTTACATGATTGACAATAGTAAAAACCGACAGGAAGCTACTGACACAATGGAGGAAGCCGGGAATGCTGCCAGAGATGTGTGACCTTTACTGCTGCTCCAATGCCAGTGGCGCAATGGGCAAAAGAAGAAAAGACGGATAAGTAAATGGATGAGAGGACTACAGTCAGGTGCCTGTCAATGGGACTAGGTAGAATAGTAGCTCAGCAAGGACTAGATGGGCTGAAGGACCTGTTTCTGTGCTATAGTGCTCTATGACTCTATCATTCCATTCACCTTAACTCCTTGCTTCATGTTAGCATTTGCTATGTACAAATTGGCCAGTGTGTTTCCCACATTATAACGGTAACTGCACTTTAAAAATACATCAGTGGCTATAAAATGTTATGGTTGTGGAAACTCGTGTATAAATATGTCCATGGATCTGTACGTCCATCAATCATCACTCTCTAGCTGTCTATCTGTCCTCCTGTCTATCTATGAATATCTGATCAGGGTGGTTTTTATAGCTGTCTGAATCCCATGGTTAGGCATGAAGGTTCTTCAATATCATTTTAAAACCATCCTTAAAGCTTAAGGGAAACTATTCCTAACAGGAGATGATTCAAGGACTAAAGAGCACAGGTTTAAATCTTTGGTTGACAGAGAGAAGGGAAAAAGTGCTTTTTAAAGAGATTGTAGTTATAATCTGAGGTGTGGGGGGTAGCATCACTGGTGAAGGGTCTTGTCATGTCCACTCTGGGGCAACCCACTAACTTTTGGGCCCCACCGGACACAGCTCTCATCTATCGCTCCTAGCTGCTGTTTCCGTGCGATAGCGGCCACACCCCAGCACACAGCTTTGACAGGCAGGCTAAACCAGGTGAGGGTGCTGAAGATCCAATCAATATAATTGTGTTTAAAACTTGTCACTTGATTTCCAGATGATAGATGTTGGAATGGGGTCTAGATTTGTTATTTTTCTTGTAGTTTAACTTTCCTAAGCTTGCTTGTAATTTTTATTTAATAATAGGCATCCGTTAGTCTGGTGAGACCATGGATTTGCGCCTTGGAAGGTTTCCAGCGCGTAGGCCTGGGCGAGGTTGTATGGAAGACCGGCAGTTGCCCATGCTGCAAGTCTCCCCTCTCCACGCCACCGATGTTGTCCAAGGGAAGGGCATTAGGACCCATACAGTTTGGCACTGTTGTTGTCGCAGAGCAATGTGTGGTTAAGTGCCTTGCTCAAGGACACAACACGCTGCCTCAGCCAAGGCTCGAACTAGTGATTTTCAGATCACTAGACGAACACCTTAACCAATTGGCCACGCGCCAACACTTTTTATATTTTATTATCTTTTATCTAATCACCTACGTATATACTATAATCTTTCAGTGGATTTTCCAGTAATTTCAATACCGTTGCTTCTGTATTTCTCTTCTTAGTTTTCAGTAGCAGGTGTCACATTATTTAAACTTAGTTATTTTATAGACGAATTGTAGAATCAATGGAATTTCTATTATTTCTCATTCGAGTAGGAGACCAGCATGACTAGGTTACTTTTCTTTGCTTTCTCAGGTCCTTGTACTTGTTCATTTTCCACTCTTGTAACACTTGAAACAATTGTACACAGTAAGTTTAACTCTGCCATGGACAGTGCCGAGCCCAGCTGCAAAAAGAGGAGGGTGGGGATAGCACTCCATCCTGTTAAATCCCAGAGCTACAGAAATACTTGGTAGTGTGGAGGAGCAGAGGGATCTGGGGGTACATGTCCGCAGATCCCTGAAAATTGCCTCACAGGTAGATAGGGTAGTTAAGAAAGCTTATGGGGTGTTAGCTTTCATAAGTCGAGGGATAGAGTTTAAGATTCGCGATGTAATGATGCAGCTCTATAAAACACTGGTTAGGCCACACTTAGAGTACTGTGTCCAGTTCTGGTCGCCTCACTATAGGAAGGATGTGGAAGCATTGGAAAGGGTACAGAGGAGATTTACCAGGATGCTGCCTAGTTTAGAGAGTATGCATTATGACCAGAGATTAAGGGAGCTAGGGCTTTACTTTCTGGAGAGGAGAAGGATGAGAGGAGACATGGTAGAGGTATACAAAATATTAAGAGGAATAGATAGAGTGGACAGCCAGTGCCTCTTCCCCAGGGCACCAATGCTCAATACAAGAGGACATAGCTTTAAGGTAAGGGGTGGGAAGTTCAAGGGGGATATTAGAGGAAGGTTTTTTACTCAGAGAGTGGTTGGTGCGTGGAATGCACTGCCTGAGTCAGTGGTGGAGAAATTTAAGAGACTACTAGACAGGTATATGGAGGAATTTAAGGTGGGTGGTTATATGGGAGGCAGGGTTTGAGGGTTGGCACAACATCGTGGGTCGAAGGGCCCGTACTGTGCTGTACTATTCTGTGTTCTATGTCAAACACCAGTGGAAGCTCAAGAGACCTCATCCCAAGGAGAGGAGGGATCTTTGAGCATAGTCTACACCTGGGAACAATGTGAGAGACTGTCCCAGGGCAGAGGATTCTAGTGAGCTGCTGTTGGAAGCCTATGCCCCAGTAGAACATTTGGATAGCAAAAGCATCACAATCCAACATAGGGGAGTCAGGAGATAATGGAGTAATGCAGATCAGTGGCGTTGGAAGATGAGCCATAAACCTGAAGAATAATAAAGTAGAATCAAGGGGCTGAATTGTCTTTGTCCTTTAGTTATTTGTGGGTTACAGCACGCTTAAGACCCTTCCAGCCCATTGAGCTGCACCATCCAGCAATCTCTTAATTTAATCCTAGCCTAATCATGGAACAATTTATAATGACCAATTAGCCTACCAACCAGTATGTTTTTGGACTGTGGGAGAAAATCCATGCAGTCACTGGGAGAACGTACAAACTCCTTGCAGGCAGCATCGGGATCTGAACCGGGATCACTGGTACTGTAGTTTTGTGCTAAGCACTACGCTACTATACCACCTGTACAGTATGTTCTTAGCTTCCTTTAGAATACCCATACATTGCGACTACAGAGCATCAATTTCATTTGAGATGGTACATCAGATAGATTTCTGTAGGAGTCCCAACCTCAGATATCTGCTATAATATTTGGCACACCATCTAACTCAGAATTACCGACATGGAATTGGTATGGTAAATGAGGCCAAATGAAAGAACAGAGCCTATGGAGAAAATAACTAAGTTAATACTTGTAGTTAATGATCTTTTATTAGATGACCTGCTTTGGATTTCCAGTACTTTCTGTCATTGAGCTATATGGCACGAAATTCAGCTCTTCACCCCAAATTGCCTGTGCCAACCAATGTGCCAACCTGAGCTGCCAATCAATGAGCCAACCTGAGCTTGTCCCATTTGACCGCATTTGGCCCATATTCCTCTAACTATACCTATCTATGTATCTGTCAAATGTCTTTTAAATAGTGTAATGGTACCCACCTCTAAAAATTCCTTGGAAGCTCATTCCATATACTCACCTCCCTTTCCATCTAAAACCTTTTACAATTAATACAAATCATATAAATTGGCCAGTTAATTCATTATAAAGTTGATTCAAGTTGGAGTAAAAGATCAAAATGACCCATCATTGATGGTCCTTAGACAGAACCATCAGCAAGTGTTCACTATTAGTTCAAAGTTCAAAATAATGATTTTAATAAAAGTCCGTTACGTCCCCACCATTGGTGTCTTGATTGGATGGCTCTTTGTCTGGAACCTTCACCTTGACTTTAAGCTAAGCTCCTGATGTCATCACTCTTGGGAGCTCAGGATCTCACAAGCCTCTCCAGCACAACAAAGGTGACAATGCTTGGAGAAAATTTTCTGGATAGCCTGCTGTGAAAAAGACAAAACCTTTTGCCCATTTGAACACTGTGAATCTACCCACGTTGTAAAGTATGGATCCATTTCCGTTAAAAACATAGAAACATAGAAAATAGGTGCAGGAGTAGGCCATTCGGCCCTTCGAGCCTGCACCGCCATTTATTATGATCATGGCTGATCATCCAACTCAGAACCCTGCCCCAGCCCTCCCTCCATACCCCCTGATCCCAGTAGCCACAAGGGCCATATCTAACTCCCTCTTAAGTATAGCCAATGAACTGGCCTCAACTGTTTCCTGTGGCAGAGAATTCCACAGATTCACCACTCTCTGTGTGAAGAAGTTTTTCCTAATCTCAGTCCTAAAAGGCTTCCCCTTTATCCTCAAACTGTGACCCCTCGTTCTGGACTTCCCCAACATCGGGAACAATCTTCCTACATCCAGCCTGTCCAATCCCTTTAGGATTTTGTACGTTTCAATCAGATCCCCCCTCAATCTTCTAAATTCCAACGATTACAAGCCTAGTTCATCCAGTCTTTCTTCATATGAAAGTCCTGCCATCCCAGGAATCAATCTGGTAGACCTTCTTTGTACTCCCTCTATGGCAAGGATGTCTTTCCTCAGATTAGGGGACCAAAACTGCACACAATACTCCAGGTGTGGTCTCACCAAGGCCTTGTACAACTGCAGTAGTACCTCCCTGCTCCTGTACTCGAATCCTCTCGCTATAAATGCCAGCATACCATTCGCCTTTTTCACCGCCTGCTGTACCTGCGTGCCCACTTTCAATGACTGGTGTAAAATGACACCCAGGTCTTGTTGCACCTCCCCTTTTCCTAATCGGCCACCATTCAGATAATAATCTGTTTTCCTATTTTTGCCACCAAAGTGGATAACTTCACATTTATCCACATTAAATTGCATCTGCCATGAATTTGCCCACTCACCCAACCTATCCAAGTCACACTGCATCCTCTTAGCATCCTCCTCACAGCTAACACTGCCGCCCAGCTTCGTGTCATGGAGATGCTGCATTTAATTCCCTCATCCAAGTCATTAATATATATTGTAAACAACTGTGGTCCCAGCACTGAGCCTTGCAGTACCCCACTAGTCACTGCCTGCCATTCTGAAAAGGTCCCGTTTATTCCCACTCTTTTCTCCCTGTCTGCTAACCAATTCTCTATCCACATCAATACCTTACCCCCAATACCGTGTGCTTTAAGTTTGCACACTAATCTCCTGTGTGGGATCTTGTCAAAAGCCTTTTGAAAATCCAAATATACCACATCCACTGGTTCTCCCCTATCCACTCTACTAGTTACATCCTCAAAAAATTCTATGAGATTCGTCAGACATGATTTTCCTTTCACAAATCCATGCTGACTTTGTCCGCTTTCCAAATGTGCTGTTATCACATCTTTGATAACTGACTCCAGCAGTTTCCCCACCACCGACGTTAGGCTAACCGGTCTACAATTCCCCGGTTTCTCTCTCCCTCCTTTTTTAAAAAGTGGGGTTATATTAGCCACCCTCCAATCCTCAGGAAGTAGTCCAGAATCTAACGAGTTTTGAAAAATTATCACTAATCCACTATTTCTTAGGCTACTTCCTTAAGCACTCTGGGATGCAGACCATCTAGCCCTGGGGATTTATCTGCCTTTAATCCCTTCAATTTACCTAACACCACTTCCCTACTAACATGTATTTCGCTCAGTTCCTCCATCTCACTGGACCCTCTGTCCCTTACTATTTCTGGAAGATTATTAATGTCCTCCTTAGTGAAGACAGAACCAAAGTAATTATTCAATTGGTCTGCCATGTCCTTGCTCCCCATAATCAATTCACCTGTTTCTGTCTGTAGGGGACCTACATTTGTCTTTACCAGTCTTTTCCTTTTTACATATCTATAAAAGCTTTTACAGTCAGTTTTTAAGTTCCCTGCCAGTTTTCTCTCATAATCTTTTTCCCCCTTCCTAATTAAGCCCTTTGTCCTCTGCTGAACTCTGAATTTCACCCAGTCCTCAGGTGAGCCACTTTTAGTGCAAAGGCCACCCCTCCCACTCCACCTCTTAGGATGACGTATTGATCTGTTGTCTGCGCATGCACTGATGTCTAGGCATAGGCATTGTCCTCTCTCTCGCTGCAATGTGGATAGACAGCTAAAGCCATCTTCCATGTGCGTGCTTTTTTTAATTGATATGGAGATGTGCACAGACGCAACAAGTTGGCGATGAATATGAACTTGAATGGCAGAAAATAATATCAACTACGATGAGAGTTATGGAATGAAACAGCGAGAGTTAAACAACACGAGAAAGCCGTCACGGACAGTAACAAAGGCATGAATACAGCATAGTACATAGTGAAGTATGCGCTGAATTTAAAGTGAAAATAACATGGCGATGACTTCTGTCAGAAAACTTGATAGTGTTAGTGAAGGCAGGGAGTCCTATATCAAGAAGGTTGAACTGTATTGTAATGCGAACAATGTGGAGGAGCAAAATAAAACCCGGACGCTTCTTAGTTTAATGGGTGCAAGAACGTACAATCTCTTACGCAACCTAGTAACCGCTGCAAAGCCAGCAAGTAAGACGTTCAATGAATTGTTCCAATTTTACAAAAATCACTTGAGCCCTCGGCCTGAAACGTCGACTGCACCTCTTCCTAGAGATGCTGCCTGGCCTGCTGCGTTCACCAGCAACTTTTATGTGTGAGCCCTAAACTGCTGATAATAGCTGAGCGATTCAGATTATACAAAAGGAACCAGCCAAAAGGTGAATGCATTTCTGAATACATTGCAGAACTGTGCACTTTCCCAGTACTGTGACTTTAGAGATGAATTTTCTGATGATTTAAGGGACAGGCTTGTGTATGGCAGACATAGACAAAACTCTCATAAGAGGCTACTATCCGAAAAAGACCTAATCTTAGAACAGGCATTGATCATTGCAATATCATTGGAGACTGCAACAAAGGATGCAGCGGAACTACAGAAAAAGAGGTTAGAATGCACAAAATGTCTCTGAATGGTGCAAAAAGCCAGAGATGTTATCGATGTGGCAAATTCTCCAATGATGCAAATGACTGTTGATTCAAAGAAAAAGTCTGCAGGGGGGCGTTACGCAATGACGTGGGATTGAGACGTGTAAATCCAGCTCTCCCGTAAAAAATCAGCAAAGTACCGTTTAAATAAAACAAAGTTAATAAATACTTTCCGAAAACTATTTATAAACTTTGCAAGACTACTTTACGATATGCCTCCTAAATCGCAACAGAAGAAGTCTGCTGTTGCGAAGCCGCCGCGAGATGGGAAGGAAAAAGGGCCTACTGCAACGATGGAGCCTTGGACTCAGGTTGGATCTCCTTCGGTAGAACAGGGAGCAATGGCGGCGGTAGCGGTCTCTCCTGTTACGAGAATACACATAAAATTAAGATGTTTGCTGGCCTGGGCTAGCATCAGTGGCATCAGCAGTTGGTCTGCCACCTGCCCTCAGGGGAAGGAGAGATAAGGAACAATGGAGCAGCGTCTGGAGATGTGTAATGAAGGGATGTGGGAGAGAGACAGCTGTCTGGAGCAGCTCCCCCCTTTGAACCGTGAACTGTTTGAAGTGATGGACAGGCGATACCCCAGCAGGGGGATAAAAAGGGACAGGTTCGCTAAGACGGACACACACGCCACCCGAGGTAACGAGACCCTGGAAGCGGTGCGCCTCTCACGAGTGGGTGAGAAGCATCAGACAACGACAAGGGTGGAAAGGTACGATCAGCGGGAACCCGGTGTGTGTCCGCCCTTGCCTGGGTGCCGGGTTCACTGCAGAGGATCGACCGCATCTGGAGGAGGGGTCACAGTCGGTGACCTCAGGTGACATCACCAAGGACCCGCCCAAAAGCTGCTTGTGAGCCATCCCGCCGGTCTGTGAGTGAAGCAGTGTTCTGAATGATCAGTTGTTCCTGTTCTCTCTGTCTCTCTTCCCCCACCTTGTCCATCGCCATGGCAACGATTACTGCGAACTGAACTACTAACTGGACTGAACTTTGAGTCATTTTGAAATTGGTCATTTACCCCTAGACAACGATAGAGCTTGATTGATGCTGTTATCTTAATTCTGTGCACATGTGTGTTTATCATCGCTGAACTGTTGCATTTATTATCCTTTCGATTACTGTGTTGCTTGTTTCTTTAATAAAACTTTCTAAGTTCTAGTACTCCAGACTCCAACTGAGTGATCCATTTCTGCTGGTTTGGCAACCCAGTTACGGGGTACGTAACATAAGTGGGGTTCTCGTCCGCGATTTTGAACGCTAAATTTGGGACGGAGTAAATTGATTGGGTTAAAATTCTCGAAAGAAAGAAAAGACAAACAGCAGAAATGGAGGTTGAGGAATTTATAAAGGCTCCGACCTTGGAGGCATTAGAGGATGCCAGGAAATCGGAATTGGTAGCTGTGGCCAAACGGTTGAATCTTTCTAAGGTGAAGTCGACAATGAGGAGAGAGGAGATACACAGAGCTATTGTAGAGCACTATGTATCTAAAGGTGTGTTTCCCCAAGGTGAGCTGGGGGTGGTGTCTATTGAAAAACCTGCTGGAGACGCGGTACAGGTACAGCTTGAAAAACTGAGACTCGAGCACGAGTTCCAGGTACGACAGTTAGAACACGAAGACAGACAGTTGGAGAGAGAGGAGAAACAGAGGGAAAGGGAATTTGAGCTGGAGAAGTTAAAGATAAGGGCCGAGCAGGGGCTCGTGCCGAACCAAGGTGGAGGGTTCCGGGCGACCCAGGAGGTTAGGCTGGTTCCCCCATTTGACGATACCGACGTGGATCGGTACTTTCTCCATTTCGAAAAAGTGGCTATAAGTCAGGACTGGCCGAGGGATAAGTGGGTTGTTTTACTTCAGAGTGTACTGAAAGGGAAGGCCCAAGAAGCTTACTCCGCTTTGTCCGCGGAAGATGCCCAGAGATATGAGGTGGTGAAAGAGGCCATCCTCAGGATTTATGAGTTGGTCCCGGAGGCATACCGGCAGAGGTTCCGGAATGCGAGGAAGCAGTGGGACCGCACGTATTTGGAGTTTGCTCGTGAGATGCAAACATATTGTGAGCGTTGGTGCGCCTCGAAAGGGGTAGAGGGGGATTATGACAGACTGCTGCAGCTGATTCTGATTGAGCAGTTTAAAGGTTGTGTCCCTGAGGGTATGAGACCCTACCTCGATGAGAAAGAGGCAGCCACGTTAGCCGCAACTGCTAAGTTAGCGGATGAGTATGCGTTGACGCATAAAATGAAGGTTGCCCCGAGTAAAGGCTACCAGAAGGGTAGTCAGGACGGCGGGGAGAGTCCACCGGAAAAGTCAGAAAGTAAGCCGGGGACTAGTGAAAAGGATAAGGTAGACCGGGAGCAGTCTGGTAGGAAGTCTCCTGGGGTCGTCTGTTATAATTGTGGGAAAGTCGGACACTTTGCGTCCAGGTGCTTTGCCCCAAGGAAGGAGACGGGGAAAGGAAAAGCGGAAATTTGGAATGGCTGTATCGAGCTGTTAAGCGAACCGCTAGGGAAGGACAGGTCTGAAAAAGTCCAGGAAGGGCGCGAGAGGTTTATCTCGGCCGGACTGGTGTCAGTGAAGGAGAGGTTAAAACCAGTTCCAGTGCGGATCTGGAGAGACACGGGAGCGTGTCAGTCACTAATACTGAAGAGTGTATTAGAGTTTAGCTCAGAGACCCAGACTGGGGAGGTAGAGGTCAAAGGTGTTGGGGAAGGGACAGAGTCAGTCCCTTTGCACCAGATACACTTACAGAGCAACCTGGTCTCTGGACTTGTCACGGTCGGGGTGAGGTCCGAATTACCGATGAAAGACGTGGAAGTTTTGCTCGGTAATGACATCGCCGGAGGAATCGTGTTCCCAGTCGGGAGATTGACAGGTCAGCCTGCCAGCATTGAGGCCCCGCCCGCGATAGTGAATTTAGCTGAAACATTTTTGCCAACCTTGTACGAGAAGGGGGTAGAAAATGGAAAGAAAGAGGGTAGTGAGACAAGTGGTAGTGAGGGAGCTGGGACGGACGTAGCAGTAGCCGGGAAAGAATTTGTGCAGACGCAGGAGCGAGACGAGGGGCTGATGGTTTTTGCCGAGACCGCTCTCTCTGACACAGCCTTGACAAGCTATTGTGCGGATGAGGAAGTGCTAAGGAAGAAAGGGAAATCAAGGACAGTACCCGCAGATGAGGAGTGGGGAGTGGTGCAAAAGAGTTATGGGGATGGGGTTTTTAAAATAGCCCACGAGGTACCCCCCGGTGGACATCTTGCGGTGCTGGAGGAAACAGTTGGTGGAATCATGAAAGAGATTTACCGGCTGCCCAGGGGGAAGAATGTTATTGATCATGACCGACGCGAACTGAGACGGTCACCGGCTTTTGATATGCTAACAAACCTAGTCGGTGTTAGCGTGGAAATCAATGAAGCTAGGGGCCCCTTGATAAGAGGAAAAAACCATTTTGAAAAGATTAGGATGGGATCGGTCAGATGGGAGAAGGCTATTGTTTTGGCCAGGTCTACTGATAAGGTCTCTCCCTTAATCCCCGAAGGAGTAATTAAACGACTCGCCCCCATGTGTTTGATTGTCCCGAGGAAATGCAAAGAACTGGGACGTTGGGTGATTGTGGTTACAATAGGGCAGCCAAGTAAACAACACCCATATTTTTTGAGTAATTCAGTGACTAAAGGGCTGATGACCACAGAGGTGTGTATTGGCAATTTAATACGGCTGTCTGAAGCCAGTTTGATAGTGAACCTTGAAAAAAATGAATTCGGCCACACGAGGGTCACTTACCTGGGAATTGTGGTGACACAGGGGCAGCTGGCAGTGATGCAAGCTGCAGTGCAGGCTATCGCTGACCTCCCAACCCCGACAGACAAGAGGGCCCTCAGAAGGCTCTTGGAGATGGTGGGGTACTGCAGGAAGTTTTGCAATAACTCTGCGGTCAATACCCGTCCCCCTCCTACTAAGCCCTTGCGAGAGAAAACTGAGCCGGAATGGGACGACCCTTGTTGTTGTGGTCCGGGACAAAACCAAATGAGAGGTTACATTGGTCGCAATTCATCAGTGTCTTTGGCCACTATGAAGTTTGCTGAGTTGGAGCCTGGTCTAAGGGATTATTAATAACACGTGTAAAAGGAACAGAAAATGTGATGACTGTCTATCAAGGTGTTGACAGCTTCAAATTCTCTGTATTAGCTAAATAACTGTTAAAGATGTATATTGTGTATGTATCAGATAATGTAGTCATGTTTGTAATTTTTACCTCCCGGTAAAAATCCTTAAAGGGGGGAAGTGTTACGAGAATACACATAAAATTAAGATGTTTGCTGGCCTGGGCTAGCATCAGTGGCATCAGCAGTTGGTCTGCCACCTGCCCTCAGGGGAAGGAGAGATAAGGAACAATGGAGCAGTGTCTGGAGATGTGTAATGAAGGGATGTGGGAGAGAGAGCTGTCTGGAGCGGCTCCCCCCTTTGAACCCTGAACTGTTTGAAGTGGTGGACAGGCGATACCCCAGCAGGGGGATAAAAAGGGACAGGTTCGCTAAGACGGACACACACGCCACCCGAGGTAACGAGACCCTGGAAGCGGTGCGCCTCTCACGAGTGGGTGAGAAGCATCAGACAACGACAAGGGTGGAAAGGTACGATCAGCGGGAACCCGGTGTGTGTCCGCCCTTGCCTGGGTGCCGGGTTCACTGCAGAGGATCGACCGCATCTGGAGGAGGGGTCACAGTCGGTGACCTCAGGTGACATCACCAAGGACCCGCCCAAAAGTTGCTTGTGAGCCATCTCGCCGGTCTGTGAGTGAAGCAGTGTTCTGAATGATCAGTTGTTCCTGTTCTCTCTGTCTATCTTCCCCCACCTTGTCCATCGCCATGGCAACGATTACTGCGAACTGAACTACTAACTGGACTGAACTTTGAGTCATTTTGAAATTGGTCATTTACCCCTAGACAACGATAGAGCTTGATTGATGCTGTTATCTTAATTCTGTGCACATGTGTGTTTATCATCGCTGAACTGTTGCATTTATTATCCTTTCGATTACTGTGTTGCTTGTTTCTTTAATAAAACTTTCTTAGTTCTAGTACTCCAGACTCCAACTGAGTGATCCATTTCTGCTGGTTTGGCAACCCAGTTACGGGGTACGTAACACTCCAAAGAAGATGTCGGAAATGCGCATGCGCAAAGAAGAGTGCATGTGCAAATCGACACAACTCAAACTACAAGAACCGACAGCCACTGCAATTGAAAATGACTTAGAGTCAGAACTGGATTCCGCAGAGAACACAGATGAAGAAGAGGAGAAAGAATTGGAAGCGGTTGGAAGTAAAGGAGATGATGGAAACATAAGAGAGGCTATATTGCAATTAACGACTGAACTAAGAAAAGTAAGAGAAGAGCTTAGAGATATGAAGATGTGCTATAATAAAGCTATGGAAAGACAGGATAAAATAGATAAGAAGCTTCAGAAGATGGAAAGAGCAATGGGGCATATGAATGATAGAGTGGAAAAAACAGAAAATGATCTGCTTGTCTGGAACTCGGAAAGAAATCGACTCTTGGAGAAAGTTGACATGTTGGAAAATTTCAGTAGACGTAATAATATTAAAATTGTTGGTTTTAAAGAAGGTATGGAGGGAGAAAGTCCAATAGAATTTTTTCAAAGATGGATCCCGGAAGTTTTGCAAATGGAAGAGGAGGTTCGACCAATTGAAATTGAGCAGGCATATAGAGCTCTAAGACCAAAACCAAAAGATGACCAATATCCACGATTGATTTTAATAAAATTCTTAAGATTTCAAGATAAGGAAAGGATTCTACAGGCAGCTGCTCGAGCTGCCAAGGATAGAAAAGGGCCATTGATGATTCAAGGGAACAAAGTTTTTTTCTACCCTGATATAAGTTATGAACTTTTGAAGAGAAGGAAGAAATTTAATCCAGTGAAAAAAAATCCTATGGGATCACGGTTATCAATTTATATTGCGTTATCCTGCAACCTTGAAGATTTTTTTGCCTGGTGGAGAAAAAAGATTTTTTGATGACTACCGGAAAGCAGGGCAGTTTGTGCAAGGTTCTCTGAATATTCACCAGATACAAGAACAAATCCAGGGGAGCGAGATAGATTGAAAATGAAGATTGGGTCAAAGAATGGACTTGTTGGATTTTTGAAGGCGGATGAATATATAAATATATTATTAATTATACGAGGGGGGTAAGAAAGGTTAAAATTGGAAGAATATTAGTTGGGAATAGTAACATTAATTTTGTCTATATATATATATATATATATATATATATATATATATAATTTTTTTTGTTGTGGGGGAGCTGGAAGAAGCACTACGCTAATCATGTGTGCAAGCGTGGCTTTAGCCACGACCCGTAAAATGGAGGGGTGTAGTGTTGTGTATCGTTTCATTCACAACATTAGTGGGGGGGGTATTTTGTTTTTTCTTTTTTTGTATCCTTTCTATCTTTTTTTTTCTTTTTGCCTGGAGGGTTGGGAGGGAAACACATAGCAACATGGTGAAGTTCAAAGAATTCCCCAAGGAACTATGAGAGTTGAGAAGATAAGTAATGTTTTAGATTGGAGTAACTTTGTTAAGAATAATGGCTAATTTATTGAATTTTTTGAGTTTTAATGTTAACGGGCTTAATGGACCAGTGAAAAGAAAAAGAATTTTAACACATATTAAGAAAATGAAGATAGATTTAGCTTTTTTACAGGAAACGCACCTAACAGAAACAGAACATCAGAAACTAAAGAGAGATTGGGTGGGTAGTATTGTTGCGGCTTCATTTAATTCAAAAGCGAGGGGAGTAGCAATTTTGATCAATAAAATGTTACCGATTAGAATACAAAATGTAATAACTGATTCTGCGGGGAGATATGTGATTATACATTGTCAACTTTTCTCTGAACTATGGACTTTTATGAATATTTATGCACCAAAAGAAAATGATGCAAAATTCATACAAGAAGCTTTTTTGAATTTGGCGGATGCACATGGAAAAATATTAATTGGAGGAGACTTTAATTTTTGCTTAGACCCAGTCTTAGATAGATCAACCAAGGCTGTTATAAAATCGAAGGTAGTAAATCTAACTTTATCATTGATGAAAGATTTAAATTTGATTGATATATGGAAAAGAATCAATCCTAAAGAAAGAGACTATTCGTTCTATTCCCATAGTCATAAAACTTACTCAAGGATAGATTTTTTCTATTATCAATGCATTTTCAACACAGAGTGAAAAATATGGAATATAAAGCAAGAATATTATCAGATCATTCTCCTTTATTAATGACAATAATAATGGCTGATAAGGAAGAAGTGGCTTATAGATGGAGATTTAATTCAACATTATTAAAACGTAAGATTTTTGTGATTTTATGAAAAAGCAGATTCAATTTTTTTTGGATACAAATTTTCATTCAGTGGATGATAAATTTATATTATGGGATGCGATGAAAGCATATCTTAGGGGCCAGATAATAAGTTATACGTCTAAAATTAAGAAAGAATATATGGCAGAACTAGATCAATTGGAAAAAGAGATTTCAAAATTAGAAAAAGAATCTCAAAGATATATGTCAGAAGAAAAACGAAGGCAACTTGTCAATAAGAAGTTACAATATAATACGCTTCAGACATATAGAATGGAAAAAGCAATTATATGAACTAAGCAAAGGTATTATGAGTTAGGTGAGAGAGCACATAAAATTCTTGCCTGGCAGTTGAAAACAGAACAAGCTTCCAAAACAATAAATGCAATTAGAACAAGGGCAAATAAAATATCTTATAAACCTCTTGAAATAAATGAAACCTTTAAAAGTTTCTATTCTGAATTATATCAATCAGAATCACAAAATGATGTTAATGAGATAGAAAGGTTTTTATCACAAGTATCTTTTCCAAAATTGAATTTGGAAGAACAGAAGGGATTAGATTTGCCTTTTACATTAAAAGAAGTTGAAGAAGCTTTAAGATCACTCCAAAGTAATAAATCTCCAGGAGAAGTTGGTTTTCCACCTGAATTTTATAAAAAATTTGAAGATTTATTATTTCCTCTCTTTATGGAACTAATACGTCAAGCAGAAAAAACACATAAACTCCCAGAATCTTTTTCAACAGCGATTGTAATAGTATTGCCAAAAAAAGACAGAGACCCTATGAAACCAACATCATACAGGCCTATTTCTCTATTGAATATGGATTATAAAATAATAGCAAAAATTTTATCGAATAGATTATCTAAATATCTACCAAAATTAATACATATGGATCAAACAGGATTTATTAAAAATAGACAATTGGCAGATAATGTAACCCGGCACTCAGTATAATTCATTTGGCACAAAAAAGGGATGAGAAGAGTATAGTAGTAGCCTTGGATGCAGAAAAAGCATTTGATAGATTAGAATGGGATTTTTTATTTAAAGTATTAGAAAAATATGGGTTAGGAACATCTTTTATAAATTGGATTAAAACTTTAAATTCTAACCCTAAGGCTAAAGTAGTGACAAACTTTCACATTTTCAACACCATTCCAGTTAAAAAGGTCAACTAGACAAGGTTGTCCATTATCACCTGCTTTATTTGTACTGGCGATAGAGCCATTAGCAGAACTAATCAGAATTGATCCAGATATTATGGGTTTTAGAGTTAATCAGGAGGAATATAAAATTAATCTTTTTGCCGATGATGTTTTGATTTACTTAACAAACCCACAACATTCGTTACATAAATTATCTTCTAGATTGAATGAATATGGGAAGGTATCAGGTTATAAAATAAATTGGGATAAAAGTGAAATTTTACCTCTTACTAAAGGAGACTATAGTCAATGTCGATTAGTAACCCAATTTAGATGGCCGGTAAATGGTATAAAGTATTTAGGTATAAGACTTGATAATGATGTAAAGAATTTATATAAATTTAATTATTTACCACTATTGAAAAAAATTCAAGAAGATTTTGACAAATGGATGATACTACCAATAACATTAGTAGGTAGAGTCAATGTTGTAAAAATGAATATATTTCCTAGACTACAGTATTTGTTTCAAACATTACCAATACAATTGCCACAGAAATTTTTTCAAGAGTTAAATAAATGTGTGAGAAAATTTCGTTGGAAAGGTAAAATGTCAAGAATATCATTGGAAAAATTGACATGTAAATTTGGGTTAGGAGGGTTACAACTTCCAAACTTTAAAAATTATTATAAAGCAAATCAACTTAGATTTATTGCATCTTTCTTCGATGATCGAAAACCAGCATGGATTAAAATAGAATTAGACAAGATAGGAGAAAATAGACCTGAAGATTTTATATATAAATGGGAATCTAAATGGATACGGGAAAAGAAAGAATCTCCTATATTAACACATTTGATTGATCTATGGAATAAGATAAATGTTGATAATGAAACACAGAAATCTCTATTAGCAAGGAGACCTTTGTTCCAAAACAGACTTATTCCTTTTACAATGGACAATCAACTTTTATATAATTGGTACCAAAAAGGGATTAAATTTATAGGAGATTGTTATGAACGAGGTATATTGATGTCATTTGAACAACTAAAGGATAAATATAAAATATCAAATAATACTTTCTTTTGTTACCTTCAATTAATGGCTTACTTAAAAGTTAAGCTGGGTCAAACAATGTTTTTGCCAAAACCTAATGAAATTGAAACTTTAATTCAAAAAGGGAAAATTAAAAAATTTGTTTCTTGTATGTATAATTTGATTCAAGAACAGACAATTAAACAAGGAATCCATAAGTCAGAGCAGAAATGGGAAACAGATCTGAATATTGATATTGATGAAACAAATTGGTCAAGACTCTGTCTTGACAGTATGACAAATACAATAAATGTTTGACTTAGATTAGTACAATATAATTTTTACACCAATTATATATTATACCACAAAAAATAAATAGATTAAATTCAAATCTATCCAATAAATGCTTTCGGTGTAATCAAGAAATTGGTACTTTTTTTACATTCTACTTGGTCTTGTTTTAAAATTCAACCCTTTTGGATAAATTTAAGAGTCTTATTGGAACAAATTACTGGAACTCAACTTCCACATAACCCTGTATTATTTCTATTAGGTGATATTGAAAGGATAAAACCAAAACTTAAATTGAATAAATATCAGAAAGAATTTATAAAAATTGCATTGGCAGTAGCTAAGAAGACTATAGCAGTTACTTGGAAATCTGATTCGTATTTAAGTATGAATCGTTGGAATAATGAAATGGCTAGTTCTATACCCCTTGAAAAAATTACTTATAATTTAAGAGATAAATATGTAACATTTTTGAATATTTGGTGCCCTTATTTACAAAAGATAGGATGGCATATTTAAGTGCTCCGATAAAGGTCTTGGTCCCTTGGGGAAAGTAACGAATAATTATACCAAATTTACTTTGAATCCCATGGAGCATGTGGAAACCTTCCAATACCCAGGCAGCTCTTCTTTTTTTTTTTCTCTTCTTTCTTTTAGGTAGGACTATATATGGGGGGGGGTAGGGTTAAGGGGAGGGGGGAGAGTAGATTTTATCTTTTCATGTATTCTTTTTGAAAACTCAATAAAAATTATATTATAAAAAAAAAGAAAAAGTCTGCAGAAAGTGTCACAGAGAAGATCATATAGAGAGAATATGCAAGGCAGACAAAAAGCACAACCGAGTGAAGAGTCACAAACACAAAACTAAGCAAATGCATAAAGTAACGGAATGTAAATATCAGGGCGGGCGCTGGAGCAGGGACCCAATTGCAGACCCAGTACTGTGCACATTGTGATATTTATTGCGTAACAAATCCAGAGGGGCAAACAAAGTCAGCGTCAAAGTTCGCATGGAGATCAAGAAATCCAGAGAAATCCAAAAATCAGAATCAGGAAGCAGGCAGAATCAAAAACCAGAACAATCAAGATAAACATGCAAAATCAGGGTCAACAAACAGGCAGGGTCAATACTCAGAAGGACAGAGTTTCAATATGAATACTGGAAAGGCTCAGGAAAACTCCCTGGCACAATCTGGCAAAATGTAGGTGAAAACACAGGACTAAAATACACTGAGCAATAGACAGAGAGGCAGATGATAGGTGGAGCACAATGAGACACAGGTGGCAGCAATACAGGTAATAATGAGAAACAGGTGAGAGCGGAGTAATCAGTGATACAGGAGCCAGAGTAGAGGAGGGGCGGGGACAGGAGCACATGGGGCATGAAAACAAACAAGAGCACATGGCAATACAAAACCACAGAATGACAGCTGGAGGAAACACACAAAAAGACAGAGTTCAACTAGAGGTACTGACAGTAAAATAGTATTGAACAACATAGAGTCAGACAAAGGTGAACTGTCATGCCTAGAATTCATAGTATAACTAAAGAAGATGACAAACTCAACTGCATCACAATAGATGTGTTTGGTGTAAAACTGGAAATGGAGCTGGATACAGGATAAGTTTAAAGACCTACACTGGCAAAAAATCGTTTCCCAAAGGCAAACTGAAAGTAAATGTGATGTTTGAAGGCCAAACACAATAGTTAGAGCTTTAGACATTGAAAAGTGCAGGGCCAGCACACATTGGACATGGATAGTTGAGAAAAATCCAGCTAGACTGGAGCTCAGTCAAAGCTCTCAATGTGGCATCAACAGGCAACTGCTGCCCAAATGGAGGCAATAATCATAGGCTTTCAAAGCTGCTTAATGCTAATGAGAAGGTGTTTGAGAAATGAATAGATAAACAGATCGAAGACTTAGCCAAAAGCTATTTGGAATGCGAAAAAATTCAAAATGCACTCCCAGAGGCACTGTTACACCTGTGGGAGTGGCCACTTCACCATGGCAAAGAATAGATATTAACTTTGCTGGGACATTCATGGACTCCATGCTCCTGATTGCTGTGGATACTCATTCGAAGTGACAAAGGTTACACCAATGAAGCCAACCACCTTAACAAAACCTGTCTCCCCACTGAGGACTATCTTCACCAGAAATGGGTTACCCAAACCAATTGTGAGTGACAATGGTCCACAATACATGTCAGAAGAATTGTGACTGTTCATGAAGAAAAATGGCATCAGACATTTCAAGTCAGCTCCTCACCACCCAGCAATGGATGGGTTAACTGAAAGGATTATCCACACATTCAAGAAGTCCATTAAAACTGTGGGCAAGGAGAACATTGCTCTGCAGCACAAGGTGGACAACTTCCTTTTTGTGTTTTGGAACTCTGTTCATGCGATGACAAATCAAACACTTACAATGCTGTTCACGAGCAGGAATCTGAAAACTCGCAAGGACCTCCTGAAACCAGACTTCCAGAGGAAGTACAGAATAAACAGTTTATCCACTTGCCGCGTGAAGCAGCAAGGAGCTTCAAGATTGGACAGGAAGTCCTAGCGCATGATTACTGAGAGGACAAGTGGACACGTGATAGGACGGCTACAAGAACTGTACCACTGACGTATACAGTAGATGTTGGAGATCAGACATGGAGATGTCATGTGGACCAGATACTGGACGCTCAACTATAGAACGCACCTGCGTCTTCATCCAACAAGATAGACACTTTACAGTCACTGGGCTTACCTTTCAGTCATAATCATGTCACTGACAGCCATGTGACCCCAAAAACATAGAACGCTGTCCTAGGCAAGACACCTACCAAACCCGATATGACTCCACAGGCCCAGATGCGCGAAAGGAACATTATCGTTGACATGATACCTGCCAAACCTGACGCCACTCCACAGGTCCAGAGGCACTATCCTGAAAGAAACAGAGTGCCACCCAAAAGTCTGAACCTTTAGACCTGTGAAGATAGCTATGGACTGTTATGGTGAAAGCATGTTTATTTGGAATATCGGTTTATGAAAGGCAAGTTGAATGTTTGTATATATGCAGTTCTATTGCGTAAATCTAAAGGGAAAGGAGTATAATGTATGGATCGATTTCTTTTAGAGCAATAAACCCCCTTATCACTACGTATTGATCAGTTGTCTATGCGTGAACATTGTTCTCCCTCTCCATTCTTCCTCTCTCTCTATTCTCCTCCTCTGCACCACCCCACTCTCTCCCCCACCCCTTTCTCCACTTCCCAACCTCTCTCCCCCTCTCCCTCCCGCTCTCAACCCATTGCCTTCCTCCCTCCTCACCCTCTCTTTCCCTCCACCTCCTCTCTCCCCCTACACATCCCACTCTCCCCCTCCCTCCCCCTCCTCCCCTTTCTCTCCCCTTCCTCCCTCTCTCCCCCGTCCCCTCTCTCCCCGTCCCCTCTCTCTACCCCCTCCCTTCCTCCCCTTCTCTCCTCATCTCTCTCCATCCCCCTCTCTTTCTCCCTCCCCTCTCTCTATCTCTCTCTCTCTTTCTGCCTCTCTCCTTCCCCCCTCTCTCCTTCCCCCACTCTTCCTTCCTCCTTCTCCGGCCTTTCACCCTCTCTCTCCCGCTACCCCCCTCTCCTGACACCCTCTCTCTCTCCCTCCACCCCTCTCTCTCTCTCCACATTCCTTCTCCCCCTTCTCTCTCTCCCTCCCCTTCTCACTCTCCCTCCCCACTCTTCTCCTTCCCCCTTCCTCTCTCCTTCTCCCCTCTCCTTCACCCCCCTCTCTCTCTCTCCCACCACCCTCTATCTCCCTCTACCCTCTCTCTCTCCTTCTCCCCCTCTCTCCTCCCTCTCTCTCCTTCTGCCTTCTCTCTCTCCCCCTCTCTCTCCTTCCCCCCCTCCACCTTATCTCTCTTCCTCCACCCTCTCTCTCTCCATCCCTCCCACCCCCACCTCTCTCTCCACCCTCTGACTCTCTTTCTACCCTCTCTCTCTCCCGTTCTCCCATTGCAATTTGAATACACCAGTTAAAGCCATCTCCCACATACATGCGTTTATTTAATTGATATGTAGTTGTGCACAGACTCAACAAACTTCACTGTCAGAAGTCCGCAGAACCCCATGATAAAGAAAGACCGAGCATCTTTCGAGGCCCTTTCAGTATCTCAGGATGTCCCAATGCTGCAACTGAAGCATTGCAGAGTAACCTCTGGTCTTTATTGGTTGAGACCAGTGAAAACAGTGTTCAATTCCTTCTGTTCTAAATGGGTATCACTCTGTTCTGAGGCTGTACCCACTGGTCCTGAATCCCCCACTAGAGAAAACATCATCTTCACATCCACTCTTTCTGGGGTTTTCAATATTTGATAGGTTACAATAAGATTCCCCCTCATTCTTCTGAACTCCAGCGAACACAGGCTCTGAGCCATCAAATGTTCCTCATACATTAAAACTTTCATTCATGGAATCATTCATGTGAACCTGCTCTGGATCTTCTCCAACCCCAGCACATCTTTTCTTAGATAAGGGGCCCAAAACTGGTCACGATACTTGAACTGCGGTCTGAGCAGTGCCTTATAAAGCCTCAGCATTATATCCTTGCTTTTATATTTCAGTCCTCATGAAGTAAGACAAATAACATTAAAATAAATCATCCCAACATTGATCTCTGCAGCACACCACAAGTCACTGGCAGCCAACCAGAAAGACCACATTATTTCATGCTCTTTCCCTCCTGACAGTCAGCCAATCTTCCTTGCTGGTATCTTTCCTGTCATACCATGGGCTGTTGTTAAGCAGCTACATGTGTGGCACCTTGTCAAAGGACTTTTGAAGATTGAAGTAAACAACACCCACCGCTCTCTGTTGTCTATCCTGCCTCTTATTTCCTCAATGAATTCCAATAGATTAGGCAGGTAAGATTTCCTCTCCAGGAAACTATGCTGACTTCGGCTTAATTTATCACTTGCCTCCAATTACCTCATCCTTAATACAGGTGTCCCCTGCTTTCCGAACGTTCGCTTTACGAAACCCCACTGTTACGAAAGACCTACATTAGTACCCTGTTTTCGCTTTCAGAAGGTATTTTCACTGTTACGAAGAAAGGCAGCGCGCGATAAAAGTCCTGAGCAGCCGCTCTCCCCAGATTCGGAACGGCATTGCTGTAACACGTGCCTGTGAGCAGCCATTAGCAAGATGAGTTCTGAGGTATTGGAAAAGCCTAAAAGAGCTCGTAAGGGTGTTACACTTAGCGTAAAACTAGACATAATTAAGTGTTTCGATCGTGGTGAACGAAGCAGGGACAAAGTGAGTTTGGCTTGTGGAAGCTGACGAAGATGATGTTGAAGAGGTTTTGGCATCCCATGACCAAGAACTGATAGATGAAGAGCTGATGCAATTGGAAGAGGAAAGGATAACAATCGAAACCGAATGCAGTAGCGAACTGAACGTGAAGCAACTGCGTGAGATTTTCACTGCAATGATAAAGTACGACTTTAATTTTGAAAGAGTACGTAGGTTTAGGGGATATTTTCAGGATGGTTTGAGTCCTTACAAACAACTGTATGATAGAAAAATGCGCGAGGCTCAGCAATCAAGCAAGCCTTCCACATCAGCCACAGCAGATGACGAACCTCGATCTTCGACATCGAGGCGGGCAGTCATAGGAGACGATGAGCTGCCTGGCCTGATCGACAATGAGATGACATCCCCGTGTCCCACCACCCCAACACCCGGGCCCCGGACAGATACTGTACGGATTCACGGAGAATACAGCAGTAGCCGGGAGGCACACAGCACATCTTTAAGAAAAAAGCCGAAATAAACAAGCTAATTAATTAGGTGCCACCGACACGTAATTGTCAGCCCAGATCAGTGCCGATTTCCGATTGCGTCGTCTCTGATCTGGGCTGACAATTACGTGTCGGCGGCACCTAATTAATTAGCATATTTATTTCGGCTTTTTTCTTAAAGATGTGCTGTGTGTCTCCCGGCTACTGCTGCGTTCTTTGCGGCAATGTATCGGGTCGACGGCCCGGAGGGTGGGGGCTACTGCACCACCCAGCCTGCGACGACTCAGCCTAACACACCATCATCAGTCTGCTCGGCAAGCTGTCTTCCCGATTCCGGTAAGTGATACTATACTGTACATACATTATTTCTACTTTATATAGGCTGTGTATTTTTACGTGTTATTTGGTAGATTTGTCAACCTCATAGCTTAAAGGTTACTGGAGAGCACGTTTATGCCAACAGCGCTTGCGTGAGATTTTCGCTACAGAGATCTGTGCAGGCAATCGTTGCAGAGAAGTATTTCTACTTTATATAGGCTGTGTATTTATCATATCATTCCTGCTTTTACTATATGTTACTGTTATTTTAGGTTTTATGTGTTATTTGTCATGATTTGGTAGGTTATTTTTGGCTCTGCGAACGCTCACAAAATTTTCCCATATAAATAAATGATAATTGCTTCTTTGCTTTACGACATTTCGGCTTACGAACCGTTTCATAGGAATGCTGTACCTTCGGATGGCGGGGGAGACCTGTAATGGACTCCAACAGCTTTTCAACCACCAAAGTCAGGCTAATTGGCCTTTAATTTCCTTTCTTCTGCCTCCCTCCTTTCTAAAAGGATGGAGTGACATTTGCAATTTCCATTCCTCCAGAACAATTCCAGAATCTAGCGAATCTTGAAATATCTTTACTAATACCTTTGCTATCTCCCATTGTAATTTGTACCTTAGATCCTGTCTATATCTACTATCAGGTTCTTTATACCCTTACAGTTTCTTAACTCTACCCACAATTATCCTATATCTTCCAAACCTGTGTCACCTCTTTCCAAAGATTTGAATTCAATTTTTCACTAACAGAGCTACTCCACCCCCTCTGCTTACCCACCTGTCCTCATGATGCAATGTTTAGCCTGGAATGATCGACTCCCAACCATGATTTTCTTTCAGCCATGACTCAGTAGTGTCCACAACATCATACCTGACAAACTTTAAATATTCTACAAGATCATCTACCTGATTCTACATACTGCTTCATTCAAATATAACACCTTCAATCCTGTCCGTGTGTTACACATCAACTCATTCTATTGACGTCAATTTTGCCCTATCATCTCCCTATTCTTCCTCATAGTCTTACTACACATTGGTTCTACTTGTATACCAACTGCCCCATCTTCCACCATATCACTCCGGTTTCTATCCCACTGCCAAATTAGTTTAAACCTTCCCCTAAAGCTCATGCATGCAAGAATATTGGTACCCCTCGGGTTCAGGTGTAACCTATCCCTTTTGTACAGGTCATACCTTCCCAATGATCCAGAAATTGGAAACCTTGCCCCCTGGACCAATTCCTCAGCCACACATTCATCTGCCAAATTTTTCTATTCTGACCCTCACTGGCAGATGGCACAGGCAGCAATTCAAAGATTACTACCCCAAAACTCCTCCTTTTCAGTTTTCAGCTTTCTACATTACTCTTTATATTCTCTCATCTGCACCTCCTTCCTTTTCCTCCCTATGTCATTGGTACCCATATACACTGTGACTTCTGGCTACTCCCTCGAGGAGGACCACAATCGTGTCATGGCTTGGAGGCTTGAGTGACTCAATGATCTGGAGAGCTATGCTGGCAGGAATCAGGGCTTTATGCTTTGGCTCTTGGTAAGGTCACCCTTGCAAACAGGTCAAAGGGGAGAGCCCAGACTAAGATTGGTCCACCAGTCCTCTAGGTTTGGGGTTTCAGCTTAGGCTAACAACCCTAACTGGTCAAATAAAGTTGTTACAGAAACAGCAATAAAGAATTCCTCTACATCTGTGTGTAATTATATTCCTGAGCCTCTGCTTGGGACTTGCAGGGCGGACAGTAGTGAAAACTGAGAGGAAGCTTTTAGACCCTGAACCACATTGGGGGCACAATAGAGAAGATGGCCAAGGACAAACAGAGATGGAGGACTTTCGTTGCTGTCCTAAGTGCCCAAATGCTTACAGGCGTACATAATGGGAGGTGACTTTTTCACATCCACAGAATCTCCTGTGTGCTCCTTTAACTAATGAATCCCCTATCACTTTTGCAGTCCTCTTCTCCCGACCTCCCTTCTGAGCCACAGAGCCAGACTTAGTGCCCGAGACCCAATGCTGTGGCTTCCCCCTGGAAGGTTGTCCATCCCTAACAGTATCCAAAGTGGTATATTTATTAATGGGGGTGGCCATGGGGCATTTTGTAGTGGCTGCCTATTTGCCTTCCCTCTCCTGAGAGGCATCCAGGTACCTATCATCTGTAACTCGGGCTCCTTTCACCTCATCCTCCCGTATGAGACAAAGGACTTTCAGCAGCAGCTCCTGTTTTCGACATGGTCTCTAAGGAGCTACAGCTTGTTACACTGTGTGCAGGGGCAGTTATCAGGGAGACTGGAGGTCTCCAGTCCTACATCTCACACAAAGGATATACCAATAACATTCACTCTAACATTCACCACTCTAGCTAAGTACTAATAAACAAAGAAAGAGAAAAAATCTCACTAGGTTTAAAAAGCAGACCACCATATACAGCGGCCTTCGTTGTAGTGGCCATCGTCGGAGTGGACTGAGTCAGAGTGGGGCGGCTTTGGCTCAGACAGGCTTCGGCGAGAACAGGCAGAGGCCAGGGTAGGTTCCGGTAAGTTTTTTGTTCAGATTCTTCACAGTAGAGAGAATGCCAGGCAGGATGTTGGAATGCTCCTCTTGCAGGATGTGGGAAGTCAGGGAGCCCTCCGGTGTCCCTGACAACGACTCCTGCAAGAAGTGCATCCAGCTGCAGCTCCTGACAAACTGCGTTAGGGAACTGGAGCAGGAGCTGGATGACCTGCGGATCATTCGGGAGAATGAGGAGATTATAGATAGTAGCTACAGGGAGGTAGTTACGCCAAAGGAGCAGAGGACAGGAAATTGGTTCACTGTCAGGCGAGGGAAGAGGAAAGGGCAGGCAGAGCAGGGTTCCCCTGTGGCCATTCACCTCAACAACAAGTATACCGAATTGGATACTGTTGGGGGGGATGACTTACCTGGGACTAGCTGCAGTAGCCGGATCTCTGGCACTGAGTCTGGCTCTGCAGTGTAGAAGGGAGGGGGGAGAAAGAGGAGAGCGGTAGTGATAGGGGACTCGATAGTTAGAGGTGCAGATAGAAGGTTCTGTGGTCGTGACAGAGAATCCAGGATGGTTTGTTGCCTCCCGGGTGCCAGGGTCAAGGATGTCTCTGATCGATTGCATGACATTCTGAAGTGGAAGGGTGACCAGCCAGATGTCGTGGTGCACATCGGTACCAATGACATAGCAAGGAAGGGTGAAGAGGTCCTGGACAGTGAGTATAGAGAGCTTGGTAGGAAGTTGAAAAGCAGGACCTCAAGGGTGGTAATCTCAGGATTGCTACCTGTGCTAGGTGCCAGTGAGGGTAGGAATAGGATGCTCTGGAGGAGGAACAAGTGGCTGAGGAACTGGTGTAGGGGGCAGGGTTTCCGATTTCAGGATCATTGGGACCTCTTCTGGGGCAGGTGGGACCTGTACAAGAGGGACGGGTTACACTTGAACCACAGGGGGACCAATATCCTTTCAGGGAGGTTTGTTAGTGCTACTGGGGAGGCTTTAAACTAGATTTGCAGGGGGATGGGAACCAGAGTGCCAGAGCGGACAGTGTGGCTGCGGTGAAAATAAATGATGTTGAAGGTTTAAACAAATCCGCTGATAGAAAGGTTGTGAGTGGTGGTAAAAATCTTCTGAGGTGTATATATTTCAATGCTAGGAGTATTGCGGGGAAGGCGGATGAGTTGAGGGCGTGGATTGACACGTGGAATTATGATGTTGTAGCAATTAGTGAAACTTGGCTACAGGAGGGGCAGGACTGGCAGCTTAATATTCCAGGGTTCCGATGTTTCAGATGTGATCGAGGCAGAGGAATGAAAGGTGGGGGAGTAGCATTGCTTGTTAGGGAAAATATTACAGCAGTGCTCAGGCAGGACAGATTAAAGGGCTTGTCTACTGGGTCCTTATGGGTGGAGCTGAGAAACAGGAAAGGTATGGCCACATTAGTGGGATTGTATTACAGACCACCCAATAGTCAACAAGACTTGGAAGAGAAAATCTGCAGAGAGATAGCAGGCAACTGCAGGAAACATAAAGTTGTGGTGGTAGGGGATTTTAATTTTCCATACATTGATTGGGACTCCCATACTGTTAGGGGTCTAGATGGTTTAGAGTTTGTAAAATGTGTTCAGGAAAGTTTTCTAAATCAATATATAGAGGGACCAACTAGAGGGGATGCAATATTGGATCTCCTGTTAGGTAACGAATTAGGGCAAGTGACGGAAGTCTGTGTAGGGGAGCACTTTGGTTCCAGTGATCATAACACCATTAGTTTCAATTTGATCATGGACAAGGATAGATCTGGTCCTAGGGTTGAGGTTCTGAACTGGAAGAAGGCCAAATTTGAAGAAATCAGAAAGGATCTAAAAAGCGTGGATTGGGACAGGTTGTTCTCTGGCAAAGATGTGATTGGTAGGTGGGAAGCCTTCAAAGGGGAAATTTTGAGAGTGCAGAGTTTGTATGTTCCTGTCAGGATTAAAGGCAAATTGATTAGGAATAAGGAACCTTGGTTCTCAAGGGATATTGCAACTCTGATAAAGAAGAAGAGGGAGTTGTATGAAATGTTTAGGAAACAGGGGTTAAATCAGGTGCTTGAGGAGTATAAGAAGTGCAAGAAAATACTTAAGAAAGAAATCAGGAGGGCTAAAAGAAGACATGAGGTTGCCTTGGCAGTCAAAGTGAAGGATAATCCAAAGAGCTTTTACAAGTATATTAAGAGCAAAAGGATTGTAAGGGATAAAATTGGTCCTCTTGAAGATCAGAGTGGTCGGCTTTGTGCGGAACCAAAGGAAATGGGGGAGATCTTAAATAGATTTTTGCGTCTGTATTTACTAAGGAAGCTGGCATGAAATCTATGGAATTGAGGGAATCAAGTAGTGAGACCATGGAAAATGTACAGATTAAAAAGGAGGATGTGCTTGCTGTCTTGAGGAAAATTAAAGTGGATAAATCCCCAGGACCTGACAGAGTGTTCCCTCGGACCTTGAAGGAGACTAGTGTTGAAATTGCGGGGGCCCTGGCAAAAATATTTAAAATGTCGCTGTCTACGGGTGAAGTGCCGGAGAATTGGAGAGTGGCTCATGTTGTTCTGTTGTTTAAAAAAGGATCGAAAAGTAATCCGGGAAATTATAGGCCGGTGAGTTTAACGTCAGTAGTAGGTAAGTTATTGGAGGGGGTACTAAGAGACAGAATCTACAAGCATTTGGATAGACAGGGGCTTATTAGGGAGAGTCAACATGGCTTTGTGCGTGGTAGGTCATGTTTGACCAATCTGTTGGAGTTTTTCGAGGAGGTTACCAGGAAAGTGGATGAAGGGAAGGCAGTGGGTATTGTCTACATGGACTTCAGTAAGGCCTTTGATAAGGTCCCGCATGGGAGGTTAGTTAGGAAAATTCAGTCGCTAGGTATACATGGAGAGGTGGTAAATTGGATTAGACATTGGCTCGATGGAAGAAGCCAGAGAGTGGTGGTAGAGAATTGCTTCTCTGAGTGGAGACCTGTGACTAGTGGTGTGCCACAGGGATCAGTGCTGGGTCCATTGTTATTTGTCATCTATATCAATGATCTGGATGATAATGTGGTAAATTGGATCAGCAAGTTTGCTGATGATACAAAGATTGGAGGTGTAGTAGACAGTGAGGAAGGTTTTCAGAGTCTGCAGAGGGACTTGGACCAGCTGGAAAAATGGGCTGAAAAATGGCAGATGGAGTTTAATAGTGACAAGTGTGAGGTATTGCACGTTGGAAGGACAAACCAACGTAGAACATACAGGGTTAATGGTAAAGCACTGAGGAGTGCAGTGGAACAGAGGGATCTGGGAATACAGATACAAAATTCCCTAAATGTGTCGTCACAGGTAGATAGGGTCGTAAAGAGAGCCTTTGGTACATTGGCCTTTATTAATCGAAGTATTGAGTATAAGAGCTGGAATGTTATGATGAGGTTGTATAAGGCATTGGTGAGGCCGAATCTGGAGTATTGTGTACAGTTTTGGTCACCAAATTACAGAAAGGATATAAATAAGGTTGAAAGAGTGCAGAGAAGGTTTACAAGGATGTTGCCGGGACTTGAGAAACTCAGTTACAGAGAAAGGTTGAATAGGTTAGGACTTTATTCCCTGGAGTGTAGAAGAATGAGGGGAGATTTGATAGAGGTATATAAAATTATGATGGGTATAGATAGAGTGAATGCAAGCAGGCTTTTTCCACTGAGGCAAGGGGAGAAAAAAACCAGAGGACATGGGTTAAGGGTGAGGGGGGAAAAGTTTAAAGGGAACATTAGGGGGGGCTTCTTCACACAGAGAGTGGTGGGAGTATGGAATGAGCTGCCAGACGAGGTGGTAAATGTAGGTTCTTTTTTAACATTTAAGAATAAATTGGACAGATACATGGATGGGAGGTGTATGGAGGGATATGGTCCATGTGCAGGTCAGTGGGACTAGGCAGAAAATGGTTCGGCACAGCCAAGGAGGGCCAAAAGGCCTGTTTCTGTGCTGTAGTTTCTATGGTTTCTATGGTTTCTAGAAGCTTACTTAGAACTTCTGCCTGCTCTTGCCTATGCTTATTCTCACCCAAGCCTTTTGAGCCAAAGGCTGACCTCTCCAACAACGGCCACTGCTAAACTGACCGTTCCACTTATGCCTCACTTTTTTTTTAAATTGGCCTTTGTCAAGAGACTGATGGATGATTACAATTGCAACCCTTTAAAAAGTTCCAAAAGGCACCGGGCTGTTTTTAAACCTAATGCTGCCTCTGCCAAAAAAGCATCTGCTCGCGATGATTGCAGCCCTGTGAGCTCCTCTTTCTCAGAAGGCTGGAGAAATTCAACATATCCCTGTTAACCCACCCCAATTTTTATCAATGCACCATAGAAAGCCTCCTATCTCAATTCATCTGGATGCAACTGCTCTGTACGTGACCAGAGGAAATTGTCGAGAGATGTGGACACAGGCCAGCACATCACAAAACTGGCACCCCTTCATTGGACTATGACTACACTTCTTGCTGCCATGATAAAGCAGCCAACATGATGAAAGACTCCATTCACTATACACATTCTCTCTTCTTCCCCTTCCCATCAGGCAGAAGATACGAAAAGCAGAAAGCACATGTCATCATGCTCAAGGAGAGCTTCGATCCCAGTGTTATCACACTCTGGAACAGTTGCCTTGTGCATTAAGATGGACTCTTGTCCTCACAATATACCTCTACATTGCCTTGCCTGCACTGCACTTTCTCTTTAACTGTGACACTTTATTTTGCACTCTACTATTGCCTTACCTCAAAACACTGATGTGATGAAATGATCGGTATGGATGGCATATAAAAAATCTTTTCTCACAGACCTTCAGTACATGTGACAATAATAATATGCATCACCTCCCTCTGGTGCCCCTCCTCTTTCCCTTTCTCCCATGGTCCTCTCACCTCTCCTGTCAGATTCCGTCTTCTTCAGCCCTTTACCTTTTTCCACCTATCATCTCCCAGCTTCTCACGTCATGCACCCTCCCCACCCATTCATGTTCCCCTCACCTATCATGCCAGTTTGTACTCCTACTGCTCCCTGACTTCCTTGTTTTGGCTCCTTCTCCTTTCCTTTCCACTCGTGATAAAGGATCTGGGCCCCTCCAAAGATGCACCCTGACCTGTTGAGTTCCTCCTGCATTTTGTGTGTTGCTCTGGATTTCCAGCATCTGGAGAAATTTTTATGTTTACAATAAGCTAACTTAATTTACCGATTTAACTTGTATTGCAATCTCCACAAACACTGTCTGTCCTGTTGAGTGTTTCCAGCAAATCTCAAAAAAAGAGAAAGCAGATGCTGGAAATTCAAGCAATACACACAAAATACTGGAGGAACTCAGCAGGCCAGGCAGCATCTAAGGAAAAGAGTACAGTTGACATTTCGGTTCGAGACCCTTCAACAAGACTGGAGAAAAAAAGATGAGGGGTCAGAGTAAGAAGATGGGAGGAGGGGAGGAAGAAACACAAGGTGATAGATGAAACCAGGGGGGTGAGCAGTAAAATGAAGAGCTGGGAAGCTGATTGGCGAAAGAGATACAGGGCTGGAGAAGGGGAAATCTGACAGGAGAGGACTGTAAGTCAATGGACTAATGAAAAGGGGGAGGATCACCAGAGGGGGGTGATGGACAGGTAAGGAGATAAGGTGAGAGAGGGAAATGGGAATAGGGGATGGTGAAGGGGAGGGGCATTCCCAAAAGTTTGAGAAATCAATGTTCATGACAAAAGGTTGGAGGCTGACCACACGGGCCAGCAACCCACTTATTTAATTCTAGCCTAATCACAGGACAATTTTAAATGACCATTTAATCTACTAAATGGTATGGCTTTGGACTGTGGGAGGAAACTGGAGCACCCGGAGGAAAGCCATGCGGACACGGGGAGAACATATAAGTTCCTTACAGATGCTGCTGAAATTGAACTCTGAAGTCCCGAGTGGATGTTGTAGGAGCCATCCTCTTTTCATCTAACAACACACATCAAAGTTGCTGGTGAACGCAGCAGGCCAGGCAGCATCTCCAGGAAGATTTTTTACAGACGGTGTGATGTTTGCTTCCAGAATTTGCTGGCATTTAATTGAATTCATTCTTCCCTCGACCAGTAAATATTCCCCGTGCCACTGGCTGCAACACAAGCCCAAAGCATGATCGATCCACCCCCGTGCTTAACAGTTGGAGAGGTGTTCTTTTCATGAAATTCTGCACCCTTTTTTTCTCCAAACATACTTTTGCTCATTGCGGCCTAAAAGTTCTATTTTATCTTCATCAGTCCACAGGACTTGGTTCCAAAATGCATCAGGCTTGTTTAGACGTTCCTTTGAACCTTTTGAATAGAACTTCCTGTAAAAAAGCCGAAGATGAAAAGAGGATGGCTTCTACAACAGGATAATGAACCTAAACACACTTCAAAATCCACAATGGACTACCTCAAGATGCGCAAGCTGAAGGTTTTGCCATGGCCCTACAGTCCCCCGACCTAAACATCATCGAGAATCTGTGGATAGACCTCAAAAGAGCAGTGCATGCAAGACGGCCCAAGAATCTCACAGCACTAGAAGCCTTTTGCAAGGAAGAATGGGTGAAAATCCCCCAAACAAGAATTGAAAGACTCTTAGCTGTCTACAAAAACCGTTTACAAGCTGTGATACTTGCCAGAGAGAGTGTTACTAAGTACTGCCATGCAGGGTTCCTTTTGCTTTGGGCCCTTTTCCTTTTTTGTTATTTTGAAACTGTAAAAGATGGAAATAAAAAAGTTTTCTTGCTTAAAATATTAAAGAAATGTGTCATCTTTAACTTTATGCCTTTTGGAAATCAGTTCATCTTTTACTCGCTTAGCTATTCACAGTAACAGAAATTTTGACCGGGGTGCCCAAACTTTTGCATACCACTGTACTTCAATAATAAATGTACGTACTTCAAAGATTCAAATCTTTTAATAATGTCATGCTAACCGCAACGCTACTGTTGCTATGATGCAGCTCCACGCAGATTCTGGACATATGACCCAACAGGATGCTTCATTTCAGTTTTACTTCACCCTGCTGCCTATTATGTGGGTCTTGGAGCTATCTGAAGCCGATGATTTTTAATTTTCCCAGTAGTAATCTCCCTCAGTTTCATCAGCACAAAATTCCATTTACTGGGTCTTTCAGTCTCTCAAGATTTTCTTTTTTAAGAAATAGATTAGAGTGAGAATAGATAATTATGGGTCGAGGATAGAGAAATAGTTATCATGTTCTTTGCAGAGAAATCAGAATGTGGTCATTAGCTCAATGATAACGCTAATAATTAATAATGAGAATCTCTGCTACTTATGAATGTGAAGTACATATTTTTGAAATTATTCTGAAATCAGGTTGGATTATAATACAAAAATATATTAGATCATTCATAAGGAATTACCTTGTCTACTGTTCTAATGGAAACGTTAAACAATTAGAAATGTCACCTTAAAATATAACAAGGAAGAAACTTACAGAAATATTAAGCTACTTTTTACTTCTTTACTACCATCGTACAACTCATCTAATCGCTCACTAGTCATCTTCAGATCAGTGTCCTGGGTATTCACATACTTCTGCTGCCTGATTCTGGATGTACTGTGTAAGTGTGTGTGTGTGTGAGAGAGAAAGAGAGAGAGAGAGAGAGAGAGAGAGAGAGCGAGATGCATATGTAAAGCTCTGTACCTGTGTGTGTGTGTGTGTGTGTGTGTGTGTGTGTGTGTGAGAGAGTGAGAGTGAGAGAGAGAGAGATGCATATGTAAAGCTCTGTACCTGTGTGTGTGTGTGTGTGTGTGTCTGTCTGTCTGTCTGTCCGTGTGTGAGAGAGAGAGAGTGAGAGTGAGTGAGAGAGAGAGAGAGAGAGAGAGAGAGAGATGCATATGTAAAGCTCTGTACCTGTGTGTGTGTGTGTGTGTGTGTGTGTGTCTGTGTGAGAGAGAGAGAGAGAGAGAGAGATAAAGAAAGTGTGTGAGACAGAGAATGAGAGAGAGAAAGAGCAAAAGAGAGAGAGAGGTACAAAGGTAAGTGAGAGAAAATGTGTGAGATAGAGGGCAAGAGAGACACACACACAGAGGTAAGTGCCAGAGAGTGAGAGTGCGTGAGAGAGGTGTGAGAGAGAGCTCTGTGTGTGTGTGTGTGTGTGCGCCTATGTTTTTCTGTGCGTTATGTCAAGCAATCTTTATTTATTTTTAACAGCTGGATCCTTGTGAGTTGCTGAGTCAGAGCCTGTAAGAGCAGTCAGTCCACCAACAGCCTCATCCAAACAGCACTCCTGGTGATGGAGTTGTCAGTCTTCATAAACATACTCATTTGGAACTGTCATCGTCAGACTCAGTGATTTATTGCATCTCAACACCCTTCAGAAACACATCATCCAAGGATCTTACCTTTAAGGCCATGTTGCAGTTATTTATTGTATTGAGACAGCAAATGGAAGACTTCTGCTGTCAATTGTTTTTAATGATTCTGCTAAGTTAAGCCCCTTGTTACCTGTTAAGGTCCCAGAATAAAGACAAAGATAACTAGATTTAAACTTATGAGATATCACTGCCTCTTCTCTATTTCCCTCTTATCTGATACTGAAGTATTTTTCTTCTGATCAATAATAATATGAAAAATGATAGATTCTTGTTTGCAAATTGCTTTGCTTGTTAGCACTGCCACCTAGCGATGCTTAATGGCTCAGATTAGGACGAGGAGTGAAGGATACATGATTAGCAAGGATGTTGATGGTTGGCTTATTTGCAGCTGAAGCGGATCGTCATTTGCACTGTGGGAATTCAAGGTTCATGAATCAAGTCTATTCATCAGATGTGTATATTCAAACATATAGTGAAATCCGTCGTTTGAGTTAACATGTAACCAAGGGTGTGCTGGGGCCAGCCCGTAAGTGCCGCCACACATTCCAGGGCCAACATAGCGTGCCCACAATGCTCGACAGAGCAACACAGAACATAACAAGCAACAAAACAGCCGCAAAACAAGCCCCATTCCTCTATCCGGCCCACACAGATAGTCAGTCCTCTAACAACAAGACAGTCTGTCTTCTCCAGCCTCCAGCGGACACATTCAGACATGGACACGCAGACATTGGGCCTTCAGCTGTCTCAGTGGACTGGCAGAGATTTCACAGACTCAGGTCTCTGGCCAATGGGCTTCAACTCCACCTTACGTTTGGTTAAGTAATCAAATGTTAGTTGAGGCTCTTTTATAATCACAGAGAACAAGGACTTGCTTAAATGTTAAATACATTGGTTTGATATTATAGTCATAGTCATAGTCATACTCTATTGATCCCAGGGGAAACTGGTTTTCGTTACAGTTGCACCATAAATAATAAATAGTAATAAAACCATAAATAGTTAAATAGTAATATGTAAATTATGCCAGTAAATTATGAAATAAGTCCAGGACCAGCCTATTGGCTCAGGGTGTCTGATCCTCCAAGGGAGGAGTTGTAAAGTTTGATGGCCACAGGCAGGAATGACTTCCTATGACGCTCTGTGTTGCATCTCGGTGGAATGAGTCTCTGGCTGACTGTACTCCTGTGCCCAACCAGTACATTATGTAGTGGATGGGAGACATTGTCCAAGATGGCATGCAACTTGGACAGCATCCTCTTTTCAGACACCACCATCAGAGAGTCCAGTTCCATCCCCACAATATCACTGGCCTTACGAATGAGTTTGTTGATTCTGTTGGTGTCTGCTACCCTCAGCCTGCTGCCCCAGCACACAACAGCAGACATGATAGCACTGGCCACCACAGACTCGTAGAACATCCTCAGCATCGTCCGACAGATGTTAAAGGACCTCAGTCTCCTCAGGAAATAGAGACAGTTCTGACCCTTCTTGTAGACAGCCTCAGTGTTCTTTGACCAGTCCAGTTTATTGTCAATTCGTATCCCCAGGTATTTGTAATCCTCCACCATGTCCACCCTGACCCCCCGGATGGAAACAGGGCTCACTGGTACCTTAGCTCTCCTCAGGTCTACCACCAGCTTCTTAGTCCTTACTGACACAGATGCAACTGAAGACTTGCATCCAAAAAAATAGAATAATTAAGTATGAGGACCTCCAAGATGATCACAAACATGTCATTGTTTAGAGTTTTGCATGCCTCACTAACCTGGGGACCTACGTTGGCTGGAGTCAGAGCTTTACGCTTTGGCTCTTGGTAGAGTCACCCATGCCAAACAAATTAAAGTGTGGAGGTCAGGCTAAAAGTGCTCCAAAGGGGCTCCAGATTTGAGGGTTCAGCTCAGGGCTAACAACCCTGACAGGTAAAACAAAATTGTTACAGAAACAGCAATGAAAAAATCCTACATCCGAGTGCAACAGTATTCATGAGCCTCCACCTGGGACTTGCACGAGTGAAAACTTAGAGGAAGCTACTGACACGATGACAGAAGCCCTGACCGCCACCAGAGATAGAAGACCTTCATGGCTGCCCTAAATTTCAGTGGTATAATGAGCAGAAGTGCGAGGATCATATGCAAAAATGTGCCAGTCTTCTCTCTTGTGCACCTCGGTAACATGATTCCAATTTCTGGCCAACACATTAGCCAGGCTGTAGTGGCAGAAGTCTCCAGAACCAGCTGAACTTGGCAAGGTGTGCCGTCTCTGTGGGATTTGCATGTTCTCCCAGTGGCCATTTAGATTTGCTCTGGGTACCCTGGTCTCCTCCTCATTCCAAAGACATGCTGGTTGTTGAGGTTAATTGGCAACTGGTAGGAGAATCAGTTGGATTCTGATAGGCATGTGAAGGGAAAAGGTATGCAGGGAAATAAGTGTGGGGTGGGATTAATGGGATTGTTTGTGCTTGATGTAGACTTAGTGGGCCGAAGGGCCTGTACTATGTTGATTGAATCTGACTCTATGTACAAAAGCTAGCATAGGCTCGATGAGCTGAATGGCGATCCTCCACGTCATAAGGAAACACAAGGAAGCTAACCATCCATAGATGCTGCCTGACCTGCTGGGTTCCTCCAGCATTTTGTGTATGTGTGTGTGTGTTGTCCCACATTTATGTGATCTTCCAAACAGGTTAGGCACATGAGTGAAAGAAAAATAAAGGACTATGTGGGACAGAAGGGTTAGATTGATTATGAAATAGATTTAAAAAGATAGCAAATTTTGTAGGCCAATGAACCATAACTGAGCTGTATATTCCTAGAAGGTAGCAGAAATGAGGTACAATATACCTTGACACGTGCTGCTGAAAACAGAATAGTGATCTTGAGAGGATTTGACAAGGTCAGTGAAGACATCTCCCAACAATCTCCCTATTACTTCTATAAACTGCTTCTTTCCATAGACCTCCACTCTTGCAGTTGGCACTGTTCCCTCTAAGTTGAACAGGTGATCATAATATAATCGAATTCATAAGAAGCAAAACTCACATGTATCAGTATCCCAATGGAACAAAGGGAATTACAGAGGCATGAGAGAGGAGCTTGCCCAGGTGGATTGAAGGAGGCTATGTTTAAGAGGGAGTTAGATATGGCCCTTGTGGCTACAGGGGTCAGGGGGTATGGAGGGAAGGCTGGGGCGGGGTTCTGAGTTGGATGATCAGCCATGATCATAATAAATGGCGGTGCAGGCTCGAAGGGCCGAATGGCCTACTCCTGCACCTATTTTCTATGTTTCTATGTTTCTATGATACTGACGGGTTAACGGCAGAGCAGAGGTGGCTAAAGTTTCTGCAATTAGTTCACAAGGCGCCGGATAGATATATCCCACAGAGGCAGAGGTAGGCAACCATGGATGACAAAGGAAGTTAAGGACTGCATAAAAGCCAACGAAAGGGCATATAAGTGAGTAAAAGTAAGTGAGAAGTTGTATGAATGGGAAACTTTTAAAATCCAACAAAAGGCAGCAAAAAAGTTATAAAGAGGGAAAAGATGAAATATCAGGGCAGACTAGCTAATGATATAAAGCAGGATACCAAAAGTTTTTTCAGTTATATAAGAGTGAAAAGGAGGTGAGAGTTGATACTGGACCACTGGAAAATGATACTGGTGAGATTGTAATGGGGGACAAAGAAATGGTAGATGAACTTAATGGGAACTTTGCATCGGTCTTCACTAAGGAAGACACTAGCAGTGTGCCAGAGGTCTGCAAGTGTCAGGGAACAGGAGTGAGTGCCATTACTTTTACAGAGGTAAAAGTGCTAGGCAAACTCAAAGGTCTTAAGGTAGATAAGAAACCTGGACAAAATGTAGTATATCTGAGAGTCCTGAGAGAGGTTGCTGAAGAAGTAACAGATGCATTGGTCATGGTCATTCAAGAATCACTTGATTCTGGCATGGTCCCAGAGGGCTAGAGGTTTGCAAACGTCGCTCCACTGTTTAAGAAGGGAGCAAGGCAAAAAGAAGGAAATTGTAGGCCAATTAGCCTACCCTCAGTGGTTGGGAAAGGATTGGAGTACATTATCAAGAATGAGGTTTCGAGGTACTTTGAGACTAATGATAAAATAAGTCAAAGTTCAATATCCTGGCAGGGAGGTTTGCTAAGGCTACTGGGGAGAGTTTAAACTAGAATTGCTGGGGGATGGGAACCGAACTGAAGAGACGGAGGAAGGGGTGCTTGGCCCACAAATAGAGAAAGCTTGTACACAGTGTGATTGGGAGGATAAGCAGGTGATAGAGAAGGGATGCGCTCAGAGCAATGATTTGAGATGTGTCCATTTTAACGCAAGGAGTATCATGAACAAAGCGGATGAGCTTAGAGCGTGGATCAGTACTTGGAGCTATGATGTTGTGGCCATTACAGAGTCTTGGATGGCTCAGGGGCAGGAACAGTTATTTAGAGTGCCAGGCTTTAGATGTTTCAGAAAGGACAGGGAGGGAGGCAAAAGAGGTGGGGGCATGGCACTGCTGATCAGAGATAGTGTCACGGCTGCAGAAAAGGAGGAAGTCATGGAGAGATTGTCTACTGAGTCTCTGTGGGTGGAAGTTAGGAACAGGAAGGGGTCAATAACTCTACTGGGTGGTTTTTATAGACCACCCAATAGTAACAGGGACATCAAAGAGCAGACAGGGAGATAGATTCTGGAAAGCTGTAACAATAACCGGGTTGTTGTGGTGGGAGATTTTAATTTCCCCAAAATTGATTGGCATCTCCCTAGAGCCAGGAGTTTAGATAGGGTAGAGTTTGTTAGGTGTATTCAGGAAGGTTTCCTGACATAGTACTTAGATAAGCCTACAAGAGGAGAGGCTGTACTTGATCTAGTATTGGGAAATAAACCTGTCAGGTCTCAGGTCTTTCAGTGGGAGAGCATTTTGGAAATAGTGATCACAATTCTATCTCCTTTACCATAACATTGGAGAGAGATAGGAACAGACAAGTTAGGAAAGCATTTAATTGGAGTAAGGGGAAATATGAAGCTGTCGGGCAGGAGCTTGGGAGCTTAAATTGGGGACAGATGTTCTCAGGGAAACGTAAGGCCGAAATGTGGCAAATGTTCAGGGGATATTTGCATGCATTCTGCATAGATACGTTTCAATAAGACAGGGAAAGGATGGCAGGGTACAGGAACAGTGGTGTACAACGACTGTTGAAAATCTAGTCAAGAAGAAAAGAAAAGCTTACAAAAGGTTCAAAAAACTAGGTAATGATAGACATCTGGAAGATTATAAGGCTAGCAGGAAGGAGCTTAAAAATAAAATTAGGAGAGCCAGAAGGGGCCATGAGAAGGCCTTGGAGAGCAGGATTAAGGAAAACCCCAAGGCATTCTATAAGTATGTGAAAAGCAAGAAGATAAGATGTGAGAGAATAGGACCAATCAAGTGTGACAGTGGAAAAGTGTGCATGGAACTGGAGGAGATAGCAGAGGTACTTAATGAATACTTTGCTTCAGTATTCACTGCAGAAAAGGATCTTGGCGATTGTAGTGATGACTTACAGCAGACTGAAAAGCTTGAGCATGTAGATATTAAGAAAGAGGCTGAGCTGGAGCTTTTGGAAAGCATTAAGTTGGATAACTCACTGGGACTGGATGATATGTACCCCAAGCTACTGTGGGAGGCGAGGGAAGAGATTGCTGAGCCTCTGGCAATGATCTTCACATCATCAATGGGGACAGGAGAGGTTCCAAAGGATTGGAAGGTTGCAAATGTTGTTCCTTTATTCAAGAAAGTGAGTAGAGATAACCCAGAAAATTATAGACCAGTGAGTATTACTTCAGTGATTGGTAAATTGAAGGAGAAGATCCTGAGAGGCAGGATTTATGAAAATTCGGAGATGCATAATATGATTAGGAATAGTCAGCATGGCTTTGTCGAAGGCAAGTTGTGCCTTACGAGCCTGATTGATTTTTTTGAGGATGTGACTAAACACATTGATAAAAGTAAAGAAGTAGAGGTATTTCAGCAAGGCATTTGATAAGGTACCCCGTGCAAGGCTTATTGAGAAAGTAAGGAGGCATGGGATCCAAGGGGACCTTGCTTTATGGATCCAGAATTGGCTTGCCCACAGAAGGCAAAGAGTGGCTGTAGATGGATCATATTCTGCATGGAGGTCGGTGACCAGTGGTGTGCCTCAGGGATCTGTTCTGGGACCCCTTCTGTTCGTGGTTTTTATAAATGTCTTGGATGAGGAAGTGGAGGGATGGGTTAGTAAATTTGCTGATGACACAAAGGTTGGGAGGTGTTGTGGATCGTGTGGAGGGCTGTCAGAGTTTACAGCGGGACATCGATGGGATGCAAAACTGGGCTGAGAAGTGGCTAATGGAGTTCAACCTGGATAGTGTGAGATGGTTCATTTTGGTAGGTCAAATATGATAGCAGAATGTAGTATTAATGGAAAGACTCTTGGCAGCGTGGAGGATCAGAGGGATCTTGGGGTCCAAGTTCATAAAACACTTAAAGCTGCTGCGCAGGTTGACTCTGTGGTTAAGAAGGCATACGGTGCATTGGCCTTCATCAACCGTGGGATTGAATTTAAGAGCCGAGAGGTAATGTTACAGCTATATAGGACCCTGGTCAGACCCCACTTGGGGTACTGTGCTCAGTTTTGTTCACCTCACTACAAGAAGGATGTGGAAACTATAGAAAGGATGCAGAGGAGATTTACTAGGATGTTACCTGGATTGAGGAGCATGCTTTATGAGAATAGGTTGAATGAACCCGGCCTTTTCTCCCTGGAGCGACGGAGTTTGAGAGATGACCTGATATAAAGGTGTATAAGATGATGACAGGTATTAATTGTATGGATAGTCAGAGGCTTTTTCCCAGTGCTGAAATGGCTAACATGAGCAGGCGCAGTTTTAATGTGCTTGGAAGCAGGTACAGAGGAGATGTCAGGGGTAAGTTTTTTATGCAGAGTGGTGAGTGCATGGAATGGGCTGCTGGTGACGGTGCTGGAGGCAGATACGATAGGGTCTTTTAAGAGACTCCTGGATAGATAAGTGGAACTTAGAAAAATAGAGGGCTATGGGTAACTCTCGGTAATTTCTAAAGTAAGCACATATTCGGCACAGCATTGTGGGCCGAAGGGCCTGTATTGTGCTGTAGGTTTTCTGTGTTTCTAAAGTCAGCATGGTTTCTTTAAAGGGGAATGTTGCTTGATAAATCTGTTAAGTTCTTTGAGGAAGTAACAAGCAGGGTAGACAAAGGAGAGGCAGTGGAGCAGTGGATGTCACATGTAGATTTTCTGGAGGCATTTGATAATGTGCCACTCATGAGGCTGCTTAACAAGATAAAATTCTACGGCATTACAGGAAAGATACTAGCATGGATGGTGGAATGGTTGACAGGCAGGAGGCAGTGAGTGGCAATAAAAGGAGCATTGGGATTCAATTCCTGCTGCTATCTTTAAGGAGCTCGCATGTTCTCACTGTGATTGCATAGGTTTCCTCTGGTTGCTCTGGTTTTCTCCCATATTTCAAAAAAATTACAGGTAGGGTTAGGGTTAAAGATGCAGTTCACTGGATGTTTCGATATCTTGGTGTACCTGTGATAAATAAAGCTCAGCTTTTGTGAGGTGGTTGCGCCATCGAGCAGATTAACCAACAACGACAGAGTGAACTTGACTCTGGGATGGAATACCTTTCTATTGGTGTCATTAATGCGTCAGGCACCTGCACAGTGACATGCCATGTTGAAGCAAGAAAAATTGAAGTAATGTCACAGTCAAGATGCAGTCTTGATTGATGCCGGCTTGTAGTGAGGTTGTGGAACTGTTGATGAGGTTCGTGGCCTGCATTGCCATCCTAAAGCATTTGCACAGTGGAGTCAGATTTCTGCTTGAAGCCAGATTTGAGGAGGGCACTCCATAATGGCCCTAGATGATTGAGTAAACGGTTACATTGAAGAAAAATAAAAACAGGTATTGTGATTGGTGATGCATCCATACATATTTCTCGGTGTGGTCACGGATTATGCCTCTAGATGGACAGTATCCACTCTGTTATTCGGGAATTTGCCTTCCATCCAGTTGGAAGAGGTAGCTGAGGAGGCCCCTAGAGATTTCCCTCCTTTTAAACAGTAGGAAATTCTCTCTAATTACAACCAGATGTTTTTCCTTTCTCAGTCACGATGACAGTGTCTCAGAGATCCCCTGCAATATCCTGCCTTGACATGTTTGCTCATTTGGGACTGAAGCTCCTCACTGTCAAATGTCAGAAGCTCAGTAGGGGTATCACCTGCTCTCAAGCCCTCGAACACGCCCTTTCTTTCCTATAACTTCAGTCGTGAAATAAGAGAGTTGGCTCTGGGACAGAAATACACCTCAGTGGCCACTTTATTAGGTAGCTCCGAGAACTGATGTTCATGGTCTTCTGCTGCTGTAGCCCATCTAGTTCAAGGCTCAGTGTGTGTGCACTTAGAGATGCACACCACTGTTGTAAAGTGTAGTTTTTTGAATTACTGTCACCTTCGTGTCAGATGGAACCATTCTGGCCATTTTCCTTTGACATCTCTCATCAACAAGCCATTTTCAGCCACAGATTGGATTTTTTTAGGAAGAGGACTGTCGACGTTTCGGGCCAAGACCCTTCGTCCTGACGAAGGGTCTTGGCCCGAAACGTCGACTGTACCTCTTCCTATAGATGCTGCCTGGCCTGCTGCATTCACCAGCAATTTTTATGTGTGTTGCTTGAAATTCCAGCATCTGCAGATTTCCTCGTGTTTGGATTTTTTTTTGTTTTTTGCACCATACTCTGTAAACTCTCAAGGCTATGATTTATGAAAATCCCAAGAGATCAGCAGTTTCTGAGATACTCAAACCTCGCCGTAACAATCATTCTAGGATCAAAGTCACTCAGATCACATTTCTTCCCCAATCTGATGATTGGGCTGAACAACAACTGAACCTTTTGACCATGCCTGCAAGCTCCTAAGCTGCTGCCACTTGAGTAGCTAATTAGATATTTACATTAGCGAGCAGGTGTACAAGTGTACCTAATAAAGTAGCCACTAAGCATATATCAGAGGTTGAAGCTTGCTTTGTCTCCCTGTGTCTGAGGGCAACCAGCACGATTCCGGCCAACTCTTTGCTTTGCGGCTCTGCATTATTCTATAAGCTGCTTCACTGAGAGGTGATCGCATCCTGCTGTTTGATCCCAGTCATCTCCGAAGATATGCTCTTGTTCATTACACTGAGTGTACCTGCTGCAACAGTGATTGATTTTAATCTTCAACCATGAGTAATTTATGCTTTTTAAGCACCAGATTTTCCCTTCACCCCTGTCAGCCTGGAGTCCTGCTGCTTTCTCTCCAGCATTTCAGACAAAAAGTAAAATCAAAGCCCTGTCTGCTCCATCAAGTGGATATTAAAGATCCCATTAGTTCAAAGGAAGAGCATTAGAGTTCTCCCCATGAAAATGACTCAGTATTTCTTTGTCTCTCAACATCACAAAAAGATGAAATTATCTGCTCATTAGTACTATTTATTCAGAGGTGGTGGGGAGAGAAAGAAAGCAGGAAACTGCCAGCCAACCTCATACCTGTCAAAGGGAAAGCTATTACTGAAGACGATATAATGCAGCTCTTCAGAAAAAAAACTTAAAGTAATGATTTAAAATCAGCACGGCCTTTTGAAAGGATAATTATGTTTGATCATTTTGTTAAATTATTTGAATAGATAACCCATTGAAATAAAGGGGAGCAGGTGGATGGACTATACTTATGCTTTCCAGAAGCCATTTGATAAGGAGCCGTGTCAAACTTATTGCTAACTGCTCATGGTGTAGGAGTTAACATTGACAGGGGGGTAGAAGATTGGGCTATAAAAATAGGCATAAGTATGTTCATACACATTTGAAATTTGTGTCGAGTGGCATGCCACAGGAACTGGTGATGGGGCTTCAGCTTAGACCATAAGACATAGGAGTAGAACTAGGCCATTTGCTATATCAATTCTGCTCTGCCATTCCATCATGGCTGATTTATTATCCCTCTCAACCCCATTCTCCTGCCTTCTCCCTGTAACCTTTGATGACCTGACTAACCAAAAACCTATCAAATTCTGCTTTAAATATACCCAATGACTGCTGTTTGTGGCAGGCGATGAATTCCACAGATTGACCACAATCTGGCTAAAAAGGTTTTACAGCTTGATACTGGGGTTGTCATTGGTACCTGGCACATAACACTTCACCTGTGAACCTATTGGGGTCATCTATTGCGTCTGGTGCTCCCGATACGGCCTCCTCTACATTGCTGAGGCCCGTTGTAAATTGGTGGACCGCGTCAGCGAGAACCTCGGCTGCACCCACCAAAAGCAAAATTTCCCGGTGTCCAAGCATATTCATTCTGATTCCCATTCCCGTTCTAACATGTTTGTCCATGGCCTTCCTTAGGGTAGAGGAGCAACACCTTGAATTCCATCTCCAAGCTGATGGAATGAATACTAATCTCTCCTTCCAGTTTAAAAAAATCCCTCCCCTTACCCCCTACTTCGGCTCTTACCTCTTCTTACCTGCCTATCACCTCTCCCTGGAACTCTCCCTCCATCCGTTGCTACCATGGTGCACTCTCCTCTCCTATCAGATTCCTTCCTCTCGTGCCCTTTACCTTTCCCACACACGTGGCTTCACCTATCACTTTCCAGGTATCCTCCTTCCCCTCCCCCTACCTTTCTATTCTACCATCTTCTCCCTTCCTTTCCTGTCCTGAAGAAGGGTCTTGGCCTGAAACGTTGAACGTTTGTTCATTTTGTTAGATGCTGCCTAACCAGCTGAGTTCCTCCAGCATTTTGTGTGTGTTGCAAAGGTTTTACAGGTTACTCATATGAATTGGATGAAGGTACTATTGCAGCTGGGCTTAGGATCATCCAAGGCAGAGTTGTTCTGTAAATGCCTGCAATTAAATTAATCTCAGGGAACATGGTGACACATATGTACTTTGAAAATAAATTTAATTTGAAGTTCAAATTTGCATTGTGTGGTTTCCTTCTTTCCAGACTTAGTCTCCTAAGCAGTAACAATGGTATAAAATTAGAATACCTACAAGGAATGGAGTATGAATTTTTGCCCAAATCTTTGCAGTAATTACTGTACAGATGAGCTAAATTGCATTGGTCACTTTTGCTTGAGATTTAGTGACTTATCCAACATACATATGGGAATAGTTCAGCCCATGACCCAGGACATGACCTCTCTCATTCCTACCCATCAGGGAGGAGGTGCAGGATCCTGAAGGCACACACTTAACAATTCAGGAACAGCTTCTTCCCCTCTGCCATCCGGTTTCTGAATGAACAATGAACCCATAAACCTCACTCATTTAATTTTAATATTTAATATATACGCTTATTGTAATACACGTATTTTTCTATTATTATGTATTGCTTTGTACTGTTGCTGCAAGGACAACTAATTTCCCAACATATGCTGTTGATATTAAACCTGATTCTGATACTTTATACTTCATACTTTATTGTCGCCAAACAATTGATACTAGAACGTACAATCATCACAGCGATATTTGATTCTGCGCTTCTCGATCCCTGGATTACAAATCAATAGTAAATATTAAAAATTTAAATTATAAATCATAAATAGAAAATAGAAAAATAGAAAGTAAGGTAATGCAAAAAAACCGAGAGGCAGGTCTGGATATTTGGAGGGTTTAGCCCAGATCTGGGTCAGGATCCATTAAGGGGAACATAGCACCTTGGTATTTTAGGAACAAGTGGTTGGTGGTTGTCCGTCATATCTGACGATGAAAGGAAGCCTATGCTGGAGAGTTTTTAAAGTGGGAAAACTATTGCACTGGGACAGTTCCACTCTCTCAACCTCAAAATTCCAGCTCCAACTGGTTTGGGTAGTCATCACAGCTGAGGTCTTCTTTGGTTGCAGTGGATGACCATGACTTCTTCTGTACCTTGTTATGTCCTTCAGTCCTCATGGAGCATTGCAGAGACACCTTCCTGGCCATTGGATGTCACTAAAGATCTCATCTGGCCAGTCTGCCGGAGCTGACTTCAGATTGGAAACATCAAGCCCCTTCATGAGAGGTGCCACCCCTCTCTGGACAGCCCATAAATCCTTTAGTTACGCACAAACATTTCCGATATCTGAGTTAGGAGCAGGACTTCCTGCAGCTTGTTCTGTCTTTAAATAAGCTCACGGTTGATCATATTGTAACTTCCTGGTATGTTCCGCTCCAATCCTTCACCCCTTTGTTAATCAGGAATCTATCTCTTTGAATTAAAAGAATTCAAAGTCTCTGCTTCCACTAATCTCTGAGGGAGAAAATTCTGAAACTCACAATCCACTGAGAGAGAAAAAAAACCTTATTCTTAAACAATCAAACCTCATTCTAAATTCTCCCACAAAAGAAAATATATATCCAGTCAAGATCTCAGGGGATTTGGTGTTTCAATAAAACTCCTCTCATTCTTCCAAATTCCAGCAGATTCAGGCTTGGCCTGTATAACCATGCAACTCACTTCAAGCTAACAAGTCTTGAAGAAGGGTTTCGGCCCAAAATGTCATCAGTTTACCCATTTCCATCGATGCTGTCTGGCCTACAGTGTTCCTTCAGCATTTTGTGGGTGTTACTTGGATTTATAGCATCTGCAGATTTTCTCATATTTGTGAAACTAAATGAGATTACACTTTCAAAACATTCAAACCCTTTCTATTGCACACATTCTCTTTTCTCACCCTTCCAGTTGAGCAGAAGATACAAAAACTTCAGGCAATGTACCATCAGATTCAAGGACACCTTCTATCCCACTGTTATAAGACTCTTGAACAGACATGGATGAACTATTTCAGTCTATTTCATTATGGCCCATGCACATCATTTGTCTACGTGGGCTGCTTTTAGTCTGTGACTGTAACATAGAGTCACAGAGCACTACAGCACAGAAAAAGACCCATCTGAATTGAATTGATTTTATTACTTACATCCTTCAAATACATGAGGAGTAAAAATCTTTACGTTACATCTCCGTCTAAATGTGCAAAATGCAATTTATAGCAATTTATCATGAATAGTAGGTACAACAGGACAGTCAATATAACATAGAAATACAATTGGATCAGCGTGAATTAATTAGTCTGATGGCCTGGTGGCTTTTATGCTGCGGTACAGTTTCCTGGATGGTAGCAGCTAGAACAGTTTGTGGTTGGGGTGACTTGGGTCCCCAATGATTCTTCGGGCCCTTTTTACACACCTGTCTTTGTAAATGTCCTGAATCATGGGAAGTTCACAGCTACAGATGCGCTGGGCTGTCAGCACCACTCTCTGCAGAGTCCTACGATTGATGGAAGTACAGTTCCCATACCAGGCAGTGATGCAGCCAGCCAGCATGCTCTCAATTGTGCCTCTGTAGAAAGTCCTTAGGATCTGGGGACTCATGCCAACTTCTTCAAACATCTGAGGTGAAATTGCTGCTGTTGTGCTTTTTTCAACACACAGCTGGTGTTTACAGACCACGTGATGTGTATGCTGAGGAACTTAAAGCTGTTCACTCTCTCCACCCCAGATCCATCGATGTCAATAGGGGTTGGCCTGTCCCCATTCCTCCTGTAGTCCACAACCAGCTCCTTTGCTCTTGCAACATTGAGGAAAGGTTGTTTTCTTGTCACCACTGTGTTATGGTGATGACTTCTTCTGTGTAGGCTGCCTCATTATTATTTGAGATTAGGCCAATCAGGGTAGTATTGTCTGCAAATTTAATTAGCAGATTGGAGCTGTGGGTGGCGATAGTAAAGGAGGGGGCTTAGGACACAGCCCTGAGGGGCATCTGTGTTGAGGGTGTCACGTGACCGACAACAATGAATATAGAATTGAGTCAGGTTTTAAAAAAACAAACAAACATTGATTAAACTTTGCTCAAAAATAGCGAAATGTATTTAAGCGACTAACTTAACCGGAAGTTAACTGCTATACGGCAACTCTGGAACAGTTCTTAAAAGGGTAAATGCGAAAACAGTCCTTAAAATGGTAAGTTCGAACACAGTTCTTAGAATGGTAAATTCGAAAGTTCAAGAGATTTATACAGTCAATTAAGAGAGACTTTCCTGAAGCAAAGAATTCCTCGAAGATTTGTTGTTGTTGCTGATCCCAGCTGGAACTTGCCTTGTCTGCAGGATTCACAATGACAGAAATAAAATGGTTTAAAGGAACTGACCTTTTCCTCTGGAGAATAGACACTGCACTATCCCTCCTACTTTAGCAGGAGATATCTCAGTTGCAGGTCACTTTTTCTTGAACGAAGATTCAGTAAAGATCGATCCTCTCTAAAACAGCCGAACGATATCAGCTTTACTCGACTCGGCGAATTCCTGTATTTTGCTAAGGTCTTCACTCTCCAATACTACTTACAATAGAAAGTAGAACTCCACTTTAAAACATAACTGCGTCATAAGCCAAATACGCAGCAAAATGAAGTACCTAACACAAAACTAAACTGAAAACTAACTGCGTCACATCAGGGGTCTCCCTTTATATACCTGGTGAGAACAGGTCATCATGTGACCTCATATCGGTGGGAAAATTACATCATGTGACCTCCACAAAACCATTATATCATCCTCATAAGACAGTCACAAATTATCCATGAAGTATGTAACAAGGGTCAGAGGGTCCGAGGTGAAAGAGCCCATTCTTACCTGCCGACAATCTGACAGGAAGCCCAGGATCCTTCTACACAAGGCAGGGTGAAAGCCAAGGTCTCTGAACTTCTTGTCGAGTCGAGGGAATTATAGTGTTGAATACTGAAATATCGTCCAAGAACAGCATTCTCACAGAATCAACCTTCTTCTTCAGATGTGTAAGGACCATCTATTCTGGACCAAACTGCTATTCCACCTAGTCCCATTGATCCGCACCTGGACCATAACCCCAACATCTCTCTCATCCATGTACTTACCCAAACTTCCTCTAAATGTTGAATTTGAACCTACATCAATCAGTTCTTCTGCCAGCTCATTCCACACTCTGACCAGCCTCTGAGTGAAAATGATTCCCCTCAGGTTCCCCTTAAATATTTTACCTCACACTCTTAGCTTACAAACTCTAGTTTGAGTTTCACCAAAACCTCAGTGGAAAAAGCCAGCATGTTTTTATTCCCCCTCCAACTTTCAAATCTCTTACTAGCTCTTCCTTCAGTTAGTCCTGACGAAGGGTCTCGGCCTGAAGCGTCGACTGCACCTCTTCCTAGAGATGCTGCCTGGGCTGCTGCGTTCACCAGCAACTTTGATGTGTGTTGCATGTATTTACCCTATCTATGTTCTTGATTATTCTGTATTCCTTTATCAATTCTGGGCCCGCTTCCTCCTGTGCTCCAGTAATTAAAGACCTAATTTATTCAACCTTTCCCCATACCTCAGGTCCTAATGCCGACACTATATTCTCCATTCAGTTCTTCTTTTCCCTTTGTACTACCTGAATAAACATATACAGTATATGTCACCACATGCTTCTCTGAGAATCATTTCTTGTGGGCATTCACAGTAGATACCAAAAAAATACAATACATTCAGACTCAGGCTTAATATCACTGGCACATGTCATGAAATATGTTGCTTTGCGGCAGCTTACATTGCAATACTTAATATAAAAACTATAAATTACAGTAAGAAATATATGTATAACCAATTAAATAATCAGTGCAAAAAGAGAGCGAAGGAGCCAAATATACAGTGAGATGGTGTACAGGTAGTCATTGTCCATTCAGTAATCTGATAGCAGAGGGGCAGAAGCTTTTGCTAAAACATTGAGCGTGTTTTTCGGCTCCTGTGCCACCTTCCTGATGATTGCAATAAGAGGGCATGCCCTAAGTGACAGGGGGTCCTTAATGATGGATGCTGCCTTTTTGAGGCATTGTTTTTTGGTGCCGTCTTTGATACTGAAGGCGAGTGCCCATGATGGAGCTGAATGAGTATGCAACTTTCTCCAGCTTTTTCCAATCCTGTGCAGTGGCCGCTCCACACTAAATGGTGATGCAACTTGTTAGAGTGCTCTCCAAGGCACATCTGTAGAAATTTGCGAGAGTCTTTGGTAGCATATCAAGCCTCCTCAAACTCCTAATGAAATACAACCACTACCCTGCCTTCTTTGTAATTGAATCAATATATTGGGCCCTGGATAGAGCTTCAGAGATGTTGACACCCAGGGACTTGAAGCTGCTCACCTTTTCCACTGCTGATTCCTCCATGAAGGCTGGCGTATGTTCCCTGGACTTCCTCGTCTTAAAGTCAATGATCTATTCCTTGGTCTTAAGGACATTAAGCACAATGTTGTCAATAAAAAAAAAACTACACACACAAAAATGGTAAATGAGCAACATGCAAATACAAAAAGATAAACAAAAATAAATACACACATAACTAAATAAATAAAATTGAGAACATGAGTTGTAGTGTTATTGGAAGTGAGTCTGTAGGTTGTAGAATCCGTTCAGAGTTGAGGTGAGTGAAGTTGTCCATGTGGATTCAGGAGCCTGATGGTTGAACTGTTCCTGAACCTGGTATTGAGGGATCTAAGGCTTCTTTACATCCTACCCAGTGGCAGCAGCAAGAAGGGAGCATGGCTTGGATAGCAGGAGGGGTCCTTGATGATGGATGCTACTTTCTTGTGGTAGTGCTCCTGGTAGATGTACTCAATATAGGGGAGGGCTTTGCCTGTAATGGTCTGGGCTGCATCCACCGCACTTGTAGACTATTCCATTCCTGGGTATTGATGCTTCCATACTAGGCTGTGATACCACCAGTAAGGATACTCTCCACTGTGCATCTATAGTCATAGTCATAGTCATACTTTATTGATCCCGGGGGAAATTGGTTTTCGTTACAGTTGCACCATAAATAATAAATAGTAATAGAACCATAAATAGTTAAAGAGTAATATGTAAATTTATGCCATTAAGTTATGAGATAAGTCCAGGACCAGCCTATCGGCACAGGGTGACCCTCCAAGGGAGGAGTTGTAAGGTTTGATGGCCACAGGCAGGAATGACTTTCTATGACGCTCTGTGCTGCATCGCGGTGGAATGAGTCTCTGGCTGAATGTACTCCTGTGCCCACCCAGTACCTTATGTAGTGGATGGGAGACATTGACCAAGATGGCATGCAACTTAGACAGCATCTATAGAAGTTGATCAAAGTTTTAGATAACATGTCAAATGTGCCGAGTTCATCAGCAGGAATCCAATCCACTGACCATCAGAGATAACAGGAAGCCTGGTCCCAGCATTACCCCTCCACTCAAAGATTGGCCATTGGCATCAAGCAGTATGACAACGATCAGTCACAATCCTAAAAGTGGCTCCCACAAGAAATCAGGTAGAGAAATAGAACCGGCTGTGTGGGGAGGCTGCAGCTTCCTTCCACAGTTATCTCTAAGCTGTTTCCTCCCATTTAACACCATGCCGATTTTCACAGCATGTTGCAACATCTGCTCACCATGTTGTTATGCGCTTCCAGTCAATTAAACACTGATGTGCCTGAATGGTAAATAGACTATTATTACTGTGTTTAAAGCCATATGTTAATTAATTTAATTTATGGTCTAAACAAAGTGGCAAATCACTGTTCCAAAGAATGGTGCAATATCCTTAATGGGGGATGGCCCATGTCACTGGTGCAGTTTAGTGACTGCGCTTGGTTGATGACTCAGTGTACCTGCAGTCAAGTCCTCTTCCCTCCTGGTGTGTTGGGTGACCATTCTGTAACAAGGATGGGGACCAGCATAAAGTTTATAATGGCATTGATCAACACTGAGCTCTAGGTTGCTCGGCACTTCCCCGAACTGAAACATGGTCTTCAGCCCAGCAACACTGGCAGTGGTTTGCATCCACATCACGGGCAGGTTGGTTACTTATAGCTAATTTAATATTGTCACACGTATAAAGCTACAGAGTGCAGTCTGATTATGTAGCAGTTAGCAGAAGTCACTTTAGAGTAGCGGTAATTGCTGATTGGGGTTCCAATTCCTGCCACTGTCTGTAAGGACTGTTCCCTGTGACCACATGGGTTTCCTTCAGCAGCTCCAGGTCCTCCCACTTTCCAAAGGCAGACAGTTGTGGCTTGGTAAGTTGTGGATATTCTATGTTGGGCAGGAAGCATGGTGGCAATTTCTTTCCCTGGCACATATTTGGACTGAGTTGGTCATTCACGCATAAGATGGATTTCACTGTATGCTTCAATGGACACGTAACAAATAAAGATAATTTATCATTCTCTACATAAATACATTAACGTAGTACAAAAGGAAAAAAAAACAGAATGCAGAATATTGTGTTACTGTTATGGCAAAAGTACAATGCAGGTCCAAGCACCATGATGAAGTAGATTTTTAGGGTAGGTGGATAGGGTAGTTAAGAAAGCTTATGAGGTGTTAGCTTTCATAAGTTGAGGGATAGAGTTTAAGAGTCGCGAGGTAATGATGCAGCTCTATAAAACTCTGGTTAGGCCACACCTGGGATGGGATGGGAAGTTCAAGGGGGATATTAGAGGAAGGTTTTTTACTCAGAGAGTGGTTGGTGCGTGGAATGCACTGCCTGAGTCAGTGGTGGAGGCAGATACACTAGTGAAGTTTAAGAGACTACTAGACAGGTATATGGAGGAATTTAAGGTGGGGGTTTATATGGGAGGCAGGGTTTGAGGGTCAGCACAACATTGTGGGCTGAAGGGCCTGTACTGTGCTGTACTATTCTATGTTCTATGTTCTATGTTCTATGAAAGAGCAAGAGGTTATCCTTATCATTTTAAGAGGTCTGTTCAAAAGTCTTATTACACTGGGATGGAGGTTGTCTTTGAACCTAGTGGTATCGTCTGTCTGATGAGAAGTTGGAGAAGAGAGAATGACCAGGCAAAGAGGGTCTTTAGATTATGTTGCTGAATCTCCTAAATCAGTAGGAAGTGTAGACAGAGTCAATTTAGGGGGGTGGGGAAGCTGGCATATGTGATGGATGTTCACAGCTCTCTGCAATTTCTTGTGGTCTTGGGCAGAACTACTGCAATGCCAAGTTCTAATGTTTTCTGAGTCTCTCTACATCTTCATTCTATGTCTTCTGGTGCCTGACATTTCTGTTAATGGGAATAATTTATCTCAATCTTGTTTCTTTAACTTCCCATGTATCAAATAGAACAACCCCCAATCTTCCATGTAACTAAAGATTCTCATTCAAAATATAATGCATTTAAGTACTGAACAAGTTCCTCCAGCAGATTGCTTGTTGCTCAACTTAATGTAACTGAAGGTGATTTCATGTAAAGGCATGATGTGTAACTCAACACATTTTTTGTGAGAAGTCACTTTACTTTTATTCGCAGGTATTGCTGTAACGTCCAGTTTTTTTCTGCTTTTTAAATTAGTTCAAGTTTCTGAGTAAGTGATTTTGGCTACTGTACAGTTCATTCTCTGACATGGAGTTGTCAATGAGTACTGTAATGTATTGTGTGAGTATTCGTAGCGTCAGAGTGCGTATGACGTCAGGACGTGGAGAAGTAGAAAATGGAAGTCTGGTGAATAAATGTGGTTGTTCAATTTACAGCGGTGTCCGAGTCACATCAATATTACATGGTGTCAGAAGAAATCGTGAAAAAAAAGGAAGAGAAGACACGTAAAAGATGTCACAGTTACAGACACCGTCAAGTTTAAGCCTACAAGGTAATCTTGCTGAGAACTGGAAAATATGGATCCAGAAGCTTGAGCTGTTTTGCACCGCTAGCGGCGTAGCTGAAAAGACGCAGAAAGTGCAGCGTGCTACGTTTCTGCACGTAGCGGGAGAAGAGGCAATAAAGGTTTGCAACACGTTTGTCTTCCAAGATGACGAGCAAGATAAAATTGAAATGCTAAAGAAAAAGTTTCAAGATTTCTGCGAACTGAGAAAAAACCTATCGTACACCTGACACAGGTTTTTCACGAGGGCTCAAGGACCAATAGAGACTATAGATGCCTATGTAACAGATTTGAAGAGCAAGGCAAACGACTGTGAGTTCAGACAACTGCATGACTCCTTAATACGTGACAGGATTGTATGCGGCATACGAGATGATCAAGTGAGAGGCAAGCTATTGAGAGAGGTGGATCTTACATTAGAAAAGGCGATTGATGTTTGCCATGCCAGCGAGATCACGTCAAGTCAGGTTACAGTGCTCAATGAAGAGATTGAAGTGCACAAAATAAAAACTGAAAACTGACAAAAGTAGGACAAAGCCAGCTCCACAGGATGATCAAAAGGAAGTTAATTGCAACAGATGTGGTTATGAACATGGACACAGAAAATGTCCAGCCTTTGGTCAGACATGCAAGTTATGCCAGAAATGAAATCACTTTGCAAAGATGTGCAGATCGAAGGAGCACGCGAGGAAAATGCATGCTGTGGAACAGAGTGAGGGCAACAGTGACATGTTCATTGGCACAGTTGAAGTGGAACAGGAGGTATGCATTAAGAATATTGACAATGCAGAGATGGAGGATGAAGATGATTGGACTCAAGATCGGATAATATACAGGAGAAATGTGACATTTAAGCTTGACGCTGGGGCAAAGTGCAATGTTATGTCAGCAGAAACATTCAACTCACTGGACATCAGAGGAAGACCGAAAAAATCCACCTGCAAGCTTGTTGCACATTACGGCCACAACACGGCGCCACTGGGTAAAAAAGCACTCACCTGTGTGTACAAAGGTCAACAATACAAGATCGAATTTGAAATAGTACAGCAACATGTTCCAGCAGTACTAGGCAAAGCAACATGCACAAAGCTAGGCCTGGTGACGGGAATCTACGGTGTTGAAAAAGAAAATGACATTCTCAAAGACTTTGATGACTTGTTTTCTGATGAGGATGTTTACCAGGGATACACCATATCCAGATTGATCCAACTATTGCACCAGTTGTGCATGCCCCGAGAAAGATTCCAGTAGCTCTCAGTAGCTTTCAGTAGTGGAGGAGCTACACAGAATAGAATAGATGGGAGCCATAACAAGACAAATAGAACCGACCGACTGGATGAATAGTATGGTGACAGTGGTCACAGAAAAAAAGACGAGGATTTGCATGGATCTACAAGACCGCAACCAAGCCATCAAAAGAGAGCACTATCCGCTGCTCACGGTTGAAGAGGTTGTCTCACGCATGCCTAATGCAAAATACTTTTCAGTATTAGACGCAAATCAAGGTTTCTGGCAGATCAAGCTGGATGAACAAAGTTCCAAATTATGCACTTTCAACATGCCCATAGGAAGATGTCATTTCCTGCATCTACCCTCTGGGATTTCTTCTGCATCAGAGGTATTCCAGAGATCCGTGGCACAAATGATTGAAGACCTGGACGGGGTGGTCAACATCACTGATGATTTGCTGATATGGGGTGACACAATTGAGGAACATGATCAGAGACTGAGGAAGCTCCTGGAGAGAGCACGTGAGTACAACCTAAAACTGAACAAAAGTAAATGTGAGATCAGAACTACAGAGATCAAATACATAGGCCATGTACTCAGCGCTGATGGGCTAAAACCAGATGATGAAAAGGTCAGAGCTGTGGTACAGCTACCACCATCCAAAGACTAGCAAGAACTGTTGAGCTTCATGGGCATGATACAGTATCTTGCCAAATTCATTCCCAACTAATCAGAGGTCAGCGCTCCACTCCGAAACCTACTAGAGAGCAACACTGAATGGCATTGGGAAGACGAACAAAAGAGAAATTTTGTCACAATGAAGCAGTTGGTTACCAATGCACCAGCACTCAAGTTCTATGATGTCAATAAACCAATGACGATGTCTGTGGATGCCAGTTCGGAGGGAATAGGAGCTGTTATACTGCAGGATGGGAGGCCTGTGGCGTATGGACCACGAGCACTTATGGACTGTCAATGCCAATATGCTCAAATCGAGAAGGAATTACTCACCATAGTTTATGGGTGTGAGAAGTTCCACCAATATGTATATGGCAAAGAAATCCAGGTTGAGAGTGATCACAAACCACTTGAGAGTGTCTTCAAAAAGGCACTCCACCAAGCTCCTATGAGGCTGCAAAGGATGCTTCTCAGGCTACAGAGGTACACTCTCACAGTCACCAATAAGCCAGGAAAAGAACTGTACATCGCTGATGCTTTGAGCCGTGCTTACCTCAAAGAGCAAAAGGAAAAGTTGCTAGGAAGAGAGCTGGATGTCAACTGGGTTACACCTCAACTACCCATCTCTGAGGAGAAGTTGAACATGTTCAGGAAAGTGACTGCAGATGATCCTGAAATGCAAATGCTAAGAGACATTACGATGAATGGATAGCCAACAGAAAGAAAAGATGATCTAAAGGAAATGCAGAAATACTGGACATTTAAAGACAAAATCAGCTATGCATCAGGACTAATGTTCAAAACAGCAAAACTCATCGTACCAAACCAAATGAGACAGGAAATGCTCAACAGAATTCATGAGTCACACCTGGGGATAGTGAAATGTAAAGAAAGAGCAAGGGACATTCTGTATTGGCCAGGTATGTCAACTCAGATAGAAACCATTGTGTCTCAGTGTGCTGTCTGTAAGGAAAACAAAAACAGCAATCCAAGAGAGCCTCTTCTTCCCCACCCACTACCAGGAAGACCACGGGAGAAGATTGGCACAGATCTCATTCACTACAATGGTGCAGCATATCCGCTTTGTGTGGACTACTATTCAAAATATCCGGAGATCACTAAGTTAAGTGACACGTCCAGTTGAGGTGTCATTACCGCAATGAAGTCGATATTCGCAAGACATAGTATACCAGATATTGTCGTTAGTGACAATGGTCCATAATATGCCAGTGGTGAGTTCAGAGGATTCTCAGAAAGCTGGGAATTTCAACATCCACAACTCTACTGACTCCTGAAGGTAATGCTCAAGTACTTGACAAACAAAAGTACAAGCAAATAAAGCAAAAGAGCTACTATGACAGACATACAAGACAATTGCCAGATCTGCATACAGGTGAAAATGTCAGAATACAGAGAGGAGAGACTTGGCAACCAGCTGTGGTTGTGAACAGACATCAGTAACCAAGATCCTTCATAGTTCGCACGCCGGATGGAAGAGTCTACAGGAGGAACAGGAAGCATCTGCTGAAGACAGGCGAGAGGGAGTTTCCACGTACAGAAGCACAGGACATTTCCACATATACAGACATGGAAACAAACGGCACCAAGAGTGATGCAGACCGCAAAAACACAGAGGTCACTCGAGAGACTGACTCTGATGAAGGACAAGCACAGTCACAGTTGTATCACACACAGTCTGGGAGACAAGTCAAACTTCCAGCTAGAGACAGAGACTAGACATACATACAGTCTCACACAGTTTGAGGCAGAGTCACACATGTCATAAATTCCAAGGTGTGAAATAAAAGGTTTATTAGTCTATGTTAGTAAAAGAAAATACACTGCTGTTAGTATTGTAAGATACAATGCAGATACAGTACACGAAGGTAAGATTTTTTTAGTTTATGTCATGGTCGTTGCACTGTAAGAAGGGCATATCTAGAGGCATTGTTTTGGTAAATCACAGTGTTGTAAAGAGAAGGGGGATGTAATGTATTGTGTGAATATTCGTAGCGTCAGAGTGCGTATGACGTCAGGATGTGGAGAAGCAAAAATGAAAGTCTGGTGAATAAACGTGGTTGTTCAATCTACAGCGGTGTCCGAGTCACATCAATATTACAAGTACTTCCTATGATTGAAGGAACGTCAAATGAGGGAGAATATTCACAGAAGCAGGATTGTTCAGAAGAGTACCGTGTAAAATACCTTTCTCTCTCTCTCGCACACACACACACACACACACACACACACACACACACACAACCTAAGACTTTAAGACTTTTGCACAGTACTGTAGTAATTCTATGCATTGCAGTGTACTGCTGCCACAGAAAAAATCATAACATATGTGAGTGATAAACCTGATTCTGATACGGGTCTTTTTGGGGACTGAGAGTCGGAAGGGAGCAAGGAGAGGGGAATCATGGTTGGGAAAAGAAGGAGGGAGAGGGAAGGGTGTGAGAAGCACCAGAGAGACATTCTGTAATGGTCAATTAGCCAATCGTCTGGAATCGAAATACCTTACCTGTTGTCTCAAGGCATGGTGTGTCTACGCCTGAGCCACACCCCACCCCTGGCACTCCTTCTCTGCCATCTGTGCCACACCCCTCCCATGGCACTCCACCCTCACTGTTCCTAACATCCTTTGCTCCCACTGGATTTACAAACTCGTCCTCTGCCCCATGTTGACAAATACAGTACCGTGCATAAGTCTGGGGCAACCTGCAGTGGCTATGCAGTATACATGTGACTAAGACTTTTGCATGGTACTGTATGATTGTTCATTCTGTGAGATTCTGGCTGGCATGGAGGTAGAGAGCTTCGCATAATGCGTTACAATGCCAGATGTAAGATCAGGGTTCAGTTCCTACTGTTATGTGTAAGGAGTTTGTTCATTCTCCCTGTGAATATGTGGGTTACATCCGGGTGCTCTAGCTTCCTTCCTCATTCTAAAGGCATACAAATTAGGGTTAGTAAATTGTGGGGATGCTATGTTGACACCAGAAGCGTGGCAGCCCCGGCAGGACTCCACCGCACAGCTTGGACTCTGTCATTAGCGCAAAAAACACATTTCACTGCATATTTCGGTGCACATGTGACAAATAAAGCAATCTTCATTCTTTCTCTTTAGGAGAGATAGATGCTGCCTGGCCTGCTGAGTGCCTCCAGCTTTTTGTGTGTGCTGCTGTTGCCCTTGTTTGTTGATGAGGAGGAATTGCTTTAGAGGAATTTAAGAGGGTTGTAAATTGGTGAAATCCACTGTCACCGATGGCTGTGGAGGCCAATTCCTTGGGTATATTGTTACGTACCCCATAACTGGGTTGCCAAACCAGCAGAAATGGATCACTCAGTTGGAGTCTGAAGTACTAGAACTAAGAAAATTTTATTAAAGAAACAAGCAACACAGTAATCGAAAGGATAATAAATGCAACAGTTCAACAATGATAACCACACATGTGCACAGAATTAAAATAACAGCATCAATCAAGCTCTATCGTTGTCTAGGGGTAAATGACCAAATTTCAAAATGACTCAAAGTTCAGTCCAGTTCAGTTCACAGTAATTGTTGCCATGGCGATGGACAACGTGGGGGAAGAGAGAGATAGAACAGGAACAACTGATCATTCAGAACACTGCTTCACTCACAGACCGGCGAGATTGCTCACAAGCAACTTTTGGGCGGGTCCTTGGTGATGTCACCTGAGGTCACCGACTGTGACCCCTCCTCCAGATGCAGTCGATCCTCTGCAGTGAACCCGGCACCCAGGCAAGGGCGGACACACACCGGGTTCCCGCTGATCGTACCTCTCCACCCTGGTCGTTGTCTGGTCCTTCTCACCCACTCGTGAGAGGCGCACCGCTTCCAGGGTCTCGTTACCTCGGGTGGCGTGTGTCTCTGTCTTAGCGAACCTGTCCCTTTTTATCCCCCTGCTGGGGTATCGCCTGTCCACCACTTCAAACAGTTCAGGGTTCAAAGGGGGGAGCCGCTCCAGACAGCTCTCTCTCCCACATCCCTTCATTACACATCTCCAGACGCTGCTCCATTGTTCCTTATCTCTCCTTCCCCTGAGGGCAGGTGGCAGACCAACTGCTGATGCCACTGATGCTAGCCCAGGCCAGCAAACATCTTAATTTTATGTGTATTCTCGTCACAATATTTAAAGTGGAGTTTGCTAAGTTCTTGATTATCAAGGGTGTCAAAGCTTACTTTAAAAAGGCAAGAGGGGTAATAAATCAGCCATGATATAATGGTAGAGCAAGCTCGATGGGCCAAATAGCTTAATATGCTCTGGTGTCTTAAAATTCACACTTCCTAGTTCAACAAAAACTTGAAATTTCAACCATTTTCTTCGGCGAAGATTCACTTGTTTCTCTTATTGTATTTGTGATTACCTCGTATTTCTGGTTCCTGAGATTAGATTGTACCATGGTTTGAAAACCTTGCATTACAGTGGAGACATAATGAGAAATTCTGAAATACATAGCAATGCCCTTTCCTAATTGCCTTTATATTTTCTTATCTTGGAATCTTTTTATTACTACTTTTTGTCAATTCGCTTTTTAATTTGCTTTCTGTGTCTTACTTCCCTCTTGTTCTTGTCTCCATAAATACTTGAGAGTTAACTTGCTTCACCTAAATGTCCAAAACATAAACTCAGTCTGGACAGCAAAGTAATGCCCATGAGATTATGTTATCAACTCTTACCAAAGAAAATTTACTGCATAACGTTGTAGTTGTTCCTTCCTTCCCTAAGAGGAAAAATTAAACAGAAAAAAATATACCTACATCTCAACTTCAAGAAGAAAAATTCTTCAGTTAGGCCTGTACTCGCTGGAGTTTAGAATAACGAGGGAAGATCTCATCAAAACCTATCAAATGTTGAAAGCCTCAGACAGACTGGATGTGGGGAGGGTGTTTGCTATAGTGGGAGAGTCTATGATCACAGGGCACAGCCTCTTTATATAAGGATGTCCCTTTAAGAGTTCAAAATTCAAAGTATATACATTATATGGTATCATAGATAAACCTGAGATCTATTTTCTTGTGTGCATTCACATAAAATACAAAGAAACACAACAGAATTGATGGAAGGCTACACACAAGATGAACCAACAACCAATGTGCAAAAGGCAGCAAACAGTGCAAATATAAAAAAGGTAATAATAATAATAAAAATGGAATTAAGCAAAATATCGGGAACATGAGATGAAAAGTACTTGAAAGTGAGTCCATAGTTCAGTGTTGGGATGAGTGAAGATGAGTAATATTATCCCCTCTAATTCAAGACCTTGTGGTTGCAGGTTAATAACTGTTTGTGATCCTGGTGAAGAGGATCCTGAGGCTCCCCTACCTAGTTCCTAATGGCGACAGTGAGAACAGTGCATGGTCTGGATGGTGTGGGTCTATGATGATGGATGCTGCTTTCCTGGAAAGCACTCCATTGGAATATGCTCAGTGCTGTGGAGGGATTTGCCTGTGATAGACAGGGCTGTATCTTCTACATTTCTACTCAAGACTATTGGTGTTTCTGTATCAGGCAGTGATGAAGTCAGTCAATGAACACTCCACTACACATCTCTAGAAGTTTGTCAAAGTTTTAGATACGTGCCGAGTCTACCCTAATTTCTAAGGAAGTAGAAGAGATACCACTCTTTCTTTGTAATGGTAGTTACGCGCTGGTCCCAGGATAGATCTTCTGAAATGACAATACTGAGGAATTTAACATTGCTGACACCCTCCACCTCTGATCCCCCAATGAAAACAGACTCATCAGCCTCTGGTTTCTTCCTCCTGAAGTCAACAATCATTTCCTTGGTCTTGCTGAGATTGGGTAAGGGATTGTTTTTCTGGCATCACTAAGCCAGATTTTGAATCTCCCTCCCAAAATGCTGATTCATCATCAACTTTGATTCGGCCAACTAAAATGTTTTTTTTTAGCAAGCTTGGATATGGCATTGGAGCTGTGCATAGCCACACAATCATAAGTGTAAAGCAGCTAGAGTGGGGGCCAAGCACACAGCCCTGTCGTGCACATGTGCTAATGGTGATTGTGGAGGAGATGTTGTTGCCAATCTGAACTGACTGGGCTCTGCAACTGAGGAAATCGATGATCCAGTTGCACAAGGAGGTATTGAGGCCCAAGTCTTGAAACTTACTGATTAGTTTTGAGGGGAAGTTAGTACTGGATGCTGAGTTGTCATCAATAAAAACTTTCCTGATATATATGCATTTTCATTTTCCAAATGTTCCAGAGTAGAGCGAAGAGCCAGCGAAATGGTATCTGCTGTTGTCCTGTTGTGATGGCAGGCAAATTGGAATGGATACATGTCACTCCTCAGGCAAAAGTTGATATCCTTCAACACCAACCTCTCAAAACTCTCCTTCACAGTGGATGTAAGTACTACTGGATGATATTCATTGAGGCAAGTTATCACGTTCTTCCCAGGCACTGGTATAATTGAAAACTGCTTGAAGCAGGTGAGGACCTCAGACTGCCAAAGCAAGAGGTTAAAGATTCAGTAAACAATCCATCCAGTTGATTAGCACCGGTGTTTAGTACTTGGCCAGGTAACCTGTCTGGGCTGAATTCACCCTCCTGAAGGATGCTGTCATGTTGGCCTCAGAGACTGAAATCACAGGGTCATCAGGGAATATAGGAGATTGTGTAGTTGCCTCCAAATTTTAAAAAAATGAGCATAAAATGTATTGAGCTCATATGGGAGCAAAACCTTTTTGTTTCCTAAGTCACTTGCTTTCATTGTGTAGGAGCTGGCAGCATTCAGGCCCTGCCACTACGGTTGAGCATCATTCTGTGATTCAAGTTTGATCCAGAATTGCCACTTCATATGTAAGATGGCTTTCTGGGGGTCATACTTGGGCCTCTTGTATTTTCCTTGGTCACCAGACCTTAACACCATTGATTTGGCCCTCAATAATTTATGGATCTCATAGTTAATCCAGAGCTCCTGGTTGCAGAAGACTCAAAAGATTTTGTGGGACACACTAATCTAGGATTGTTTCTATAAAATCCATGACAAGCTAGGCATATTAGTTCAGATCCTCTGATGAAGCCTTGAATAGGGCTCAGTCCATCAATTCAAAGCAATCCCATAGCCATTCTTCTACCTTCCACAACCACCTTTTGTTGACCTTACCTTTAGAGTCTTGTTCTTTAGACTCTACCTGTATGCAGGCAGATGGTCAGATTTCCGGAAATGCAGTCTAGGAATTGAATGGTAGGCATTCCTAATTATAATATAACAGTGGTTAAGTGTGTCGGAACCTCTTGTTCTGCTGATGATATGTTGACGATGATTAGGCAGAGATTTCTTCCAACATGCATGATTGAAGGTTCCAGCAATGATTTGAAAGGCTGTTTTTTGTTTGCTGATTGCAGCATTCAATACCTCGAGTGCTTGCTTGACAACAGCCTTTGGTGGTATGCAAACTTGCAGTCAGGGTCACAAAAGAACAGTGATGAGAAGGCAAACAACAGGAATTCTGCAGATGCTGGAAATTCAAGCAACACACATTAAAGTTGCTGGTGAACGCAGCAGGCCAGGCAGCATCTCTAGGAAGAGGTGCAGTCGACGTTTCAGGCCGAGACCCTTCGTCAGGACTAACTGAAGGAAGGAATGAGAAGGAATTTTTTTAGCCAGAGGGTAGTGAAGTTTTGGAATTTATTGCCACATATGTGGAGGCAAAGTCATTGGGTATATTTAAAGCAGAGATTGATAGGTTCTTGATTAGTAAGGGTGTCAAAGGTTACGAGGACAATACAGAAAGATGGCACCAGTGCACAATGTTTCCTTGGGCAGCATATCTCAGATAGTCCTCAAAACTGCTTATCTCACTTCTCCACCTTCATTTTATTTTAGATGTGTATCTGGTGCAGTTGGAGCCTGTGATTTACAGCTTAAAGATCGATTAAGTGATCTAGAGCATTGTTATCACTAAGAAAATCCATGGAGGCGAGCGGCCTTGAGGCGATGAAGCTTAGTGATAGGATAGGAAGGTAGGCAGAGGGGGAGGCGTGGCTTTATTGGTAAGAAATGATATTAAATCGTTAGAAAGAGGTGATATAGGATCGGAAGGTGCAGAATCTTTATGGGTTGAGCTAAGAAATAGCAGGGGTAAAAGGACCCTGATGGCAGTTATTTGATGGCCTCCAAACAGCTGCAGGGAAGTGGACTACAAATTACAACTGGAAATAGAAAAGGCTTGTCAGAAGGGCAGTGTTATGATAATTGTGGGGGATTTTAACATGTGAGTAGATTGGGAAAATCAGGTCGGCACTGGATCTCAAGAGAGAGAATTTGTAGAATGTCTGCGAGATGGCTTTTTAGAACAGCTTGTTGTTGAGCCCACTAGGGGATCGGCTGTACTGGATTGGGTATTGTGTAATGAACCGGAGGTGATTAGAGAGATTGAGGTGAAGGAACCCTTAGGAGGCAGTGATCATAACATGATTGAGTTCACTGTGAAATTAGAAAAAGAGAAGCCGAAATCTGATGTGTCGGTGTTTCAGTGGAGTAAAGGAAATTACAGTGGCATGAGAGAGGAACTGGCCAAAGTTGACTGGAAAGAGACACTGGCAGGAAAGACAGCAGAGCAGCAGTGGCTGGAGTTTATGCGAGAAATGAGGAATGTGCAAGACAGGTATATTCCAAAAAAGAAGAAATTTTCGAGTGGAAAAAGGATGCAACTGTGGTTGAGAAGAGAAGTCAAAGCCAAAGTTAAAGCAAAGGAGAGGGCATACAAGGAAGCAAAAATTAGTGGGAAGACAGAGGATTGGGAAGTTTTTAAAACCTTACAAAAGGAAACCAAGAAGGTCATTAAGAGAGAAAAGATTAAATATGAAAGGAAACTAGCAAATAATATCAAAGAGGATACTAAAAGCTTTTTCAAGTATATAAAGAGTAAAAGACAGGTGAGAGTAGATATAGGACCGATAGAAAATGATACTGGAGAAATTGTAATGGGAGATAAGGAGATGGCAGAGGAATTGAACAAGTATTTTGCATCAGTCTTCACTGAGGAAGACAGCAGGATACCGGACACTCAAGGGTGGCAGGGAAGAGAAGTGAGCGCAGTCACAATTACGACAGAGAAAGTACACCGGAAGCTGAATAGTCTAAGGGTAGATAAATCTCCTGGACCAGATGGAATGCACCCTTGTGTTCTGAAGGAAGTAGCTGTGGAGATTGCGGAGGCATTAGCGATGATCTTTCAAAAGTCGATAGATTCTGGCATGGTTCCAGAAGACTGGAAGATTGCAAATGTCACTCCGCTATTTAAGAAGGGGGCAAGGAAGCAAAAAGGAAATTATAGACCTGTTAGCTTGACGTCGGTGGTTGGGAAGTTGTTGGAGTCGATTGTTAAGGATGAGTTACAGAGTACCTGGAGGCATATGACAAGATAGGCAGAACTCAGCATGGATTCCTTAAAGGAAAATCCTGCCTGACAAACCTATTACAATTTTTTGAGGAAATTACCAGTAGGCTAGACAAGGGAGATGCAGTGGATGTTGTATATTTGGATTTTCAGAAGGCCTTTGACAAGGTGCCACACATGAGGCTACCTAACAAGATAAGAGCCCATGGAATTACGGGAAAGTTACATACGTGGATAGAGCATTGGCTGATTGGCAGGAAACAGAGAGTGGGAATAAAGGGATCCTATTCTGGTTGGCTGCCGGTTACCAGTGGTTTTCCACAGGGATCAGTGTTGGGGCCGCTTCTTTTTACATTGTACATCAACGATCTGGATTATGGAATAGATGGCTTTGTGGCTAAGTTTGCTGACGATACGAAGATAGGTGGAGGGGCCGGTAGTGCTGAGGAAATGGAGAGTCTGCAGAGAGACTTGGATAGATTGGAAGAATGGGCAGAGAAGTGGCAAATGAAGTACAATGTTGGAAAGTGTATGGTTATGCACTTTGGCAGAAAAAATAAACGGGCAGAGTAGTATTTAAATGGGGAAAGAATTCAAAGTTCTGAGATGCAACGGGACTTAGGAGTCCTCGTACAGGATTCCCTTAAAGTTAACCTCCAGGTTGAGTCGGTAGTGAAGAAGGTGAATGCAATGTTGGCATTCATTTCTAGAGGAATAGAGTATAGGAGCAGGGATGTGACGTTGAGGCTCTATAAGGTGCTGGTGAGACCTCACTTGGAGTACTGTGGGTAGTTTTGGTCCCCTTATTTAAGAAAGGATGTGCTGACATTGGAGAGGGTACAGAGAAGATTCACGAGAATGATTCCGGGAATGAGAGGGTTAACATATGAGGAACGTTTGTCCGCTCTTGGACTGTATTCCTTGGAGTTTAGAAGAATGAGGGGAGATCTCATAGAAACATTTCGAATGTTAAAAGGCATGGACAGAGTGGATGTGGCAAAGTTGTTTCCCATGATGGGGGAGTCCAGTACGAGAGGGCATGACTTCAGGATTGAAGGGTGCCCTTTCAGAACAGAAATGCAAAGAAATTTTTTTAGTCAGAGGGTGGTGAATCTATGGAATTTGTTGCCACGGGCAGCAGTGGAGGCCAAGTCATTGGGCGTATTTAAGGCAGAGATTGATAGGTATCTGAGTAGCCAGGGCATCAAAGGTTATGGTGAGAAGGCGGGGCAGTGGGACTAAATAGGATAAAATAGATCAGCTCATGATAAAATGGCGGAGCAGACTCGATAGGCCGAATGGCCTACTTCTGCTCCTTTGTCTTATGGTCTTATGGTCTTATGGCGTGAGCCCATGATCAACTCTATTTCTCGCCAATTAAGGCATCAAGATTGAAACATCGACGAGTATATGGAAGGAAGGAAGTATTTAGAGCCGTCTACCTGCCTCTCGCTTGCTACTGCCGGAGATGGTGCCTACTTGTGATGGTCTCTGGGAAGGCCTTTGCTTTCAAATGGTCTCTCTCTACCTGGACGCTGTCGGAGGATGTTACCAAAGTTCTGTGATTTATGGACTGGGTTGGGGACCATAGTTCAAATGGGCCTCTTTATGTTTTTATTTTGCTGTGTTTTCACCAGTTCTTTCTTGTAGCTGTTTGTGCGATTTCTTAGGTTTGTATGTGTGGAGGGGGTTCGAGGTCTGAGGTCTCTGTTGCTGTTTGCGCATTTGCTTTTTCCATGTGGGGAAAGCTTGACTTTCGCTTTGCTATTTGCATGATTTTTTTTTGTGTATGCTGGAGGGTGGGTTGATGTTTTTCTTTGAGCAGTTTCCATGGTTTGTCTTTGTTTGGTCACTGTCTGGAGAAGACAAATCTCAGAGCTGTATACTGCATACATACTTTGAACCTTTGAGGAGATGTCAGGAAAACGGGGTTTAGAGGGATAATAAATCAGCCATGATAGAATAGCAAAGCAGACTCAATGGGCTGAATAACCTAACTTAACTCCTATGTCTTATGATCTTAAGGTCTTTTTTCCCCTTAAAATCCACACTTTCCAATTCAACAAATACTTGATATTTTAACCATTTTCTTTAGCAAGGACTTACTTGATTCCCTTATTGTATTTGTGATTACCTCGTATTTCTGGTTTCTGAGATTAGATTGTTCCACAGTTTGAAAACCTTGCATTACAGTGGAGACATAATGAGAAACTCTGAAATACATAACAATGGCCTTTCTTTCCTAATTGCCTTTATATTTTCTTATCTTGGAATTTCTTTATTACTACTTTTTGTCAATTCTATTTTTAATTTGCTTTCCATGTCTTGCTTCCTTCTTGTTATTGTCTACACCAACGTTTGAGAGGTAACTTGCTTCACCTTAATATTTTCCCAATGGTCTGAAGCATGAACTTAGTCTTGACAGTAATGTAATGCCCGCAAGGTTACGTTATCAACTCTTACAAAAGAAAATTTACAACATAACATTGCAATTGTTTCTTCCTTCCCTAAGAGGAAACATACAACAGAAAAAAATATACCTACACTATATCTCAACTTTTTTTTATTTAGATCTGTACTCACTGAGGTTTAGAAGAACGAGGGGAGATCTCATAGAAGCCTATAGAATATTGGAAGGCCGAGACAGGGTGCTTGTGGAGAGGTTGTTTTCTATAGTAGGGGAGCTAAGAATCAAAGGGCATATCTTTAGAACAGAGATGATGAAGAATATCTTCAGCCAGAGAGTGGTGGATCTGTGCAATTCATTGCCACATACAGCTGTGGAGGTCAAGGCATCAGGTGTATTTAAAGCAGAGTTTGATAGGTTCTTGATTACTAAGGATGTCAAAGGTTACACGGGGAGGGCAGGAGAATGGGGTTGAAAGAGATAATAAATCAGCCATGATGGACTGGTAAAGCAGACTCAATGAAACAATTAGTCAAATTCTGCTCCTATATCCTATGGCCTTGTAGTCTTATGATGGAAAAAGTGGTCACATAGTCTTAAAACCTGTTATGCATGGCATTTTGGTATGGGTATTTTTCAGTCCATCTATCCATTCAGATTGAACCAGTGTACCATAACATATAACAGCAAGAAAAGACAATTTGCAATTTCCAGCTTGATCCATATTTAACATGATCATGACTGACTATTCAGTTCAGTGTCCTACAGTATTTCCACATTCTCTCTATGTCCTTTGATCCCTTTAGAATTTAATGTAATCTCCAGCTTTGTTTTAAATATATTTAGTTCAAGAGTTGGGGCATCATGTTACATGTTCCAGATATTGGAGAGACTATGCTTGTAGTATTGTACAGAGTTTTTAGGAAGGTTCATTAAGCTGGAAAGGGGGCAGGAAATACTTACAAGGGTGTTACTGGGAGTGGAGGGCTCAAGATTGAAGAAACATGATAGGCTGGGTCTTAATTCCCAGCTGAAAGTCAGCTAAAAGGTAACTTTTTACAAGTTTATACAATCGTGAGGGGCCTAGATAAGATGAATGGTCAGGATCTTTATTCCCAGGTTAAGAAGTTCTAAAACTAGGGCTATTGTTTTAAGCTAAGGGGGCAATAATTGAAAGGGATCTCAACCTCCCTGTCTCCATCTCTGCAGACAAACTGTTTACATTCCCATTCCAATTCTAATTTGTTGGAACATGTCCTCTTGTGCCACAATGAGGCTACCCTCGGGTTGGAGGAGTAACACCTTTGGGTATCGTCCAACCTGATGGCATCAATATTGATTTGGCCTTCTGGTTAAAAAAAAATCCATCCATCTCCTCTCTTCTTCTACTCTTTCTATTCCCCACTCTGACCTATTACCTCCTCCAGGTATCCTCTTCCTTCCATTTCTCCAATGGTCCATTCTCTTCTCCTATCAGATTCCTTCCTCTACAGCCTTTTACCTTTCCTACACACCTAGCTTTGCCTATCGCCTTCTAGATGTCCTTCTTCTGCTCCTCCCACCTCTTTATTCCGATGTCTTCCCCTTTTCTTTCAGAATCAGAATCAGGTTTATTATCGCTGGCATATGTTGTGAAATTTGTTAACTTAGCAGCAGCAGTTCAATGCAATACAAAAGATAGAAGAAAAAAACATAAAATAATAATAATAATAAATAAATAAATAAATCTATTACGGTATATGTATATTGAATAGATTAAAAATTGTGCAAAAAAAACAGAAATAATATATATTTAAAAAGTGAGGTAGTGTCCAAGAGTTCAACGTCCATTTAGGAATCGGGTGGCAGAGGGGAAGAAGCTGTTCCTGAATCGCTGAGTGTGTGCCTTCAGGCTTCTGTACCTCCTACCTGATGGTAGCAGTGAGAAAAGGGCATGCCCTGGGTGCTGGGGGTCCTTAATAATGGACACTGCCTTTGTGAGACACCACTCCTTGAAGATATCCTGAGTACTTTGTAGGCTAGTACCCAAGATGGAGCCAACTAAATTTACGACCCTCTGCAGCTTCTTTTCATCCTGTGCAGTAGCCCCCGCCTCCATACCAGACAGTAATGCAGCCTGTCAGAATGCTATCCACAGTACATCTATAGAGATATTGAATGTATTTGTTGGCATACTAAGTCTTTTTAAACTCTTAATGAAGCATAGCTGCTGTCTTGCCTGCTTTATAACTACATCGCTATTTTGGGACCAGGTTAGATCCTCGGAGATCTTGACACCCAGGAACTTGAAACTGCTCACTCTCCCCACTTCTGACCCCTCTGTGAGGATAGGTATGTGGTCCTTTGTTATATCCTTCCTGAAGTCCACAATCAGCTCTTTCGTCTTATTGACACTGAGTGCCAGCTTGTTGCTGTGACACCACTCCACTAGTTGGCATATCTCCCTCCTGTACGCCCCCTCATCACCATCTGAGATTCTACCAGCAATTGTTGTTCCAGGATTCCAGTCCTGCAGAGGGGTCTGGACCCAAAATGTCAACAGTTTATTCATTTTCACAGAAGCTTCCTGACCTGCAGATGCTGGAAATCAAAAGCAATACAACATTTTGTGCGTATTGCTTTTGATTTCCAGCATTTGCAGAATTTTGTTATTTATATCATGACTATACCTTTTCCCCACCCTGACTCCTGTAAAAAAATGCTATTTCCCTTTCTCAGTTCCTTCATCTCTGCTGGATCTATTCCCAGGATGAGAATTTCCTGTCCAGATTTGCCTTGCCTTCCTCCACCATTGATACTGCCCTTACCCGCACCTCCTCCATTTCCTGGACACACCAGCTTTCCACCGTCTTAACAGAGGTAGAGTTCCCCTTGTCCTTACAAACCACTCCATGAGCCTCCGCATTCAACACATCATTCAACTTCTACTATCCTCAACGGGGCCCTACCACGAAACACACCTTTACCTCCCTCCTCTTTCCACAGTGATTGCTCTCTTTGTGATTCCCCTGTCGACTTATCCCTCCCCATTGGTCTCCCTCCTGGCAATTATGCCTGCAAGCTGAAGTGCTACACCTGCCCATTCACCTCCTCGTTCATCTCCATTTAAGTCCCCAGACAGGTCTTCCAGGAGAACCTGAAAATCTATTAAGATTGTCTACTGTATCTGGAGCTCCCAATGTGGACTCCTCTACATTGGTGAGATCCGTCGTAAATTGGGGACTGCTTTGTTGAGCACCTTTGCTCCATCTGCCAACCATTATAATTCCAATTCCCAGTCCCATTCCAACATGTCAATCCCCGGCCTCATTCTATGTCAAGATGGAGCCACTATCAGGTTGGAGGAGGAACATTTCATATTCTCTCTAGGTAGCCTCTAACCTATGGCATAAACATCAACTACTCCATCTTTAGGTAGTTTTCCACCAGCCCCTTCCTTCTTCTTTAAATCCCCATTCTGGACCCAAATTATCTCTTCTCCTTGCCTGCCTACTACTTCCGGCTGGTGCCCCTTCTCCTTCCATTTCTCCAGTGGTCTACTTTCTTCTTTGATCAGATTCCTTCTTCTCCACTCTTTTTTTCCCTTTCCACCTATTACTTCCCAGCTTCTTACTTCATCTCCCTCCTTGCCCCACCCACCTGGCCTCACCTTCTAGCTTGTACTGCATCCCCTCCCTTCATGTTCTCATTCTGGCACCTCCCCCCTTCCTTTCCAGTTCTGGTGAAGGGCCTCGTCCCAAACCATCGACTGCTTATTCATTTCCGTAGCCGCTGCCTGACCTATTGTACTCCTCCAGCACTATGTGCGTATTGCTCTGGATTTACAACATCTGCAGAATCTCTTGTGTTTAAAATTTAAAGGGACTGGAAAACATTTTTTTAAAATTTTATACAGAGGGTTGTGGGTGGGTGGAATGAGCTACCAGATAATGCGTTAGAGGGGAATGCAATTGCAAAGTTTGAAAAATATTTGGATGGGTACATGGATAAGAAAAGTGTAGAGGGATATGGGTCAAATAGAGACAAATTGGACTAGCTCATGTGTAATGGGCTGGATTGACCTGGCCCAAACTATTAAGTATCCAGGAGATACGGTAATACGCATACAAGCACAAAAGAGTAACTTAAGCCTAAGTTATTTTCATAAAAAGAGAAAATGCAAATAAATGATACAAAATACTGTGCAGTAAGTCACAAATGTTTTGGACTTAACATTCTTTTAGTTACAAAAGAACACTAATATTGCATATAAGCATTAAGCTTAAATCCAAACAAAGAACAAATCAAGCCAATTTGACAGACACTAAGAAGGAATCCATCAACCTAGCTGTCAAAGTGACCAACAGACATTTAGCTATTAACAGACATCCTCATGTTAATGGTGCCTGAGACTAAGAAAGAATCCAGCTTCTATCAGCAAACATTAGATGCTAACAAACCTACAGTGTTTACCTTGTACAGGCACATTTCATGCTGCGAGCCCACAGAGTTAATTTGTCATTTTTTTAAAATTTTTCAGATATTCATCCATTATTTTACAAAATTTAATACATCATGTAGGCAAATCGGTCAACAAGGACAGGTTAGGCCAAAGAGCCTGGTACCATGTTATATGGTTCTATTAGACAATAGACAATAGACAATAGGTGCAGGAGTAGGCCATTTAGCCCTTCGAGCCAGCACCACCATTCACTGTGATCATGGCTGATCATCCACAATCAGTACCCTTTTCCTGCCTTCTCCCCATATCCCTTCACTCCACTATCTTTAAGAGCTCTATCTAACTCTTTTTTGAAAGAATCCAGAGAATTGGCTTCCACTACCTTCTGAGGCAGAGCATTCCACAGAACCACAATACTCTGTGTGGAAAAGTTTTTTCTCAACTCCGTTCTAAATTGCCTACCCCTTATTCTTAAACTGTGGCCTCTGGTTCTGGACTATTGTTCTATAGAGACTTGGTTTCCACTACTAAGACATGGAATTCCACAGATTTGCCAGCCATTGGGTGAGGAAATATCTCCGGAGGATGTGTAACTCTTGATTCAGAACTCTCCAGCCATCAGGACCATCTTCTCTGTATCTGGTCCTGTTAGAACTTCATATAGATTTCTATTACAACTCTTCTCATTTTTTTACTCCAACAACAATAGTCCAAATTGATACAATCTCTTCTAATTTATCCAAAAGACCCAGAATATGTCTAACAAATTTTCATAATTTTCCTTTGTGATGAGAAACTTCCTTCCTAGATAAAAAGATAAAGACTGCCCACAATGCTAAATTGTATCTCCCTAAGGCTCCGTGCAGCTGCAATAAGACATTCTTGCACCTGTGCTCAGAACCTCTTGCAATGAAATTCAAGCTACCATTTTCCTTCCTACTCCTTACTGCATCAGATAATTGAGTTTAGTAGTTGGTGTACAAGGATACCCACGTCTCATTATAGTTTCCCTTTTCCAAATCAGTCATGGATGAGATATTAATGGGCCTTCTCTTCTATTTAGAGTTGAAGTGGATAATGCCACATTTATCCATCTTTAACGGCAACTGTCCTGCTCTCAACCATTCTCCCAACTTGTCTCAATCACATTGTGCCCTCTTTACATTCTCCCCGTATTCTTCTTTTTACAGTAGCAGCACAGTACATTACAAACATGACAAATATTATCTTAAATTTATATAAATTATACATTACTTTACAACAAAATGCATTAGTGCAAGTTGAAGAGAGGAAAAGTTCAGGCAGGAAAGTGGAGTCGCGGCCAAGATTGGGAGTGATGCATGGTTTCCCGCTCCATTGTTGGAGAATTCCATGCTGGAGGGAGTTCAAACTTCTTCGGTATAACAAAGTGCATCTTGTCATCACCTTGAAGTGCTGAGCTCTAACTTTAAAATTAACGTTCCTTTCTTAGAAGCATTCAGCAGAGGAAATTACTTCTCTCCAGCCTATCAATCCTGTTAATCATCTGAGAACCCTCAATGATCTCCTAAATCTTTATATTCTAACTGATCAATGCAAATCTCCTTCATAATTTTTTTCACTGTTGTAGACAGTATCATGGCCCTAGATCTTGTAATATATATACTTAACTTTTTTTGACATTCTCTTGTTAAATTATTTACATTTCCTCTTTTTGTCTTTTATCTCCTTTCCATTTTTTTTTCACAGACATACGGGTTAAGGTTGAGTTTCACCTATGGCTCATTCATTATTCTTATCTCTGAAGAAACTGAAAACAAATGTCAAAAGGCATATACAGGTTTATCATTATCAATAAACCTAAGTAGCTTGGAAATTCAAAAAGGTAAGTGTGTGGAATTACCTGAGAGAGATCGCTGGTTTATTACCAAGGCTGACAGGGTAGATGCTGGGAAAATTCATGAAGTCAAGGAATGCTGAAAGTACTCCACTGTGCCTCTAGAGAGAGAAAAAATAGAGATAACCTTTTGGGTTGACCTTTCATGAATAAGATCAGAAGATATTTTTAGAGAGAAAAAAAACTCACCACCCATTAGCATTCAATGCAACATTCTCCATTATGGTGATGCGACTTAAAAGGTCTAAGACCTTAAGACATAGAAGCATAATCAGGCCATTTGGCTGTCGAGTCTGCCCTGGCAGTCCAACATGGCTAACTTAATAACTCTGTCAACCCTTTCTCCTACCCTTTCTCCATAACCTTTGACACCCTTTCTACTCAAGAATCTATCAACCTCCAATTTAACCATACTCAATACCGAGGCCTCCATAGTCATCTGTGAATCTTACCACCCTCTAGCGAAAGAAGTTTATTCTCATTTCTGTTCTAAGGGGACATCCTTCTATTCTGAGCTATGCCCTCTGTCCTTAGACTCACCTATTATAAGAAACATCTACTCGGCATCCACTCTGTCTACTTCCTCTATTCGGATGTACCCCCTCATTCTTCTAAACTCCTGTGAGTACAGGTCCAGAGCAATCAAATGCTCCTCATGTGTTAACCCATTCATTGCCAGAATCAATCTTGTGAATCTCCTTTGAACCTTCTCCAATGGCAGCATATCCCTTCTTAGATAATAGGACCAAAACTGCTCACAATTGAGGTATATAATTCCTTATAGTACAGTTCTTAGTATTTTGAAAAATATTCAGCTTTCTATTCAGATTCATTTATATCATATGTGATGTATATCGCAAGTACGTCAAAGCATAGAGTGAAATGCTTGAGGTCTGCTCGCAAATGTCTCCACACACTCTGGTGTCAACATAGCATGCTCACAATGTTCAGCAGAACAATAGCAAACAAAACAAGTCCCCTTCCTCCCTCCCATCCAACCACCTACCCATTTACACACGCAGACAGTTGTCCACTCAGGACAAGCTGGGCCTTCAGCCTCCAGATGTTGGCCCCAGACTTCAGACCTATAGATCTAATACTATCAAGAATCAACATCCAGACTTCTGATTGACTTTTGGGCTTCATTCTTTGAGATTGACCCTGAACTCTAAGCTTCAAACTCTGGATTTGCCAATGGCAGGATCCTGAACTCCGGACTTTGAACTCTGGGCTCAGCCACTCAGACATTTGATCATGATGATCTCACAGGGGACTCACTGAACTGCGAGGTGGAACAGGGTTCCTCCAAGCTGCTTCTTGCCAACTGTGCTTGCTGTCCTAACATCTGTCACACAGATGTCCTTCATGCATGCCATCAATGGCCTTCGAACGAGGACTGGTGAGTGGAGGTCTAGACTTTGGCCTGCTTCTTACTCACCTACATCTCTATCCCTAACATGACCCCGAGCTCCTCTCTATGTCCCCAAAACCACCTCTAGAAACCAAAAATAAAGAACTAAACCTGAGTTGGAACCTCAACAGAGACTGCACCTCAGCGCCAACTTGATCAGAAGGTCTTTTTTTTTACTATTAGGAGCTGAGCCAAAAAGTATAAAATTAAAAAGAAGATGTTAAGGACACGAGAAAGAAAGAAACAAAGACATTTTGACTGATACTTCCTGAGAGCTAACATGAAGCCAATGGGCCAAGTGGCCTCCTTCCATGTTGTGATAAGCAGAAGGAGAATGGATGGTAGGAGGTTAATGCTGACCATAAACCACAGTCAATCATAAGGGTTAAATGGCCCGCTTAAACGTATACTCCTTACAATTCAATGTAATAAAGCACTTACTCAACACTTAATCTTTTGTAATTCTTCAGTTACTTAAAAGATGTCATAAAACCTTTTATCATAAAAATTGCTTGATTGGTCACATTATTTAAGCAGCTACCAATTCAAATTGGTAGCTGAGGCTGTATTAGACATTGGTCGGACCACATTTGGAGTATGGTACGCAGTTTTGAGCCTCTTTTCTATGAAAGGAATCCAGAGGAGATTTACGTAATTGAGCTCAGGAATGGAAGGGTTAATGCATGAGGAATATTTGATGGCTCTGGGCCTGTACTCGTGGAATTTAGAAGAATGAGGAGGAATCTCATTGAAGCCTACGGAATATTGAAATGTCTAGATAGGATGGACATTGAGATAATATTTCCATAAGACCATAAGACATGGGAGCAAAACTAAGTCTTTCAGCCCATTGAATCTTTTACACCATTCCATCATAGCTAATTTATTGCCCCTCTTAGCCACATTCCCCTGCCTTCTCCCCATAACTTTTGATGCTCTTACTAATTAAGAACCTATCAACCTCTGTTTTAAATATACCCAATGATCTGACCTCCTCTGTCGTCTGTAGCAATGAATTCCACAGATTCACCACCCTTTGGCTATAGAAATTCCTGCTCATCTCTGTTCTAGAAGGACATTCTTCTATTCTGAGGCTGTGCCCTCTGCTTCCCCACTATAGGAAACATCCTCTTCACATCCACTCTATCTAGGTCTTTCAATATTTGACAGGTTTCAATGAGATCATCGCTCATCCTTTGAACCTCTCCCAAGTGTAGGCCCAGGACCATCAAATGCTCCACATATGTTGACCCTTTCAATCCTGGGATCATTTTCGAGAACCTCCTCTGAAGCATCTCCAATAGTGGGAGAGGGTACAGTCTCAGAGTAGAAGGGTGTTGCTTTAGAACAGAGATGAGGAGGATTTTTTTATTAGCCAGAGGGTAACGAATCTGAGGAACTCTCGGACAGATTGCTTTGGAGGCCAAGTTATTAAAGTGGAGGTTGATAAGTTTTCGATTAGTAAGGGCATCTAAGAAGACAGGTGAATGAAGTTGAGAGGGAAAATAAATCAGCTCTGATTGAATGGTGGAGCAGATTTGATGGCTATAAGGCAGATGATTGTTCATATGTTTTATGGTCTTAAATATAAGCATGCTGATTTTATTGTCCTTTGCGTGCAATTTATGCATTTTTTATTTTAGCACATGACTACAAACACTTACAAGTTGTAGTTAAATGTGTAAGAGAGATAAATTAAACTAGATTTTGGCAATTTACTTGATCCAATGTTTTCACTGATGTTTCATACTCAAAACTCTAAACAGATTAGCCAAGTAAATTCTGTAGTTGGCAAAGCAAGAACTCATAAAATAATTATATAGCCCAATGTTATTGTCACAATTTTAGTTATTTATTAGTTTCTATTCCACAAGGAACAAGGAAAATTTAAAACCTCTGGCAGATTTTATCATTATATTATTATTTGCCTGCTCATATTCTTTTCAATAGATTGGAGCCAAAATGAATGTTAAGTGTTAGTTTACTTTCTTTGAGAAAGATCCCTTGGCGATGCAGATTAGATGCATAATAAATAGAATGAAGAAGTCTTTATTATGTTGGAGCAATCTACATTATGAAATTATTCTCCTGATCCTCACTTGGGCTAAGAAGACAAAGAATGTATTAAAAAGAATCCCAAAGTTCAGAATTACAATGTGAAATCTAAACCCATCAGTATCAGCTTGGGTGGATTATATTGGTGACTATATGTGGTATGTGAGAAGATGACAAAATCTGTTGAATCAGGAAACTCCTTACAGTCCAAAGTGGCTCCTTACAGTTCAAACAAGAGAAAATCTATGGATGTTGGACATCCGAGCAACACAAACAAAATGCTGGACCAAGTCCTGTCGAAGGGTTTCGGCCCAAAACTTTGACTGTACCCTTTTCCTAGGCACTGTCTGGCCTGCTGAGTTCCTTCAGCATTTTGTGCGTGTTGCCTCGCTTTTCAGCGTCTGCAGATTTTCTCTTGTTTGTTATTTAAGTCAGTGTTGCCTTCCTGTCAGCTTGAATCAGTCTGGCCATCCTCCTCTGACTTCTCTCAGCAACAGTTCTGTTTTCACCCACAGAACTGCTGCTCCTGCTTGTTTTTTTTTGTTTCTCACACCATTCTCAGGAAACTTTAGAGACTTTTGTGCATGAAAATCCAAGGAGATCCGCAGTTTCTGAGATACTCAAACCACAATAAGCACAAAGAGCACTGTAAAAAATAAATGTAAGAGCAATCCTATAAAACACAATGTGCAAGTAACTGTTATATATAGGGTGATACTAGGTGATGTGGTACTATGTAGCGGTGCTGGGGTGGAGGTGTTGATCAGCCTGATGGCTTGGGGGATGACTCTGGCATTCCCTGTGTCGGTGCTGACTAGGCTCCCCTCTGGTGGGAGTGGGACAAACAGCCCACAAGGAGGGTGGGTGGGATCCTTTATGATATTGTTGGCCTTTTTCTGGCACCCTTCTGTATATATGTCCTTGATGGCAGGTGGGCTGGTGCCAGTGATGCAGTAGGCAGCATTGACTACCCGTTCTTCACGGTGCCAGGTCTTAACAAGTTAGATTGCAAGGTTGAGAGTCCATTTTAACATGGCAGGGAACCATTTAATAACCTTATAACAGTGGTTAGAAGCTGTCCTTGAGCCTGGTGGCATGTGTTTTCAGGCCGATGGGAAAGGGGAGAAGAGAGAATGTCTGGGATGGGTGGGAGTCTATGATTATGCTGGCTGCTTTACTATGCTTTTAGAAATTTATTGAGCATGAATGCAAAGTTTTGTACTGTTCCTTTTGTATATATTTTTATTCTGAATCGAGTTTATTTCTTGCACACAAACGTAAAGGAGAAGAAAATAATTGCTACTCAGGATCCAATGCAGCACCGAAAAATCACATAACATAATGAACACAATAATAAAGAAAGCATGATGAATATAAATTCATCAGATAGCTTATGTATGACTGATTGTATGTTTATAAAGTAACTCTAGGCGGTACATAAGGTGACTGACAGGAAATAATAAAGTAGTGGTGGAGTTGGTGGGTGGAGGTGTTGATCAGCCTTACTGCTCGGGAAAAGTAACTGTTGCTGAGTCTGGCAGTCTCCGTGTTGATGCTACGTAGCCTCCTCCCTGATGGGAGTGGGTCTAACAGTCCAGGAACGGGGCCGATAGCACCCTTCCTGATGTAACTGGCCCTTTTCTGGCACTCTTCTGTACATATGTTCTTGTTGCTGGATTGACTAGTGCCAATGATGCGTTGGGCAGTTTTACTGTAACTACCCGTTGACATACATTTTGTGAGTCCTACAAATTGACAGTGCATAAAACAATGTTTTATTTACCAAGACTTTTACAGACTCTGAAATGCATCCCTGCCTCTCTCCAAAAGAACCCTGTACGTTTCCTCAATGACATTCCCCGACATTTATAGCAGGCGTCAGATTATATCACAGCAGAAATGAATTAGATTGTGACCAGGCGTACAGGGAACCAATGGAGCAGTTTCCTGCTTCATCACTGAGCGCACAGCGATTAGCTCTTAATGAACTCCCGGTCAATCATTCCGACCCCTGATACCAGAGCGATGACGAAGAAATCATTAAAGACAGTAAAACTTCTCACTTTTGTTTGCAGAGATTAAAGTGAGAGGGGGGAAGTTTAAAGAAGCTGTGCAGGTTAATGTCGTGAGCCCTGTGGACCTCTGTGGCTTGTCGTAGAGTGCTATGCTTCAGGCTTTCTTGTTCACCTGTATTTATCAATTATTAGAGTCAGTAAGCCCAGATGTTTTCTGTTTGGTTTTGTCTGGTTGATTGTAACCGGTACGTTTCTTCCATTTTATGATTATTTAAATGGGACTCTCATGCTCTGTTGGTGGAGAATGATTTGTCTCGCGATGCCACTAGGTCATCCTCTGATGCTCTGTTGGTCCTCCAGCGTCCACCCCCTTGTTTCCGTCTCCTCATGGGGAGTCCGCTGTTCCTCCACTCCTGTGTTGTGTCATCACCAGAGCTCACTGTGAAGACGCCTCCCCCCCTCCTGGGTTGAGCCAGTGCCAGCCGCCGCCGCTACAGAGACAGTCTGCTGGTCTTCCGCATTTGGGCCCAGTCCTGGGAGCGCACACCATGGCCGGTTAAGTCTGTTCTACAGAAAGTTATGGGCTGTCAGGGACGGTGGTGGCTGAAAGCAGATCTGATCGTGGCATTTAAGAGGCGTTCAGACAGGCTCATGAACAAGCAGGGAATGAGGGATATGGATAATGTGCAGGAAGATAGGTTTAGTTTAATTTGGCATCACGTTTGGCGCAGACATTGAGGGTCAAAGGGCATGTTCCTGTGCTTAGCGTTCAGTATAAATATTAAATTCCCAGCCCCGCCCCTCCAGCTCTCTCCCTCCCCACCTCATGTCACAAAGAGACATATTACCTGAAGTCAAGCTTAGCAGTCTTAGTAGTGTTAGTAGCTCAGAGACATAAATGACTAGATTATTAGACCATAAGACACAGGAGCAGAATTAAGCCATTTGGCCCATTGAGTCTGCTCTGCCATTCCATCATGGCTGATTTACTATCTCTCTCAATCTCATTGTTGTTCCTTCTCCCTGAAACCCCTCATGTCCTAACTAATCAAGAACCTATCAACCTCTGCTTTGAATATACACAATGACTTGGCTTCCACAGCCACCTGTGGCAACGAATTCCACAGATTCACCACTCTCTAGCTAAAGAAATTCCTCATCACCTCTGCTCTAAAGAAACAGGCTTCTATTCTGATGCTCTGCCCTCTGGTCCTGGACTCCCCCAAAATAGGAAACATCCTCTGCACATCCACTTTATTTAGGTCTTTCAGTATAGCACTGAAGGAGGCTATTCGGTCCATTGTGCTCGTGTCTGCCCTTTGAAAGAGTAAGCAAATCTGATCTGCTCCTCTGCATATATTTATCCAATTTCCTTCTGCAAGTTACTGTTTGATATGCTCCTACCCTCTGTCAGTGCATTATGAATTGTAACGGCTTGTGTTTAAAAAAAAGTCTCACCTCATTGTGCTTCTGTTGTTTCTGTAATTCCCTTAAATCTGCATCATTAGCTTCCTGACCCATCTTCCATTGGAGTCGATTTCTCTTTATTCTATCAAAACCCTTTGTGGTTTGAAGTGCCGCTGTGAAAGTTTATCACATTGGGCGTGGGGTGTGGGCTGGTGGGGTTGGCATGGTAGTGTAGCAGTTAGCATGACATTATGGCAGAGCCGGCGACCCAGGTTCAATTCCCGTTGGGTGCTCCAGTTTCCTCCAACGTTCCAAAGACATACTTGTTAGCAAGTTAATTGGTCACATGAGTGTAATTGGACAGCTCATTGGGACTGGAAGGGCTTGTTACTGCGCTGTATCTCTAAATAAAATAAAAAGCTTGTAAGAGAACCTATAGGGTGCCTCAAGGCTCTCCAGTGAAGTTCCTGACACTTGGTATCATCCTATCAAATTTCCTCATCTCCTCAGCCCTTGTGATCCTTTTCGTTCATTTATATTCCCAGATCTGGGCATCCTGAATATCCTGCTCCTCTCTAATGATAACCACCTTTTTGAACTGTTGCAGTCCTGGTAATGGAAGGTGTTGCCACTGTTTTACTCCACAGGGTGTAAGATCTTGCAACAACAAAGGAATGACAATACCCTTCTAAGTCAAGTTCATTGTCATGAGCACAAGTATGGAGAGGTACAGGTACGGTGAAATGCTTACCTACAGCAGCACCAGAGGCACATAGGGGCAGACAACACACAGCATATCAATTATACAAAATAGTGAAGAGAGAAAGAAACCAGCTGTGGCAAAAACAAGACCTTATTGCAAAGAAAAAAATAAAGACCAGAAGTCCATGGCAATGCAAGAGGTGGTCTGTATCTTACTACTGCCGATAGTGAAAAGTGTTGCGATAACCGCTACGCGACTGTGCTGTGAAGTTAATCATTTTGTCCTCTTCTATAATTTATTGTAAGTACTGACATTTCTGTTGTAGTTAGAAGGAAGGCTGTAGTTTGAACACACTGTTATTCACGTTGAGGGATTAGCAGTGGAAAGGCAAGCTGAAACACTGGAGCTGAGTTCCTGCCACTGTCTGCAAGGAGTTTTTAATGTTCTCCCTGTAACTGTGCGTACTCTAGTTTCCTCCAATATTCCAAAGGGATACAGAGATGTCTTTAGCAAAGGAGAGGGCTATTTATTGATTACGAGACAGCATAGTGGCACAGTTAGTAGAGCTACTGCCTCACTGTACAGAGACCCAGGTTCAATCCTGATGTCTGGTGCTTTCTGTGTGGAGTTTGCCTGCTTTCCCCGTGACCACGAGTTTCCTCTAGGTACTCCAGTTCCTTCCCACATTCTAGTGATGCACAGGTTAGTAGCCTACCATGAACTGACCCCCGTGTGTTGGTGAGTGGAGGAATCTGCATTGTGCTGTTGAGAATGGGGGAGAATACAAATGAGATTGCGGTAGAATTAGTGTTAAAGTGTACTCAATAGTCAGTACACACTTGATGGGTGTGTTTCTAGACTATCTCTTTCACTGGTTCTATTGAAGTGGCTTCCAGTGCAAAGGCTTAGAACGGTTTGTGTCTCTGGTGACAGGCTGATTTGTGGCTCATTTTCAAGGTCGTCCTGTCCTGTTTCGGAGTTGCGTTGCCCTGTAATGTTCATGATGCACATACGCATGGTGGTCAGGTCCGCAGTGATAAAGGGAGAGAGTGGTAGGAAACGAGGCACAGCAGAGCCACAAACAATGAGACATTGGATGAAGTTACATTCAGCTCACTCCATGCTTCATGGCTGTGATTCCCAAAGTCAATATGTGCTTATTGTCATCTGCACAGGTACACGTGTGCAGAGATGGAATGAAAAGCTTACTTGCAGCAGCATCAGGTACGCAGCATTCATAAGTAAACGTAAATTTACAGCATAAATTAAAGCTAATTATTCAACAAAGAACTATGTGGCGCGTGGCCAAGTGGTTAGGGCGTTGGACCAGCAATCTGAAGGTCATGGGTTCGAGCCTCGGCCGGGGCAGCGTGTGTGTCCTTGAGCAAGGCACTTAGCCACACAATGCTCCAGTCTACCCAGCTGAGAATGGGTACCGGCAAAAAAATGCTGGGGGTTAACCTCGCGATAGACTGGCGTCCTATCCGGGGGGTGGGGGGAGCCTCGTACTCTCAGTCGCTTCACGCCACGGAAATCAACATAAACACCGGCCTGATGGGCCACAAGGCTCGCGACAGACTTAAAAAAAAACAAGTAGAACCATAAAAATCAAGATCATTGTAGTGCCAAGTAGTCATAGTTCTGCTCTAGTAAGGTAAAGATTAGGGTCTTCTATTTCTCACTCTGGCCTCTTACCTCTTCTCATCTGTTTATCACCTCCCCCTGGGTCCTCTCCTCCTTCCCTTTTTCCTATCAGATTCCTTCTTCTCTGGCCCTTTACCTTTCCCACCACACCTATCACCTTTCAGCTATTATTCTGGCATATTCTCCCTTCCTTTTAAGTCCCGAACAAAGATCTTTGCCTGAAACGACGACTGTAAAATTCATTTCCATTGATGAAACATCTGACCTGCTGAGTTCTTCTGGCATTTTGTGATGGATCTTGCTGAGTCTCGAACCCTCTGCAGCCTGTTTCGATCCTGTGCATTGGAGCTTCCACACCAGGTGGCAATGCAACTATAGTCAGAATACTCTGCACTGTCTGCCTATAGAAATCTCTTCAAACTAGTAATGAAATAAAGCTGCTGATAAGCCTTCTTAATAGTTATCATAGGCAGGGTGGGGTGAAGGACCTGCTTCTGTGCTATATTACACTGTGTGAACATATCCAAATGTCCACCATCATTAAAAAAATCAAAACATTATTGAAAAGTTCACAGTTAATTCACTCAAAAACATATCTTCCCTGGAGATTGGAGGCTGAAGGTATCCCTGATAGATAGGAGCTGGGATCTGTCAGCTATCTAAAACACAGACGATGATACCAACTGAGTTAAACAATAAACTATAAAAATAAATTAATCTGATGTTCGAGTGGGAAGCGAGGCCCTAATGTAATATGCCCTCACCTGAAAATTGCATCAAGCATCGATGCACATTGCAAAATGCCATGGCAGATCGATTAGTCTCACTACATTACAATATTCCATTTATCAGCACCAACATGTTTCTTTGTGACAAACACAACGTTCCCAGATTAAAATCCACTTGCTTGGAAAATATTCGCAGACAGGAAACAAGGAAGCCATTAACAAAGGTCAGAATGCTCATTAACACCCGCTAATGCAGTACATTAACATAAAGACGTCCAAAACAGCACCGGGTGCTTCTATGTTCTGTGGCTGTAAATGATACTGCATCCCTGAAGGAGATTTAATGCCATAGTTATAAACACAAATCTGGCCCAAATTTACTATCAGGAGCCTTTCCCTTCTCCTGATGCATCACAGGTAAGAAGAGGGTACAAGAGCCTTAGGTCCCATACCATTAGGCTCAGGAATAGTAATTACCCTTCAATCATCAGGGTCCTAAACGAGCATGGATAAAACTTAACTTACCTCAACACTGAACTGATTTCACAACCTATAGACTCACTTTCAACGACTCTCCAACTCATGTTCGTAGCATTATTTCAAAGGTTCAAAGGTTCATTTTATTATCAAAGTATGTATGCAGAGTACAACTCTGAGACTTTTCTTCTCCAAATAGCCAGAAAATACAGAATACCATAGGAGAGGTTGATAGAAAGACATCAATACCATCCCTCCACATGAAAGGAAAGAGAAACCCCAAACCCGCCACCCCTCCCTCACACAAAATACTAACGATCACCCACGTGGAGAAAGAACAACAAGAACATCAAACCCCCAAACCCCATCACCTAAGCCCGTCAATTGGCAAGGAGAAAGAATGGGCAAGAACATGAAGAAAACCCTAGAACTGAAAGAGGCCAATAGGAACTACAGTTCAATCCATAAATCTCAGAATTTCAATAATATCTCTGAGAGCATCGGGACCCAGCGGTCCCTCCCGAGGGCAGTGACTCGAATATTTATTTATTATTATGTGCTGTTTTGTGTTTGCACACTTTATTTTCTTTTGTACATTGGTTGTTTGTCGATCTTTGTGTGAGCTTTTCATTGATTCAATTGCATATCTTTGTTCCACTGTCAATGCCTGCAGGAAAATGAATCTCAGAGTACGATGACATACTGTATACGTGCTTTGATAATAACTTCTCTTTGACCTTTGAACTCCAATCTTCAACATTTATGAAGCAACTTGCAGGACATCCCAAGATGGCTTATTGCCATTGAAGAACTTTTAATTGTAGAGCAAAACTCCATTAATCCAGCATACTCAAAGAGCTTAATAACATGAAACTAAGAGAATTTCTGGATAATTAGATATCATTCTATTCACACTTCAATATACTATTTTCTTAAAACATTGCTCTGTAGAATAATAAATTTTGCATTGATTTTGATTATTAGGTAAGGTTTTCAGTTGTGTGAAACTTTGGTTAGGTTGCACTTAGAGTATAAAGATTAAACATCAGCTTTATTTGTCATATCTACATTGAAATGTAAAGAAATACAGCGAAATGCATCACTTGTGTTAAAGACCAATGAGGGTGTGCAGGGGCAGCCACCAAGGTTCTCATGCCAACATATCATACCCATAACTTTCTAACTCTAACATGTATGTCATTGGAATGTGGGAGGAAACCGGAGCACTTGGAGGAAACCCACATGGTCAAGGGAGAACTCCTTATGTTAGTGGCAGGAATTGAACTCTGATCTTATAGCTGACACTGCAAGGTATAATGCTAACCACTATGCTCAGTGTAGTCCTGGTCATCCCATTCCAGAAAGGATATGAAGAATTTGAGAAAGGGTATAGAGAGGCTTAACAGGGCACTGCCAGGAGTAGAGTCATAGAGAAGTACAGGTCTGAAACAGTCCCTTCAGCCCATCTAGTCTTTGCCAAACTATTTAAACTGCCTGACAAGGATGCTGGGGTGAAGATATTTCTGTACCAAAGGAAGCGAAAGGCACTCTTCCTTCCACTAGCCTTGGACAAGGTGTACCGCTTAGCTGGTGCACCACCTCCCCCCAGTCAGATTCATGTAAAACTATGGAGCAGGTGGTGAATGGTCATATGAGCGGCTAGTTCATATCACACGTCCCGGTTGTGTGATCACTGACACCAGGCGGACAATCTCTGGAAAGCATTGATGATGGCTGGGGTCACCTGTCTTGTAAAGACACTGCCTAGAGGAAGGCAATGGCAAACCTCATTTGTAGAAAGATTTGCCAAGATGAAACATGGTCATGGAAAGATGATGATCGTCTATGTCAGATGGGATGGCACATAGCAAACAAAAGAGTCCCATTGACCTGGATCCACACCATAGCTCTCCATACCCCTACTATCATGTACCAATCCAAACTTCTCTTCAGCATTGAAATCAATCTCGCATGCACCACTTGCACTGGCAGCTCGTTCCACACTCTCGTGATCCTCTGAGTGAATAAGTTTTCCTTCATGTTCCCCTTAAACTTTTCACCTTTCACCCTTAATCCATGACATTTAGTTGTAGTCCTAAATGGGGAGAAAAAAAACCTGCTTGCATTCGAGAGACTTGAAAGAGAGCTTGGAAAAACTTGGGTTGTTTTCTCTGGAGCATTGGACACTGAAAGAGGTTTGAACTGATGAGAGCCATAGAAGGGGTAAATAGTCAGAATCTTTTTTCCCTGTGTTAGAAATGTCAAACAGTAGGGGACGTGATTTTAATGTGAGGGGAAGGTTGAGGTTCTGAACTGGAAGAAGGCCAAATTTGAAGAAATGAGAAAGAATCTAAAAAGCGTGGATTGGGACAGGTTGTTCTCTGGCAAAGATGTGATTGGTAGGTTGGAAGCCTTCAAAGGGGAAATTTTGAGAGCGCAGAGTTTGTATGTTCCTGTCAGGATTAAAGGCAAATTGAATAGGAATAAGGAACCTTGGTTCTCAAGGGATATTGCAACTCTGATAAAGAAGAAGAGGGAGTTGTATGAAATGTATAGGAAACAGGGGGTATATCAGGTGCTTGAGGAGTATAAGAAGTGCAAGAAAATACTTAAGAAAGAAATCAGGAGGGCAAAAAGAAGACATGAGGTTGCCTTGGCAGTCAAAGTGAAGGATAATCCAAAGAGCTTTTACAAGTATATTAAGAGCAAAAGGATTGTAAGGGATAAAATTGGTCCTCTTGAAGTTCAGAGTGGTCGGCTTTGTGCGGAACCAAAGGAAATGGGGGAGATCCTAAATAGGTTTTTTGCATCTGTATTTACTAAGGAAGCTGGCATGAAATCTATGGAATTGAGGGAATCAAGTAGTGAGACCATGGCAACTATACAGATTGAAAAGGAGGAGGTGCTTGCTGTCTTGAGGAAAATTAAAGTGGATAAATCCCCGGGACCTGACAGGGTGTTCCCTCGGACCTTGAAGGAGACTAGTGTTGAAATTGCGGGGGCCCTGGCAGAAATATTTAAAATGTCGCTGTCTACGGGTGAAGTGCCAGAGGATTGGAGAGTGGCTCATGTTGTTCCGTTGTTTAAAAAAGGATCGAAAAGTAATCCGGGAAATTATAGGCCGGTGAGTTTAATGTCAGTAGTAGGTAAATTATTGGAGGGAGTACTAAGAGACAGAATCTACAAGCATTTGGATAGACAGGGACTTATTAGGGAGAGTCAACATGGCTTTGTGCGTGGTAGGTCATGTTTGACCAATCTGTTGGAGTTTTTCAAGGAGGTTACCAGGAAAGTGGATGAAGGGAAGGCAGTGGATATTGTCTACATGGACTTCAGTAAGGCCTTTGACAAGGTCACGCATGGGAGGTTAGTTAGGAAAATTCAGTCGCTAGGTATACATGGAGAGGTGGTAAATTGGATTGGACATTGGCTCGATGGAAGAAGCCAGAGAGTGGTGGTAGAAAATTGCTTCTCTGAGTGGAGGCCTGTGACTAGTGGTGTGCCACAGGGATCAGTGCTGGGTCCATTGTTATTTATCGTCTATATCAATGATCTGGATGATAATGTGGTAAATTGGATCAGCAAGTTTGCTGATGATACAAAGATTGGAGGTGCAGTAGACAGTGAGGAAGGTTTTCAGAGCCTGCAGAGGGACTTGGATCAGCTGGAAAAATGGGCTGAAAAATGGCAGATGGAGTTTAATACTGACAAGTGTGAGGTATTGCACGTTGGAAGGACAAACCAACGTAGAACATACAGGGTTAATGGTAAGGCACTGAGGAGTGCAGTGGAACAGAGGGATCTGGGAATACAGATACAAAATTCGCTAAAAGTGTCATCACAGGTAGATAGGGTCATAAAGAGAGCTTTTGGTACATCGGCCTTTATTAATCGAAGTATTGAGTATAAGAGCTGGAATGTTATGATGAGGTTGTATAAGGCATTGTTGAGGCCGAATCTGGAGTATTGTGTTCAATTTTGGTCACCAAATTACAGGAAGGATATAAATAAGGTTGAAAGAGTGCAGAGAAGGTTTACAAGGATGTTGCCAGGACTTGAGAAACTCAGTTACAGAGAAAGGTTGAATAGGTTAGGACTTTATTCCCTGGAGCGTAGAAGAATGAGGAGAGATTTGATAGAGGTATATAAAATTATGATGGGTATAGATAGAGTGAATGCAAGCAGGCTTTTTCCACTGAGGCAAGGGGAGAAAAAAAACAGAGGACTTGGGTTAAGGGTGAGGGGGGAAAAGTTTAAAGGGAACATTAGCGGGGGCTTCTTCACACAGAGAGTGGTGGGAGTATGGAATGAGCTGCCAGATGAGGTGGTAAATGCGGGTTCTTTTTTAACATTTAAGAACAAATTGGACAGATACATGGGTGAGAGGTGTATGGAGGGATATGGTCCGTGTGCAGGTCAGTGGGACTAGGCAGAAAATGGTTTGGCACAGCCAAGAAGGGCCAAAGGGCCTGTTTCTGTGCTGTAGTTTCTATGGTTCTATGGTTCTATGAAAGAAGACATGTGGGACAATATTGTTTTTCCCCACACAGAGAGTGGTAGATGCCTACAACACACAGCCTAGGGTGGAGTGGAGGCAGACACATCTGTGATAATTGAGATGCTTTAGGATAGGTACATGAACGTGCAAGGTGTGGAGCGAGATGGATAATGTGCTGGCATCAAGCTCAGCACAGACATCATGGGCTGAAGGGCCTCGTCTTCTCCATGCAATCTAGTAGGGTTATAGGAAACTCAGGGAAACAAGTCCCTAGTAAGTTTCAACAAACGTAAGCTTTAGGCCCCTTATCTAAGAAAGGATGTGCTAGCATTGGAGAGGGTCCAGATGAGGTTCATGAGAATGATCCCAGGAATGAAAGGTTAACATATGAGAAGCATCTGATGGCTGTAGACCAGTACTCACTGAAGTTTAGAAGGATGACGACATTCTCATTGAAACCTCCTGAATATTGAAAGGCCTAGACAAAGTGAACTTGGAGAGGATCTTTTACTAATGGGAGAGTCAAGAATCAGAGGGCCCAGTCTCAACATCGAATGTCATTCCTTTAGAAAAGAAATGAGGAGGAATTTACTTGGCCAGTGGTGAATCTGTGGAATTCATTGCCACAGACTGCAGTGTACCCAATATCCCCAAGAAGGCAACGTCACTGGGTATATTTAAAGTGAAGGTTGATGAGTTCCTGATTAGTAAGGGTGTCAAAAGTTGCGGGGAGAAGACAGAAGAATAGGGTTGAGAGGGAAAGTGAATTGGCCATGGTTGAATGAAAGAGTAGCTTTGATGGTCTGAATGCCCAATTTCTGCTCCTATGTCTTATGGTCTCATGGTCAATGGAGTGTTGGAAGACAAAGGTAAGATTCAAGGATGCTAACAGATATGGATGTTTAAAGGGAGTCGAGAACAGGGACCATGGTGAGTGAAAGGGAACATGAAAACAAGGGTCACAGTGAGTGGGAGAGGCCCAAGGAATTGGAACTCTAGTGACTGGAAAGGGATCCAGGTTTCAGTGTCAACCACTAGGATTTCTAAACAATTGGATAGCAGATTACTGGAGCCTCACCGTGCTCACATTTGTGGCAGCCAGTCAAACACAGAGGGCCTCTACAAATACCAATGTGATGACCAGACAATCATCATGGACTGCCCATTTCCCACCACAGTTGCTGCCTGACCACAGAGTTCCTCTAGTAGCTCCTTAATTTTTGCTCCAGGTTCCAGCATCTGCAATTTCTTCTGTCTTAGTTTTAGTGATGCTGGCCAAGAATTCAAGATTGACCTTGATATACCAGTGAGAACCTCACTGCCATAGCATTATTAACTTTCGACCTGAGAATAGGTGGTGGCTTGTTTTCAGGGCTCCTGCAAGTATTGGCAATTCTTACGGTGAATCTACATAACATTCCATTGGGAAAATATTGTTGAATTGTGCTTCTGTGTCCAGGGCAGGCTTGAAACCTTGACTCCAAGCTGAAATCACAGCTCACTGAGAAATTCTTGAGAATTGTCCTAGTCTGAACAAATCCAGCATGGGTGGGCAATTGCCCACCAATCTTATCAATCTTGATGATTTTTATCACGAAGCTGTTCTATTTCACTTGGAATGTGCCCCTGTATGGTAATCTCTTGGACCAATATTTCAGAATCAGCTGGGTTCATGTGTTGGTTTATTGTCTGTACAGAAATCTGAAATGTTGAGTTTCATTTCCTCATTGAAATGTTCCCACAACCTATGGACTCACTTTCGAGGATTCTTCATCTCCTGTCCTCAATAATTATTGCTTACTTATCTATTATTATTTATTTCTTTTCATATTTGCACAATTTGTTGTCTTTTGTACACTGGTTGAATTTGGTGTGGTCTTCCATTGATTCTGTTATGGATCCACTGAGCATGCCCACAAGAAAATTAATCTCAGGGTTGTGTAAAGCACTTTGATAATAAATTTACTTTGAAATCTGAACTTTGATCGCAGAGGGGAAGAAACTGTTTCTGAATCATTGAGTGTGTGGCTTCAGGCTCCTGTACCTCACTTCCAGATGGTAGCAATGAGAAGAGGGCATGCCCCGGGTGATGGGCCTCCTTACTGATAGATGCCACCTTTGTGAAGCATCGCCTTTTGAAGATGTCCTCGATGCTGGGGAGGCTAGTGCTCATGATGGAGTTAGCTGACTTTACAATTCTCTGCAACTTTTTTCAATCCTGTGCTTTGAAGACTCCATACCAGATGACAATGCAACCATTTAGAATGCCTAATGGTACATCTGCAGAAATTTGCTGGAGTTTGCTTGTTAAAAATCTCCTCAAACTCCTAACTAAATATAGCTGAATAGTTCGGCCCAAAACGTTGACAGCGCTTTTTTCCATAGATGCTGCCTGGCCTGCTGAGTTCCTCCAGCATTCTATGTGTGTTAGCCACTGACTTGCCTTCTTTGTAAGATTGTAACAGCCTATGTTATATAGGGAGAAAAGAAGTCAAATGATTTGGTCATTGTTACATTGTTGTGTATAAATTGACTTATGATCTCACTTCAAATCCTACCTTACCTGGCAACCATGCTAGGACCACCATACTCAAAAACAGCTATTTTCCCCAAGACCTCAGGTTGATCAACACGTCCACCCACTAAACCACCCCACCCTACCACAACTGCATTGTTATTTCCTGCCAGTCGCCTTTTCTTTGCTTTGTACAGATACTCCTGTACTTAGCATCATTTTATGTACACCCAATCAGCCTATGTTTATAAGCTAATGGTGTGTATTCATATATATATTTTTTTAATTTAGAGGCATAGCACAGAAACAGGCCCTTCTGGCCCAATGAACTCGTGCTGCCCAATTTCACCCATGTGACAAATAACCTTACTAAGCAGTACGGTCTTTGGAACGTGGGAGGAAATCAGAGCATCTGGAGGAAACCCACACGGTCGCAGGGAGAACGTAAAACTCTTCACTAGCAATGGTGGGAATTGAACCCGAGTCACTTGCACCGAAAAGTCTAATGCCAACCACTACGCTACTGCACCGTCATTGGTTTTATTGTTTTCTTTACACACACTATTTTTTTATGCTACATTGGATCCGGAACAACAAGCACTACCTGGGGTGGTGGTAGAGGCAGAGTCATTAGAGACTTATAAGAGAAGTTCAGATAGGCACATGAACGAGAAAAAAAATGAAAGGATATGGATATATGTGGGCAGCGGGGATTAGTTAGGTTGCTCATTTGATTACAGGTTTAATTGGATCGGCACAACGTTGAGGGGTGATGGGCCTGTTCCTGCACTGTACTGTTCTGTCTTTGCTTTGGTGCATCCTCTAATGGCAATAAAAGACACCATTTAACCGCATAAGATTCTTCTAGGTGAGGTAGTCCAATTATAAAGTGTGAAAGTGAAGTGCTTTTGGTATATAGAGCCTTGATGGTCTATTTCTACGGGGAAGGCAGCTTACTTTGTGGCTAATCGTTAATAGCTTCATTGATTAATGCTCTAACATTTTTTATTACCATCATTTTTCTTTACAAGAGAGCTATCACGTAAAGTAATCACATTTAGAGGTGTTTTAGCACATAGTACGCCACTGCAAGATCGTGAAAGCCCTGTGAGGTTACACCAAATCGAATGCTAATATATTCTTCTAGGGACAATAACTTCACATTAAGGCAGTGATAATCAAACCAGCCGTGATTGTCAGTGTAATTCTACCAGGTTGGGTAAAGAGGTTACACATTTACTTCCTGTAATGAATGTCTTCATCTCAATATTATTGGCATAAACTAAGATTCCTAAGGGCTTAATTCCTCGAAGATAAGTTAAAATCTATTTAATTTGTTGCTATTAAAGGCACCAAGATCAACAGTAAGAATCCTCACGCATGCTACAATATTTGTCTTTTTCACTTTTAACACTGTGGTTGTAAGTACAGCAGGATTATATCAGCTCCAGAGATTTCTAGTCCTCTCTTTTTAACCGGAGCTGAGGATTTCGAATGAGGATAAGGTTCCGCAGGAAGCCCTTCATCCTTGTTACCAAGTAAAACCAGATTAAACAAACAGCAAGCAGCTCAACAAGTTTTTTGCTGAGAACTTAAGAAAACATGTGAGAAAAAATCTTGGATCAAAATACCATATTTTACCACAAACTGATATTTTGGAAACAATAGACTTAAGTGACACAGTTCTCAAAGGCATGCAAGAACAGAGGGAAATCTGGAAACTTATGCTTCTCAGAATCAGAATCAGGTTTATTATCACTGACATTATGTTGGAAATGTGTTGTTTTGCAGCAGCATTATAGTGAAATACATAAAAATGCTATAAATTACAATAAGAAATTTATATAAAGGGAAAAAACAAATTAACCAAGTCCTGCAAAAGAGAGCAAAACCAGTGAGATAGTGTTCATGGGGTGGTTTGATGTTCATTCAGAAATTGGATGGCAGAGGGGAAAATGCTATTCTTAAAATGGTGAGAATGTACATTCAGACTACTGTGCCTCTTCCCTGATGGGAGTAGTAAGAAGAGAACACATAATGGGGGTCCTTAATGCTGGATGCTACCACTTTGAGGCATGCTTTTCGATTATGTCCTTGGTGCTGTGGAGACTAGTGCCCATGATAGAGCTGGCTGAGTTTGCAACCCCCTGCAGCTTTTTCCGATCCATTGCTGATCTTTCCCTGTAAATGGCAGGGGATGGTGAGAAAATGGTTAGAAAGCAATTTGGATCTTCTGAGTCATAAATTGGGTATAAAAGCAGAAGAGATATGTGTAATGGTCTGGTCCGTGAAGTCCGCATTCCGGTTCACGGTCCGGTCCGTGGACTCAGGACTCCGGGTCTTCCAACTGTCCCTCGTTTAGTTGAGTTAATCATAAGCACCTGATTCCCATCTTGGGGCTTGGAATATAAGTGGCCTTGGGGTCAAGCATGAGCTATTGGTTTGTCTTGTCAGTCCCCCTTGGAGCAACCTGCTGATGGAAGGTTAGTGAAACCATTTGTGATCTCTAGGCCTGGTTGGAGGACTACTGCTTCATGGAGCCTTGTTGCCACTTGTTGGAGCAGTCATTGTGGTATGGATTTGGCTGTTTCTGTAGCCAGCCAAGGTTGCTGGCTGCCCTGAGACTCAGAGCCACCCTGGATTGAGCTCTTTTCCTGTCCTTGCCTCTGTTGGGTAAGCCAGGCTGATTGCTGTTACCCTGTGATTGGTTCTGTCCCTTCCTGTCCCTTGTCTCTGGGTAAGCAGGCTGTTTGCTGTTACCTTGTGGTTGGGTCTGTCCCTCCCTGTCCTTGCCTTTGTGGGGTGAAGTTCTGTGTCCTGCCCAGGAGTAGCTCCAAGAACCCAAGCCTTGAGGATCTTAAGCCAAACTCAAGACCCAAGCTGCCAGCCTGCAGCCAAGCTCAAGACCCAACTCCACAACCTCAAGAGCAAAGAACCCAGCCATGTCCTGTCCTGAAGCCATGTCATGTCCTTGCCTAGTTCTGGGGTCCAAGCCCAAGGCAAGACCCAAGTTCTGGGTCCTTGTCCAGTCTTGGGGCTTGGAGTCTCCTAGTCCATGGTTTCTAGTCCTGGTCCTGCTTTCCCTAGCCCAAGTCTGTGTTGTCCCTGCTCCTTGCCTGTATCCTATCATGTCCCTACTCTAGTCAAGTCCTATTCCTTGTACTTCAGTGTCTGTGTCTTGCATTTGGGCCTGTTCCTTGCACCCCTTTGACAATATGTTGAAAAATATATAGAAAATGCTGGAAACCCTCAACAAGTCAGCTAGCAATTGTTGGAAAAAAAAAGTTAATTCTTCAGGTTGAGGATCCTTTATCAGAACATGTTTAAATTACATAATATATTGACTGGTAAGAGTTGGAGAATGGTGTCTAATGCTGGTCTCCCCACTTTAGGAAGTATGCAAGATCCCAGGGAGGATAATGGAGAGAATGGGTCCAGAAATGAGGGTGGTCATCTACAATGGTACAATGAAGAAGCTGCTGTTGTTTTCCTTGGTGCAAAGAAAATTGAGAGGAGTATTGATAGAGATGTACAATAGTAAAAGAAGGAAGTATACATTGCATTTAGGCAACCATGTCTGAATGCATCCCTTGTTGAACATAAAAATTTAAAGACCTGATGTAAGAAGGGAATCTGGAGGGAAAATGAGGGTAAGAAATGGATTCAGCAGACAGGGTTAAAGATGATTCAAAGAGGTTCTTCAATTATATCGATAGTTAAGGGTGATTAGGGAGTGACTAGATCCTCTTAATGAGCCATCTACTGTGTGAAGCCTCAGAAGGTGGCTGAGGTTTTTAATGTCTATTTCTCCTTGGAGTTTAGTAAGAAAAATATCATGGATGCCAGAGAAATTAAGGCAATAAGCAGTGAGGCCTTGGATCATATGCATACTACAAGGAAGGAGATATTGGCATCCTTGAAGCACAATAAGGGGGGCAAATTTCTAGGACCTGTCTGAGTGCACCCCAGGTCATATGGAAGGTCAGGGAACAAGTCACAAAGGCCAAAGGAGATGTATTTGGTTCATCATTAAAAATTGGTCAAGTTCCAGAGGTCTAGAAGGTACCTAAAGTTACATTTTTCCAAGAATGATAGCCAGAACCAGCCAGGGAACTACAAGCCAGTGAGCATGACTTCAGAGAAATTACTGAAGGAAATTCCAAGGGACAAGGTCTACCATCACTTGAATTGTCGAGACCTGATTAGGAACATTCAGCATAGCTTTGTATGTGGGAGTTCACATGTTTGACAGATCTCTTGAAGTAATTCAGGGGACAGATGAAGGTAGGGGAGTGGATGCTGTCTATGAACATTAGTAAGGCCTCTTGACAAGGTCCTGCGTGGCAGCATGATCTAAAAAAAATAGGCTGCATGAGATTCAATTTGCTCAATGACGGGAAGCAGAGAGTGAAAGTAAATTGATAATAAATGGACTTGGAATCCTAGAATTGTCTGACTAGAACAGAAGGACCTGGGAGTACAAGTGCACAGTTTGCCGAAAGCAGCACACAAGTAGACAGGCATCATGCATCCATCAACAGGGATGTCCTCCACCCAGGGTCATGCTGTCTTCTCACTGCTGCCATCAGGAATGTACAGGTGCTTCAGGACTCTCACCACCAGGTTCAGAAGCAGTTATTGTACCTCAACCATCAGGCTCTTGAACTAGTGCCAATAACATCACTCACCTTCCCCTTCCCCATCTCTGAAATGCTCCCACAACCTATGGACTCACTTCCTAGGACTCTTCATCTTATGCTCTTGATATTTATTGTTTGTTTAATATTATTTCCTTTTGTATTGTATTTGCACAGTTCGTTGTCTTTTGCACATTATTTGCTTGTCTGTCCTGTAGAATGTGGTCTTTCATTGATTCTATTATGGTTCATGGATTATGGTGAGTGTCAGGGAGCAGGAGTGGGTGCCACTGCTATTACAAAGGAAAAAGTACTAAGTACTAGGCAAATTCAAAGGTCTTAAGGTGGCTAAGTCACCTGGACCAGATGGACTACATATCAGATCCTGAGCGAGGTTGCTGAAGAGAATATGGATGCATTGGTCATGATAAGCAATTACCATTAACAGATCACTTGCAATACCAGAGGCAACAACTCTGGACCATTGTTACACAACCATTAAGAATGCCTACCGTGCTATTCCACACCCTCATTTTGGGAAGTCTGATCACCTAGCTGTACTTCTACTTGAGTATAGGCAGAGACTGAAGACTGCAGCACCAGTAGTGAGGACCAAGAAGGTTTGGACAAGGGAAGCACAGGAGCACCTACAGGGCTGCTTTGAATCGTTGGACTGGACTGTATTCAGGGATTCATCTTTGAATCTGAATGAGTATGCTGCTGTTACTGACTTCATTAAAACTTGTGTGGATGAGTGTGTTTACAAAAACTTATTGTGCTTTCACAAACCAAAAGCCATGGATGAACCAGAAGATGTGTTGTCTGCTGAAGGTTAGATCTGTGGCATTCAAGTCTGGCAACCCAGGCCTGTACCAGAAAACCAGGTATGATTTGCAGCAGGCTATTTCAAGGGTGAAGGGACTATTTCGAATGAGGTTGGAGGCAATATCAAATGCACGATAACTCTGGCAGGGACTGCAAGATACTACTTCCTATAAGGTGAAACCCAATAGCATGAATGGCAGCGATGCTTCACTATCAGATGAACTCAACGCCTTCTACGCACGCTTTGAAAGGGAGAACACAACTACAGCTGTGAAGATCCCTGTTGCACCTGATGACCCTGTGATCTGTCTCAGAGGCCAATGTTAGACTGTCTTTAAAGAGTGAACCCTCGCAAGGCAGAAGGTCCCAATGGAGTACCAGTTAAGGCTCTGAAAACCTGTGCCAACCAATTAGTGGGAGTATTCAAGGACATTTTCAACCACTCCTATGGGCAGAAGTTCCCACTTGCTTTAAAGCAACAATTATACCAGTGCCAAAGAAGAATAATGTGGGCTGCGGATGATACAAAGATATGTGGAGGGGTAGGTAGTGCTGAGAAAGCAATATGTTTGCAGCAGGACTTAGTCAAATTGGAAGACTGGGCAAAAAAGATGAAATACAGTGTTGGGAAATGCATGATAATGCACTTTGATAAAAGGAACAATAGTGTGGACTATTATCTAAATGGGGAAAAGGTTCAAATAACAGGTGCAGAGGGATTTAGGAGTCCTGGTGTAAGAGTCCCAGAAGGTTAATTTACAAGTTGAGTCTGTTGTCAAGAAGCCACATGCAATGTTGGAACTTAATTCAAGGGAATAGAGTATAAAAGCAGGGAGATAATGCTGAGCCTTTATAAGACTAGTCAGGCCACACTTGGAATATTGTCAATAATTCTGGGCCCCATATCTTAAAAAGGATGTGTTATCATTGGAGAGAGTCCAGAGGAGGTTCACAAGGATTATTCCAGGAATGAAAGGGCTAACATATGAGCATTTGGCAGCCTTGGTCCTGTACTCACTGGAATTCAGAAGAACACGTGGGGATCTCATTCAAACCTACCGTATGTTGATGTAGGGTGGATGTGGAGAGGATGCTTTCTATAGTGGGGGTATCCAGAACTAAAGGGCACAGCCTCAGAACTGAGGGGATACCTTTTAGAACAGAGTTAAGGAGGATTTTTTTTTTGCCAGAGGGTAGTGAACCTGTGGAATGCTCTGCCACACAGTGGTGGAGGCCAAGTCCATGGGTATATTTAAGGCAGTAGTTGATTGCTTCCTGATTGATCAGGGCACAGAATGGCAAGAAGGCAGGTGTATGGGGTGGCATGGAATCTGGGATCAGCTATGATGAATGTCAAAGTAGACTTGATGGGCTGAATGGCCTAATTCTAGTGATAAGTCCTATGGTCTTTACTGATTAGGCTCAGGTTTGCATAGGTGATTTACATGTACTTTGATAATAAATTTACTTTGTAGCATGCTGGTCTTCATCATTTGTGACATCAGGTTTAGGATTAGAGACATTATGTTGTAGTTCTGTCATTGGTGAGGCTGTATTTTTGGTATTGTGTTCAGTTTTTGTCACTTCGTTATAAGAAAGACATCACCAAGCTGAAGAGGGTACAGAAGAGATTTACAAGGATTCTGTCTGCTAAAGATCTTGAGTTATAAGGAGAGGTTGTTTGTGTGGATCTTTCTTCTTTGGAGTGTAGGAAAATGAAGGGTGATCTCATCAAAATTTAGGAAATTGTGAGGATTATGGATAAGGTGGATGATCATAGGCTTTTTGCTGGTTTGGAGAGTCCAAAGCTAGAAGGCATAGGAACAAGAGGGTAAAGAATTTAGAGACCTGGGAGGTAACTTCTTTACACAGTTGGTATGAGTACTTGGAATGAACTCCAGATGAAGTGGTCACATTTAAGAAACATTTGGATAGGTACATAGATGGGAAGGGCTTGCAGGATAAAGGGCAACTGGGACTAGCAGTGAGGATGCTGTGGTCAGTCACTCTCTAATTCAATTTAAAATTGTACATTGTTACTATTTGACAAAGGAGAGACTGTCTAAAATATTTCCTAATGTTGATAGATGCAAAACTGAGACAGCTACATTGACATATATGTTTTGGTCATGTTCTGTATTAAAACAGTTTTGGAAATCTATTTTCCCTACAATTTCTAAAGCTTTAAAAATTAATTTACAACCTAATAACCTGACAGTTTTGTTCAGTATAATTCCTCAATATATTCGTGGTATTTCTATATCAGACCAATATGTAATGGCATTTGTCAAAGTATTGGCCAGAAGGGCTATTTTATTGAAATGGAAAGATGTCTTTGCTCCCACTTTGATACAATGGTTCTCTCAGGTGATGTTATGTCTTAGCTTGGAGAAAATCAGAAGTCGAACTTTTGATCCTCGATTTGACTTTGAGAAAATGTGGGGTTCTTTTGCCTGCTACTATCATTTGATTTGAGTTAATTAAGATGGCCCCCTTCTGATTCTTGTTTAAATGGATTTGGTTGGTGGATTGATGCTTTTCTTATGGAAGCTGGTATGGTGTATAGCTCCAGGGTTGTTCTCCCAATGGTTTTTTCTTTTTTTTGTAGGGGTTTTTTCCTTTTTTCCAAAAGAGTTTTAACATTTTGTTTTTTCTTATTATTGATATTGTTTATCTTTAATCAGTTATTTGATAATTTAATTGTACATGTTGACTTGATTACTTTGTTTTTTGATTTTCAATAATTAGACTTAAAAATGAAAATGCTGTGGTCAGCAAAGTTCAAAGTTGAAATTCAAGGTTCAATGTATTATTGAAGTACTTGTTGTATATGTCACCATTTACTACCCTGAGATTCATTTTCTTTTGGGCATTCACAGTAGAACAAAGAAATACAATGGACTCAATGAAAATCTCCACACAAAGATTGAAAAAGGAAGACCAACTGTGCAAATACAAAAATAATAATAAAAAATCATGAATAAATAATACTAAGAACTTGAGTTATAGTGTCCTTGAAAGTGAGTCCATAGGCTGTGAAATCAGGTCAGTGAGGTGTGTTAATTTGTCCATGTTGGTCGAGGAGCCTGAACCAGTTGTAGGAAACAAACTGTTTCTGAACCTCTTGGACCTAAAGCTTCTGTTCTTCCTACCCAATGGCAGCAGTGAGCAGAGAGCATAGCCTGGATGGTGGGGGTCCTTCATGATGGATGTTGCTTTCTTGCGGCAGTGCTCCTTGTAGATGTGCTCATTGGTGGGGAGGGCTTTTCCAGTGATGGACTGGGCTGTATCCACTTTTTTTAGGCTTTTCCATTCTTGGGCTCCGGGGTTTCCATAGTGGGCTGTGATGCAACCAATGATACTCTCCATTGTGCAATGTGCTCAATGCAGGGAAAACCAGTTGGGCTGATGGGCCTATTTCTGTTGTATTGGTCTAAAAGTCTGAGTAAACAATTAGAAGGACCTCTACCACCTTCACCATCTTATCTATCTGCACTACCACCTTCAGGAATTCATAGACTCACATGCCAACATCTTTCTTTTTCTCAATATTCCCTAGGACCATACTGATCATTGTGAAATTTCTACTCACTAATCCTCAAATACACCAACATGCAATTATTAGGATAAATTCCATCTACAACTGCTGCTCCTATCTTCCCAAATGATAAAGATCATTCTGTAGTTTAAGATGATGCTTTTCACTATCAATAACACCATGAATTTTCATTGTCTGCAAATCACATCTAAATTGATCATTATTTGATATAACAAACAGCAAGGGCCCCAACACTGATCCCTGCTGTGTATCCTTGGTGTGACAGGCTTCTCTTCACAAAACAAATTTGCACTATCACTCTCTGCTGCCTATCACTATGCAAAATTCAAATCCAATTTGTCAAATTGCATTAAATCCCATAAGCCTGAGTCTTTTGGGCCAGTCACTTCTGTGGAACCTTGTAAAATGCCTTCTATCCATATAGGCTAAGTTAACTGCATTGTTGTCATCAATACATTTGTCAATGTCAAAAATAATAGTCAAATTGGCCTGATTGCTCCCAATCTTTCCAACTGTAAATTAATCCTACTCCTTGGGGTATTTTTCTAATAACTTTGCTACCACTATTAGACTTGGAAGCCTATAATTTCTTTGCTTACCCTGCTGTCTTTCTTGAATAAAGGAACATTTCTGCAAACCAATTATCTGGTACTCTGCTTGTGGCCAGCAAAGGTTTAAATTTCTCTTTCTAATCCCCAGTAACATCCTCCCTTACTTCTATAACAATTTGAAATATATTTTCTCAGGCACAGGGGATTAATCCACCTTGAAACCCACTAAGATGTCTTGTACCTCCTTTTTAAGGGCAGAAGTTGGTAAGTGAGATGGGCTGTGTCAAAGGCTGATTTCCACTGAACATACCTCCCACAGCATGCATTCTATCCAGATTCATTACAGCCCAAACACAGACCATAAAATCAAAAGGCATAAGAGCAGAATTAGGCCATTCAGCTCATTGAGTCTGCTCTGCCATTCCATCATGGATGATTTATTATTCCTCTCAACCCCATTCTCCTGCCTTCTCCACGTAACCTTTGACACCCTGACTAATCAAGAACATATCAACCTCCACTTTGGATTCCACAATCTATGGACTCACTTTCAAGGACCCTAAACTCATGTTCTCATTACTATTAATTGATGAATGGATGATGGTGGGGATCATTATTATAATTTGTATTAATAACTTCATCTTCTTTTGCACAGTCATTCTGTGTCAGTCCTTGTAGTTTTTCATTGATGCAGTTGTATTTTTTGACTGAATACCTGCAAGAGACTCTCTGGATTGTATATGGTGACAGATATGTATCTTGATAATAAATTTACTTTGAACTTTTGAACTTGAAGTATACACAATGACTTGGCTTCCACATTTGTCTGTCCCAATGAATTCCACAGATTCATCACTCTCTGGCTAAACATAGAAGAGTACAGCACATATTAGGCCCTATGATGAGGATGCTGTGCTAAAGTATTTAAAATAATGCTTAATTGCCTAACTAAATAAATCTCTTCTGCTCAAAATGTCCATATCCTCCATTTTCAGTGCATTCATATGCCTATCAAAGAACTGATTAGATAACTCTCTTGTATCTGCTTCCACCACCACCCCAAGTAGCACATTACACCCACCCATGACTCTGTGTAAAGTACTTGCCCCACTAATTTTCTTTGAAATTCCCTCCACACCCCAACTTAAATACATAGTCTCCAGTATTAGACATTTCAAACCTGGGAAATAGTTACTGCATGTCTGCACAATCTATGCCTTTCATAATCTCATAAACCTCCATCAGACCTTCCCTCAACCTCCATTCTTGGTTGGTATGGCAATTGCCCTGTCCAACAACACAAATTGCAGGGAACTCATTATGCTTCATTGTGTAAACCAACCTCCTCTCCACTAACTAATGTAATTAAAGATTATACCCACTGGGCATTCTATTGTTTCCCCCCTCCCATCAGGCAGAAGGTCAAAGGCTGAGAGGATGAATCACTGGTCTCAAAGACAGCTTCTATCCCATTGTTGCCAGATCTTGGAGGGGCCTCTCGTATGGTAAAAGTTCAAAGTTTCAAGTAAATTTTATTATGAATGTACATGTATATCACCATATACAACCCTGAGATTTATTTTCTTCTGGGCATATTTAATAACTACAGAAATAAATAATACCCATAATAGAATCAGTGGAAGACTGCACCAACTGAGCGTTCAACCCCATGTGCAAAAGGCAAATACAAAAGTAATGAAATAATAATAAATAAATAAGCAATAAACATCAAAAACATGGGAAGACAAGTCCTTGAAAGTGAGTCCATAGGTTGTGGATCATTTCAGTGGTGGAGCAAGTGAAGTTGAATGAAATTATCCTCTTTGGTTCAAGAGCTTGATGATTGAGGGATAGTAATTGTTTCCCAGTCTGGTGGTGAGTCCTGAGGCTCTTGTACCTTAATGGCAGCAGTGAGAAGAGAGCATGGCATTGGTGGTGGTGGGGTGGGGTGGTGTCCCTGATGTGAATCCTGTTTTCCTGCGACAACACTTCATGTAGATGTGCTCAATGGTGAGGAGGGCTTTACCTGTGATGGACTGCACTATATCCATACCTTTTTGTAGGATTCTCCATTCCAGGCTGTGACACAACCAATCAATATACTTTCCTCCACACATCTGTAGAAATTTGTCAAAGTTTTAGACGTCAAAGGAAATTTTCACAAGCTCTTAAGGAAGTTCTTTCTTCCTAATTATACTATGTGCTGGGGCCAGGGCTGGTCCTCTGAAAGGATAACTCCAAGGAATTTAAAATTGCTGATCTTCTGATAAAGACTGGCTCATAAACCTCTGGTTTCTCCTGAAGTCAATAATCAGTCTCTTGGTCTTACTGACATTGAGTAAGAGGTGGTTGTTGTGGCACCACTCAGTTAGATTGTCTATCTCCCTCTTGTATGCTGATTTGTCACCATCTTTGATTTGGGCAAGGACAGTGGTGCCATCAGCAAACTCAAATATAAGCATTGGAGCTGTGCTTAGCCACGCAGTCATAAGTGTAAAATGAGCAGAGCAGGGGGCTAAGCGCACAGCCTTGTGATGCACCTGTGCTGATGAAGAGATTGTGGAGGAGATGTTGCCAATCTGCCTGCAACTGAGGAAATCGAGGATCCGATTGTACAAGGAGTTATTCAGGCTCAAGTCTTGAAGCTTATTGATTACTTTGAGGGATGATAGTTTTGAATGCCAAGCTGTAGCAGATAAAGGCTGTCCTGATGTACGCCATTTTTAATGAATTCTCGATCTCTCATTCTACATTGATATGGCCTTTGCATTTTGTTTGTCTCCCTGCTCTGCGCTTCCTTGATAATACAACCTTCTATATTGAGTGTTTGTTTAACTCCCTCAATTTACATATGGATTGATCTGTCTGGGTGACATGTAAAACAGTAACTTTTCTCTGAATCTTGGTATATGAGACAGTAATAAACCAATATCAGTTTGTAGCTGTCTGTAATATTTGGTGCATTGATTTTCATGGTAAAGTGCAAACAATATGTGGAGCAAATTAATCTACCCACTAAATGTTAGGCCAACATATTCATTCTTCATCTATCTTGGGACACTCAGTATTGTAATGTTGGATGGCCTAGTACTGCCTATGGCTGACTCAGCTATGTCCTGAAAACATCTGTCTAGAAGCAAAGCATTAAAAGAATAATGGCAGCACAGAATGGACATAAAATTACTGCATGACAAGGGAAAGTAATGTACAATTGTTAGCACTTTAATAGCCCAACAAGGAACATACTGTTTGTATTGTTCTTTACAGATGTCTGCATTATCTCCATTCAATGGGAGTAACCTGTTAATGCAAAGGTGCAGAAAGAGGGCAGACTGGAAACCACTTTAGGCCTGCATCTCATGGGGGAAAGGGGTAGAGGGGAAGAAACATGGTCAAGAATAGAACATTACAGCACAATACAGGACCTTTGGTCCACAATACTGTGCCAACCTTTTACTCTACGATCAATCTAACCACTTCCACATAGCCTTCCAGTTTTCATTTAAGTCACTTAAATGTCTCTAATGTATTTGCCACTGTTGTAATGTGAACAAAGTCACTGGAGAGAGACTGAAGCTAAGTGGATACAAAAGTGGTTTATTCAACAAAAATGAGCACAGGCATCAGGTTGAGACCCTTCTGGAGGAAGAGGCTCGTTCAAGTTGCAATTACATAGAACATAGAAAAGTACAGCACAGTACAGGCATTTCGGCCCACAATGTTGTGCTGCCCCTCAAACCCTGCCTCCCATATAAGCCCCCACCTTAAATTCCTCCATATACCTGTCTAGTAGTCTCTTAAATTTCACTAGTGTATCTGCCTCCACCACTGACTCAGGCAGTGCATTCCATGCACCAGCCACTGAGTTTTTTAAAAAAAAAACCTTCCTCTAATATCCCCCTTGAACTTCCCACCCCTTACCTTAAAGCCATGACCTCTTGTATTGAGCAGTGGTGCCCTGGGGTAGAGGCACTGGCTACCCACTCTAGCTATTCCTCTTATTATCTTGTACACCTCTATCATGTCTCCTCTCATCCTCCTTCTCTCCAAAGAGCAAAGCCTTGGCTCCCTTAATCTCTGATCATAATGCATACTCTCTAAACCAGGCAGCATCCTGGTAACTCTCCTCTGTACCCTTTCCAATGCTTCCACATCCTTCCTATAGTGAGGCGACCAGAACTAGACACAGTACTCCAAGTGTGGCCTAACCAGAGTTTTATAGAGCTGCATCATTACATCGCAACTCTTAAACTATATTCCTTGACTTATGAAAGCTAACACCATAAGCTTTAACTACCCTACCCACCTGTGAGGCAACTTTCAGGGATCTGTGGACATGTACCCCCAGATCCCTCTGCTCCTCCACACTACCAAGTATCCTGCCATTAACTTTGTACTCTGCCTTGGAGTTTGTCCTTCCAAAGTGTACCACCTCACACTTCTCTAGGTTGAACTCCATCTGCCACTTCTCAGCCCACTTCTGCATCCTATCAATGTCTCTGTAATTTTTGACAATCCTCTACGCTATCTACAACACCACCAATCTTTGTGTCGTCTGAAACTTGCCAACCCACCATTCATTACATGACAAAGATCAAAGAACAATTCTATATTTATAATGCATCTACAATGCTTCCTTTGAATTACATACAACTTCCACACCTCATTCTTCTCTTAGCATCCAAAATGAATGCTAATCACCATGTTTGGTTTTTCAATTATTTGCTGTTCATAGCTCTTGGAACCTGTTGTCCAGCACTATATTAAATGTAATCTACAGTCTACATTCAGGTCTAATGATTGGTTGCTGAAGTTAACATTTTGCTATACCCATTACATCCAGAATATGCCCTAACACCACCCCTGGCAGTGCGTATCATGCATAAACTACTCTCTATGTTAACATTAAACTATCCCTGACACCCCCCATACTTTAATCATCTAAAATTATGCTGTTTTATATTAGCTTTTGCCACTGGTAAAAAGTGCTGACTGACAACTCTATCTATGCCTCTTAGCATCTTGTACATCTCTATCAAGTCATCTCTCATCCTCCTTTACTCCAAAGAGAAAAGCCCTAGCTCACTCAAGCTATCCTCATAGGACATGCTCTCTGATCCAGGTGGCATCCTGGTAAATCTCCTCTATCCCCTTTCTAAAGATTTCGCATCCTCCTTATGTGAGGTGACCAGAACGGAACAATACTCCAGGTGCAGTCTAAACAGTTTCATACAGTTACCTTGCAACTTTTGAACTCTGAATCCCATCTACAGAAGGACAACACATCATGCACTTTCTTAACCACACTATCAACTTGCAAGGCCACTTTGAAGGATCTATTCTACTTGCCCACAAAATCTACATCATCCACACCAGAAACTTGATAATTCCCAGGGATCACTTCCCAAATAGGTTTTGTGCATAAATTATCTCATAATTCTGTTTTACAATCATAAATTTAATGTATGTAATTATCACAATAATGGTTCCTAACGATGAATAAAATGTTACATGTTGCTTCAGCTTTAACAGTTAAAACTTGAGTCAATTCCAGCTAATAACATGCCAAATACAACAGTTTCTGCAATTATACCTTGCACTTTAGTATAGTCATAGAGAGCTTAACTGCAATTTGAACAACTTAAAGTTGTTCCTTAATTCTCTCCTTTGTTTTTGCTGTTTTCTCTCACTGTCTCCCAGTAAACATTGGGTTCTTTTTCAATCCTGCTATATCTCGAAGTGTGAAAGTCATCTCTGACTTTGCTTATCCAAATTGTCTCCAACACTTCCAATGTTTGTTTTCAGACTCTCCTACTTCATCTTCGAAAGACAGTGCCTGAAGAAGGCAGCATCTATCAAGAAACCCTCACACCTGTGTGTGCCCTCTTCTCATTGCTAACATCAAGGAGGAGGTACAGAAGGTAAAAGACCCACACTGAATGTTAGGAACAGCTTCTTCTCTGCCATCAGATGGATCAGTAAGCAATGAGTCAATACTGGGGTTGGAGGATTGTGTGAATCCAGAGTTTGAGGCCCAGTGTTCAAAGCCCCGAGATCAAGGCCGATACTGAAGATCAAAGATGTCAGGTCAAAAACTGAAGGCAGCGAATCCTGAAGCCTTGACCTGATGGTCAAGGTGCTAGGGATGTGTCGGGAAGTCGGAGACATGACATCTGCAAGATCAGCCAAGGGACAAGAAAATGGAGGCATGAATGTGGCCTGTGCTGTGGTTGGAAGCCTACTGTGCATGTGAGGGGAAAGGACTTTGCTGTTGTGGTTGCTAGTGTTGTTCAGTTGAATATTCTATGCTTGCTACGTTGATTCCAGTATACATGGTGACACTTGTGGACTGCCCCCAGCACATGGGTAGCTTGTGTTGGTTGTTGATGGAAATAATGCATTTCACTGGATGTTTCAATGTACCTGTGATCAATAAATGAATCTGAATTCCACAATCACTACCTTGCTGTTCCTGTAAAGGACGATTTATTTATTCAAGTTGTGAACTCGAACCTGATCTCCACAATATAACATCATCTTCCCTCAAGGTATTCAGTTCAGTTTGAATACTCGACCCACTGAGTAACTCAATTAATGCTTTATAGATCCAACATGATACAAGAGACTAAAGATGCTGTAAATTGGAGCAAAAAAGCTTGCTGGAGGAGCTCAGCAGGTCAGGTAGCATCTGCTGAGGCAAAGGGAGTCATTCCTCGGGTCAAAACTTTGCCTCAGTCAGAATGCAGGTTCTTGACATGAAATGTTGACTTTTCCTCTGCTTCCACCGATGCTGCCTGACCTTCTGAGCTCTTCTAGCGTTTTGTTATTTTGCATTATATGCGGATCCAAACCCCTTTCTGAAACATTCAGAGTTGCATCTGCTGCAGTGGTGTTATCTCAGAATCAGATTTAATATCACTAACATATGTTGTGAAAATAAATGTACTCTTCTTTCTACTCAGCACGTGCATAATGATGTCACCATTTTCTCTTAAAGGCACAGGCAGCTATTTTAGCATTAGCAGGGTGAAATCATAAGTGCAAGGGGTACAGGAGTTTTTTTTATAGAATATGATGAATAAACAGGAATAGGATACTAGGATGGTCAAAGATGGGAGGGTGAAGTGTGTGTGTGGTGTGTGTGTACCATTAAGCTGGATGCCAACCGCTGTAAAACAAGATCCAGACAGAATCATAAGTGCACTTTAACAATGAAAAATGAAATTTAACAGTCACCTGATTACATTCTCCCATGTGCACAGGTAAGTGTCCTTGATTACCTGCTCACTGTAAAGATATTTTTAAACTCTTTAACTGCTTCTCTGAACAGAACTAAACTTAGACTAGCCAGTATCTGTGACACTGCTGTAGGACTTATGGAAGCCACATCTAGGACTGACCTTGGTTCATGATGGAGGTTGGAGTGCTGTCCAGCATTTACTCTTTTACTCTGGGGTGTTGCAACAGGAAGACTACGGACATCTGGTCTTGTATCAGCTGTCACAGGTGTTACAGTCGCAGTTCCAGAAGTTTTGCTGACAAGGTTAGGGTCAAGATTCTGCATACCCTGTTCAGACACCTGCCAATATCACACCACTTTCTGAATCCTCAGAATCTTGATTCATGTCCCAGGGGAAGGCAAGCCTGAATTACAGGAGTTTGCAGTCACCTTTGGGGGGGCTCAGATGGGAGCACTCACAGGGCCTGATGTCTACCTGGTTCACCCTCTTGATAGGCCCTCCTCACAAAGGTTCCAGTGTCCATGTGGTCTAGTACTGCTACTATTCTGTAGACAGTTGATTTCCAAGCATCATGGATTTTATTAAGACCTAATGGTCTGTTCCTGAGGTAAACCATTGCATTGGCTTCATCAACTGTGGGATTGAGTTTAAGAGCCGAGAGGTAATGTTACAGTTATATAGCACCCTGGTCAGACCCCACTTGGAGTACTGTGCTTAGTTCTGGTCACCTCACTACAGGAAGCATGTGGAAACTATAGAAAGGGTGCAGAGGAGATTTACAAGGATGTTGCTTGGATTGGGGAGCATACCTTATGAGAATAGGTAGAGTGAACTTGGCCTTTTCTCCTTGGAATGATGGAGGATGAGAGGTGACCTGAGAGGTGTACAAGATGAAGTATTGATCGTGTGGATAGCCAGAGGCTTTTCCCAGGGCTGAAATGGCTGCCAGAAGAGAGCACAGGTTTAAGATGCTTGGAAGAAGGTACAGAAGAAATGTCAGGGGTAAGTTTTTTTTACGCAGAGTTGGGTGAGTGCATGGAATGGGCTGCCGGTGACAGTGGTGGAGGCGGAAACGATCGGGTCTTTTAAGAGACTCCTGGACAGGTACATGGAGCTTAGAAAAATAGAGGGCTATGGGTAACCCTAGGTAATTTCTGAAGTAGATGTTCAGCACAGCATTGTGGGCTGAAGGGCCTGTATTGTGCCATAGGTTTTCTACATTTCTATTTACATCAATCTGAGGACAATGAATTTTATCCTTCAGTAAGGCAAAGCATTCTGTAGCCTTCTGTTCAGAGTAATCATTTGCTCTGGCATAAACATCACTCAGTCATTTCTGGTGTATGGTTAACCAGTCATATTTCCTGTCCACAGACTGTTCTCGCCCCAGCAGAGCATGCACTGGCAAGTGTCAACACCAAACAGAAGGCAATAACTGGTGGTTGTGTGAGGTGTCACATTATATGCTAACTCAGGTAGATGCTCTGGCCACCTGTGTTTCTCTTCTGGAGGCACTGTACGTAACAAATCCTGCATTGTCCTGCTGAAACACTCACACTGAATGTTGCCAGTAGGAGGATGAGGTGTAGGATGTTTTTTCCTTTACCCTGTACAGTTTGCAAAGCTCAGCTATGACGTCACTTTCAAAGTTACAGCCTTGGTCAGAACGCAGCCTCTCAGCAGCACCGCACTCCATAAACCATTCCCTCAAGAGCACCCTTGCCATGGTATCTGCCTTTTGATCCCGAGATGGGAATGTTTGAGTGAATTTTGTAAAAACGTCTGCGATGGCTAAGATATTCTTACACCCATCAGCTACCAGCTCAAGCACAGTGAAATGAACAGTGACAACTTCGAGTGGCATAGAAGCAAGAAATGATTTTGTGGGGTGTGGCATTTCAGTTAATACACAACACAAACAATTTTTGATCCACTGTGCCACATGCTCATGCATGCCCACCCAAAACCATTTGCTTCTCAACAAATGCGGAGTTTGCTCTATGCCTTGATGGCCCATCGTCATGTACATACCCTAACACTTTATTCCTCAAGCTGCTAGGTAGAAGAAACTGATAATGCTCCTCATCCTCAAATACATGATACAGTAACCCCTTGCACTCCCTGATACTGTCCCAGTGCTTTAACAGAAACAAAACGGGTTTAGGCAGGGCTCTATGTTCCTGCCATTTGGCTTTCTTTTTCTGTCCCATGAGTTTCTGAAGACACTTAACAGTTTTGTTGCTGAAAAGTCTGCAAGACTCCATTAGAATAAGCTGGGAGAGTTGAGGTGTTTCCTTGCATCAGACCACTTACATTGCTAGTACCATCTTCAAAAGCTTGAATTTGCTTAACGTTACAGTTTTTAAGACCAACGGTAAACAGTGCTAGGTCAAGAATGGTGCTACGATTGATCAGACTACAGATTGCAACAGACCCATCAAACTCAGCATCCTCTGGGATAGGCTCAGGCTCCTCTGAAAATGGCCGCCTAGAGAGTATCAGCCACGGTATTGATCCGAACTGGACAGTACTGAACATCAAAGTCAAACACTGACAGCCGCAAGAGTCAACTCTGCTTGGTTGCTCCCAAATTGGTAGTTTTCAAGTGGTATTATTGTCTGTTATTATGGTGACTTTGGAACCCAATGAGTAACCAAGAAACTTCTCTACTATAGTGCATGTAACACCCTGGTTCACATTTTTTTACTGCTATGCTGTAGGAATTTCATTTTGGCAGATCTGTAAGAGCAGTCCGTTCTGCTTTCAGCCTGTTTGGGTTATCATTGAAGATAAAGGATGCTGAGGAACGTGTATCATACAATTAGGATGGTGAAACTGGGAGGAGGTTCAAGAGAACACTGGGGGGGAGAGGTTTTGTGAGGGATGCTAAGGTTGGTCTTGGGTTTTTTTTGTTCAGTGGAGATGAAGAGTGAAGATGCTGGAGAGAACTGGTCGCAGGATTTGACCCGGTGGGGGACCGTGATTTGAAGCAGCCAGATGCTGAGATCGACTGAGGATTGGCAAATATGAATTTTGGGAAGAGTTGAGCTCCAATTTATGCACATTTGACTGTTTAATTATAATGGGGGCCCCTTTTTGGTTTTTTTCTTTACTAACCCTTTAGTTAAGTCAAGATTCATAAATATAATTCCTTTAATTGTCTGCAGTGTTGCTGTCAGTTTGTTTTATTAGGATTCCCTGCACTAAGACATAAATTCACTACATCATGCAGCCGACTTGCAATCTTTAAGAATCCCTGAATGAACTGTCTATAATAACTACAAAAGCCAAGAAATGATCTTAAGTCTTTGACTATAGATGGTGCTGGGCATTGCTGAGATTTTCTCAGGATCTGTATGTATCCCCTTGGCTGATATCTGATGTCCTAAGAACTTGGCATCTGACTACAGAAAATGACATTTTTCCAATTTCACCTTCAGACCAGTCTGCTTGAGACGCTGAAGCAGCGTCAAGCCTTTCCACATGTTCCTGGAAAGTCTGAATGCAGCAGAATATCATTCAGATACACAAGCATAATTTGGAAGATTAAGTCATTCATACTTGCCTGCATGAGCCTTTGAAAAGTCACTGGTGCACTGCAGATCCCAAATGAAATACAAAGATATTCATACAGACCAAATAGGGTCAAAAAAGCAGTCTTATGCCTTGCATGCTCCTCTATCGCCACTTGGTGGTAACCACTCAGGTCTATTGTCGAGAAATACTGTGCTCCCCGCAGGGCATCAGAACACTCATCAAGATGTGGGAGTGGGAACGCATCCTTTTTAGTCTTAAGATTCAGTCTCCAATAATCTACAGTCTTGTTACCATCAGCCTTCCATACCAATACCACAGGTGAGGCATGTGCACTTTGCTCTCTTGAATCACACCCTTCAACAACCTTGAAATGTGCTTTCACTCCACTGTACTGATTGAGTGGAATACGATGGTATGGCTGTGAAATGAGCTCGTCATCAATCAACTGAATTTCATGCTCGACCTTGTTAGTGTCTTCACCTTCGACTGCACAGATATTCAGGTACTTAGCCACTAAAGCTCTTAGCTGACTTGTTGTTCTTCACTACCCCCAATGTCAAGTTGTCTGGAATTGACTTAATTTGGGGTTACTGCCTTCCTCCTTTACACCAACTGTCACGTGTTCAATGCCAGCTGAGATCTGCTGAAATCTTGCAGCATATTACTGGTCACTGTCTATGCATTCTACCTTTGTCAGGATGCCCAACCAGGTCCTGGGTGAGAGCCATACATCATGGAGAGAGGTTTAAAACCTGTACTGGTACTATATGACAATGAGAGTCAACGAGCATGGGAATAACTACAAGACCACCCGGTAGTGGGGTGTTAAATGGGTCAAGTAACATCTTATGGTCAGTAGCAGGGTCTCCAATGGCCTTCCTAGCCACAATGCTAACTACAAATTTGGCAGGTATGTGTTCAATACCTTTTCCCGATACTCCAACTATGGCTTTCTTTGACCACTAGAAAGTCACAACAAGGTATCTTCATGCCCATCGCTTGAACCTCCAGCTCTAGATATCGAAGGTAAGGAACATCAAGACCGTTAGCAGTTGCTAACCTAAACCAGTCAGCAGTGGACAACATATCTTCACCCTCCATTCAAGTGTTCTCGAAAGAACTGTTTAGTCATGCTGCTCATTGACTACCTGTGTCTAACAGACAATGGACAGAGACACCTGATGTCTTAAGCTCAACGACAGGACATGTTCCTATGGCATGTTACGGCAACTGGTCACAGGATGGCCGTAGATTAACTGAGTCTGAGGTTCCCCTGAAATGTCCAACTCAGAACAAGCTGGGGGCTGGAGGATTCGGGCTCAACACCCCTCGCACTTTGCTTCTGTGGGCAATTCTTTGCTACATGCCCTCCCACATGACACTAGAAACATATTGGTTGCCCATCCTTTGTGAACCAAGGCTATAACCTAGGTCTACCGCCAGTAGTGTGTGCAACACCTCTGTACAGGAAGATCTTTTATTGTTTAAATCAACTCACTAATGGCTTTGCCCTGCTCTGCAGCTATGTTAAGAACATTATCTAGAGTGACAGACTTGGATTCCTGAGCTTTAAGAGTTGAGAACTGCACCTGGCTCCTGCCACACTTTGACTTTACAGTCTTTGCATTTCCTGAGGACTCTTCTGAAAATGACAGACGAGCCTCCTCTTGCACTTCTATCATTGAAGACTCGGGGTTGTTCCACACAAATCTGTGGAGCTCCCTTTTAAAGAAAGGATCTCTGATGCCCTCTATAAATTGATCCCTGAGCACCACACTCTTATTGGCCACAGCATCAGGTGAACACCTCAGAGGCAAGTTAAGATCTTGGGCTGGAGCATGTGAAAACTCTCATCTCTTCACTTGCATGCTGGTTGTGACTAGAGAAGCTATCCAACAGCTGGGTTGTACCATGCTTGTCTCTGAAAGCTTCCCTGAGATAGGTCTTCCTTAGCATCACTGCACATACGTTCTTCATCTAGAGCTGCATCCCTGAGCAGTGACATATCAAAATCATATTGACTTTGTCAGTAAGGACAGCAATAGATCTTCCATCTTTCTCAACATCCCCCATCAATGAAGCAATGTGTTATTTCCCATAGAACATATACATAGGACATTTTGCTTAATTTATCTATAGTCACCATAGCTTCCTCACACTTACCATGAAATTCTGTAATTTGTTCATTCAAGTCAGGTTCTGTTTGTTCATCTTCTGAATGTAACAACATGAAAACTCAAATCTTTAAAATGTCTGCAACAAGCCTGGAAAAAGGGTTGCTGATATCTCCTGCAGAAAACACGACTTCATCACCACAGTTGCTCTGGATCTACTTCCTGGCGTTAATCCCAGATGTCCCAACCTGGTCTCAAGGCTCTACCATGGTCTCCATACAACAGGCTCTCCTTCCTACGGGAACAGCTGTCCTATTGTTCACCACTACCATATTATGTACTGTATATTGCACTGCATACAAAAACCAAAAACCCTCTAAACTGGCTTGAAATTACCCCATTCATGGCACCAAATTTTGTAGCCTGGGGAAAATACATGCTCAGGACAACAAATACTTTTTTGGGTCTTTAACTCCTTTATCTGTTTTAGGTGTTTTTAATGCAGAAAGAGGGTATCAAAATAAAAAGAACAATGCAAATAAAAAACAGCAGTTCCTGCTGTTACAATCTCAGCTTAATTTTGGTCCACACACTTGTGTATCAGCTAGTTCCATACACAGTATGAAAATAAATAAATAAAACAAAATATACAAAACCAATACAGTAGTGGCAATTTTTGGCATACATGTGCTTAACTTCCAAACATGTATAGGCTGGACCCTGAAACGAGTTCTCCTCCCTCACAGTACTCAGCCAATAACGAACTTTGCACAACCACACTATCCAGTGCTGATACCTTACTCGTGGAAGTCTGTCCTCACCATACCTGGGGAAAGCAGCTCCCCGCAGTGGGTGTTCATTCTAGAATATTGTAACTCTTCTTTCTGCTCTGCCCATGCATAATGGCGTCATCATTTTCTCTTCAAGGCCCAGGCAGCTATTTTAGCATTACTAGGGTGAATACATAAGTGGACTTTAACAATAAAAAATTATGTTCAATGGTCTCCTGGTTGAATATGTACTTTGATAATAAATTTTCTTTGAGGTTTGAAGAGGAAACAAAGCTCATTGTTGTGCAATGTGATCGTAGTGTTACTATGCTAAGGTAGTGATTAGGGTTGTTCAGATTAGTTGAAGAACTGAATGGTTGAAGGGAAGTAGCCATTCTTGAACCTGGTGACTTCTGTACCTCTTCCCTCAGCAACTGCACTGGACAGAACGTAAAGGAGATTCACCAGGATGCTGCCTGGATCAGAGGCCTGCAGTTATGAGGAGAGATCAGTTTGGCTGGCTTTGTTCTTTTTCCTGGGGTGAAGGAGGGTGAGGGGTGACCTGATAGAAATGTATATGATTACGAGACACATAAATAGGGTAGGTAAAATCTTTCTCCCATGGTGTTAAGATATGAGAGCATAACTTTAAGGTGAGAGGAAGGAATTTTAAATGGGATCTGAGGGGTAAATTTTAACAAAGAGAATGGTTAACCTCATATCTGGAACTAATTGCCAGAGGGGCTTGTGGGGCCAGATACAGTTAGTAAGTTCAAGAGGCATTTAAATAGGCACTTAATTAGACAAAGTACAAAAGTTAGCAACCCTAAGGTGAACAAATCAAATTGGTGTCGATGGGCGACAATGGTGTGAAGGACCAAAGGGTCGACTTCAATAGAGACACAAAAGACTGCAGAAACTGGAATCTGAAGTTTAAAAAAAAAAAAAAAAAATTACAATCTGCTGGAGGACCTCAGTAAGTTGAGGGGTATCTATGGGGGTGGGGGGGTGAAGGAATTGTCAGCATTTTGGGTAACAATGTACATCAAGACTGGGCCAATTTCTATGTATTCAAATCCATGACTGACTCTCTGGCTTTAGGTCCATTGTTTGTCCAGAATATGTCCATTCATTCCAGTGAGAAAGGCAAGTGAGTGAGATTTCTCTAGCTTACTGACACATCCGTCAGGGTCATTGCCAGTCATCATTCCTGCAAACTCCATTCTCCCTTCCATCATATTTGATCATTCCCCTTTTACTCCCTGAAAGGTGTGGTGTCCTTAGGCTTTCTAGGAGTTACATTACTGGCAACAGGAAAGGAGGACTGAGCTACTAACAGATCACCCTTTATTGATAGCCCAGTTTATTGGCTATAGCCCCAACAGTTCCTCCAGTATCTTGATTGTCCCTCCAGATTCCAGCATTGGAAGTCTCCTGTGTATACATCCTTCACCGAAGGCAGTCAACCAACAGCTAACAGCAGTGGTTGGCTCAAAAATGTTTTAAAAGTCACTTGTACGTGATTGATAGAGTTGATGTGGTTAGACTTTTTCTATTGAGAGTGGGGAAGATTCAAACAAGAGGATATGGGTTTGAGAATTAGAGGACAAAAGTTTAGGGGTAACATGAGGGGGAACTTCTTTACTCAGAGAGTGGTAGCTGTGTAGAATGAGCTTCCAGCAGAAGTGGTTGAGGCAGGTTCGATGTTGTCATTTAAAGTTAAATTGGATAGATATATGGACAGGAAAGGAATGGAGGGTTATTGGCTGAGTGCAGGTCGATGGGACTAGGATAGGGTAAGAGTTAGACACGGACTAAAAGAGCCGAGATGGCCTGTTTCCGTACTGTAATTGTTATATGGTTGTCTGAGGTATATTCACTCTCACATATCACACAGCTTTACCAGGTCTCTGTGTTTTGTGTGTTTTCATCTGCATATTTACATCTCTATGTTATGTGTCCAAGTGTTTGTGTGTGAGTATACTGTATGTGTGGATGTCCTTGGGGGGGGGGGTCAATTTCATCAATCAAACACATCTGTGCATGACCTTGTATCACATGGAAAGGATGATGCACCACACGTTCCTTGACAGTTCAGGGTCAGGGTCCAGTAGTGTGGAATGCAAGATGACTGGGGATCCTTCACTACTACAACTTTCTTCTACCTGTACTGCTGCTGTGATATGTCTGCCGCTGAGGTCTTGGTTAGATCATTTTTTTTTATCTAGAGCCTCCTTTCCTGCTTTTGCAGCAAAGTAACATCTATCATCAAGGACACCCCCACCACACACTTCTCACTGCTGCTATCAGGAAGATGGTAGAGGAGCCTCAGGACTCTCACCACCAGGTTCAGGAACCGTTACCACACCTCAACCATCAGGCTTTTGAACAAAAGAGCATAACTTCACCCAACTTCACTTGCCCCATCTTTGGAATGTTCCATAACCAACTTATTCACTTTCAAGGACTCTTCATCTCATGTGCTTGATACTTACTAATTATTTATTATTAGTATTTTTTTTGTATTTGCACAGTTTATCTTTTTCACACTGATTGAACGCCCAAGTTAATGCGGTCTTTCAATGACTCTATTTTGGTTATTATTCTACTATGGATTCATTAAGTATGCCTGTAAGAAAATGATTCTCAGGGTTGCATATGGAGACATTATATGTACTTTGTTATAAATTTACTTTCAACCTCCATGAGTGACCCTACCAGGAGCTAAACGCCAGATGTCATCACTCTAGAGATCTCAGGAACTCGCAAGCCTCTCCACACAACAACGTGACGATGACTTATGTGTGGTTAAGTAGGTGCGTTTGCACTCCTGTGGTTTTGTGATTGTGTCCATGTTTACGTCCTTTACATACGTCTCTGCATCTGTATACGTGCCTGAGTCTATGTGCCTCTGTATCCATTGCCTGAATGAAAAGGGAAGGGAACAAGAAAAAAATAAGTTGAGTGTTGAGTGAATTGGAGCTGAAGCGTGGAACAATCAGACTCAAATAAGACTGCGACAAACTGATAATAATAAGTAATTTTGGGATCCAAGTTAATGTATTTAATGGGCCAGAATGTAATTAAAACCTGACAGGATGATTGAAGCAAAAGTATGTAAATGAGGAATTTTAATGGATAAATTATCTTTTGTAAGAGCTTGTGGGGTTTGTGCTTATGCATTTTAATTTCTATTGAACTGACGGAGACTAAATGAATCAACACGAATAATAGAACGAAGGGAGGAGAAGAAAAATGAGTGGACTCACTGGGCAGATAATTTTGCCTTACCAGTGACTGAGTTTCATATTAATTGGACAGATTAATAACTGTTTCTTAATTTAAAACTATTGTAAAGATTTAAAATTGTACCTGGTTTTCAAGTTTTACTTCTGTGATGTGTGGGAACCTGTTTTTAGTTTGCTGTTAACTTCCATCTCAGTTTTCTGCAATGATTCACGGGTTACATTGCCATCAAGGCCGAAACCATTTCCGAATAGAAATGAAAGCTTGCTTTGTTGTTGTCATTATCAACTCATTCAATTTTTTAAACCAAGAATATTTTAATTATTATTTTCTTTGCTTGAATAAAGAAAATATCAGAAAGTAAAATGCTTTAAAGTGAGATGACTCATTGCTTAGCCATTAAGGTATTCCTCCAGTTCAAAACTGGCTGAATCCTTTTGTGGCCTCTACTCAATATAATTAAAAGAGAAATGATAGGAATCCAAAAGCAATAAATGCTTTGAACCACCTGAATAAGCTCTTAATTGACTTGTAGCTGACAATATATTTTCCCTTTCTTCCTATATCAGAGCATTTTCTCAGTTAAGGCAGCCATTCCATTGCCACACAAAGAGAGAAATTACTGGAAAAACTCAGCTAGAAAATCTTCTGTGGAAAAAGAGACAGTTAGCATTCCTGGTCAACGATCTGAATCTTGCGGTCCATGTCAAATGAACTCTCAAAGTTGCAGAGGAAATTGATGGTATTGTTAAGGTTTATGGTGTGTTGGCCTTAACTAATCAGGGGATTGAGTTTGAGAGCCTCGAGGCAATGTAGTAGCTCTATGAAACACTGGTAGGAATATTCTGTTCAGTTTTGGTCGCCTCATTATAGGAAGGGAGTCAAAGTTTTAGACAGGATTCAGAGGAAGATAGGTTGAGTGAGCTGGGGCTTTTCTCTTTGGAGTGAAGGAGGATGCAAGGTGACTTGTAGAAATGTACATGATGATATGAGGCATAGATCAAGCGAACAGCCAGAAACTTTTTCTCATCTTATGGGGTGTTAGCTTTCATAAGTCGAGGGACAGAGTTTAAGAGTCGCGAGGTAATAATGCAGCTCTATAAAACTCTGGTTAGGCCACACTTGGAGTACTATGTCCATTTCTGGTTGACTCACTATAGGAAGGATGTGGAAGCATTGGAAAGGGTACAGAGGACATGTACCAGGAAGCTGCCTGGTTTAGAGAGTATGGATTATGATCAGAGATTAAGGGAACTAGGGCTTTACTCTTTGGAGAGAAGGAGGATGAGAGGAGACATGATAGAGGTGTACAAGATAATAGAGGAATAAATAAAGTGGATAGCCAGCACCTCTTCCCCAGGGCACCACTGCTCAATACAAGGGGATATGGCTTTAAAGTAAGGGGTGGGAAGTTCAAGGGGGATACTAGAGGAAGGTTTTTTACTCAGTGGTTGGTACGTGGAATACACTGAGTCAGTGGTGGAGGCAGATACACTAGTGAAATTTAAGAGACTACTAGACAGGTACATGGAGGAATTTAAGGTGGGGGGGTTATATGGGAGGTAGGGTTTGAGGGTCGGCACAACAATATGGGCCGAAGGGCCTGTACTGTGCTGTACTATTCTATGTTCTAAAATAGCTTGTATGAGGGGGCATAATTTTAAGATGATTGTAGAAAATGATGGGGAAGATGTCAGAGGTAAATTTCTTACACAAGGAGTAGCGAGTGCATGGAACGCACTGCTAGGGATGGTGGTAGAGACAGATGTTTCTGTATTCAGGGACTCATCTTTGAATCTGGATGAGTATGCTGCAGTTGTTAAAAATTTCATTAAAACCTGTGTGGATGAGTGTGTGCCCACAAAGGCTTATTGTACATTCCCAAACCAAAAGCCGTGGATGAACCAGGAGGTATATCATCTGCTGAAAGCTAGGTCTGTGGCATTCAAGCCTGGTGACACAGGTCTTTATTTGAAAACCAGGTATGATTTGCGAAGGGCTACTTCAAGGGCAAAAAGACAACTTTGAATGAGGTTCGAGGTGATATTGTATGTACGACAACTCTGGCAGGATCTGCAAGACATTACATCCTACAAAACGAAACCCAATAGCATGAATGGCAATGATGCTTCACTACCAGATGAAATCAACACCTTCTATGCCTGCTTTGAAAAGGAGAATATAACTACAGCTGTGAAGATCCCTGCTGCACCTGATGACCCTGTGATCTCTGTCCCAGAGTCCGATGTTAGGCTGTTTTTAAAGAGAGTGAACCCTTGCAAGGTGGAAGGTCCCAATGGAGTACCTGGTAAGGCTGTGAAAACTTGTGCCAACCAACTGGCAGAAGTATTCAAGGACATTTTCAACCTCTCATTGCTACGGGCAGAAGTTCTCACTTGCTTGAAAATGGCAACAATTATACCAGTGCCTGAAAAGAATAATGTGAGCTGCCTTAATGACTATCGCCCAGTAGAACTCACATCTACAGTGATGAAATGCTTGAGTGGTCGGTCATGATTGCAATTTGCCTATCACCACAATAGGTCAATGGCAGTCGCAATCTCAATGGCTCTT